>NC_141691.1:999142085-999743548 GCF_964263255.1 Lissotriton vulgaris
TTCCAAAGAGTTTTGTGAAGAAGAATTGAAAAGTGCCCCCCTGTGTGGAACCGATTCATCTTATAGGGTTTACTCTGCATCTCTCCTGGAAAATATTCTTTGCAATCTTTTAATTGGGATACTAACAATATCTGATGTTCCTACTTCTATCAGGAATAATAACCTAAAGGAAGACAAATGCCTGGAGATGATGGCAATTTATTTTTTCTATAGCGCTATACCTTAAAATGAATTAAAACTGAGAATTAGCTTATTGTTTATAACCTTGCCAATTCAATTATATTAGAATTGATTTATTAACGTCGAGGGTCAGTTGTTTCTTTGGAGAAATTGTCTTGCTCTGAGGATATTTCTTTTACCAAAGAGTTTTGTGAAGAAGAATTGGAAAGTGTCCCCTGTGTGGAACTGAATCATCTTATAAGGTTTACTCTGCATATCTCCTGGAAAATATTATTTTCAATCTTTTAATTAGGATACTAACAATGTCTGAAGCCCCTACTTATGTCAAGAATTATAACCAATAGGAAGACAAATGCCGGGAGATGATGGCAAAATTATTTTTTCCTAAAGAGTTATACCTTAAAAGGAAACACCATTCCGTGATGAAGCTTCTGTCAGAGAAAGCAGTTGACATCCTAAAAGACCAGCAGAAAAAATTAGACTTGAAATGGCTCTCTGGAGAAAGTCTTGGCATTGCCATTGAAACGCGCACGACAGGTTTATGCAGAGATGTTTCACTTCCATCTACATTACCCCGATGTTTCAAAGAAGCTGGCTCAAGGAAATCATGTCAAAAATACAAGCACTAGCCTGTGTGTGGGGCCCCTTACAGTTGTTAAAGAGTGTCATTCAGAAGAGAGCAATGTAACAACCGTGAACTGCTTTCCTTGAACAACACTAAAGACAAACACACCTGTTCCTCCACCAATAGCAGAGGTTGAATGAACAAAGGAGGATGATAACAGTCAAGGGACTTTTGAAGGTGATGCAAATGGCCCAAAGTGTGATAATGAATCTAGGGCCAACCACTTTTCTTGATTATGAAAAAGTTAGTGGAACCAAACTAGGTGATATTGTTATTCAACTTGGGAATATTATAATTCCTTCAAGACCTAGCAGGTTGCAAAATACAGGTGAAAAGGTGATGAAGATGGAAATAAATGCAGTACTGCTGGTAGACTAACTACTCAGGGAAATTAAAAGAGGAATATTGGGATTCAATAGATAAACATTTGAGCGGCTTGTATATTCAAGAGCAGAAGTCCAAAATGTGCTGCAATCAGTGTACAACAGAAATTACAAAGAAGTGGAGTTCCCACATGCATTCCAAAATGAATTAAAAACAGAGAATTCACTTATTGTTCATAACCTTGCCAATTCAATTATATTAGAATTGATTTATGAACGTCCAGAGTCAGTTGTTTCTTTGGAGTCATTGTCTTGCTGTGAGGATATTTCCTTTTCCAAAGAGTTTTGTGAAGAAGAATTGAAAAGTGCCCCCCTGTGTGGAATCGATTCATCTAATAGGGTTTACTCTGCATCTCTCATGGAAAATATTCTTTGCAATCTTTTAATTGGGATACTAACAATATCTGATGTCCCTACTTCTATCAGAAATATTAACCTAAAGGAAGACAAATGCCGGGAGATGATGGCAATTTATTTTTTCTATAGAGTTATACCTTAAAAGGCAACACTTTTCTGAGATGAAGCTTCTGCCAGAGAAAGCAATTGACATCCTAAAAGACCAGCAGAATAAATTAGACTTGAAATTGCTCTCTGGAGAAACTGATGGCATTGCTATTAAAACACTGACAGGTTTATGCAGAGATGCTTCACTTCCATCTACATTACCCCTATGTTTCAAAGAAGCTGGCTCAAGTAAATCATGCCAAAAATACAAGCACTAGCCTGTGTGTGGGGCCCTTTACATTTGTTAAAAAGTGTAATTCAGAAGAGAGCAATGTAACAACCTTGAACTGCTTTCCTTCAACAACACTAAAGACAAACGCACCTGTTCCTCCTTCAACAGCTGAGGTTGAATCAACGAAGGAGGAAGATAACAATCAAGGAACTTTTGAAGGTGATGCAAATGATCCAAAGTGTGATAATGAATCTAGGGCCAAACCACTTTTCTTGATTATGAAAAAGTTAGTGGAACCAAACTAGGTGATATTGTTATTCAACTTGTGAATATTATAATTCCTTCAAGACCTAGCAATTCCCAAAATACAGGTGAAAAGGTGATGAAGATGGAAAGAAATACAGTACTGTGGGTAGATCAACTACTCAGGGAATTAAAAGAAGAATATTGGGATTCCATAGATAAAACATTTGAGCAATTTCTATAAGAGCAGAAGTCCAACATGTGGTGAAATCAGTGTACAACAGCAATTACAAAGAAGTGGAGTTCCCACATGCATTACAAAAGGAATTACAAACTGAGAATTAGCTTATTGTTCATAACCTTGCCAATTCAATTATATTAGAATTGATTTATTAACGTCCAGGGTCAGTTGTTTCTTTGGAGTCATTATCTTGTGCTGATGATATTTCCTTTTCCGAAGAGTTTTGTGAAGAAGAATTGAAAAGTGCCCCCTGTTTGGAACTGATTCATCTTACAAGGTTTACTCTGCATCTCTCCTGCAAAATATTATTTACAATCTTTTAATTAGGATACTAACAAAGTCTTTTGTCCCTACTTATGTCAGGAATAATAACCTAAAGGAAGACAAATGTCAGGAGATGATGACATAATAATGTTTTTCTATAGAGGTATACTTTAAAAGGCAACAAGTAATTATTAAAATAATTACTGATAACATGGTATTTCCAACAATAGAGGACAATGTCATTGAAAATACAGCTAACTCTGTTTACCATCATATGTTTCAAGAATATGGATCTCCCAGCGAGGTTTATGTAAACATAACTGAGGGCTAACAGTTGTTTGCTGACTTAATAACCTATTTTATTCTTCAAGAAATGTCCATACTTGATTTGGAATACAATATTGTTGAAGAAGTGGCACAAATCTCTCAAACAACAATAAATACTTCTTTCGTTATGCAAGACATTTTAGATAACATAAGCAAAGTCAAAAAACACAACCAGACTTTATTAAAGTCATATCTTGCTATGCTGTTAAACCTCTGCCTCAAAAAATAGCCTCTCAGATTGGCCTATGATTTTACAGCCCTAACATATATTCTGAAAGCCTAAGTAATTCATTAGAAGTTATTGTTCAAATGAGTGACGATATTAGAAACAAAGTAATTGGCAGCATCGAAAACAAAACATCATGGAACAATTTTAATTCAAATTACTTTCATTGCATATTTGACGGTGATTATCTTGTTACAGTTGCTTCCATATTGGCTGTGAACATCATGCAGTTATATAATGCACAAAGAGTACAATAAGAAGCATATTGTGCCAGAAGTCAACAATATTTGGAAGTAGTCGGCGAACTGATAATTTCTCAATTGAGCCGTCATCTCCAGCTCATGGTTTCTGGCCAGGTAGGTTTTTACATCTGAAGGTGTGAAAAGAAATTCAATTATGAGATAGCAATGTAATTGATTTTAAGATCACATTCATTTTAGTCGTATCCTCTTTTTCAAAATTTGAAGACATGTATGTTTTCTTTTTCTTGCATATTAAGAGGCTGTCATGCGGTCTGAATATCTAACAGCTGCCCTGAGAACATAGTTATATTTGCATTTATTTATTTTCCACAAAGAGCAGTTTTGTTTGATAACTAGGAAGTTACTTTCCTGGTAAAATTCCTGGTGCAATTTATTTCTACAGTCTCTTGATTGATCGTGAAAACCTGAATTACAGATGGATCTTCTAACCCCAGATATTAAACCGTAAGGATCAAGTCTAGCAAAACAAATCTTGTCAGTGCTTGTCTGTTTTATTTGTCTACCTCATCTATTCACACTTAACAAATGCTTGTAAAAGCTTACTCTTAAAATTGACATCATGGCTATTCACCCATGACACCATTAAGAGATCTTTCATGAATTATCAATGTACAAGCAACCATACTTAACGTCCTAATGCTTCTATCACACTTTCAAAATGAAAGCATTTGTCTCGGATTCTTTATAATATTTCTATAAATAGCAAATGCATACATTGATGCTTAATTGCAATTGGATTTATGCGTATCTTACTGCTCCAGATGAAGTGTTGAAATACTTTATGATGAGTAGCATGCTACTCTGCAACCCAAGACATAGAGGTTAGTGGTTACTGGTGCTAATTATGATCGGTCAGGTACTCTCAGGAAACTATTACAAGTATATACCGTCATTTCTTTGTGGTAGATTAAATTAATAGGAGTTATGTGTGATCGTTAGTGGGACCTATGTGGGTTTGTGCAAATGGGAAGGTTAGGTATTTCTGGATTGAAGGGATAGGGGTTTTAATGAGAGAGAACTTGTGATGAATGAAATAAAGTGTGAGCCATTTGTAGAAAAACAACACCAGAGGTAAAGGCAGCCAGGCATGTAACTGAGAGAAAACCACATTAAGAAACAAGTAACATGCACAGTATGGAATGTAAGGAGAGAGTAACTCTGTAGAATGTAAAATAGAGGAATCAATGGAGCATTGTAAGACAAGGTCAACATTTCAAGCTGGAGGTTTATTAGGAGTATATTTAGATATCATGCAGTCTGTGGGTGGGAAGATGTGGAAAGAAAGAACATTACGTTGTGTTCTATGTAAAGGGAAGATTTCTTAAGTCTGGAAGTGCAACTGTGAAGATCATTTAAACATTAGGAGAACAAACATTTTGTACACTAAGCCTAGGGCAGACCTTTTAACACAATGGGGAGTATTGCAGGCTTGGCACAGGGTCCGTATACTGCACATGGGGAGGTGATGCAGACTCCTTCTTTAAGGAGAAGTCTCCTGTGCACCCAATCAAACCCAACAAGCAAAGTAGATCAAACAAGCAGGCCAGCTGATACACAGAAGACCTTCAAGACACCATACAACACTGTAAACAACTAGAACGGAAATGGATATCCAGCCACAGCACCGCCAACAGAACCAGCTACAATGCTGCACTCAGATACTATCACCAGAACATAAGACATACCAACAAAAAAAAGTACTAGTGGACCGCATCAATGGAAGCTCAGACAGCTGCAGGAGATTTTCTCAATCGTCAAGGACTTCACTTCGCCCTCTGCTGCCATCAATAGAATCACTTCTACCCAAGATCTCTGTGACACCCTATCCAACTTCTTCCACAGCAAAAATTGGAAATGCCTACAGCAACTTTGCATACCAACACAACTAAAGAGAACTCCAGTCCCCAACCTACCCACCACCAGCCAAGATGAACAACCCTCACCAGAAACAAAACAGTAGCAATCATGCAGACCATTCACTCAGGGGCCCTAATGGGCTCAATGAGCAACTTCCATCCCATCTCTCTGGTGTCTTATCCAGCCAAAGTGATTGAGAACACCATCAACAAGCAGCTCACAAATCCACAGCACCGATAGAGCACTCATCACAGTCATTGACAACATTCAAACCATCCTAGACTGAAGAGAAACAGCGGTCACCATCATGATTCACGTCTCTGCGGCTTCGACACTGTCTGCCACAACTCCTTCATGGGAAGACTCCATGAGATTGGCATACAAGGATCAGCACTGAAATGGAGCTGCTTCTTCCTCACAGGAAGAATCCACAGAGTTAGATTGTCACCTTTCACATCAGAGACCAAGACCCTTATATGCGAAGTCCTACAGGGATCGTCCCTCAGCCCCACCCTCTTCAACATATACATGACATTGCTCAGCAACATCATCCAATCACAAGACATCACCATCATCTCCTACGCCCTTGAAACATAACTCATTCTCTCTCTGATGGACAAGACAACCAGCACCAGAACCAACTTCAACAACTGCATTACCATGGTAGCAGACTGGATGCAAACCAACTACCTGAAGCTCAACTCTGACAAAATGGAAGTACTGGCCTTCGGCAACAAGACCTCCCCATTGGATTTCATCTGGTGGCCGATGAAGCTAGGAACAAATCCCACAGACCACACAAGAAATCTAGCTATCATCCTAGATGACAAGCAGTGAGCACCTACTGCTTTCACATCCTACACATGTAGCAAAAGATCTTAAAATGGTTGCCACAGACCACCATACAGACCATCACACAAGCAGTCTTCACCAGCAGGCTAGACTACGGCAACACTCTCTACGCTGGAATCTCCAAATAACTCCTACACAGACTCCAGACCATACAGAACACCACTGCAAGACTCATACTCAAACTACCATGCTGCACCCACATCATACTGCACCTTAAGAACCTTCATTGGCTCCCTATTCACACGTGCAGCTAATTCAAACATCTCACACACACATACAAAGCCAGACGCAACATAGAACCAGAATACTTATCAGCCACATACGCCTTTGTTGTGCCCTCACTCTCACGCACACACACTCCTCGCATCTGCTAAAGCAGAGCAAGAGGTCGCTCTTCTACATTGTACACAAAACTTGAAATGGCCTCCCTCAATGCATCAGAGTCTCCTGCTCTTTTCTTGAGTTCTGCAAGAAGCTGAAGACCGGGCTCTTCAATTAAATACTGAGGGGACAACACCCCTCCCCAATTGCCTGGATACCCTCATGGGTGTTTAGTGCACTATACAAATCGACGTAACATAACATCTAATGACCTTCCCTTCATATTCTAGCATCACTGAGTAAAAGGTTGTTTCACTCACTGAAAATTAGTTATTTGACACTGGCTGAGAGTATCTTGCTAACCTGCACTGAGATTTATACTCCATGTCACCTAATCCCAATCTAGGTCATTTCTACAGCAGCGGATCTTCAAACACGAAAGGTACCTATGCTAGTGTTTGTTGTATGTATTTTTGCTGTGTGTGCAATAACTGCCACTTCGACTTGACATTTAAAATAACTTGCCAAAGCTTAAACTCCTCTTTTATTACACATCATCTCATCCCTAAGATAGATCCTAGGTAGCCATATGAACAGGGTGCTGTGTAACTAAAAGGTCGGACATGTACGATTTAGTTTTACATGTCCTGGTAGCGACAAACAGCTAATTTCATTTTTAAATACTATGAGGCCTACTCCTCTCATAGGCTAACTTTGGAAATTCCTTAAAACACTCTAAAGCTGTAATTCCTGATTAGAAAGGGGTAGCTGTCTCATGTTTCATATCTTTGGAATGGTAATGATAAATCCTCTTATTGCAATTTTCATCAAAAACAACAACTCAATGACGAGAAAAGAGTAGAACCTTCTTTATTGGAGTCATCCACTCTCCAAACAGCCAACGGTCATCCATGAACATTCTAAGGTAAACTCCTAATGGAAAATTCTAAAGGCAGGGGAAGGGGGAACGGGTCAACCCAAATATAAAGACTGTAAGGAGTGTATGCAACTTGATAAAAGAATACAGCCAAATATAGGAAGATTACAACACCTTACTATCAATGTTAAGTTTAACATTACTGTTTTAGAAATGCCACTTTTCGAAAGTGGACATTTCTCTGCACGTATTACTCATTGTGCCTGACAGCCAGTTTCCAATACATGTCTGGGGTGGGCCACAGCTACATTTTGTACATTCCCTTTAATTCCCTTTAGACAGCCACACCACAGGAAGGATAGGTGTGTATGAGTACCCATCTACATACATCTGAACTCTGATGCCCTGGCCCTGGGCAGGATGGAAGGGAGGGGATAACACTTCCCTTGAATACACTGTGTCTTGTCCTTACACAAGAGACTGATTACCCCCTCTCCCCCAACACATACACACACAGGTAGCTTGGCAGACAGGACTGGGTTGAAAGGTACTTGTGCACTAAAGAGCTGCTTTGGAGTCACCCCCACATGAAAGACAGTTTTGGGTAGAAGTACTCGGTCTCTAATCCCCTAACATCAGACACTACTGGACGTGCATTTGAAGCTCTGCCAGAAGAACTGTTGTGCCGCTTAAAGGGTTCAATTGGACTGCTGATCTGGAAGGCCTGATTTTTCGTTTCCTGCCCTGTTGCCTGCTGTTCTTTGACTCTGCTGAAGGAGAGCTGTACTCTGCCTACACTCCATGTGATATCTCTAAGGGCTTGCTGGCTTGCCTCCTGTTGCTTGAGACTACCACTGCTCCTGTGCCTGGCTTCCTGGAAGTGGCCCAGATGTTTGCAACACAGATTTCAGCCCATCTCCTGTCTGCATGTGGCAGAACCGTCGTATTGACCCAGTTGCGGGAGTAAAATCGGTGCATTGCCTCGGAAGCAGTGTTTTGCCTCCAGAGATCGACGCATCGGCCAGCGCATCGCCTCCGCTGAATCTTGATGAGATCAATGCACCTTGTTGACTGTGCAGCAGAATCTGGCATATCGTTCGACACCTCTGAACTCCGGGACCCGTCTTCGGAAATGACTCATCACCTTCACTGCGTGGAGAACATCAAAGCACCCTGCGTCTGCAGGACGCACGATCGAAACATCTCATTGTTTCCGACCAGAAAAATAACTTTTTTGTTTACCGGGGCCTGTTTGGCTCCTCTAGCCGGCCGCCACTCCATCGCGGTTGGCCTGAACTTTGACTTTGCCCGGGTCCAGCATGACCTAAAGTAACGTTTTAGTGCTACTTGCTTGTAAGCGCTTTACTGCTTGTATTACTTTAAAATTCAATACCTCATCTTCTTAAATTCACTGAAAATTAGTTATTTGACACTGGCTGAGAGTATCTTGCTAACCTGCACTGAGATTTATACTCCATGTCACCTAATCCCAATCTAGGTCATTTCTACAGCATCGGATCTTCAAACACGAAAGGTACCTATGCTAGTGTTTGTTGTATGTATTGTTGCTGTGTGTGCAATTTAATGCCACTTCGACTTGACATTTAAAATAACTTGCCAAACCTTAAACTCCTCTTTTATTACACATACGTCATCCCTAAGATAGATCCTAGGTAGCCATATGAACAGGGTGCTGTGTAACTAAAAGGTAGGACATGTACGATTTAGTTTTACATGTCCTGGTAGCGACAAACAGCTAAATTCATTTTTAAATACTATGAGGCCTACTCCTCTCATAGGCTAACTTTGGAAATTCCTTAAAACACTCTAAAGCTGTAATTCCTGATTAGAAAGGGGTA
Source organism: Lissotriton vulgaris (assembly GCF_964263255.1). Lineage (NCBI taxonomy): Eukaryota > Metazoa > Chordata > Amphibia > Caudata > Salamandridae > Lissotriton > Lissotriton vulgaris. Next base: position 999,151,280 of record NC_141691.1, read on the forward strand.
GCTGTCTCATGTTTCATATCTTTGGAATGGTAATGATAAATCCTCTTATTGCAATTTTCATCAAAAACAACAACTCAATGACGAGGAAAGAGTAGAACCTTCTTTATTGGAGTCATCCACTCTCCAAACAGCCAACGGTCATCCATGAACATTCTAAGGTAAACTCCTAATGGAAAATTCTAAGGGCAGGGGAAGGGGGAACGGGTCAAACCAAATATAAAGACTGTAAGGAGTGTATGCAACTTGATAAAAGAATACAGCTAAATATAGGAAGATTACAACACCTTACTATCAATGTTAAGTTTACCATTACTGTTTTAGAAATGCCACTTTTCGAAAGTGGACATTTCTCTGCACGTATTACTCATTGTGCCTGACAGCCAGTTTCCAATACATGTCTGGGGTGGGCCACAGCTACATTTTGTACATTCCCTTTAATTCCCTTTAGACAGCCACAACACAGGAAGGATAGGTGTGTATGAGTACGCATCTACATACATCTGCACTCTGATGCCCTGGCCCTGGGCAGGATGGAATAGAGGGGCTAACACTTCACTTGAATACACTGTGTCTTGTCCTTACACAAGAGACTGATTACCCCCTCTCCCCCAACACATACACACACAGGTAGCTTGGCAGACAGGACTGGGTTGAAAGGTACTTGTGCACTAAAGAGCTGCTTTGGAGTCCCCCCCACATCAAAGACAGTTTTGGGTATAAGTACTCGGTCTCTAATCCCCTACCATCAGACACTACTGGACGTGCATTTGAAGCTCTGCCAGAAGAACTGCTGTGCCGCTTAGAGGGTTCAATTGGACTGCTGATCTGGAAGGCCTGATTTTTCGATTCCTGCCCTGTTGCCTGCTGCTCTTTGACTCAGCTGAAGGAGAGCTGTACTCTGCCTCCACTCCATGTGATATCTCCAAGGGCTTGCTGGCTTGCCTCCTGTTGCTTGAGACTACCACTGCTCCTGTGCCTGGCTTCCTGGAAGTGGCCCAGATGTTTGCAACACGGATTTCAGCCCATCTCCTGTCTGCATGTGGCAGAACCGTCGTATCGACCTAGTTGCGGGAGTAAAATCGGTGCATCGCCTCGGAAGCAGTGTTTTGCCTCCAGAGATAGACGCATCGGCCAGCGCATCGCCTCCGCTGAATCTTGATGAGATCAATGCACCTTGTTGACTGTGCAGCAGAATCTGGCATATCGTTCAACACCTCTGAACTTCGGGACCCGTCTTCGGAAATGACTCATCACCTTCACTGCGTGGAGAACATCAAAGCACCCTGCGTCTGCAGGACGCACCATCGAAACATCTCATTGTTTGCGACCAGAAAAATAACTTTTTTGTTTACCGGGGCCTGTTTGGCTCCTCTAGCCGGCCGGCACTCCATCGCGGTTGGCCTGAACTTTGACTTTGCCTGGGTCCAGCATGACCTAAAGTAACGTTTTAGCGCTACTTGCTTGTAAGCGCTTTACTGCTTGTATTACTTTAAAATTCAATACCTCATCTTCTTAAATTGGACTTTTGTTGTTTTGGTCTTGATTTGTTTATAATTCATAAACCTGTGGGGAGACTTTTTGTGGTGTATTCATTGTGTAAGTATGTAAGTATGTGAGTGTGTTCCACAAAAACTTTACACATTGCCTCTTTAGATAAGCTCTGTGCCAAGCTACCAGAAGGTAAGAAAAGTTTATCTTTTGGTGTTTTTCTAGCCTACCCTGACTAGATGGGTGGTTCCTGCCTCGCCTGGGTGCATACTTCAGCCAAAAATTTCGAAAATAGACCTTTTGCAGAGATGATCTACTGATAAGCCATCTTGAAGTACAGTCAGGAGTGAGTGAAGGGTGGGACTTTAGTTCCAGATGTCAGAGTGTGCTGCGTCCTTTAAGAGGGGGATCAGTCTTTCTTCTTTAACAGATCACTGTCAGAGTATCTATTGATCCAGGTGCAGATTGCTTGCACATCTTTCTGTCCCTGTTGTGGGTGTTCCATGCTAGAAATACTATGATGTGAGGAGCATTATGCTACAAAAAAAGCTATGTTTGGAGAACAACTTGGATAGGACAAATGAAAGAACCACCCCAAACAGTTCTGTGTATCTAAATAATAATCATGTTTATCTATGCACTTACTGTTTAAATTATACATTTTTATGACATATAAGTGAATGTTTATAACCACACATGCTCTCAGAAGTCACACCATTGTGCTAAATGTGGAACAGACTTGCTGTGCTTCATGCAGGATAACAAAATATGACAACTTGCACAGAATAACTACCAAAGCTACCAAACTGGTGCTAAGAACGATAAGTTTAAGCATTACCCAGTAAAGATTTCAACACCCCATTTTCACTCTGCAGTGAACACCCTTCATTTTACAAAAGAGACTTTCCATTCTGTAAAATGTGTGGCATTCCAGTGACCCTCACCTCTGAATCCAGGGTCAGAGGGGCGTGGTAGCATGGTGGAGGCAGGAACAGAATCTTCCCTTTTTCCGAGAATACCCTCATAGCTGGAAAGCTCCTTATGGGTGGCATCGAATTGTACTACAGTTTTACCAGGCATACCTGGGTTAGTAATTCTATGGAGTCACTAGCAATGCACTAGTGTATTGTAAAGGCACCAGATGAGTGTCTAATCTGTCATGACAATGACCTCACACTGGCAGAGTCCTTGGGAGTGGGTGGGTACCAGTGCTCCTTGCAGAGGAAGGGAGCCATGGTTCACTGTATGCATGTATGTATTTATGTATGTATATAAGTATGTGGTATATGTATAGCATAAACATAGCCAAAGGCAGCAGAGCATTATACAGGTTGAAACTCAAGGATACAATCAACAAGTAATTTGAGGGGTAGTTGATTAGTGCACTGGTCCTATATCATCATGGTGTGTTCTTTAAAGTGGCATGTCTTCAATTATTCCCTGAACCTGGTGCAAGGATGAGGAAATCCCAACAAATATGGGGATGCTGATCTGGATCATGGGTGCATAGATGGAAAAGTCTATTTGCTTTTCTTTTTTTTACACAGCTTTGTATCCAGTCTGATGGTGTATTAGCTGCAAGAACATTGTGCCCTACACAGGGATCAATCCCGATCTCTCTATTGGTGAATTCCCATGATAGAGTTGTATTCATGTTGAACATTGCCAAAAATCCAAACATGTTATTGCCCTCTTGTCAGGGTAAAATTATTTGCTCCCACAGTTCTTCAGAAGTCATTGAGACAGCCCTTTTAAAGTCCTTCTTTGATTTTTTATGGACTGTGTTAATTTGATGTGAGCCTGCTATCTCCAGCTGAGCTTCATTGATGTAATTCCAAACTAAGCTCCTTGTGATGCGCTGAGTGTATCTGCAGCCCATAAATGGGCTGCTCTGACACTTTCCCCAACACACAGTTCTCCCTTGTTGCTAAGTGCACAAGAGTGGCACAGATTTATGTTGCACACATATGCCCTATTCTTTAAGATTTATACTAGGTGTATATAATGACCGCCAGACTCTCTTTTTTCTCCCCTGGTACCCGCCACCAGAAGCCATTCCCAGTCCTCCTGCCCCATTAATATTAAAATCCCCGGCCAGAATTACAATGGGGGACCAGTTGGCTAGCTCCAGATCCAAAAAATCCAGAATGTCCGGATCATCTTCCGTTGAGCCGTAAATGCAGCCTACAGTAATCCATTTCTCATTAACTTTATACTCTAAAAGAACCCATCTCCCCCATCGGTCTTCGAACTTCCTCCTTATTATAGAATCTCTGCATTTCGCTAATATTGCCCCATCTCTATTCTTAGCCCCTTGCTTACAATATGCTAATACGGAGAATCCCTATTGTTCTTATAGATGACCTTGTTCCCCTTCTACATGGGTTTCCTGTAGACAGACCAAGTCCGCATTTAGAGATCTTAACCATTTTTCAACCCGCTGCCTTTTGTTTCGAACATTTAGACCACAAACATTGACCGTAACTATACGTATACTCATTAATCCACATCAAGTAGATGTCCCATCAGGCTCAGATCAATAATAAACAGTATTTTGACATTTGTCCCTTGCTGCAATACATTCAACCAATCAAACACCCCAACTTTTTCCATGCTTCCCTGCATGTAATAACCCAACCTAAAAGAAATGTGCCCTGTACCCCACCCCCGCCCCCTCCCCCCCTCCCAGCCCTCCCTTACGGGCAAATAGGTCAGTCCTGACCTAAGAGTGACAGCTGTAGCCCCAAGTGCCACCCGCCCCTCCTACCCCTACCCCTAAAAAAAAAAAAAGAACTTTCACGTTCCTCTGAAATGCACACTGCTAAGTACTGCTGCCGCTGCCAATTTTATCCAAAACTTAACCTTAACCTCATCTTTTTCTGAATATTGCGCCTTTTTACTTCTGATGCCTTAGGGCCACCGCCATAGACTTTGAGCCTCCTTTCCTTCCTTTCGCCTCATCCAAATGCGCCTGTGCTTTGATTTCTGAGAAGAAAATCTTAATCTGCCCATTATCTATGACTTTCAGGTGGCATGGGAACATTAGATAGGCCTCACAGCCCATATTTTGAAAAGGGGTTATCATTTGCCTCCGTCTTTCCACTGTCGCATGACAGAAATCCGGGCGGGCATTAAACGTCGTGCCATTATAGGTCCGTCTGGCCTCAGGTTTGACTTTGTCCACAATTTTCTGTCTTAGTAGAAAATTTCCTACATATATCAGAATCGCCCTTGGTTTATCTGCTGTTGGCCCTTTCCTTTGTACCATAGGGAACCTATGAGCTCTTTCTATCTCATTCTCTCAATTCCAGGCAGACAATTTTGGGAAAGCCCCCTTAAGTAAACTAACAACAAATGCTTGCACATCCTGCCCCTCCTTCCCTTCTGCGACCCCCAAGAGTCTAACATTGTTTCTCCGCTGACGATTTTCATAATCCTCAAGCTTCCAATGCACATCTGACGCCATCTTTTCCTGTTCGTTTTTTAACTTATTCCATTTCCCAACATCCTCCTCCAGTCTCTCAGTTCTTGTTTCCACCTCAGTAACCCTGGCTGCCATGTCTGCATAGAGTTTGTTCACCTTACGTAGTGAGCCCTGTATTTTTTGATTGGCCTGCTTCGCCCTCCCAGATTCACTTCTGGCCTCCCCCTGCATTTGTTTCAGGGTAGCATATAACATATCCATAGTGGTCGTCTGTCCTGGAATATCATTCTGGGTTTGAGGTACAGTGGTGCCCCCTCTTGATAAAGCTGTGAAGTAGCTGAATAGTCCCAATCCAATTTTTTAGATACTTCTGGATGGATAGGGCTCACATTAGACTTTGCCCTATTATGAGATCTGCTCTTAAGGCTTCTCAGTGTCTTGGCCCTCCCTTTCGTGCACACCTTGTGCACTAGTGCACTTTCCGGAGACAACGCTGCTGAGTCTGTTCCCCCCTCAGCTCCCGAGGTGCCAAGATCACTTTCCGTTACAGAACCAGATGCTGTCTTTTCATCATCCTCATCATTAACAGAATAAAAACAGTCATCACTGGGAGAGCCTGGATTGAGAAGCCCACCTCTTGTCTGTTCTCTATGATCGTCGCGAACATTGTGCTTTTTTGGGTCCAGGTCGCCACCATGCGCTTCAGGGATAATATCCTTAGATCGCATTACCTGCTCTATGTCAGGTGATAAGAGCACAGTGGGCTCCGGGCACTCCTTACGAAACCTGGAGTGATTTATCATACTCTCGGGTATTGCGGGGATACATTGTGTCTTGTTAAGTACATTTTGAGTCGTTAATAAAGCAGGGGAGAGGATGATACTGTGCACTTCTATCAACAACTTTTTACTAGCGACAGCCTCGCTCTCAACAGAGCGGCCAGCCAGAGATAGTGATTCACCCACAGCAGCGCCCTCCTTACCGCGATGTTCGGTAATATCCACAGAGTCTGATTGCAGCGGCTGCGGGTGTATTCCGCCAGCATCCACATCTCCGCTGACCCATGTGTTCTGTTTGCTCTGTTCAGCTTGCCCGAGAGCGCGTCTTGCTGGGGCCACAGGTAGAGACGTTGAATGTTGCGCTCCCTCTGGGATCTGCACGTCGCTCTCAGTGGCTGCAGTGGCTGTCTCCACCCTGATCCCGTCATCAGATCTGGGCTCGGCTCTTCCGTCTCTGCCGGATCTCCCGAGCTCCTACCAGGGCTACAGGTGAGGTGAAAGCTACCGGTCCTGATACTTGGGTTGCAAACGACTCCCGGGGGGTAGGCTGCCGCAAATTCCCCTCCTTGCTGGATACTTCACTGTTCTGGTGCTTAGCGCCCTTTTAGGTCTCGCCTGCCGATGCGCTTGCGCAATCGAGCTGGCGAGAGATATAGGGGCTTATCCGAGTTTAACTAAAGTGGCGATTTGATGTAGTGCACGTGCGCTTTTAGGTCAATGCGCAAGCCCAATGAGTTAAAATGTGCGTGCACAGCATCAAATCGCCAGCCATCTGTTCCCCAGCTTGGTGCCGCCATCAGCTCTTCAAAGGATTTCTCCTCCCCTAATTATTCACACCGGCCGGCCGTACTTTCACTTTCACGGCCAATAGGCCGTGTCTCGTTTTTATTTTTTTTACCTTAAACACAACTCCGGGCTTTCACGGCCGGCAGGCCGTGTCTCGTTTTTTTAAAACTTTCAACACAACTCCGGGCTTGTCATTAATAATGCTGTCCCCGCCCTCTCACCCGAGCTGCTTGAAATGCCTCCTTTCCTTCCCCATGCTCTGTCACGAGCCTCTGCCCCCCCAGTGTCCTCTCTACCAGCCTCCTCCTTTCCCCAGCGATCACCCCCCTCCTCGCTAGCCTCCTTCTATGCAACCCCCTTTTCTCACCATCCTCTCCCATGTTGTACTCTTTCCTCCCACTGCTCTCCCTCACTAGTCGCTCTTTTTTCCATTTACCTCGTCCACTGGTTTTCTTCAGTAGCATTTTCCCGGATCCCTCCTTTTGCACCAACCCAGACCTCCCCATATCTCCCCCTCCCCAGCCGTCTACTTTAACCTCCACCCCGCCTCTTGTGCACTCTCCCCTTTATGGCTCCCCCTAGCAGCCCCCCTGCCCAGACCATGTCACTACTCCTCTTTATCTCTCGCCTCAAACCGCTCTCCCTCACAAAGCAGTGTCTCGTTTTTTTTAACTTTCAACACAACTCCGGGCTTGTCTTTAATAACGCTACCCCCGCCCTCTCACTCGAGCTGCTTGAAATGCCTCCTCTCCTTCCCCATGCTCTGTCAAGAGCCTCTGCCCCCAAGTGTCTTCTCTACCAGCCTCCTCCTTTCCCCAGCGGTCACCCCCCTCCTCGCTAGCCTCGTTCTATGCAACCATCCCTTTCTCACCATCCTCTCCCATGTTGTACTCTTTCCTCCCGTTGCTCTCCCTCACTAGCCGCTCCTTTTCCATTTACCTCATCCACTGGCTTTCTTCAGTAGCATTTTTCCGGATCCCTCCTTTTGCACCAACCCAGACCTCCCTGTATCTCCCCCTCCCCAGCCGTCTACTTTAACCTCCACCCCCGCCTCTTGTGCACTCTCTGCCGCCCTCCATTACTCTACCATCCTCACTCACTTTATCGCCCTTCCACCACTCTAACACCCTATCTCACTCTATCGCCCTCCCTCACTCTTTCACCCTCAAACACTCTATCGCCCATCACTCTAACGCCCTACATCACTCTATCACCCTCCCTCCCTCTATTGCCCTCCCTCTATCGCCCTCCCTCTATCGCTCTCCCTCTACCGTCCACCCTCTATCGCCCTCCCTCTATCTAACATCTTCCCTCTATCTATCGCACTCACTCTATATATTGCATCAACATAGCATCACTCAGCACCACCACTGCATCACTCAGGGGCACCACACATCACTATGCGCAACAACAGCATCACTAAACGCCACAGCATTACTTGTAGCCAAAACAACATCACTCAGCGCCACAACACCATCAATCTGTGCAACAATTCAACAACAACTGGTTCAATTATTTGCTAGCAATGTTTCAAACTTTATTACAAATGTCAGAACAATATGTTAAAGGTTATCACTTCTGTTCATGTTAAAACATTTTTATTTGTCAGGTCAATACATGTAAAACAGGGGGAAACTATATATTGTACCTTTACCAATGCTATACATGTAACATGTGATAATTTTATAAGTATTGCCATTTGTAAAAACTTAATTAATACTTTTATATTTTGCAAAAAAAAAAACATTTTCCACATCAAAAGCTCAAACTTTTCTATTGCGAGACCTATTGCATTTCCAATGCTTGTTGGTTAGTGCGGTTTTCTTTTTCTTGTCCTTCAGCAGCACAGTATTTTCGGAGGGAGCAGCTTCCACATTCTCTTGCTTTTTGTTTCTCCGCATCTGGGTCGCCGATCTCAAATTAGCGGACATTGTGCCCGGGGCGCTAAAGATAGCCTTTTCCGATTCCTTGTCATTCTGTGAGTCCTTCTGTGGTTTCGGGACTCGAGGGGCCATGGCTTGTTTCTCCGTATGTCTTTGTCTCTGACATGAGATGCCAGCTTTTTCAGCGTGTTTAGCCAGCAAAGTAACTGTGGCAGCCGCGATGCACTTCTCACTAACCAAGTGGTGATGCGCTGAATCAATTTAATGGATAAGGCATACTCCACTTTCCCCATAATCCAGAGCAGTAATCAGCAGCGGTCAGCGGCACTCAGAGGAAGTACCATACTTTTCGAACATCATACAGGAGCAAGGAGAGGAGCGACTGCTCCCTACGGCCTGCCAGCGGCTTTCTTGCCTCCCATCCGAGATCACAAGGAATAATGCGTTAGTGGATGTATGGGGGGGCCCAAAAACCTGCTGAGCAGGAATATACTTATTATTCAGCTCCACGTAAAGTCTGTGCCAGATTAGATTATTTTTTTGTTTCACATTCTTTGCAATCCAAAGTTAAGATTGAAAGGCTTCCGCGGATAATATCCGATCACAATCCCTTGATTTCAACGTTAAATACTGGCGTGGGTACGGACCGGCTCGGGTTTGGACATTCGAGAGAGGGCTGCTAAAGGATGATGCCTATATTATGCATATGAGTAATTGGATAAGGAGCTTCTTGGACATCAACAGAGGCAGTACGGCAACTGGGAATTTGTGGGACTCCTTTAAGGCGGCCATACGAGGGGAGACAATAAGCTTTAGCGTAGCAAGCCGAAGAAGGGATAGACAAAGGGAGGCAGAGCTTGCTCAAGCAGTGGCAGAGGCGGAGGAGGAATTAATTCAGAGTGTGCTTAGGGTTGCCCCTCCAGATCAAGTACTGATTAGAATAGCGAAAGCAAAGATGGAGGCGGAGGAGAATATAGCTAATAAGGCAGCCAAAACATATCTAGCAAATAGAGAAAGATGTTATGAATTCAATGAAACTGTTGGCCGCACACTTGCTATTCGCACAGGACAGAATGTGTCCATGGGACAAGTAAGGGAGATACAGGATGATGCAGGAACAATAGTTGCAGATTCAGAGGGGGTCCAAGAAGTCTTTAGAAAATTCTATTCTTTTTTGTATGATCAAGACTGCCCGAGCGATCTTCCCAAAATAAGTAATTATCTGCGTGATATACCGGGAGCTACCTTATTGGAGGAAGAGGCTATTATGCTGGAGGCTCCGTTTACCTCAGAAGAGATTCTGACCCCCGTAACCAGCCTCCCATCAGGTAAGGATGGAGGCCCTGATTAAATCCCACTGGAATTTTATAAAACATTCTGGGATGTGATTAGACATGATTTAATTGTTACAATCCAGCAAGCGCAGACAGGAACATCAATCCCAAACAGCTGGGCGGGGGCTGACATTGTTATAATCTTGAAAAAGGGTAAACCGCCTAACCAACCTGGGTCATACAGGCCAATAACCCTAATGAACACAGATACAAAAGTGTACTCTAAGATACTTGACCTAAGAATAGCGAAGATAATTGATACTCTGGTTAGTATTAACCAACACGGGTTTATACCATGGAGGAGTACCACTCATCATACCCGAAAGGTTATTACTTTATTTGATTTAGCAAAGGTTACAGGAGACCCGCTCGCAGTGATGTTACTAGACACTGAAAAAGCTTTCGATCGGGTCTGTTGGGACTTTCTTTGGTTTATTTTGAGAAGGGTGGGATTTGGGGAGGGAATGGTGAAAGCTCTACAGGTACTATATGCAGGACCATCTGCTCGTATAAGAGTAAACGGAGGGTATACATTACCTTTTCAGATAAAGAGGGGTACACAACAGGGTTGCTCTTGCTACCCGCTTTTATTTGCCCTTTATATGGACCCATATATAAGGCGTATAGAACTAAATGATAATATCTCCCCAGTAGAGACTGGCAGGGGCCAATGTAAAATTCTGGCCTACGCGGACGACGTGGCAATTGTCACACCCAAACCCACAGAAGCTATAGATTTGGTTGAGGCAGAGGCGCAACTATTTGGAGAAGTGTCCGGCTATGCCCTCAATATTGCAAAAACACAAATTATTAAAAATAACAAGATAGACTGCACTGATTACCGGGTGGTGCAAAGTGGAGTATATTTAGGGGTAACAATAACGCCAGATTTAGATAACCTTGTGGAGTTAAATATATCACTGATAATAAATAAAGTTAAGAAGGATCTAGATAGGCTAAATATTATACATTTTTTGATAGTAGGCCGAACCAACATAGTCAAAATGGTTTTTCTCCCAAAGTGTTTGTACTTATTTAGGGCCATACCCTTACTGTTTGAAGGAAAGTGGTTTAAGGTTCTCGAGCACATGGTAAATCGATTTGTGTGGGCGCATGGAAAGACTCGAAGGGCGCTCAGATATATGGCACTACCGAGGGATCGAGGGGCGTGGGCCCTACCTGATTTAAAACTATATTATTGGGCAGCATCCCTTCAATATATGGCAGGTCTGCTTGGAGGGCCAGAGAGTTAAGGGCATGATGAGTTAGGAACTTTGGCGATTATTCACTAGTATTAGGGGATCAAACTGAGAATTTCCTGCTGAAATTTACAGAGTATAGTTACTTTAAGAGAGCTAAATTTAAAACGGTTATGGCCGCCTAGAAGATCTGGATCCTTTGCGAAAAAATGTGGCCTAGGCAGATATACAGATATAATGCCTACACTAGGTTGAGTAATAACCCTAATTTCCCTGGTGATATATTCGCAGGAGTAGTATTCTCTGAATGGGGAAAACATGGGATTAGCAAACTGGGTGATCTGATAGGAATGCAGGGGGTGATGCAGTTCAACAACTTACAGGCAATATATGGGCTAGATGCAACTCATTACTTTAAATATCTGCAAATTAGAAGTTTTATCTTGACAAAAACTGGAGGGCCCGCGGGATTTGCAATGAACTCAATTTTGGACACTATACAGGCTGGTACAGACTGTACAATTAAAAGATTTTATTCTGAACTAATAGAGTACCAACCAGATGATCTGGAAAAATATGAAGGTAAATGGGTGCAAAAGCTGGGTGTAGAGAAGGAAAATTTCCGTAGATCACTGAAACTAGGGCAGAAATTACTATGTTCAGCATCACTCCAGGCACAACACTTTAAGACACTGTATTTTCTGTATTACACCCCATCCAGGGTGGCACAATGGGGAGGGGTAGCTGGCATTACGTGTCCAAGATGTGATAGTACTGAGGCTGATTAAGTCCATATGTTTGCTTCTTGTACACATTTAAAAACGACCCAAGAGGAAATTGAAGTATTTCTTAAAAGATCATTAACAATAGAAATTACCTTAACACCTTCAGTTGTACTCCTCGGAATAGAGGATAGTGCTGGTAAGACTCACCATGAGTATTTTATCTTTGTGGCTAAGGCTGTCTTAAGACTTTGCATTGCTACAGCATGGCTGGATCGATTACCACCCACGTTCCACCAATGGCTAAAGAAATTACTAGCTGCCTTTATCCTTGAGAAAGCAATCTATGCAAGGAGGAGTGGAATTGGCAAGAAACTTGGAAAGGAAATATGGGATTATATACAGAGGTGGAAGGAGAGAGACTCGGGGTAGGCTAGAAAATAAAGTGTGATAGGTTTCTGTTCTATTTTAATTCTTTGTTTTGTCTTCACCTGTATTTCATTTTTTTTTTCATTTTATCTGTATAATCTTTGTAGGATTTGAGACAAACCCTGCATGTTACACTGTAATGAATTTTCTTATGTGTTCTACACAATGATAATGGGGGGGGGGACTCAAATAAAAATATTTTAAAACAAAAAAAACAGAATTATACTAGGTGTAACTGTATGACCGATAAACAAAATGCTTCTTTCATTCTGTCACAGTTTGGGCAGTTTTATGATGTGTACTAAATCAGTTGTTGAGGATTTCAGCATAGTAATCTCTCTCATCAATAGGAGTATAATTTTTCTGGCCATTCAGTATCCCCTGGAGCACATTGTTAAAATATTCTGACATCACGTCCTCTTATTGAAGCATCACTAGCATTAGCTGCAACACATCATTGTACTTTGTGAATACTGTATTATGAGTCATTCACAAAGGCAAACCAGGCTATTAATTTGTGCACTCAGCAAATGCTATCTTTGCTTCATACAGGTACCTCAGGTTTTAACAATTGTGGATTGGGGTGGGAAAGCCAGGTCTTCAAGCTGTATAGCTAAAATTGCCCTCAGTGAATTTGACTAGTATTAAAACATTCTATCTTCAAGCGGCACACACATTGCTCATCTACTCTGTTGAGCATGAGCACAAATTAGGACTCTAATAATAATAAGCTAATGGTTTAAAGAGACTGTAGTAAAAATATATCAATAGATGGGTTGAAGAATTCTTAACCTATTTGCGTCTTAGAATTGTGGCCATATTAAGTCTAAATAGTGATCATTGCAGAAGTCCATACATTAAATTAAAGAGTTGACAACTATCACCTATGAAACTGAAAAGAAAGAATTTCCTACAGGGAATACACAGAAAATACACAGCTCTTGATAACTTCTGAAATGTGGACGGAAATTAAAATTCTGGGATTAGTTAATATTCAAAGGTCGTGGTTCTAGTCACAGTGGAAAGGTATGTGCAAACCAAATCAGTAAAGATTAGCTCAACAATATATTTCGGGCAGACTGTGGAATATCTCAAGTTTAGGTGTGTTGTGCTTAAGTATGTTAATTTTTTTTCTAAAATACAATTGTAACCTTAAATGTCTTGAAACTGGGAGCCACCTCCTTCCTTCTATATGGGGAAACACATGAACCTCTGATCAGTTCTACTAACTAAGGGCCTCATTAGGATGGCGGACGGACCTGCGTCCGTCCGCCACCCCCGAGGTGGAGGGACCGTCCGCAGGGGCATTGGCGGTCCCTGCGTGCAAATTAGGATGTGACCACCACCATGGCGGTCACATCCCGCATCTGTAACCTTGCGGCGGGTGCTGCTTGAAGCAGCGCCCGCCGCAAGGTTAAAATTGCATGCTTTGCATATGCATGCATAAAGCGGCAGGCACCGCCCGGTGCCTGCCGCTTCGTGCATGTATATGCAGGGGGGTATCATAGGTACCCCCAATGTGCACCCCCCACCCCACAACACCCTGGGGGCCCGCAACGGGCCCCCAGAGGCATTGGTCCACATGCTTTTCCACTGCAGAAAATCCGCTGCGGAAAAGCATGTTTCCTCACCCTTCGTAATTTGGCTGGCGGTGTCTTGCACACATCGCCACCAAATTACGGACAACATCCCGCAGATCAGCGGCGGACGGACTTGCCGTCCGCCGCTGATCCCGCCGCCATCCTAATGTGGCTGGTGGTGTTTTGGAGGTCCGCAGCGGTGAATCCGCATCCTCCGGGCCGGCGGTGGCTTCCGCCGGCCCGGAGGATGCGGATTCACCGCCATCCTAATCGACCCCTAAGTTGGCACACACAAAAACTTGTTGGGCACGGTGAAACTGGGATACACTTAAAAAGTAAGGTCTTTAGCAAAAGACTTCAAGGAAGTCAACGTCACTTTCTTGAATGCAGTCAATCAGAAAACATTCATTAATAAATAAAGAAAGAAATTACTAAAAAAAAAACACTTCCAATCCTACTTCCCTACAGAAAAAGCAACCCACAAAAAGTGCTATTTTTAATAAAATGTTTTATAGTTTATCATAATAGACACTAACACGTTAGAATGTAAAATATTCCTAAGCACAAATAAAAAAAATATTAACTGAACTATTCATAGTTCACCAAAATATGCTAAATAATTGACATCCTTATCAAACCAATCAAAAATAATGAATCCATGAACAGATGAAAAAGACATACATTTTAGAACACTAAAACCCTACTAGCCTATAAACCCAACAATTTACTAAGGAAAAATTATTGTAATATTTCACGATACATAAAATGCACAATTACACTGAAAAATACTCATTAACTAAAATTATATATTAAAAAAATTAACAAATGAACAATACTGAAAACTATATATAAAAATTAATGAATTAATGTATATCATTTATACTCTAAATGTTTTAATATTAACTTTAGAATGCAGAATAGAAACAGTGACATCTTTCGGCATACATCCAATTATATACAACATAAGTTTTTAGCATAAATGAAAAAAAACTACACTTAGTTTACCCATCAATATCTTTTGAAAACTGTCCAGTACTTGGGTTGTTTCTCATAATTATTGATGTCCAGTAACTCTAGAACTCATAAGTTAATGTCAGGTTGAATATAGTCTTCCAATGTCCAGCAAGCATTAAACATGCTACAAAGATAGCAAAAAAAATAACAGATACTTTAGCATCTTTTCCGAATCTAATTTATTTACTGGGGTATTGTAAATCAAATGGAGACCAGGTGGCAATATAAGTATAAAAAGTCCTGTCCTAGTAGGTTTGACCGTTAGGACTGGTAGCAAACATATGGACATGGTGCACCTCTAGAATTCTAAATCTAGGGCAACTCGATCTTCAATGACTGACCCATTTAGCTATGTTGGCTAGGATGACATAAAAATCAAAGCAGTTACAATAATAATAGAGTCTGACTTGGGCTGAGTTCATAACAGAGTAGATCATTGAGACTGATTGGGAGATTGTTTTTGGTGTAATATCTTGTCACAGCCAATTACACCACTTTACTGTACACTATATAGATTTATATATAGACTGTAAAGATTTTTAAAATAATATTGTTTTCTGCTTACCTCACTTTGTTCATTGCCTCATTCCGCCCTTAGCTTTCAATTCTAGAGCGCTAATGGGGGGACAGGAATTTTACCCTGACCCGCCTGAAGATTAGCGCTCTAGTCGTTCAGGGTGTTGCACTTTGCTGGCTACCTCCTTCACTTCCTGCCGCCTACTTAGGCACGGACGTGGCGAGCCGGTCGACCTAACGTGAGTGTTCTGGGTGTTTTTACTGTGTGCTCAAAACGCTGCTGCCCATGCACTGGGCTTTTTTTAAAAAAAACTACTTTCTGTTACCTTATTTAATTTTGTTGTGCCGCAATTCCTAGGACATAGATTTTTTAAATAATATTGTTTGCTGCTTACCTCACTTTGTTCATTGCCTCATTCCGCCCTTAGCTTTCACTTCTAGAGCGCTAACGCGGGGACAGGAATTTTACCCTGACCCTCCTGAAATTAGCGCTCTAGTCCTTCAGGGTGTTGCACTTTGCTGGCTCCCCCCTCCACTACCTGCCGCCTACTTAGGCACAGATGTGGCGAACACGCAGCCCGTCTGCGCCCGTCCGCGCCAAGTCCGCGACTGGCGCAGGCCATGCTGTACAAATCTTGCCAAAGTTGCTCTATCATGCAGGTGACCTTCGCAGGCTCAATTTATTAAGTAACTGTCTGTGCCATATCCCCATGGAACAGTTATGGGGCCCTTTCTCATGTCAAACTTGTAGATGGACTACGCCTTGGTCCGCACCGACCACCGTCCCCATCTAGATATCATTCCTACCAGTCTTCTCAATTTTAAAGGGGGGCTTATTATTGCACGGTCTATGTGCTGCCATAGTCAAGACATCAAGGAATTAATCCTTGACCACCACTTAGATTTTCTTTTCATTACCGAGACGTGGCTTAACGACTCCAGCAACCCCGACCTGGCGATTGCCCTCCCACCCGGCTTCATCATCTTTAGACTGGACAGGTCAAGCGGCAGAGGTGGTGGAGTAGCTATAGTCATCAGAAGCTCCCTGAAATGCCATACATTTAATCTAGGCCCCCTCAAAGGAGCTGAAGGCATAGGTTTTTCTATCATGCTCAATGCGGCCTCGTCCTTCACGGGAGGCATAATATATTGTCCCCCAGGTAGTGCAACCATGTTTCTGGAGTCTCTGGGGGAATCCTTAGGCCAACTTTTACTGCGTTATCCTACCTTCACTCTCCTGGGCGACTTCAACCTTCAATTGGAGTCCAAAACCGACGCCCAGGTTACCAATTTCCATCAGACACTTGATATTTTCGGACTCCATCAACGAGTGGCCCAGGCTACTCACCGTGCAGGGCACACTCTCGATGGGGTCTGTTCTAACCTCCCTTTATTGGTTACGCATGCTCCTATCCCGCAAATTTGGACAGATCATTGCTTTATCCCTTTCAATATCAGTGTGCCCCATTCTTTGAAAACAGTAAAGGTAATTCAGCAGCCTCTATCCAACCCAAATTGGACGGCGGTCGCCGCTAGCATTAAGCTTAAGCCTCTCCTGCAGCCTCAGGCCCCTGGCCTGTCTAGTGTAGTGGTCCAGGACACGAAAACTTTTCACACCTGGCTGCTACAAGCTATCAAGGACCTTGCTCCCCCAAAGCGCCCCTCTTCAATGGAGAAAAGGAAAAAGATCAGTGTCCCCTGGTACACTGAGTCCCTTGCTGAAATACATCTTTTGTGTAAAAAGAGTGAACGCAAATGGAGGAAAACTTATGACCCGACAGCCAAAGCTCTCTATGTAAAACACAGGAATGCACATATTGCTAGTATCACAATAGCCAAAAAAGACTATTATACTAAAGCCATTAAAGAGGCTCACCAAAAACAAAAAACTGTTTTCTCCATAGTGAAATCTTTCACCCACCCGAAAGCTCTTCAATCTGTAATCCCGCCGTCTCAAGGTCTATGTAATCAGATTGCTTACTACTTTGAGGAGAAAATTAAACTTCCCCAGGTGGATTTCCCGCCCATCTCCTCTCCCCCCATGCCGGGCCCCAATGCCACTATGGTGACAACGGCTCACACTCTGAGTAGGTTTGCACCAGTGTCTCTCCTACAACCCGCGAAGCCATCATGGTCTGCAAATCGGGGGCGCCTTCCGACTCCTGCCCCCCGCTGATCCTTCACCAAACAATTGATGTAGTCAACCCCATCATAAATGCCATAGTTAACGCCTCACTTAGCTCAGGCACTAAAAAAGCAATAGGATAGGATAGGATAGGATGTTGATTTGTAAAGCGCGAATTGTTGCCCAAGGGCGTCCAAGCGCTGAAAACACCAAAACCGACCAGAGAAAAAAACACAACAGAGGGAGGAGGAAATTAGACTGGATGAAATAGGAAAGTTTTTAGTTGTTTTCGGAAAGTCGTGTGATTAGAGTTGGATCTTAGGTGCAATGGGAGGGAGTTCCAGGCCCTCGCCGCGTTATAGGCGAAAGACCTACCTCCAGATCTGGATCTCCTTACTCTCGGAGTGACTGCCAAGAAGGACTGGTTGGATCTTAGATTCTTATTGGGCCTATAGTGAAGGATTAGGTCCTGTGTGATCATGGGGCCAGAGTGCCAGAAGGACTGGTGGGATATGCACATGGCTTTGAACAAAACCCTTTGGCGTACTGGTAGCCAGTGAAGAGAGACCAGCCCAGACCTTACTGACTGTCTGCGAGGGATGTCAAGTAGCAGATATGCGGCGCAGTCAAATAGTCAAACCGCTTATGAAAAAACAAAATAAAAGCACAACTGATCTCTCCAATTTACGCCCAATATCTCTCCTCCCAGTTCTTGGGAAAATAACAGAATATATGGTCCACCAAGAGCTAAAGAACTTTGTCGAAATGCACAATATTCTACATCCTCAGCAGTCGGGCTTTCGACCAAGGCATTCCACTAAAACGGTCCTCATTGAACTTACCGATTCCATCAAATTTTTACAGGATGAAGGTAAAAACGCTGTCTTGATATTATTAGACCTATCAGCGGCGTTCAATACCATTTCCCATAAAACTCTGATCGGTAGGCTGAGAATAAATGGCATTACAGAGGTTGCCCTTGATTGGTTAAGCTCTTTCTTATCTCAGAGAACACAAACCATCTCATTGGGTTCCTTCCTCTCAAAGGAAAAAAAGGTTACATCCGGAGTTCCACAAGGCTCCATCTTGAGTCCACTGGTATTTAATATTTACATGGTGCCTCTCATCACTTTAATTGAATCGCATGGGATACTAGTAACATCGTACACCGATGACACACAATTGATTGTATCCTTAGATAAAAACACCACAAATGTAGAACAGAACTTTCAGAACTGTCTGACGGACGTTTTTCTGTGGATGGAAAATAACCACCTGAAATGTAATGCCAACAAGACGAAAATACTGCCCATGGGTAAAAATGTCAACTTCAACCCAAGTAAATGGTGGCCAGAGGGTACCGCCGCGCCGCCCAGTTCGGTAGAAGTAGCCAGAAATCTGGGGGTCTTCTTTGACTCCTCCCTGTCCTTTGACCATCATGTAAGGAATGTGGCTGGAAGCTGCTTTAGTATTATAAAATCTCTAAAGAAATGTTTTTATTTCCTCCCTAAAGAATCTAGAAAGGCGGTTGCAGTGGCCCTCATACTCTCCCGTCTTGATTATTATAACGGTCTTATGGCAGGGGTTAAAAAGGCCACATTGAAAAAACTACAGAGCGTACAACACGCAGCCGCAAGACTAGTACTTAAATTGCCTAGAATATCCTCTGCATCCACGGCCCTAAAGACCCTGCACTGGTTGCCCCTTCATAAAAGGATCCTGTTTAAAATCCTTCTAACCACCTTTCGAGCTCTCAGCAACATCGGCCCCAGGTATCTCTCAAGAAGATACACCCGTTACAATCCAACTAGAGTCTTGAGATCAGTAGGTTGTAACCTGATCACTATCCCCAAGTTTCACTACAAAACCAAGGGGGGAAAAACCCTCATGGTCCTGGCCTCTAAAGCTTGGAATGCCATGCCCATAGAACTCAGACTCCTTAATCTAGAGAGTTCTTTCAGGAAACAATTAAAATCCTGGATTTTCAATCTTTCTGATGCCTATGTAATGGACGCCATTTAACTCTCACAGTTGTTGTCTCAGATGCCCCATAGGGCCAGGATGCTCCTTCCGGGGCGGCAGTTCGCGCTTTACAAATACCAAATACAAATACAAATACACTTGGTAAAATGGCCGTCTGCTGATTCATTCAATATATGATAGTACCTTGAAATCTTCTGTGGCTCTTCCTCTAGTAACAAGGAACATATTTTCGTCAACTCATCTGGGGCTGATAATCGACTGATTTCATTTAGCAATGATCTAATTTGCCGATTTTGAAAAAAAGTTCTCCACATTTAATTTATCCTTAAATTGGATAAAGGCTTTGAGATTACCCTTGGGAAAAATCTGGCCACAGAACTGTATATTTGCATACAATTATGTATTTAAATGGGGATAGGTAGCAGAGTGTTAATCCAGATAGGTGTTTATCTGTGACATTTAGGTAAATATTTAAAGCACCTAGAGATACCCGACCAAGCTTTAATAAGAGCTACTAATACCTTAAACTGGATGTGTTTAGGGTGATATTTGGGATTGGCAAACGGAACAATGGCAAAGCTAGTAGCATTTCTAGTACAGTTTCAATGAATTATGATGTGTTAGTCTGGTCTTTGATATGCTTCTTTAATCAGTTACACAGTGCTGCATGTAGTGGAACTGAAAGTTATGAAGGTCTGATCCTCTTCTAAATGCAAGTAATTGTAAGAATGTTAGCATGTGTGTAGGTCTTTTTGTGTCCTGATTGAAAGGATATAATCACAGCATCAACATTCCTAAAGACTGACATTGGCTGGTAAATTAGAAGAATTCTGAACATATACATTAAACTGCTAAATATAAAAAAAAATGTAAAACAATTTTTATTGAACATTTCGTATGACAGTGTAGTTGACATGGCAACAGACATAAATCCAGTATTATGCTTATACTCATTCTTACATTCCTCAAAGTACAGACACACCAGTACTAGTATCATCTCTCATGTACACGTTTCCAAAAAAAGAACACATATTGCAAGGAACCTCCAACATAGTTTGTTCATGTGCTAGTATCAGACTCAGATTCTTCCAACGGGGGGGGGGGGCGGCGGGGGGGGGGGGGGTTCACATATATTACCCCTATAGACGTTCCAGCCTCCCCAGACCTTCTCTCACTTTGTTGCACACCCTCATTGAACATCTACTGATTTTTCCGTCACCATCGCTATGTCCATATCTTTGCACTATTGCCTGAGAGTAGTGCCAACCCTGGATCCCCAACGTTGTGCGATGTTTCGTTTTGCTATCGTCATGCCTAGAGTTACCCAGTCCTGAGCAAGACCATTTAATTCCATAGGTTCCCAGATATTGAGCAAACAGCATCTCTGGTCTGGCAGTACTGCAACATGTGTGACCTGGGAAAGTGTTCGCATCACCGCCATCTAGTAGCAGACTATCCTTGGGCACTGCCAAATAGTATGGTAAAATGTGCCTGTTTCTCAGCATTTTCTGAGACAGAGCCTCGTGTCTGAGTGGTGTATCTTATGTAGGAGTGTCCTAGTGTAGTACGGGCGGTGTAGAATTTTTAGTTACACTAATCTAAGTCGTGATGGAACTGCAGCCTCCCTGGGGGGCGCAAGTGCCTCCTGCCAGTCAGCCTCATCAATGTCTCCCAACTCATGTTCCCACGCAGCCTTCAGTGTTACTGTAGGATCCGAGTGATTGTTAATCATTTTACAGTAAGTCAGTGAGATTGCCTTTTTATGCAGATGATCCGTTAAGAGTCTATCCTCTAGCGGGGAGGATTCTTCAGGTCGTGTTCCCGGCGACAGAAGGGATTGAAGTGCATGTCTGACTTGCATATACCTAATTAGTTCTGTCTGCGCTAAGCCATAGGTGGCCTGTAGATGATCAAAGGTGACCATTTCCCCTTTCTGCCACAGGTCCCCAACATTTGATATACCTATTAGGTCCCAGGTGCATAAAACTTTGGTATTGCCCAGCATCCCAAGTCTCCTTGTATCTCATAACGGCATCGCTTGTGTGACCACCCCTTCCCAGTCTACTGTTCATTGTGCCTCAAACCATGTACGTATCGTGTGCGACATTGGGCCTGTTAAGTTGTGTTGTTTCTTTTTGTTGTATAGGTCCCCCATGATCCCCGGTGGGGCAGGTAGGTGTCTATCCAAAAAATATAACAATTTGAATTAAATGTTACCAACCTAAATGGATATGAGGAGTCTTTCCCACTTATAGAGCAAATGCAGTAATTCTTTAAGAATTCACTTATAGTTAGAAGACTCAATCAAATTGTATTCCTCTGTAAGCCAAACTCAGAAATATTTTAGTCAGGGGAACCAAGTACTGCTTATATGCATTGACATGGCCTTTATTTGGAATCTGTTTATTCTCAATTTAAGGTAATCCCAGAAATTACTCTAAATGAGGAAGCTTCTCGCCTGTAGAGCTCTTCCTGAGCCAAGGTTAACTATTAAGGCATCATCAGCATAGGTTAAGAGCTTGACTTCTATTGCAGGACATCAGATAGGTAATACATTAGGATGGGTAAGAGTAGAAGCCTCAAAAAAGGTTCCGCTTATAGAGTGAACAGACATGGAGAGAATAGCCTTACCCCATACCTCGGCTAATTTTAAAGGAATTTAAGCACAGACAGTTGTAGTAATAATACCTACTAGATCTTGATATATATTGTGAGTCTTCTTAATAATAAACTTAGAAACCCCAAAGGGTTGCATGGCTTACCCAAAAGATGCCATTTGACCCGATCAAAAGATTTCACAGCATCAAAATCCATAAACAAGATGTGTAGGTAGCTATAGTGTTTTGCCCCCACCAAATAAAATGGCTGCTAAATTACAATAATGAGTATTTTGCCTGTTTGGAATAAATCCATAATGCCCCTGTGTATCTACATCATCAATATTCTGATTAGTTCTATTTTCAATAATTGGGTATCAGTTTTATAATACGATCATAGAATAGATATAGGCCAGCATGATTCTAAGCTTGAAGGAGACTTAGGGCCTGATTTAGATTTTCGGGGACAGGTTACTCCGTCACAATCGTGACGGATATCCCATCTGCCGAAATATAAATCCAAAAGGATATTATGGGATCTATATTTCAGCCGATAGGATATCTGTCACTGTTGTGACAGAGTAACCCGTCTGCCGAAATCTAAATCATGTCCTTACTCTTGTCACAAAAATCATCATGCAAGCATTCTTCCAGGTTTCTGAGGATGGGCTACCAGACCTTATTTATAGATGCCTGTTGAGAAAATTAGGTCCAATTTCTAATAGTAGGAATTTGTATATCTTACTAGGTAATACATATTTGCCTAGAGGGATTGAATGTGGGCTCTCTCTAATGTTCTTGAAAACCTATAATGAATTACAATTATCTGTCACACATGCAGCCAATGTTCTACTAACCAGAAAATAAACATTTCTAAAATACTGAGAGAGTGCATTGGTAAATATGGTATGTTCCCTAACTTCTGACTTTTTCCATCTCTATGAATTGCTAGTTTACATTCATTATGACCAGGTACTGAAGAAATGTGCAGTAAATTAGGTTCTATTTTACACTCAACTATAACACATCACCGAATGGGCTTTTTGTAAATAACAGCATTATATATGAGCTTATAAGTACCTTTAGGACAAGTGTTGAGCTGTCAAAAAATATACTTGCATAAATTCTTGCAAACGTTTCCCTGTTCTTCACTGCCACCTATCTTTCTTGGAGATATACTATATTGGGCTTGAGAGTACCTAATATCCATTTAATCCTACATTTTGCTTAAGCTGTGAAGTAATTCCCTTAACATTCACAGAAGTAATTTGTATTGGACATAAATCAATGAACAGTGTTTTTTTCTGTGTCCGTGTTCTATTATCTTTTGCCTATGTTCCTATACCTTTCTATCTAGCCTCTCCACCATCTCTTGCATAGTTCCCCTTTCCGTGGTCACCTAACATGCTTTTGGATCTCTGCAATATCTCATCTGTCCCTCTCTTGGGCCTCTCCCAGACGGTTGAGGAACCACACCTTCCTTCTTCCCTTTCGGAGTATCCTTTGAAGCCCTTCTCAAGGCCTCTCCTCACCATATTTCAACACGTGGAAGTCCTGAATCAATTATTCCTTTCCATTCTAAGACAGTTGTACTCAGAATTGCATAATTACCTTCTCCCAATATCAGTACACATATGGAATTCTAGAATCCAGATACATAAATCCCACTGGCATTTAGACATCTCCGACGCCAGATCTGGAAATAAAGAAAAGGCAAATAATTTTTTGGCAGTAAACCATCTTCTCTGCATTGAAATAATATGAATTGCTTGTTTGATTTTATAATCCTGAAAGTAGGTGGAGATAGTTCTGGACGTGCCCCCAGGTTATGGTATTGAGGGTATCCTGTGAGCTTTAGCTATGAATAGATCCATATTGGACAACTATAAAGAACTCTTTCTACTCGGCTTTCATCTAACAAATCCCTGACCATTATGTAATTTGTGTCTCGTTCAAGTCCTTCAGGTACTCTAATTATCCTCAAGTTGGATCGTCAAGATTTTTTCGTAGGTGCTCGTATTTGAGGAAATGTTTTAACCTGTATTGCATACTTGATTTCCACTGTGTT
The DNA here is from genome assembly GCF_964263255.1 of Lissotriton vulgaris. Taxonomy (NCBI): domain Eukaryota; kingdom Metazoa; phylum Chordata; class Amphibia; order Caudata; family Salamandridae; genus Lissotriton; species Lissotriton vulgaris. The sequence goes on from NC_141691.1 coordinate 999,175,207, forward strand.
GACGCATTCTTACAGCTTGCCTACTCTGAAAACAGTATCCAGACGAACCTGTGTGAAACACCCCAATCTGTCATCTAATACATCTGTTTTTTTGGATTAGTGCTTCCATTTTAGAGTCTTGTTTAATTTGAGTTTCACTGATTGTCTTCGCAGTCTGTCTAAACTGTCTAAAAAGTGCAAAAGAGGCAATGTTTTATGCGTGTTTTATATAGCGCATAATAATGCTAGAGAGATTAATTACACTGACAAGGATGGGGCTCAGTATATGATAAAAGTAACCATGAGATAATACAGATGAAGTTCAAATGCCTTCCAATATTGATGTTATAACACAAGAACACCACACACTTGAACACCGCTTTTCAGTACCTCCCTCTTCTAGGCTCCTGTAGAGAAACTTCTGGGGCACTGAGGTAATTTGTTCAGCACTTGAATACAAGGGTAGCTCTTGCACTGCGCCGGAAGAGGTTAATGCCAATTCCAGGTCCTAAAGACTTTCTAGTTGGGAATGCCATCAACGTTTGTAGGGAGTTTATTTTTAGTTTGGCTCCAGGGGGATTACTGCCTCTCTCCTGCAGCCCCTTCTGAGGCCCTAATAATTGTTCAAAAAGGTCCTCAATTTATTGGACCCTTGTTTTGCTTTTGGCGATCATCATTCAGAAAAAAAGGTTGTGCCTCTGAAGGCTTAGCAGTTGGGACCTTCTCTGATATGTATAATTTATGAAAAAGTATCCTCTTTGTCTCTGTCCTAGCAACTCAGCAGATAGCTCCCTGATTAATAATCAGACTGGTGATACAAGTGGGTGCCCCTGCTTGTTCATTCCTCAATGCTTCCAGTCACCACTAATTGGTTCCTGAGCTTTCTTATGCCTTGAGAGATAACCACTTCTGGGTGCAACACCCTGTTTGAATGGTCTAATATTTAGGGTGCTGGCTTGGGGTGTGTAGTTCACAAACTGGTTTTAACAGTGTGATTAAGGCACATAATGCAGTCTGCAAACCTTTGGTTTGTGTATGCTACGCTATGTTACTTTCTGAGCTCTATTAGTGTAACATTGAAGAGGGTGGCTTCAAGCAGCTGGGATGTAACAATGTACTAACGTATTCAAGTGCAATATATTTACATACAACAAAGTCGAGAGAAGAGAAAGCTTACTGGAACTTAGTCGGTGTGGACGTTGATAGATTGTTACCACACAATGCAATCAAAGTTACTTGCTCGTGTTGCCAGCACAAGTACACTGAGGAAAAAAAGTAATAAGCTAATTAACCAACTAATAAATGAATAAATCTAAAAAATATAGATTTTAAAACACTTCGCACCCTACTCCCCGACAAACTCAGCAACCCGCCAACAAATTTACAAAATAATTAAAATAAAATGCTTTAAATATATTACCAAAAAGAACAAATGACGGGTGGAATGCAGAAGAAATCACACATTCACAGATCCATTGTTTTTTATGCTCACCACGCAACCCCAGTTTGGACCCAGCCATATACAAACAGTCATGACCCTACTCCCCATGGTAGCAGTCCAGCCCAAACTGCCAGGCCAGGTCAGGTCCTCCCTGGACCAGAAAGAGGCATCCTGCGACAGGTTTTTTGGTATCACCTCTCGTCTGGCAGGCTAGCTTGAACCCAATGGAACAGTGACCATGGGGCCAACTGCTGGGCATACCGTTCTCACTCATGGTGAAAGAAAAAAAAAATGATGGACGGAATGCTGAACAAATCAAACATTCATTCCAGTCACAGATCTGGATTAAATCCATCCTTTTTTTGTTCACCACGCCACCACAATTTGGTCCCAGCCATATGCAAATCCGTTCTGAACCAATGGGAACATTTCAGCCCGAACTGCCAGGCCAGGTCCTCCCTGGACCAGAAACAAGCGTCCTGCGACTGATTTGCATATGGCTTGGCCTAAACTAGAATGGCATGGCGAGCGAAAAAACTATGGATTTAACCAGCATTCAAGCTAGCCTTACTGATGAGAGGTGATACCCGAAAACCAGTCCTGGGATGCTTGTCTTTGGTCCAAGGAGTACCTGGTTCGGCAGTACGGGCTGAACTGTTCCCATGGGGAGCAGGGTGAAGGATGATTTGCATATGGCTGGGTCTGAACTGGAATGGCAGGACAAGCAAAATAATGATGGATTGAAGCCAGATCTGTGACTGGGGGTTTGATTTTTTCAACATTTCGTCCATCATCTGTTCTTTTTCCATTAAATATATCACCAAGCAAAAAAAATAAAATCTGCTAAAAATCAATGTCAAATATTTAAAAAAGAAAATAATCATTTCATACAGAACACTACAAAGAAGCGCTAATAGATATCATATACAAACATATTAAACAACACAATATTAATATATTGCTGTTTTTTTTTAATGGAAAACCATAATCTTGCATTCAATATTATGTCCCATGATATTATGGATATCACAGTAGTGAGAGGAGCACTTTCAATGACATAACAGATCTTTTGATATAAGAAATCGACTTAGGGGTCAACCCACTCTGAGAAAGAAAGCATTGCTTTGAATATGCTCCAAGCATTTGTGACGTCAGCTACACATAATCCTCATTAACTGTTTTGAGAAACACTTTCAGGTACAACTTCTGGGTGTGAGGATAGGCACAGATTGGCAACAGGGGAATAGTGTGGTGTTGGAACAAATCAGGATTTACAAAATCTACAAACATGCTTTATTTGTGACTACCATGCTTAAAAGAAGAGTTTTAAGTCAAAAGGATACCTACAAGACCAAATTGAGACACATCAATTGATGGTGTAAACCTGAGTACTAGGGCTAATACCAGTAGCCTATGCCTGATTGTAGTAAATTTCTATATTGAACTGCATTCTTTGATCTCAGGTTTTCTATGTTTGAATCCATTTATTTACCCTTTCATAGCACTACTTTTTCTCTTTATGCCACTTGTCTCCTATTCCCCTCGCATTTCTTAATGTTTGTTTCCGTTCATCCATTCATTCAAGTTCTCTATCTCTATTTAATCACCATCTCTGCCTCACTTATATTTCTAATTAATTTCTGCATAATTATCATCCTTTTACTTTTGACTTAAAATTCACAGGTCCATCCTCCTCCTGTCTGTCCATTTTATTCTTCTTCAGTCTTTATCTTCCACTTAGGTTTTTTATTTTTCTTTCAATTTCAGCCTTATGATTGCTGTCCCTATTTCATTCTAGGGCATTTCCCTGGTTTCTTTCTGCTATATTTTACCTGCTTATTGCCCATAACATTTCCCTTTTGTTTCCTTTCTTTCATCTCTCTTTTATACTTATCTTTCCCAAATATCAATGTTCTTACACCCATTCTCTATATCTGTCTTGCTGTCTGTTTCCTCTATTAATAGTAAAGAAAACCTGTAGTGCAGTTATTCACTTTATGTTTTCAGTCATTCTCTATTCTATTTCCAGCCTTCCTCTGGTTAAACCTCCATAATGTTTTTGACTCAATATTTTTTTATGATCTATCTTTGCCACCTGGCGGAGGGTACTCCATCTCAATGGTGATGGAGTACCCTCTACAGCAAACTGAAGGTTCACCATGTGACTTACAGATGAGAGGTCCCAACATTTGTCAGTGTCAGACTCATCTGTCTTCGTCACTGACATACTCCTCTGACAGCTGACACAATAAGGGCTATTCGAGGTTAGGCCATTTGACCATGCGCCCAATGTAGATTAGGCAGTCACATGGCCATTTTTCACTGTCCATCACTGCTGGGTAAAATTTGATGGTAAGTGGCAGTGAAAACTGCAAAATGACCACAAAACCCTCGGAGACAACTCTCATGGTTTGGAGGTCATTTGTTTTTATATCTCAAAAACAAAATTCCGCTTTGAGATTTTATTTTTGAAAATACAAAAACATGTTAAAAGTATCATCATGTTGTAGGAAGCATATGTCACACTTTTAATATATTGACAGGAACCACTGGGGAATGCTGGCCATTCCCCGGTTTCGTCGCTCTAGGATGGGCGGCCAGTCGTGGTCAGTGAAAGTGGCCACTCTATGGAACAGCCTTCCCGACCTTTTGCGACATACTCAGGATCTCTGCATCTTCAAGAAACTACTTAAAACTCATCTTTTCAACCCTTCCATCTAGTTAATTGGGCCCCCTTGGTCTCAGTCTGTTCGCGCCAGGATAATCCTAAGTAATTGTGCGCGCTACAAATCATAAATAACATAACATAACCATGATAGCGCTTCTTGCAAATGTGAAGAGATGCCCCCTGGGCATGGTGGACATCTTTAAATTTGGCAGGCGGATGATCCTCAGTATTGTGGGAGTATAGTACTCCACAATACCAATGGTTTATCCTAAATCTGAATAACTCTAAATCAGGACCTATGTCTCCTCTGTATGGGCCTGATTTAAAGTTTTGTGGATGAAAGTTAAACATTCAGCATGGTGGAGTACTTTACTCCCACCATACTGAGGATGATTCAACTGCCAGATTTAGAGATGTCCACCGCCCCAGCAGACATCTCTTAACATTGACCGAAATTGTCATCACGTCAATCGGGAAGACCTTCCCTTGTGGCAGAGTAGCCTCTCCGCCAAATTCTAAATCAAGCACTTTGTTTATTATCATTCCCTTTCATGTATCCCTCATTAGTATCCTGAAAATCATGGAGTCACTACTTCCCTAGGCAAGCTTGATGCTTCCTATTGTGCATGAGGCTGGCATGTTACTCTATCAAGCTATTGCTTCTGTAGCTGGGACAAGCATAAAGAAGTACTGATATTGTCAACATTGTCTGATTATTGTGGATACTGCAATGACTCGTTGTAATCTGAATATAACAGCTAGGCATTAATGAATATTGTAATTTGAGTCTGAGAGGGTTTGGGTTTTTCATTGATAAATTGAGCAACATCTCCTGCCTGACCCCTTCATTCCACTGACATTTTTATGGACAGCTGTTTACGCTACACACACATTTTTACCAAGCTTAAACACAGTGTTGTAAATAATCTGCAGTCACATGGAAGTTCAAGTTATTAGATGGCAGTGAGACCTCTAAATTCACCTGAGCCATAAGGACATCACGTTTATTAATATTTTTCCCATAGGTGCAAATTCCGGAACTGAACCGTCCAAGGGATCAACCCTGGTTAAGCCCCACAATAAGCCTTTAAAGGAAGATACACACCGGTATAAAACAGCCTGGTGAAAATTCTGGAGAAACCAGAGGCTTCTCCTTAGATATCATCCAGAAGCAGCAAAGACTGGAGTAACTAAGGTAGGAATGGTTTTGTTTTCATTGAGTTGCGTTTCAGTCCTCCATTAAATATGAACCTTAATCCAGATTCAGGGATGATCCCACAATCCACTTCTTCACTCCCATCGAGAACATAGTTGACATCCTGGGTAAATTAATCATATTTATGTTTTTGATAACACATTGCATCTGTTTTAAAATTGATAGCTGTACTTTCGATGGGGTTATTGACAACATTATTGTTGTAATCTTACTGTCTATTATGGTACATCCCAACCACCCCTCACTTTCACCCCCTACCTTGGGTTGTTCCGCTGAAGCTCGACTTAGAATGTAGACAGATGTCTCTGATTCTGGAGAGTTGGATGACCAATAAAGCAGACTGGAAAATTCCTCCACTGTCTTTTATTTGAACTTTAAACACTGCGACGAGTTACTGTGCAGGGGGCAGTTGTGGTCATCTCCTCTATCTGTACTCTCTCCATTGATGTATGAAGGAGGAAAGGAGAAAGACATTTGGAAGACATCGCCTACTATTGAAATGGAATAGAGCTGTGAAGAGTCTACATGCAGGAGGAGCAGAGGGCATACAGTTTTACTACTAACCCCAACAGCGGTATACAGAACTCGAGGGTGTCCGTGTCGCGCATTTTGGATGTGTTGACGAGACACCACTGTAAGCAGCCGAGTAACGGGAAGACTCGCTACTATCCAAATGATCGAGATCGGACTGCTGTGGTGGCTTAGCGGTGCAGGAGTGGAGATCCTGCGGTGCTTCGGTTGCGGAGTCAGGTATTCTGGAATGAATCCTCGTGCGGGAGGAGAAGTACCTCTTGTCAAGTGTGGGCGCATAGAGTGACCTAACAGCAGCAAGGCAGAGGTAGAGCCAGCGGAGGGACGCTTGCCAGTCCATTAACCTGACGAGCGCTCCTGTCAGCCGGTTGCTTGAGGCAGCATCCATGGTGTGGGAGTAGGTGCCGTGAGGAGATTCTTCTCTCATGATCATGCACAGAGATGAATTAACGCTCCCAGAGGCAGTGTCCTGTTGAAAGGCAGCACCCAGTGTGTGGGAGCAGGTAGCCGTGAGGAGACTCTTCTCTCACGATCCAGCGCAGATCCAAGTTAGCATCCTAGTGAAGGCAGCATCCTAGTGAAAGGCAGCGTCCAGCTTGTAGGAGCAGGCGCCGTTAGGAGACTCTTATCTCACAATCTACGTTCTGTCAAACACTTGTGTTGCCATAGAAACCATTGAAAAATATTGTTCACTATACACCAGGAACTGTTCTAGGAAGTTGCACACGCTGCTTGTCAGATCGAGGACATACACGTGAAATATATATTATAGGGAATATACTGCTCAAAGTACATCTGGAGATATTAACAGCTGTGCTTAACTTCATGAAGAATAGTAAACACCACATGTGCAGGGGCTGAGGACTGTGCTATTTACCAAGTGTGCACTCTCAGAGCTCTGGGTCTTTGTGAGTGTGTTGGTTGGAATACACATTATTAACTCATCACTCCAATATTAACCAGATAGTCATGACTGTAGCTATCTTGTGATAGGTGCACTGTGGTACTGGCATTTTGCTTCTGGGGGCGTCTGAGAAGGCTCCCTCCCCCCTCTTTCAGTTCTCCACTGCATCTCTACTCCAGGCACCCATTCACTGTACTGTGTGGCTGCTGCATACCACGATGGCAACGGCAAACATGACCCAGCCGCCTCCATTTTTAAATGAAATAGGAGAACCTGAGATATGCTGGAAGGAGCGGGTCAAAGGTTTTGAGACCTATTTAATTGCCAAAGGTGGGGAGCGGTTCACTGCCATGCGCAAACAGCACTCCCTGCTCCACAAACTGGGTGTACAAGGAAACAAAATCTACGAAACATTGCCTGAACTAGAAAACCAGAATGGTGAGGCAGTGGAATGTATGGATGATTTTGAAACCACCATGGCAAAGTTAGAAACACATTTTGGGGACAAAATAAATGTGGTGTTGGAACTGTACAAATTCTTCAGCTGGTCCCAAGGAAAACCAGTAAGTCAACAACTACATTGCGGTTTTGCGAGGTCTCGCCCAACTGTGCGAATTTGGGAACCTGACTGACTCTTTAATTAGAGACCAATTGGTATGGTGCACAAACAATGTGGGCTTTTAGGAATAACTATTACCAAAGAATTCCTGCCTTTACGAAGCAGTCAGTATTGCTAAATCACTGGAACACATGGCTAAATGTATAAAAGAGATGAAGACCAGAACGGAAGTGGTTGCTAGTATCCAAGAGGAAGTGGAGGTATGTGAAGGTATGTGAGGTAAATAAAGTGCAAAATAAGAGCAGTGTACACAAACCCCCCCAGGAATGAATGACATTACAGGTGTGGCAGCAGTAACCACCTAGCTAATAATATCCATTGCCCAGCTCAGAGTGCCGCCTGCAAGAAATGTAACAGGAGAGGACACTTTGCCAGGGCGTGCAGAGAAGGCGATCCTCATCACGGAGAGAGTAAGAGTGTGGATGGCACCATGAGCAAAGACATTAAATGTGTATTGCCGAGTGAGAAGAAGTACATCTTCCAACTCAAAGAAGATACTGGTACTGTTAACATAATTTACCCCAAATGTAACATGAAACTAAACAGCAAAATTGTCAACATGTTTGCTGACTCATGCTCTCCCTTTACATTGTTAAACTGCAAGGACTACGAAGGCATTGACAATCAGGAGAATAAATCCTTGCAGAAACCGGACATCTTCCCCACAGGCTATAACAAGGAGCCTATGCCTCTCTTAGGCATGGAAGTGATGCAAATTGAATTCAAGGGAAGGATCACCGTAGGCAATGTATACATCGTAGAGACAGGATCGAATTTGTTAGGGTGGCAGCACCAAAAGGAGCTGGGAATCATCCTTAACCCAAACAAGGAGGAACAGGTACTGCTAACTGATCACATTTTAACCAGCACCAACATATGCAATGAATGTCCTAAACTGTTTGAAGACAGGTTGGGACTCCTCTGTGATTACCAGCACAAAATCAAACTCAAGGTCAATGTTAAGCCTGTGGTACACAAGATGCGTCCCGTACCACACCAGACGAGAGAGCCATTAGAGAGCTAAAAAGATTGTGCATGATGGGGGTCATACAACCTATAGACATGTCGGAATGGTTGGTGCCCGTTGTAATTGCAGCCAAGGCTAGTGGGGAGGGCATCCGTTTATTTATGTGTGGACTTATGTAGCCTAAATGAGCACATCTGGGTCGAGAGGTACCCACTCCCAAACATAAATGAGATGCTCAGCACAATGGGTCATGCAACAATCTTTAGCATCATTGATCTGTTTATGGCTTACCACCAAGTAAACCTACACCCTTACTCAAGGCCCCTCACTGCCTTCATTACCCCCCAAGGAGCTTTCATGTTCAAGAGGATGCCTTTCGGTCTGGCATCCGCCACAGCGGTATTCCAGAAGATCATGCACCAGATCTTAAAAGAGGTAGACCAAACAATGTGCTTCCAGCATGACATTCTTGTGTATGGTCGTTCTGTGGAAGACCATGATCCCACCCTTAGACTTGTTTTCAGGAAGTTGATGGATGTGGGGTTGACCATGCGGAAGTCTAAGTGCCAAATCAGAGTGACTTCCGTTGACTACCTTGGACACTCCATTTCTGAGCAGGGTTTCAGACCAAAAAACAACCTGCTGCAAGCGGTTAAAGATGCTCCTTACCCTCAGAGTAAGGATGAGCTCAAGTCATTCATTGGTCTGACGGAGTACATAGCCAAGTTTGCCAAAGTGTGATCCCTTACGTGAACTGCTGAAAAGGGACAAAGACTTTGAATGGCTTGACCAGCACATTGAAGGAGGAAATATTGCAGTCACCAGCCTTAGGTACTTTTGACCCCACGAGAAAAACTATCCTTACCACTAATGCATCAAAAAAAGGGGCTAGGGGCCACCTTGTCACAAAGAGATGGAAAGGGAGAAAAAATGTTGCATTTGCTTCCAGGTGCCTTTCCAAGGCTGAGGGCAATTACTCCGTGATTGAAAAGGAGGCACTGGAAGTTTACTGGGCAGTAAAACATTTCAAGTTTTTCCTGTGGGGCGTAAACTTTACCATCCGTACAGACCATAAGCCCCTTACGTTCATCTTTGTAGTGAAAGGGACAAAAAACTGCACTCTCCAGACAGGGAAATGGATCTGAGGACTGGAGAATTTCAACTTCAGAGTAGAATATGTTCCTGGGGAGGTAAACAAAATTGCGGACTATCTGTCACGAGCCCCTTTGGAAAGTGAACAAGCTGAAGAAATATTAGATAGCCCCATCATGGTAGTGGATGATCCAGCGTTGACTGAGGAAGAATGGAAGAAAGGAGAAGAAGAAGATAAAGATTTGCACAAACTCAAAGGGTTCATGGTTGAAGGATGGCTCAGCAAGTGCAGTGAACTGGAGGAAAATCTCAAGGACTTTTGGGAAGTGCGTTACGAATTAAGCATCATAAGGAACAGAGTCTATCGTCAGAACAGGATAGTACCACCCGCTAACCTCAGGAATAAGATTGTGGAACTAGCACACAAAGTGCATTTAGGACACAGCCTTACCAAACAAAGAGTGAGGGAGAAGTTCTGGTTCCCCAGAAAGGATGCTATGGTGGAGCAATTGGTAAAGGATTGCATTAGCTGTGCTAGGAGCGACAAAAGCAAATCACTAAGGAAGGCACCCCTATCCCCAGTTGGGGTACCCATTAAGCCATGGAGCCAGCTGGCCATGGACATCAATGGGCCCATGGACAGTCTGGGCATCCAGAAAAAGTTCATGGTAGTTCTTGTCGACTACACTTCCCATTGGGTCTCATACAAATGTGTCCATCGCACCAACACGTGTACTATTCTTGAGTTTCTTAAAGATGTTTTTGCGAGAGAAGGCATACCATTGTCGCTGGTCACAGACAATGGGGTACAGTTTACATCGCTGGTCATGACTGACTTTCTAGCCAAAATGAACATCAAGCATGGGAAGACGGCTCTGTATTGCCAAGTCCAATGGCATGGTAGAAAGGGCAAACAGGCTCATTAACGAACACATTCAGCTAGCCTCTACAAATGGGTGGGAAATAGAATCTTCCCTGTGTGACTGTCTGTGGGCATACCACACCTCTCTCAATCTAGTAACAGGTATTTCTTACTGTCTATAATGGTACATCCCAACCACCCCTCCCTTTCCCCATACCTTGGGTTGTTTCGCTGAAGCTTGACTTAGAATGCTAACAGTTGTCTGTGATTCCGGAAAGCTGGATGACCAATAAAGCAGACTGGAAAATTCCTCCACTGTCTTTTATTTGAACTTTTAACAATTATGAAATAGCCCAAGAAAAAATCTACGTCAAAGATGGTTTCCTGGTTGGTCCCTTAAATAGTTATTTTTACGTAAATACACTTTTGTTGGTCGACAATAGGAAGTGGTACGGAAGGAGGAAGTCCAAGTGTGTGAAAAGGGGAGGTATTGCATGTGGTCACACTCTACCAAATATTTAGTTTTTTAGGAATCTTTTAGATTAATAAATGAAAAGATTTTTGGAGGTGCTAGAATCAGAAACGATAGTCCTTTTTGGAGGTGAACTGGACACAAAAAACTTTGAGAAATCATGTATAACAGCCATTTCACCTTGAAAGACTCGATAGATTTGGAACAAATTATATTTTCCTTTCACAGAATGATTGGGATTGGCTTGCTATTCTATTCACTGCTTGTGATTATTAATGGCTATCCCCTGAAGAAGTAGGAAACATTTCTTGCATGCACAACCCTTCCTCCTCCATGATGGAAGAAATCTGAGATTTTTTGCTTTAAGACAGGTCCTAAGTCACTGCTAAAAAGAACTGTAGTAACCAACACTGACAGGCATGATAGCATATTGGAGGAGTCAGGAGCGTGCATCCTCGAAGCAGAAGAGTCCGTTTTCCAGCCTTTGTAGGGTCAGCATATCTAGCTGCATTGTCAAACTTTTCTCTCACTTTTTCTTTAAAATAGAATTGTGAAAGAGCTTTGATTATTTTTTCAATCTAGGGACTAGATCACAATTGGCCCATACAGGCTGTAGTAGGCTGTCAAATTTCTTTCTGTTCTATTTTTTAAAAAGTCTCATATTCATATTTTGTGAAAAATGCCTCATGCAGGTTGGATAATTATCTTACAAGAAAAAACTTCGGAAAAAAGAAAATTAATCTTCATTGGATAGACTTTATTTAGTTTAAATCTCCAACCTAAAAATGGCCATGGCCTTGTTTTACCAAGATGGATAATAGATGTCACTAAGATGTATAATTTCCTTCTTATGTAAATCAGTCAGACCATCAAGCACATTACTACCTAATCGATTTTTTAACTGTAAGATTTTTAAACTGTTATGTATCCCCTATGCTCATTATGTTAGCATAATATTGTGCTTATTGAAGCTTTATTTGTAGATTAATGTTTAAAACAAAATCCCAATTGCGGTTCTAAAACAAATTAAGAACATTTTGCTTACATAATTTCTACACGTGGATCTGGTTTCACATGTAAAGTGCACGGAGTCATTTTTTGTGTTGCTGTTTGTTTAGTTCTTATTTTGAACTTCCATAACAAATCTTTGTGATGCATGCACGAACAGAATGGGGGATGTAAAGTAAAACAAGCACCAGCAGATCTTTATAAACATTAGAGGTTCCAGGACCTTATTTGTGAAAGAGTCATGCTTTATCAAATTTAAACTGAAAAGATGGCAAGGGCAGGCATGCGTAAATAACAATAAACCACCTGCTCTTTCAATCTGTAGTCTGTTACCTGTGCAGTTTTTTACAGTATTGATGCTACTTAGAATGTATCACTTAACGTTTATGGGGATTTATTTTTACAAACAAAAAAGTTACTTTACTGTAACGAAGTCTACAATTATAGTCCTGTATCAATCAATCACTCCATTATTAACTTTATTTGATTATTAATTATTAATAATGAATTTATATTTACAAACAAATATAATTAAACATATCACAATCCTTAACACAAGATAGAAATAGATAGAGATAGAAATCAATATGGTAATTAGCCAAGCACTGACCTTTGAAACTCAGAACCGTGAATACATTAAAGACTTACAATGGCAAAGAGGCAATAAAAAAAAGAGACTTTGCTGGTGGGTGCGAGGAGCCTGGACTTCAGGGCCCATTGTGCAGCTGGGGAAGGTTTGATGGTGATGATGGAGGAGTCCTGCTGTGCTACAATGCACGTGGATTCCTTCTGAGGCATGGGATAAACACAAGGAGGGGCTTATTTCCAAGCCCCCTGCGCTCCCAGTGCATATCCTTTAATATGGGAAAAAGTGACACAGCTGTGGCGCAAAGGCGGGGACTTCTTAAGAATGCCGGGACCCAGGGCCAAACGTAATTTGGGGGACACTGTTAGTAACAGTTTTGAATTTCTGAAACAATTTCAACTCTTTCGCGCCCTCTTTGGCCAGGTCACTAACAGTGTACAAGCACACTCGTCCAAATTTGAAATGTGTTTACATCTAATATTCAGGGATAGTGATGTGTGATTTGATTAGCATAATACAGCAGCTTCTCGCTAATATTATTGCAAGTAATCGTTGTGATCCCAGGCCATTTCTCATATTTGAGGCTTTGCAAAGAAGGATGCAAGGAGTCTTAACTTCAGGGTCCACAATGCACCTATGGTCCATTTGTAGGAGTAGGAGAACAGCTGTGCTACATAGCGTGCAAATTCACCCCACAGTGCAGGATAAACAATGAGACCTTGCTGGAGGGCTTGAGGATCCTGGGCATCAGCGTTCATAGTACAGCTAGGCGCCATTTGGAGGAGGAGTCCCACTGTGCCTTAAAGTGTATACAATCCTTCAGCAGCACTGACGTGCCTGCGCTCTGCCATGGCAGTGCCAGGGCAAAGACAAGATAATGACAGGCTGGGGGTCGCCCAGAAGAGGGTGCGTTGAGCCATCCCTTTTGGCTCTAAACAATAGGATTTTATCATTTGAGTCTACAATTAAAGATATTTGAATCCATTGACACTCTTTTTATCTACCTAATACATGTAAATAAAAGACAGTTATTTGTGTTACCTATCTACACCACCAGGAGCTTTTTGGGCTCCTAGATCAACATGGGGAAGAGGAAAAACTGAATAGAAAGGCTGTGACTGAACCCAAAAGCTCTATAATAAATATGTTTCTGGTGAGGGCAGTTAGAGTGCTTGGCAAAGAAGTTGATCTAGCTGAAAGGCACTTGTCCTTAGATACCTATGATGTACTATCAAACACAGCTGTAGATACACGCCCCACTGAGTTACAGGAAAATATGGAAAATAGTGATGCTATTATTACTAGTTTGTCGGAATCTTCACCACTAGAATAATCACGTAATAGAGTGCCATCATCAAAATTAAAGAGGAAGGCGAAATGCCCCATCCAACATAAAGAGCATCCTTCTAAGAACTGTACAACATACAACTTTGGTTGGTAGCACCAATATCTTACAACTGTGTTCAAAATATGTATTACACCACGGATTAGAAATTAGACTTACTGGACATTTAACTGGCTAAACTTCTTAGCTATTGCCATGTATCCCACACCACAATGTCACCTGATGTGCCACTCTCTGCAGTGCTGGCCACAGACCGGCAAGTGGTGCCAGAGTTAAATATATAAATCCGGTAGCTAGGGCAGGATCTAGAAAAACTGGAAAAATACCGGTAGCCAAAGGCATGCCAAGAGCTTATGTACACTGTACAGCCGACAGAAATAAAAGTGGGAACGACCAAACTCTTACTGAGTTGGCTCTCCTGTAAACACAGAGCTCTAAATCTGCCTTACCCTGGTTGCATCTCCTCCCTCCCAAAAGCAGCCTGGAAGTAGCTGTCATGGCGAATGTTCCATTGCTATCATTGTCTGCAACTTGAGTTAAAAAATAAGGTTTGCTCGTAAAATATATTGACTTAGCAATTTCAGGCAATGATAACGTCTTATTTGTCCATAGATTAGATTGGATTGGACAACCTTATAAGTTATATAGGGGCGATTGTGTGCTCATTAATTTTTAGATGCCCAGAATCATCACAGAGCTTAATTCCTAACAAACTACAGAGCACTTGCAAAGATGGCTGGATCAGGCTATTACCTTTGGGGTTTTATTTGCTAGGCATCTGCAGTGTGGCCCTGCACCTTCTAATTCTGCTACTTTGCTTAAGCAACCCAAGGCAAACGGAACCAGTATTTGTTTAACAACAGGGCCATGGAATAAATAAGGGATTCGACCAATGGACAAAGAACAACAAATGCCTGGTCAAATCAGTCTCTACAGGGGTTTCAGGCAGTAGGTTATCTGTAAAGTTAGCCTGTCGCACCATCCCAGGCATTATAACCAATCAAGTCAAGGAGGACTGGTTTGCATAAAGTGTGATTTCATTATTTTCCAAGAAACTTGGTCTATTGATAACAATATCTTGATGACTATCAGAGGTTTTATGTCCTGGCAATTCACTCCACTTCTGGTACAGCTACAGGTGACCTTATAACTTTGCTTTGCGTATCTTGGGAGTATGTAACCATACCAATACTCATCGCAGACTCAAGAATTGAGATCCTATGGCTAGTCTTCTCTGATAATTTTTGTTTTATTGTTAAGTTTTATATTGCAGTTTGTCCAAATAACAAAGATTATAACATTGATACTCTGTTTCTAGTTTTGCAATGTCTTTTCAATAGGTAGCTTTCTGTGCTTATATGTTTTAATGTTATTGTTGGGTTACATTTTAATGCCAAAGTAGGCTCAACTATTACTCTGCTCAATCCCTTCAAAATTAATCAAAATTAACTTGTTTTTCACAAGGCTGACCATAGGGGGGAAAAGCTGTATACAAATGTGGAATGTATAACACTGCCAAAGTAGTGGGTGACATCAATGACCAACTTCCAACCTTCATCGGTTGGTGCAGGGGTACCATCTTCGACTATATTTTTATTTCACAGTCTATTTGTAAATTTGATTTGTTCTGTGGCACCAAGGAATATTGTTATATTGATCATAACCCAATAGGGCTGCCTCGCGGCTTCCCAGATATAGTGAAAGGTCCATATGTAAAGGAACTGTTGTTCTAAGCACAGCCGATGGCGGGTTAATGCTCAGGTGGAATCGATTAAGGAATATCTATTTTCATGTAATCACTCAAGTTCCTAGTTGTTAACGCATTTGATATCTTAAACCACCCAATATTAACCTTGCTATTGAGCCCTACCAGAAAAGATACCAATTCTTATCGGGATAATTCAACAAACATTGTAGGGAGGCTAATTGGCGACTGTGGGTGGCTTTTAATTGTTCTAACGAGGTTCAAATACAAATTAGCAATTAAAATCAGGACATCAGCAATTGAAGAGGATACCTGTGAAACACACATAATTCCACTGTATCCAAAGATCCCAGGGGTTTTTGGAAAATCGTTAATGGGCTTAAATTGATTGATTATCAGACGGATGGTTTGGGGACAAACATAACAATCGACTTGTGGTTCGATAACTTTAAAACTATCTACTCCTTCACTGGGGGAGGGGTCAATTATCTGTCTAAAGATCACCAAGCCTTCCTCTTAGATATTAGGTTTGAGCTTCATAAGGTGTACGAGGCATTTAAAGAGAGTCCTGCGCAAGGCCCCCAATCCAGATGGGGTCCCTATGGAGCTATATAAAAAAGACATCAAGTTCTGGGTGCCTGTTATTACTAATGTTCTAAATTGTACTGAAAATTCTAAGTTTGCTGGCTCCTGGTATATTGCAGTCATACTTCACATCTACAAAAGAGAATAGCCCACAGGATCGCCAGTGTTATAAGCAGATTTTACTGCTAGACTCGATGTCAAAATAGTAGGGATGCATTGTTTTACATAGTATTTAAGAGTAGGCAGAACATACAAAAGTCCAGTCCAATACAGCTTTACAGAGGGGCTAAATACTCATGAGCAGTGCCCCAACCTACACCACATTACTAGTAAATATACTGTGGCTAAAGGAGGTAGGTTAGCTCTATTTGTATCCTTCATGGGTCTGAGTAGCGCTTTTGAGGGGGTCACACGGACCAAATTATGGAATATTCTTACCCAAATAGGACTGCTCAGGAACTGGTTTATTTCTAAGAGCTTTGCATTGTAGGGGTAAAGGATTCAATAAGGTATCGGACCGAGGAGGAATGCACACATAATTTTGAGTTTGCACAAGGTGTACCCAGTTTTTTCAAAATTTGAAATAAGAACTTTCTTGAAAAGACAACATTAAATTTGCAAAAGAATGTAAAATGCAATAAAGTCTGAGAAGAACGTTTGTTGCACAGGCAGTTACAGATTGATCCGGAGTCCGATTGGTTCAGAGGGAAGCTTAACAGTCATCTGATTGATCCAAATCTAAATCTGTTAAGGAGCTGTAATTCCCACCAGTTTGTTACCAGATCTAGGTATGGCTCCAAACTTGAAATAGTTTTAATCAACACATAATCTCTATTAGATTGCCTGGTATTGTAGTGTAGTTCCTATATTCCCAATTGGCTCCGCACATTGGAATAATATATCCTATAGATTAGACATAGGACTGTGGTAGACTAGGTCTCTATCAAATATATTAAACTTAAAAGTGAGTGCCAGCTAGCTCAGAGGGCACTAGAAACTTTCTCGAATACAAATGACAAATCGTGATGTAGGTCCTGGAGTAAATATACCAGTTCTTTGTGTAGAGCAGTGGCCACAGTGTTGATCTATTAACCCAATTGGAGCTGAATGACAGGTCCATAAAGGTCAGGTGTAGGGGGCAAGATTTAGCAACAGTATACTTACAGACTAAAAGATGTGAATGGAAACATTGTTCTATAATTACAACTCCTGACTGAAACCCGTAAGGCACCTCAGATAATATCTTTTTCACTGTAGTCCGCATTGATAATCTATCCAGCACTACTCTCCAAATTATTTTAACCATTGAACCATAGAGTGAAATTGGATGAAAGCAACGAGGATCGTCTCGACTTCCCTTTTCAAAAATTATGTCTATATTCGGTGATCATCAAAACTGAGCAAACACAATTTTGCAGGAAACAAATTACACAGATTAGTGATTAAAGGAGCCCAAGATTCATATATCTGCTTATATGTGTCCAGTGGGACCTCATCTGGTCCAGGGCTGTGTTGGTGGAACTTCAAATAATGGCATACAACTCTTTATCTAATTTAATTTTAACAGAGAGGAGGAATATTTTAGGAACATCCTTGGAGCCTTTATTGTTGTTACCCACTAAACTGTAGATCTTTTTAAAGTGGCCTATCCACGTGTCAGGTTGGATGTTCACAGCTAAGCTTGGCATACAATTTCTTGAAAGTATAGTATAACTGTTTGCCTTCCAAAATGCTCTAGTATCTTTAGATTTACAAGTGGAGACCAAACGTTCTAGGCCTCGGTATGCAGCTCCTTTTAGTTAGGGATTATTTATTAAAAAAATCTGTCTCTGTGCAATCCCTTTCATATCTCTTGGCTCTCTAATCAAGGCCTTAGACAGTCTTCTATTGGCCAAACTACACACATTTGTCAAACACACTATCAGAATTTTGACTATCTCATCCTAATGGCTTCATCAGCAAATCCTTAGTTTTCAGCGTAAGCTAACAAAGATCTTAGTTACCTCTAACGGCCTACATCCGATGAGAGGCAATGATACACTAGTTCAAGGTTGGACTTAATCAATTTATGAGTCAGAGTTCCAAGATCTGATTGTGTCCACACTAACCTTATTCCATGTTCTCTATTTGCAAGTGAGACCAAACTTTCCCAGGCCCCTGTATGTGCTTCCAGAGAACTTACAGGATTTACCCTTTGGGGTGGGCTGGCTTATAACCAGCACATTATGATACTAAAAGTACACAAGAGAACATCTACCACTAAAATATGACTCAAATTTCTTAAAATAAATGCACAGTCTGTGCTAGGTCCAAATCCAACATATGTTGGGATGGACAATGTACTAGGTCATAATGGCAATTGCACAAATCAATTCGCACTAAGTAGTTAAATAAAACGCTTCCCCTGGTGTCTAGTATGAAGTCAATCCTTAAGATGTATTCCCAGTCAAAGACAAAGCCTTACCTCACAATTTATCATTAAAATGACCCCACACCAGGAAACTATCCTTTGCCTAAATTTGTGATAACGATAGGCGAATTGTCTATAAGTTCAAGTAAGTGCTAAAGTGTATATTATCTTTATCCGAAAAATCTGCATCATAAAAGTGAATCACCAAATTATAATTACCCAGCCATTTTTAAAAAAAAGCCTTAATTAACATGCTGTTGACCTTAATAGGAGTTATCAAACATTGAAAAGTGACCTTGAACCATGTAGATGTTCCAGCTTTACCCCCACCCCAGGGTGAAGGTGCTATGGACACCAAAAAGCACACACAAACATCACAATACATATCATTGATGGCACATATTTCCTGCATCATCGTAATGTGAAATTATTCATTTCTTCTAGCAAGTTCTCAACATTTGCCTTGCATGGAACACCCGCAATGTTCTGAATTGCAATTGCCATTTTAGGTAAAGCAGTTAGTAAAGAATTGCAAACATCTGTTCACATCTTTGGCTTACAAGATAGAGCTGTCTTATATTTGTTAGACTCAAAATGTCAATCAATAACAGAGAAGTCAGAAAGTGCTGAGAACTGGTTGGAGATAGAGACCTCAACAACTGCATTCCACTGATACCGGTTTAAAAAGTGGCATTGAAATCAAATACTCACAGTTCAAATGCCTATAAAGATGCCCATAAGCAGGACCTTTCTTTGTTATGACAATAACAAGGTACAGGGCAATATCATTCCCCCTAAATAGGGGTGTCTAAAGTTAAAAATGACACAATCACCCTCACAAGATTTAGCCCGAGGTCCTATCCATGGAAGCCTTCTCCCCATCAAGATATCAGAAGAACTAGTCAGGATAACATTTGACTTAACTAACCAATGTGTAATTTTGGTTTTAACTGATCAATTGTTTCCTCAAAACCAGGTCACCAACGAGGAATGTTTCACAAAACACAAATGGGCATGCAACGGGAGATACATTTATAGTGAGGAGAGCGTCTGGCCACCGCAGCAATGCCCCATTCTCAGAATCACAACCTCTCGTATCAACTCTTTCTAACTTGTCCCCCCTTATCAACATTACGTCGTCATCAGGAATGATATTTATGATTAGTTGTCTCTCCAGCTAGAGCCGCAATTGGAACCACAGTTGAAACCGCCCTTTTATAATTGATGGAACCCTTACTGATGTGATGTCGGCTGGGGCAGATTTCAACATATTTGGCATGATTCCCGATGTCTCCGCCCCCAGTTTGGCAAATTGACCTTCAATCGCTTCTAAGCGGTTCTACAGGGTTCAGTGACTTTCATCTAAATGCAATTTAAATTCATTCAAATAACATCAATATGTTTACACAAGTCCGTTGTACTAGGCACATCGGTGCCACCTTCTAATATGTTAAAGGCAACTGGTTCCTTTGGCTCTTAGTGCCCTTCTTTTAAGCTTGGGTGTAGACTCTGGGTCTGGAGAGGAATTAACAGGGAGGGCAACCGTTTCAATAGGGTGGGTGGTAGTAAAGAGTTCTGTTATAGAGTCCAAGGGTTACAATGGATTAAAGTCTCAGTTGCAGAAGTTCTTGCTGGGCTTGGGGCAGGCAAATCATTTGTTAAGGAAAGACGCTTTTCTGCCTAGGCGCATTGTAAAAAAACATCAACGGTGGAAATGTTTTACTTCCCCTGAGGCTTACCACCAGGCTGTTGTTTGCCCAATTCTTGCCTTTTTGGTGGCGAAACAAACGGGGGTGGTCCAACTCAGCCTCCTTCGGGCTCTAATGCGGGTGGAAGTGGTGCTCATAAATGCTTGAGCAAACAACAAGGAGGAGGAGCTCTCTACAGCAGTGATGTATTGGGTCAGGTAGTCACTCCATGCACAAGTCTGCAGGTATGGTGTCCAGATCTGCAGGAAGAAGGTGGCGTTTTTAAGCACTTCAGCAAACAACACGAAGGAGTGGCACACCTTCTCCACCCCCTCATTCCAGGAGTTACATTATGGTACAGGTAGTCCCTCCAGGCACAAGTCCGTAGGTATGGTATACTCATATATATTTATTGAGTCATTTGCTTGAGCATGTTTTCATGTTGTGATGCAATGTTTCTAGGAGCTAACTTAAATTACTTGTTTGTTCGCATCATATATATTACAGTCTACCATGGTGGTAGAAATTTGTTATAGAAATATCTGTTAGCCTGGATGTGCAGTTTCAGAAGCCATTTATGTTTTTGTGGTCAAATTTAATCAGGTTTAAAAATTATCAGAGTGGGTTCTACATAGCTATCCTCCATCATATACCCTTCACTTCTAGAGAGTAGGACAAGATTTATCTCCCTCAGTTCAGACATGTCTGGTAATTGTTGGAGCTGATTATACTAATCAATGGACAGTTTTCCTGCAAATGTTAAGTAGATAATCTAACGGAGAGGTATGGACCTCCTCCTAAACTCCAGAAAACCATTATATGCTCAGTCCAACTGTAGAAACTCAGCTCCTCACATATATCACCTTGGCATTTAGGCCACTTGTCCGATCATGACAGCTTCCTCTTGGCAGTCATTGCTGGCCCTTACTTTACATTTAAAATGTTGCATCTTAAGTTTTAACTGTGCCTTTATACTTTGTTAATTGCGGACTTATGACAGACCCTTGCTTTTGAGTCTTGACTATTGATGCCTCCACTTTATGAATTCCAGATATGTAGAACCTATGGCATAGATTATCAAAATCACATTCACATAACCATAAAAATGTATTACATTTTGATCAAGGTTTATTAAAATGAGGTTTTAGAAAAACAGAAAATCTTTGATACTGAGCCAGACTAATGTCCAGGATAATTAATATGGCAGGACGATGAAGAAGAGCGAATGTCCATGAAGAAATTCTATTTTTTTTAGACTGAGAAAATATGTTCAGTTTGGAGTACCTCTATGAAGAGAAAGTTGTGCACCTTTGGAAACTTTAGAGCTAATAAATATTGACCGTGGAAATTGGCACATGAACATCAGATCCCACTGTTGGGACAGCACTAAGATGCTGGTAAAAGTAAAATTCCACTCAACCTCAATGGAGACATGAAACACCATGACAATTGGGAGATGGACAGAATGTTTAAAAATATGGGAATTCCTCATCTTAACTACTTTACATGTCTCAGAAATAGAAAATGTAATAGCTGTGCATCCATGTAACCCTTGCTGAGATATGATTAGAGAGTCATTTTCAAATAACTGGTACTGAAGATTACTGTGGGCCTTTTTACTGTCACCCAGATACCTCCTGTAGTCCAAATGCTCTGTTGAGTGCAATGCAAGGTGATTCGTATCCCCCAAGCCTTATGGACAATATGACCCTGGGATTCAGTGTTGATATGCCTGTCGTAAGTAGAAAGCAGCTGCCAGTATGCCTATTACTATTGAAGAAACTGATGGATCAGATAGTGAACCAAGACACAGAAAGAATGAATGAATGTGGCAGCATTGCAGCTCAAGATTTTGGGTTTGGCCACCTGGATTAATGTTCTTAAGTATACACTGCTTGAACCCAGAATCATACCAAGTCACACAGTAGTCATGAATCTCTTCTGCTGAATAATCTGCCTTACCTCCCTACATCTCATTGGATTTCCTACTTATACTACCTTCTCATTTGTTTAATGAAAAAATATGTTTTTCTAAAACATCTAGTGCTGGTGAAGAAATGTAGTTCTCTAGTTTTGCTATCTACCATCACATCCAAACCACCGTCTCCTTGCAGTTTGATTATACAGATCTTACTCTTATGATTTTAGAAGGATCTAAAATGGCAAATAAGTGAGACCCATGCTCATTAGCTGGTAGGCAAACGACATGCAAAATGCATAGATAGAGTGCATAATAAAAGAAAATAATAGATGCAGCTATGGCGATTATGTCACTGTAAAAAACAATTATGAGGGATCCGGTACTTGATCGCCTTATAGGTAAGAACTTTTTCAAGTAGATGCTATTTCCCCAAATTTCCCTCCTACTGAAATACCCATAGGGGGCAGAATGGCGCATGACTTTATTTCTTTTCCCTGCCATAGGTACTAAATATTACCAACTGACACCAATCACAAAGTCATTCAGGCTTCATCAAATATGGCACAACTAAACAGATGAGTCAACAAACACCCATCATGTCAATGCCTAGTATTATTCTCAAGCCACAGACACTAGTTTTGTGAACTTCTCCTTTTTTGTGTTTTTTATAACAGTTAGTGGTTTTGCAATTATCTATATTTTTTCCGATGATGTCACCACTGAAGACTGGCCTGGGGCCATGTACGTTAAGTGCCGAAAGCTCATTTCATTGGCTGATTCTCATGATATAAAGATGAGATTTGTATGACTCGCTTTAACTTTGCTGTCCAAAGCATCCCAGAGCCTTGAGAAAAAAGACAAATAGGTTAGCCATTGTTATTTACAGACAGCAATGGACAAACCTAAGACTGCATGAAGGCGGTTAGACCCATCAGCCTTAGGTGATCTTCCCCCAAACATTTTGGGGGAGGAGGACAACTCATCTCTAGGAGTGGAGCCCACCACCATGGCAGACAGCAGTGTCTTCCTGTGGTTTTTCCTAGAGGAGCTGGAGGACAGAAAAGCGGAGAGGAAGATTAAAATACAGCTGGCCAAATTGAAGATGGAAGCAGCCAAGGAAGAGGCTGCTGTATCAAAGGCTCTAGCAGAGAGAAGGGTGGAGGCAGAGAGAGCCTTAGCCAGGGAGAAGGCTGAAAGAGCCTTGGCAGAAAAGAAACTACTGCTAGAGCATGGGATGAGCATTTAGGAGCTGGAGCTCAAAGTCAGGCAAGTCTCAGAGCCCAGAAGCAATAGTGGCTGCAACACCCCTATGCCCAATGGAGAAAACAGGATTCACATCCCTGAGGATTTCGTGCCCAGCTTTGCTGTATGGGATGACATGAGGTCTATGAGTTGGCTCTAGAGATACATAGGGTCCATGAAGAGGATTAGGGGGCCAATCTCTGGAGACACATTCCCATTAAAGGGAAGGATGCCTTAGCCCTAGGGGAAAGGGACAGGATGTGGTATCCTCTTGTGAAGGACACTCACACCAGGAAATATGGGCTTACCCCAGGTAAGCAAAGGCAAAGATTAAGGAACAGACAGACGTTGCCTTAACAGTCCAGGGTAGATTTTGTGGACCACTTTGCAAGGCACTAGATCGTTGGTGAAGGGCAATTATGTCAGTGATTACAAAGGGCTGAAATCTGATTGCCAAGGAGTACATGCTCAGCATTTGTTTTACATAGCTGCGCCAACAGCTAGCTGATAGTAAGCTCTTTGACCCCAGGGAGCTTGCTAAGGAGGCGGACTGCTGGCTCAGCACCAGGGTCGATAAGAAGGTAACTCCCAAAAGGGAAGTCCGGGTTCCCACCAGAAGATAAAAGAGGCTGGATATAAAACTAGGAAGGAGTTCTCTAAAGTCCCTAAACTTGTTTGCAAGGTAAAGATTGCCCGTCCAATCTGACCATAGAAAGATGGGTTTGGGGACAAGGGTAAAGGAATTTTTGTCCACAAATCTGTGAGTGCTACAAGTTTTTGCACTCAAAGGGAGATTCCAAGTGCTCCAAGAGGGCATAGACCCCCACTTGTGGGCGGGCCACTGGGCTGGCCAGTGTAGCGCTTGGGGAGCAGATGGCACCTGTTAGTGTGGGGAAGACAGATGAGGTTACCCTTGTGTCCGTGGGTGACAGAGAGCTGGTGACCAAAGACCACATGCCTTCCAATACTCCAAGTACACACAGTGGATCATCATCAATAGGCTAGAGGGAGCAGGCTCCGAGAGACAGAAGAACCAGCATGACTACAGTAAGATGCCATCTGGTGGCCTTGGAGCAAGTGATACCCAATACTTTCCAACAGGTTGTGGTAGAAGAAAATCAAGAGTCACTATCCAGTGCCTCTAGTTCCCTTTGAGTGGGGGAAGGGTTCTCTTAAGATAGATGTGCGCCCTGCCATGCCTGTGGGTTGTCAGTTAGACCGCGGATCAGAGCACTACCTGGAGGAAAGTGGAGCTCAGGTCATATCTGGAGACGTTGCTGTTACTTGAGTGGGTCTGCATGACCACACAGTCCATGGTTTTCCAGAGGGGTGTCAAAGGACTTTGCCAGAAATGGCCCAGGCAGCTATCAATAGAGGGCAGGGTAAGGGGCATGGGAAACCAGCCCCCAGAACTCCCATCAAACAGGATGATAGGTGCGCTGAAGGCAGCCACCACAGAACCTACCAGGTAGGACATTGCTGCCCTGGGAAAGCAATCTGAGCTTGCTGGATGGCAAGCTGAGGGTGGGCCCACTACGGAAGAGTTCTGTAAGACACAGAGAGAGTGCCCAACCCTAGAGGTCATAAGGCAGTAAGCTGAAGCCCGGGTAGCTGGTGATACCTCCGGAGATCACCTTTTTTGTAGGGAGGATACCTTCCTGTATAGTGAGCCTAAGACACCTATGCATGGAGCAACACATGTTGGTGGTCCCCCAATGCCACATGGCTTTCCTACTGTGTCTGGCTTATGACATTCCACTGGCATGACATCTGGGCCAAATAAAGAACTTTGGAAGTCTTGTCTCCCTCCTCTATTGGCCAAGGATGAAGACATCCTTAAATACATTCTGGAGGACATGGCCCACCTTCAGGCCAGTAGGAAAACAGGGAACAAACTTAAAGCTCTCTTGAATCCATTACCTGTCATTGGCACCCCCTTTGAAAGGGTGGGCATTGACATTGTTAGACCGACCCTTGTGCCCCAGAACTGCCTTAGGCAACAAGTTCATCCTAGTTTTGGTAGACCATATCACCACATGCCCAGAGGCCATCCATATGAGGACTGTTACTGCACCTGCAGTGGCTAGGGCCCTAATAAGGTTTTCCACCAAGTGGGATTCCCAAAAGACGCTGTGTCAGACAGGGACACCAAGTTCATGTCAGCATACATAAAGTACATGTAGGAAGAGTGTTGGGTAACTTACAAGTTCTCCATACCTTACCATGTGTCAAACCAACAGACTTGTTGAGAGATTTAACAAAACCCTGAAGGGCATGATTATGGATTTGTCTAAGCCCATGACGCAGAAGTGAGACATCCTCTTATGATGCTTACTCTTTAACTACAGGGATGTAACACAGAAGAGAGTTGGCTTCAGCCCATTTGAACTCCTCCATGGACACTCTTGCTAGGGGACCTCTCAGTCTGGTTAAAGAGGGGTGGGAGCAAGTTCCCAATATACAGTGACATGCTGACCTTCCTTCAGGAACCAGATGCAAAAGTTCTGGAAAAAGGTTTCTGAAAGTTTAGAAGCCAGCCAGAAAGTCATACAAATCTACTATGACCAGAAGGCCGCTCTGTTGGAGTTTCAGCCTGACCAGAAAGTATTTGGAATGGAGCCAGTGGAGACCAGGCCCCCCACTCCCCAGACCACTAGACAGGGCCCTATAAGGAGAAGGAGGAAAAGGGGACCGCCACCTACTTAGTGGACCTCAAGAAGACCTGAAACTCCTGAAGGCTACTCCATGTGAATCACATTAAACCCCACTATGTGAGGTCTGAGTTCACCATGCTGCTGGTGAAAGATGATGCAGTGGAGGAGGAGAAGGAACCTCTACTTTACCTATCATCCAAGGAACAAGATGGGCCTCTGGGAAGTGTCAACCTCCCTCCCTCTATGACTCCAGAGCAGCAGAAGGACTTTTACCAGTTATTAGGATAGTTTGCCTCACTGTTCTCCCTCACTCTTGGGCTTACACACTTGCGTACTCATTATATAGACACTGGAAACCACCTACCTGTCAAAAGGAAGGAGGGTCTCCAAGATGTTGGAATTGGGAGTGAATGAGCACTACAGTTGTCCCTGGTCCAGCCCACTAGTGCTGGTACCAGAATCAGCCCCATCGGGGGCTGCGGCTCTGAGCTCAGGTTCTTGTGTGGACAAGAAGGGGCTCACCTCAGTCACTAAGACTGATGCATATCCCATCCCCGAGCATACAAGTTCATAGACATGTTGGGGACTGCCAATTTCCTAAGTACTTTTGACCAACCTTCAGGGTACTTGAAGATACCCCTAACTGAGAAGGCAAAAAAGAGGTCAGCATTCTCTACCCCAGAGGGCCATTTCCAGTTCAGAGTGATGCCCTTTGGACAGAGGAATGACCCTGCAACATAGTAGAGGTTGGTTAATCAGGTCCTAGCTGGGACGGAGGTCTTTAGTGCTGCTTACTTAGGTTATATACCTGTCTACATCAGTGGCTGCGAGAACCACTTGTTTCACCTCCAGGAAGTTCTTCAGGTTCTGCAACAGGCTGGCTTGACTATTAATTCTAGCAAGAGCCAAATAGAGCAGGGTTCTGTGGTGTACTTTGGGCACCTCAAGGGTGGGGGCAAGGTGCAGCCACTCCAGGACAAAATAGAGACTATCCTGGCCTTTGAATTTTCCAAAACACAAACAGTAGTGAGGGCCTTCCTGTATATTGAAGGAGATTTGGGGCCTTCGTCAGGGATATTTAAAGTATCCCTGCCTTGCTCTGCATGCATACCATGCACATTCATGAGGTCTTAGTCTCAAACCTTTCTTGGTCTTCTGTCCTGGGAATAACCTTATTTTGGATCTTTCAAGGGTCATGCGTGTCTGGACCGTGGTGTCATCCTATTGTCAAACTTTCGTCAAAGAACCAACACCAGGCAGTGGTCTGGAAGGCGGTAACACGTAGGTATACAGGTGGTCTTGTAACCTTGACGAAAGTCCTAGATAGCACAGTTAAGATCCAAGGCCAGGTACTACTGGACAAATTGGAAATATGGACCAGAGAGTCACGTGGGATCTCTGACTTACAGTTTGGTTTCCCTCCAGAGCTAGGCACTGTTAAACAATCTTTAAATCTTTCCGATTGTCCAAAAGTATACTAAGGCTAAAAAAAAAAGATGTGTCCAACTTGCATTCATGGACATAACGTGTGCCTTTGACATGGCGGACTACCCAAAGCTGTGGTCCATAAAGCTAGAATTAGGCATTGTCAGTGCAATAATCTCCCATCTCAGTAGGCTACATATACATACAACAGTCACAGTACAGTACAGTGGAAACAGAGATTTATCTGAAGACTTCCCATCAATTACAGTGGTTAGACAGGGCGGTGTGCTGGCACCTTTTCTCTTTCTAATTTATATTAATTCCCCGGGTGACCACCTGCTAGCTGCTGGGAAGGACTTGCCAAAGATAACGAGAAATTCTCATGCTGCTTCAAGCAGGCGATGCTGTTCTTATTACACAAACTGCGAATGGTCTCCAGATTTTACTAGACGCTTTTTAATAGTTTTATGAGTAGTCTAGGACTAAATACAAATCAAACCAAGTCCTTTGTAATGAAATGCGGTCCCAAACTATCCAAGACTAAAAAGTTTCACTTGGTGGGAAAGAAATTATGAAAACTCGATGTAGATTTTAATTGGAAATTCCTCTTCGACTTAAAAAGAGTCCTGTAATTCCAAAGAGCAATAGATGTTGTTTTTAGATTCTCGAAAAGACTGGGGCACAAACCACCTGGAGAAATGCTTTATATTTTTAAAAGTAAATGCATATCTGTCGACACCTTTGGCGCAGGGTTATGGGGGTATATTAGTGGCAAATCCTTACAAATTGTGGAGAATACGTTTATAAGAAGACTCTTGGCAGTTCCATATTCTACCCCAATGGCCTTTTGGCATGAATAGGTTGGGCTTGATTATATAGAAGATTATATCAAGCTATAACCATTTTTGTAATGGTACAGACTCAGGAAAAACCCAGAAGCCCATTTATGCCGAACAATCTTACAAGATTGCATTAAACTGGACAACTGCTTGGATATTCAGTGGCACAAGTATATTAAAACGAGTTTCGAAAGACTTGGTGCCCCAACATTTAATCTTGACCCACACAGTTTGTCAACTATTCAACTAACTCAAACTAAAGCACTCTTTAATCAAAGATCCCGGGCAGAGATTAGAGAGGAGGGTTAGAAAACAACCTTAGGGTTTTTCCGGGACACCCCCACGTTATTTACAGGTCATTGTAAAGGAGAGGCACAAGTTCCTTTGGACATGGTTTATTCTCCAAACTATACACTTTCTACTATCTTTCCTAGTAAAAGGCACATGGTTTTCGACTCTCTCCCCTGCGGGCACTCACTGTGAATTTTCAGCAGAACAAAGCATTTTGCACTTTTGGTTTTTATTCACATTTTACACTGCACAAAGAATGCAGTTCCTTCAGCCTGTACTACGAGTACTAAAAATCAGATCTCATGCCACGGTCTTTGCTTATTTGAACTGCTTGGGAAATGAAACTGTGATACATTCTGTTATAAATTACATTTTAAGTGCCATAAAGATATGATTTTATTACTGCATAATTCTCTCATTGCACAGATGTCTTTTAATACTTGGTTTTAGAAAATGTCTCTCCCAATTTTATGACGCTTATTACAGTATGTGGTTTTCTTTTATTTGTTTTTACTTTTATGGCTCAGTTGAGCCAAATAAAGTATTTGATGATAATGAAGTCGGATTTTGTACTACTATTTTGAAAATGACACTTTTAGAAAGTTGTCATTTTTCTGCCTGAACCAAATGTGCCTTTCTACCAGTGTTCGCTTACACTTGCTCCAGAACTGAGACAATAGGACAGGGGTTGACCTTCCCCTTGAAAGATGGCCATCTGGGGCGTGACCAAGAACATAACTTCAGAGGATGCTTACCATGTCACTGGCAGTTGTAACTCACATCTCGTCCAGTTAGCCAGCTACCCACCACTCCCAATGAGAGCAGCTTTTCCCCAGAACCCTTTTTGAGAGATCACAAGGGAGGGTTCGCCCAGTATCATAGCCTCACCTTTGGATGGGCACAAGGGAAAATAAGTTCTGCCATCTAGGTTTTAGGAGGAGAGATGCACTGTGGGACTGTTTCCAGTAAAACACATCGGGAGTCCTGTAAAGTGCTGTAAAAGAGAGTAGGGTCACCTCTGGGAACTTTCACCTAATTGGTTAAGGAGTGGCCAGGAGTTTACTCTTATTACTCCCACCTGTATGACTTACACACAAGATTGGACATGTTCCTTTGCTCCACTACACTTACCCACATGTTCTCGGTCACTGAATATTTGGGATGAGCCATCTCCGACCACAGCCTGCTGCTCATGAGGTTTACTCCTACCCTTGAGAGAACTCCAATTCCCTCATGGAGTTTAGATTCCACCCTATTAGACGATGAGGGGTTAAAACAGATACTAGCGGATGCACTGGTTACCTTCTTCGATAAAAATCATGGCACAGCCAGTTCCCCGTTAATGGAATGGGAGGCGTTCAAGGTAGTCACTAGGGGGCAATGCCTAGCACAACCGTAGGACTTCGACAAGAGATTACCAGGGAACTGGAAAAGATAGAGCTACAACTTCAGGAATTGGACAGGGAACTAACGAAAGGATTAACGGTACAGGATCAGATAGCAGAACTTAGAAGTTGCTATAATACCACTTGGGACAGGTTACGGATACTAGACCTAAATAATTACCAGGTGTGTCAACATGAGGAAGGGGTAAAGCTGGTAGATTGCTAGCCTGGCTGGTGAGGCAGGAGACATCCGAGCTCCACAGATGGGTTGTGGCAGGTGCCTTGTTCACCGAGTGCAATTAACGAAGCGTTTTAGAGTTATTTTGAAAACCTGTATCAACAACCAGGGGCAGTTCCGGTGGAGGCGATGTGGACGTATCTAGATGCGCTTTGATTGCCGGGATTGGAGGCAAGTATCGGTGACTCCCCGGCACTGCCATCAAAATAGGTGAAATTAGAGAGGCGATTAGGGGGATGGCATGAGGGAAAACACTGGGGCCCGATGGTCAACCGGCGGATTTTTACTTGACATTTATCGACATCTTGGCCCCATAGTTGGAGCGTCTGTATGAGTCTTTGTTGGGGGTTCGTAGGCTTCCGTCCACTATTAAGGAGGCGCTAGTAATTCCCCTACCTAAAACTAAGATAGCATACTCGAAAGTGGCAAATGTCGGCCCTTATCCATGTTAAATACAGACTTTAAAATGTTAAGCAAAACGTTGGCTATTAGGCTTCTGCCACATATGCAGCAATTTATTCATAAGGATCAGAGTGGTTTCATACCCACAGGCTCCACATCTAATAATTTGCGGAGGCTGTATAATGTCATGTTCCATTCTGAACTTAGGGTTTATCCAGATGCGTTGGTAATGTCAATTGACCTCGAGAAGGCTTTCGACTCCTTGAGTTGGGACTTTTTACTAGCAACAATGGATCAGATGAAGATGGGTGAGGGCTGGGGAAACTGGGTACGTTTATTATATAAAGAGCCAAGTGCTCGAGTCTGCACGGGCGCTATGATATCTGCACCGTACAATATCTGTAAGGGGACTCAGTAGGGTTGCCCTCTGTCTCCACTGCTGTTCGCCATTGCCATGGAGCCATAGGCTGAACGCATTCGGGAGGAAGGGTAAACAGTCAAAATATCGAATTTTTAATTTCGACTTACACTTATATCGAGTTGCTAATATCGATGGGACAGAATATCGATGGCCAGAATATCGACCCTAAGGTAAGTAATATCGAAATTACTTATATCGATAGCATATATATCGATGTAAGTAATTTCGATTTACTAATATGTGTTAGAAATTTTAGTTAAGTATTTAAATTAATTGTTATAATATGTATTTAATATGTTTTTATAAATAAAAAATATATAAAAGTAAATAATATGTTTTACTACCAGAGCGGGTTGTGGGTTTTTAGGGGAATAGGGTGGGAAGTAATTTATTTGTAATTAAATAATTATTTTTTAATGAATAATTTCTTTTGCAATTAAATATTAATTGGCAATGAATTATTTTAATTAATTAATTGATTAATTAATTGATAATTTATGCATATTTTTAAGTAAATTATATGTTTTACTACTGGAGCGGGTTGTGGGTTTATAGGGGAATAGGGTGGGAAGTAATTTAATTGTAATATGAATTAATTTTGGGTAAAGGAGTATTTTTAGGGTTTAGGGTCAGTTTTGGGTTTTTGGGTAAAGGGGTATTTTTAGGGCTCTGGGTCAGTTTTGGTTTTTGGGGTAAAGGGGTATTTTTAGGATTCA
This sequence comes from Lissotriton vulgaris, assembly GCF_964263255.1. Taxonomy (NCBI): domain Eukaryota; kingdom Metazoa; phylum Chordata; class Amphibia; order Caudata; family Salamandridae; genus Lissotriton; species Lissotriton vulgaris. Next base: position 999,206,819 of record NC_141691.1, read on the forward strand.
GGGTCAGTTTTCAGTTTTTGGGTAAAGGGGTATTTTTAGGGTTCAGGGTCAGTTCTCAGTTTTTGGGTAAAGGGGTATTTTTAGGGTTCAGGGTCAGTTTTCAGTTTTTGGGTAAAGGGGTATTTTTTGGGTTCAGGGTCAGTTTTCAGTTTTTGGGTAAAGGGGTATTTTTAGGGTTCAGGGTCAGTTTTCAGTTTTTGGGTAAAGGGGTATTTTTAGGGTTCAGGGTCAGTTTTTAGTTTTTGGGTAAAGGGGTATTTTTAGGGTTCAGGGTCAGTTTTCAGTTTTGGGTAAAGGGGTATTTTTAGGGTTCAGGGTCAGTTTTCAGTTTTTGGGTAAAGGGGTATTTTTAGGGTTCAGGGTCAGTTTTCAGTTTTTGGGTAAAGGGGTATTTTTTGGGTTCAGGGTCAGTTTTCAGTTCTTGGGTAAAGGGGTATTTTTTGGGTTCAGGGTCAGTTTTCAGTTTTTGGGTAAAGGGGGATTTTTAGGGTTCAGGGTCAGTTTTAGGTTTTTGGGTAAAGGGGTATTTTTAGGGTTCAGGGTCAGTTTTCCCTACTGTTGCACCCACTGGAGTGGGAATAGTAATTATTGTTAAGTAAGTATATATTATATATGATTTTTAAATATTATTTTTTAAATTAAATATGTATTATTATTTTTTTACCATTATTACATATATTTAAATATGTTTAAGTAATTAATAAGTATTATTTACAGTATTTTTTATGTTATTTTAAATCCCCCCAAAAAAATCGATATATTTGACAACGATATTTTTAACATCGATATTATTTTTTCGATATTTTGGTACTTACCATGTTGTACATAGGGCGTCGATATTTTTGCTATCGATATAATTACGCCGATATTTGTGTAGGTCGAAATTCTGTCTGTCGAAATTCTGTCATAGATCCGGGAGGAAGGTGAGTGGCTGGGTATTCATTTAGATGGGTCCACTCACTTAATCTCACACTATGCTGATGATGTTTTGATTTACTTAAGAGACGGCGCTGAGGGGATTCCTGTTGTTTTGCAAATATTGGAAGAGTTGGAAGAGCTCTTGGGCCTGTGACTTAAGAGAAAGACGCATATTTTTCCACTATGGCCCACATTTCCGAGACCATAGACTCTCCCGTTGGAATTCAACTGGTCTCCGGATGTTTTTAAATATCTGGGGCTCAAGATCTATCATACACAAGCTGACTTAGTGGAGGGAAATCTTGAAGGGGCCTTGAAGGGACTTCCGCAAAACGTGGCCTTTTGCCGTACGCTGAAAGTTCCAGTAATGGCTAGGGTGGCATTGTCAAAGATGGTGATGCTGCCTCGTCTCCTATATTACTTTGTTAATTTGTCAGTAATTACAGTGCATAGCTGGTTCAAGAAACTGGGGTCTATTTTGAGAGACTTGGTGTGGGCCGGTGGCCGGAATAGAGTGGCTTTGCAAACCCTGCACCTCCCACTGGTGGGGTTGGCCTGAGGGTTGCAGATTTTGAAGCATATTACTTGGCGGCCCAATTGCAGTGGTTGGCTAGTTGACTTGATGGGAGAGGACTAGCTACGCTGTTGCCTATTCCCTGCTCAGTGATTAGGACCCTTTTGCCTAGAATACCTGATAGGCATCAGAAGATTAAGCCTATGGGGGTGGTACAGCGTGTTGGGACAGATCTACGATTAGGTCGGGAGACATGAGACTTTCCTACCCGTGCGTTCCCCTTATGGGCTTACCGCAGGCAGGGAGGGGCCTGCCCCTCACTGGGCGACAGTTACCGGGCTGGGAAGAGGCAGGGATCCAGACAGTTGGCGACTGTTTTAGAGATAGGGAATTGTTACAACTGGCAGGTTTCTTGGGCTATCATGAGCTGCCGGCCGGGCAATTCTTGAAACATCATAAGATACGGGGTGCTATGATTGAATTATGGGGAAGAGAGACGATGGAACCCAATACACATCCGGTCCTGCATGCGATGGCGACCCTGGGCTCAGCCGGACACTTAGTGAAATGGCTCTATCAGGCGATTTTAGAACTCTCAGGTCATCTGTTGAGCTGACTAAGAGAGAGATGGGAAGTTATGCTTGCCACCCAGCTCTCTGATAAAGACTGAGAACGTGCTCTGGGAAGCCCCAAGAAGCTGTCCCGAAATGCGGCTTTCAAATATTTACAATTTAACTGGCTCTGTAGGACATATCTTATGCCGCACCGGTTGAATGTGGCTTTTGGGGGGGGGGTGGATCAAGCTTGTCCCCGTTGCACTCAGGTCGACGTGGACTTGACTCACATGACCTGGACCTGTCTGAGGATACAATATTACTGGACGGAGGTGGTTGACCTGATTAATAAAGTTTTGTCCCTGGGATCGGAGAGCGTACCTGCGGCTTGTCTGCTGGGCATATTTCCAAGGCCAAACGGCTGCAGCTCCGTTTCGCTGACTTGGCCTTGCTCTTGGCTAAGAGGCGAATAGCTCTCAGATGGAAATCGCCACAGGCCCCTTTGGTGATTAAATGGGAAGCTGATGTATCCTGTTGGGCTTGAGCTGAGGAACGAGCCTTGATCAAGGAAGATAAGGTCACTAAACAGTGCAAACTGCTTGCGGTACCTTGGGCAGACATAGTTAAAGCCTGGGACGCGCATCATGCGCCTCTGCAGCCCTCAGATTCAGAGTCGAGTGACCCGGTAGCCTAGCTCTAGAAATATTCCTGCCCGGATACGAGAACAGAATAGCAAAACTAAGAGGCTTTGCGAAGATCTGGACCACTGAGGAATAATGGTGCCCCCTGAGATAGACTGGTGAGGGGAACAGTTGAGTTGCCTTCTATCATCTGCGTTCCACCCATGGTTATGTGAACACGTTAGGATAAGGAAATCCGTTCATACACTGTAAACTACATAAAACCCCTGGTAGCTGGTTTGTTAAGTTTTATGATTCTTTTTTTATAAATAAGTTCAATCACGATCTAGGAGCATTTTCTTTTTTTTGGCATCAGTAATAATATACATTTAAACTGTATCGTATTTATACATGTGGTGCGCTAGAAGTCTTAGCATTAATTGTACAGTGATAAAGGGGAGCTTAAGGATTAAAGTGCGTCCCTCAACTGGACTAAATGTCTATATCATAGGACCTACCTGGTTTCCTTCAATGTATGAAAATGTATAATGTTCCGATTTCCTTTTTACTTTCTTTCCTTTTTGTATGCCTCTTCACAGTATGGTTGATAAATTTGTTTAATGATGGAAATCACAAGTTGTAATTATATGACTATACCTGTGAACGCCGTCATTGAAGATTATAGAACTTGTAATCGACGATCATTACCAATATACAAGTAACAGAGGGTTACAGTAAGGATTAAAACAAGGACTTACTTACAACGTGCATAGCAATATAACGATTTTGACATGTTGACTTGGAAATGTTACTAAATGCTAATAAAAAATGTATTTAAAAAAAAAAAAGAGTCCATGATGTGAGGCTCGTGAATGTACCTTGAGGACTGACTTAATGAGAATCCACGCCTTCCCATTAACCATACCAGAGCTAACTGGTGTAGCACTACTGGAAATAGGAGTTTGGGGATAATATGAGTGTATGAGATAATACACTTCTGGCCAAAGCTCAGACGGTGCTGGCAGTGTCTTTAAGCTTGCCACAGCAACCACTCTTGAATCTTTAGGTAATGCACAATAAAATGTTTTAAAGAGAGCTAACCAACATGTGGTATCAGGTTACACAAAAAACACGTCTTACCAGTTCCTGAGTGGCAGCCTACTTTGACAAATATAAGAAAGACCATGAAATACTCAAGCGTCTGCAAGAAATGGAGAATTCTTATCAGGTAACTGTTAGAACGAAGCAGCGAGAGACAGGAAGGAGCCTAAATTCCAAACGCCAGACGGAAAAAAGCATGAAAACCCGATTAATATCCCAAAGGACTCAAAAGAAGAACGAAAGTGCATTAACGTAAAAAAGTCTGGGTACGAGTTGGTAGCAGTAACGGGAAATCAACGCAACCAGGCACGGAACACCTGCAGGCAGATTTCGTTATTTTTTTCTACGGCTGTGTCTTAAGTGTCCTGAACTCTTGGTCACAACCCGGAAGGTCTAAAGTTGTCAGTTAGCAGTCTAGTCTTTTGTGGATCCCAAGGTAGCCGCCATCTTACATTTCTTCAAAGCCTTCGTGTATGAGCTATTATTATTATTAATTTCCTTGCAGCACTAGGGAACCAAACGCTTCGTTTGTAGACGCAAAGAGCGCCATTCCTCACATTATGGTCAAAACGCAGCAAAAATGTTGGTATATTAAAACACAAGAACTTGAATGTACGTCAATGTACTTAAATGCCCCAAACGTGAGAATTTTTGGAAGAGTTGCAAACGGACTAACTTTTTATTTATTTTATTTATTTAATGCGATTTTATATAGCGCGAACATGTGTCAGAGCGCTTTACATAAGAACCAGTTGCGATACATAAGGACTCAGGATTTCGTGCGTTGCATAAAAGATAGAAACATAACAAAATTGCAAATGTACAAGTTATAGTCACACAAGGAGAAGCATTCAAGGAAAGGGATACGAATGGATATACTCAAAGAGTCGCATAGGAATAGTAGATAGTACAAAGGTCTACTGCATATACTAGTGATTAGAGTTATCTCTATATACATAGGGAAGGGATATGAATGGATATACTCTAAGTCACATAGGAATGGTAGAGAATAGTTATCTCTATATACATATGGATATGCTCTAAGAGTCACCTAGGAATGGTAGATAGTTCAAAGGTCTACTGCATATACTAGTGATTAGAGTTATCTCTTTATACATAGGGAAGGGATACGAATGAATATACTCTAAGAGTCACATAGGAATGGTAGATAGTACACAGGTCTACTGCATATACTAGTGATTAGAGTTATCTCTTTATACATAGGGAAGGGATACAAATGGATATACTCTGAGAGTCACATAGGAATGGTAGAGAGTACAAAGGTCAACTGCATATACTAGTGATTAGAGTTATCTCTATATAACAAAGATATACAAATAGTAGATTTTCTCAGGTCAAGACCCCCAAAAAACCAGGAGAGCAGAGTTCCATTAAGAGGGGTCAGAGGGGGGACGCGGTCACAACACCAAGGGAGGGTGGGAGGGATACAAGGGTATGGAGAAAAGGCAAATCAGAAAAAGGAAGAAACATTTAAGGATCGTCAAGGGGGAAACGAGGGAAAAGGGGAAAGGACGAGGGAATGGACAAGATGGCGGGTCAGGGTCCAGAGAAAAGCAGCCGTGAACAGCAACAAAATGGCGTCCAGGACAAAAGAAAACACGTAAAGAAGTCCATGAGGGTGACCCAGTGAGTATGGATTAGAGTGCCAGGAGGAATCCGGGGGTTACATAGTTCAGAAATCAAAGTCAGGAAGCGCTCTTCCGAGTACAGGCTCATGGCCTAATGGAGCCAATGGCAGACACTTGGTGAAAAATCGATAATTTTGAGTGATGTTTCCAAACTAGAAAATCAAAACTCTCTAAAAAAACAGTGGATCCAAAATGTCGTCACGAAAAGAAAGAAAATAATCATAAGAAAAAAGGAGATGCTAATGCAATCATCAATAGTTGGATGGCTGACTTGTCCATGTTGGTATCTACAGAAAGGTTAACTCTCACTTGGTGGCATAGACTCAACTTCTTATATGGAATCTGTGAAATTTCTTATTTTACTCCACAAAATATACACCATCTAGTTTGTATGCTGAGAATTTTGATTTTAACCTTTGATATAAAGACAATTTTATGATTTAATAAATTCTTTGGAAATAAGAAAAAATATTCTCGTTTCTTTCGTGTAAATAAGCTTATACAGGAGTAACTTTTTAAAGTAATGATTTTGTACCATTGCAAAAAGTAATAAACATAATATAAAAAGAAAAGGAAAACTCAACGACGGTAATTATCTAGTTCTTTCTTATTAGTCCCGGCCTCCAGATGCCCAGTTCCTAATCTGCAGTGCTAAATTGAACAACATTAGACTGGCACATTCCTGCAGAGCCCTTTTTTGAAGCTACAAACATTTTTAGCAAGTCACTCTATTTAACTGCTCAGGCACCCTCATTTCCTCGAGACATATAAGACAGGGTTTATAGTAAAGAGTCAACTCCATTAAGATTTTAAGCGTGCAAATGTTGGCCATTGACCTGGAAGCCCAGGTTCACTCACATAATATTTTTTTCACAGGCGTCACATCTGGTTCCCAAACCTCCCAATGAAAAAAACAGATCTTTTCAAACCCACTGCAGAGGAATGAAGGGTCATCGCCAAGGAATATGACGGAGGCAGGAACAAAATAATGTAAGGTAATCTCTGTTGAGGAGAGTTCTTTATTTTTGCAAGCAAATATATTTATTTAGTTAATAAAATATGAAATGCGAGTAAGATACAAGCTGGTCCTGTTACACACTCTTGCATTACAGTGGAATTAGCAGTTGAGTTTCTAGCAATAATTATCGTAACAATATTTGATTTGATAACATTGTATTTATCTAGGCCACTACTTTCTTGTTACAAACTCTTAAAAATCTTTGATGTTAGTTTTTGTATGTATAAGAACACCTGTGAACCCTCTCATTTGGATGGAGACCTGGTATGAGATCTAGGAGCATCAGTGTTTGAGTACCTTCAAATAGAAATTACACGAATATCAACATTCAAAAATTATGACCCAGACAAAAATGATCGTAATTCTCATTGTCATAAGAGGTTTAGACCCTTCTTAAGTGAAACAATAATCTTAATTCAGCTGTATATATGTGTTTACTGTCCAGGGCTGAAAGATCTGTTCTTGCAACGTCAATGGATTAAGTACAAAGCTGGAGGAAGATGATTTCATAGAGTTCATCACCCAATACAACATACTTCTGTTTCAGGAAACTTGGCAGACAAAAAACTTGCCACTTGTGGGATACAAAAGGAGGCAAGGCTCGGTAGGGCAAAAGGAGGTCTATCAATCAATCAATCAATAATACTTTATTCGGTACTTAGAAAATACCATAAAAGTGCATTTAAAACAATTAAAATCAAATGACATACAGTTCGTGACACATGATTGGGGACAATTAAGCAAACAATTTATTCAGCACCGCCCTCTTGCGTTTCTTAACCTTACGGCAACTTTGGTAAAATTAATAATACAACACAATGTATAAGGATCATTAGCCCTTTTAAAAAATAGCAGTGCAACCTTGGCATGTTTGAACTTAACCTGTTTTAAAATTCCTACTAGAAAGCTACGCCTAGGTAAAACATAAAATGGGCATAATAATACAAAATGAAGGGTGTCCTGCGGAGATCTTTATGTCCACTGATTTCCTTTGGAGAGATACCTGTATTGATTTAGACTCAACATGAATGCAATGCATTAAAATTGAAATCTCTCCTACCATGGGTCTATTGATTCTAAATGTATACATGCACCTAGGGGGAAACACAAAGGGAAAAGGATTAAGCAACTAATAGCTGCAATCATCACACTGAAAACCATCTACCCAAGCGACATTATGATAATTACAGGTGACTTCAATATGAACCTAATCCAAGGACAGGAGGGAAACTTAGCAAACTTTATTGAGCCACGACAGGGCAATCAAAGTAGACAAAATGCAATGGGGAAGAAATGTGCAGCAGAATTGGAAGTCCTCTTTCTGCACACACTAAATGGAAGGGGCCCCTTGGACAGACCAGCAGCCCTAACAAGGGTTACTAGGAACACCGGCTCAACAATAGATTATTCATTAGCAGATCCCGATCTATTACCTTATATTAAAGATTTCCTTATCCTGGAACGGGTTGAAAGCGACCACTATCCCCAGATATTCACATTATCAATAAAACTAAAAGAGTCTGAGCAGGCGCATCCTCTAACTTTGAATACTCAACTTTTTAATTTACAAAGATTAAACTGGAATGAAGACAACATTTCTAATTTAATGGAGACATGTCGCTTATTGCTCCCACCATCAGAAGAACCTAAAGATATAGTAAAGGCCTGAGAGTCCTTCGTAGTTAACATCAACAAAAAAATACCAAATCAAGTGAAGAGGACACAAAACAACAAGAAACGGAGGAGGGAAGTGGTACACGCCCAAAATTGCGTTCAATAAAAAAGCAATTGAACTTATACCTAAGGTCATTACGAAAAAGGACCACCAATTATCACAACAAACTCTAAAATCAATAGAAAATGTTAAAAAGGAGCTAAAACGCGAAACCAAGGTGGTCAAGCAAAAGTATAAGGAAAACCTGGAGTCCACCATACTCCATGCCAGCAAGCTGCGGAATTCCAAAAAGTTCTGGGCAAAAATAAACCTCATGCTTAATGGCAAACAGCGGCAGTTTAACTCGGACATGACAGATCAAATATGGGGTGCACACATTGACTCAACATATAATTTCACACTGGACAAGCGCACAGATAACACACCTGTGACCCCAATAGAGCAGCTCAATTTAACTCCCGGTTCCAGAAAAACCGCAGAAGCTTGGAAACCCAGCAGGCAAAAAGACTCATCCCACACCCACAGTCGGGTACTGGTGGAAGCTCCAGCCTCGAACCCAATAAAGTCATTTCAAATCAAAGCAAGCTGCAAGCCTACCTTTCTGGAGCATACAGGAGAAACAGAGCAGATACTCCAAAGCAGGTTCTGAGGACTATAAACCACCTGAGAGCAGATGGGGGCCCCTGGACCAAACGGCCTACCCAACGCTCTATTTAGGCAAGATCCTACATTTTGGTCCAGCCTCTTATCCCCCTTGTTTTGTAACAGCTTAACGACCGGGAATATTCCTGACTCCTGGAGGGGCAGCAACCTACAACCGATTTACAAATCAGGGACTCACTCAGACCCTAACAACTACAGGTTAATAGCTCTAATAGATGTTGAGGCCAAGATCTATGCATTCAACTTTGGCAGATCTGGAGACTTGGGTCAGCAGTAAAAATGTGATCCCACTGACACAAACAGGTTTCCGGGCCGGCATGGGCACTCTAACAAACTTATCAGCACTAACTCTCCTAGCTAAGAAAGCAATCAACAACTCTACCATTCTATACACATGCTTTCTAGACCTGAAAGCTGCTTTTGATAAAGTGTCAAGATCTAAACTATGGGTTAAAATGAAAGCTTGGGGCGCCCCTCCCAACTTAAAGGGAGCAATTATCAATTTATATTTGCATACTTGGGTCCAAATAAAACAAGCATTTACAATGCAACAGTTTCTCCTTTGGAAATGTTTGAGCTATAGGCATTGTAAATGACAAAATTTGTATTTATGTGTTGGTTTTGAAAACAGATAAATAAATGGCATTGTCATTTACATTGCCAATAGCTTAATCTCTCGCAAATGTGAGACCTATTGTACCCTACGGACGAGCTCAGCAGAGAGCAATTACTACCACACACACACACACACACACACACACACACACACACCCAGAGCCACAAACACACACACTCAGAGCCAGCCACACACACCCAGAGCCAGCCACACCCAGAGCCACACACACACTGGAGCAGTCACACACACACACACTCTGGAGCAGTCACATACACACACACACTGGAGCAGTCACACACGCACACATTCTGGAGCAGTCACATACACACACACATACACACACTGGAGCAGTCACACACACTGGAGCAGTCACACAAACACTCTGGAGCAGTCACATACACACACACACACACACACACACACACTGGAGCAGTCATACACACACATACTGGAGCAGTCACATACACACACACTGGAGCAGTCACATACACACACACTGGAGCAGTCACACACACACACACTTGAGCAGTCACACACACGCCCACTGCTCCCTTTAACCACTACTGTGCATATATACAATCATGTCCACAACTGATTAACAAATCAGGCTTCAACTTCTAGATACTACATCTTACAGGCTAACAAAACTTTATAAATAACTAGACCAAAGAACTCTTAGTAATCTACAAAGAGTTCTTCCTCTCCCTCCACCATTCTTCGTGTGGTTTAAACTATACTACGTTGTACCTACCTACCTTCATTTTGTTTTGTGGCATAATCAACACTTGGCACAAATACATCCCCTACTGAATTCACCAGTTTAAAACTGACATATGCAAGCCCTCATGCACATCTTCATCAACACTATTGCGACCATGTGTTCCCTAAACATTTTCAAGCTGCAGAGGTCCGTATCAGAAAGAGTATCTCTGCCCAACTGTATACCAACATCAGGCCTGGCCTCGGGTGTGAAGTTATTGAAAATGTGTCAAAGCACCTTTCCCTGCTCACTTAACACAGAACCATTTCAAATGCGACTTTTTGTCGCTTGACTGGAAAGATCTTCTTTTCTTATCTAGCCACAAAACACTCAAACGTCATTTCACCCCAATTGCACTAAATCTCTAAACAGGTGTCTTTTTTGTTAACAACAACATGTTTCGTCTATCCATTTTTAAAAAGATTTCAGCAGATGTATTGTCTATAAAACCAGTGAGTGCCAGGGTACTCCACGGTAAAGGTGTAGTTCCAGAAAAATACAAATAAATAAAGACATCGCCTTACTTAAAACCAATTCAGAATTGCCTAAACTGTCGTGCAAAGTGGCAGTCATTTTAGGGACTGTGACTTACTTTTCATTGACGGCCTTGAACGACATAAAGAAACAGACATCAAAGAAACATAGAAGGGGGCGGGGGGAGGGGGGGTCAGAGAAAAATGGAAAATGGTGATAAAAAGGAGAAAGCAGTGATGAAGAGGCAGAACCTGCAAAAGTGAGATGAAGGAATTGCAAGGTGTTAGAATGGGGTCGAATGGAGTTTGCACAGCATTGTTTTTCGAAAATCACAGCATTTGGAAGTTGTGCCATTACAAACAATCTTTGAGCCCTTGAACTTTAGGAGGTGGGGGGAAGAAGTGAATCACACACACAAAATAAGCACTTCTCCCTTTCCCATTCACTTTTAACATTCTTTTGGCCCTGCTAAGTACTGTCGAGATGCTGCGAGGAAGCATGAGTGTGAAAGGCACTGCCTGGAAATGGAGGCCAGAACTCTTCCTTCCTCTGCTCGCCCACTGCAGTGGCAGTTTAAGAAGCATTGCCCACCTACCGTGAGTACACCTTTCAGTAAACTTTGAGAAGAGAGAGCCTTCCGGACAGCTTCAGAAACCACCAAGCCTTTCAGACATGGGGACTCTGCCGTCTCCAGCTTCCGATGGTCGCTATCATGGGACTTTCTGACATCACGATGACGTCATCAGAGGAGACTTCACCTGACAGATACTGTGGCTTGTGAGGCTCTTATATGACAAGACTGCCTTTCATAAGCAGCAATTGATAGACCTTGTTCAAATGTAATTCGAAAAAGCTATAGATATTTTGTGATAAAAACAAGATGTACGCTCCGTCGCACTCATTGTTGGCTTTATTCTGCCATTTAGACCAGGGGGTCGCTACCAGTGGTGCGTGCAGCAGATGCAGTGACGCCGGGGCCCTGAATCCTGAGGGGCCCATTAATCCCTGATATATGCCAGCGGCTGTATATCTCATGGGGCAAACGTCTCGGAGTGTTGAATGAAAGCCTGTTCTAAGAATCAGATAAAAGTATGAAGTGAAAACTAAATAGTTTTATATTCTAATAGCAGACTTACTTTCCACATGTCTTCGCCATACAAATAACTTTAAAAGACTTTAAAGAATACAATAACATATATCGCGCCTTCCTCTAGAATGGTATGTTAATCGATGATGCATAGCGCCTATGTGCCATTGGTGTGGCTGCTAAGTGCTGTGGCTCGTCTGCTCTGTGCCGCATCGCACTGACAAGACTGTAGCCGCATTCAAATATTGTAATTCACCAGGTCCGAACTGCTCCCGCCTCCCTCGTTTTCGAAGATTTATGGGTCATTGGAAATGATACATGAGGCATGTGACTTGCAACATGTTCCATTTCTCTTAAGAGAGTTCACAGACGCATAATGAATGAACCTGCTTCTGAGGTGTGGGTGTTTGCTTCAAATGCAGCCGTTGAGCCTTCCGAGGTCGATAGCACAGCGCTATGGAGAAACATGAGGGCGGCAGGGTGTGGGGATCAAAACCCAGTAGTTAGCACGGGTATTTCAGCATGGCTGCAATGCGGGGGTTGAAGTCCTCTGCTCCCGCTAGAGGCCCCAAGGACTACTCCTCCAGAATGCTCTGCGGCGGGCAGGAGCGAGCCTATGGCAGGTGACCCGGAGGCAGGCGACCTTCCCATTGGCCTCTGTCTCCGGCAGGAAATCCCTGCCTTAAAGTCCGCGGTGTGAAAATACAACTCCCAGAATGCACTCACGATGTAAGATGACTGGCGCCGCTGCCGAAGGAGGGGTTGTGTCTCTATCTCGAGAGGGCCCCCCGCAGGTGAGTGGGGGCGCACCGGAGCTCGGGTCGGAGGTGCTGCCGGCTTTTAGTTTTCCCACTATCTTGAGAGGGTGTAAGGGGGCGCGGGAGAGGGATCTTCGGGTGCTGCGGCCGGAGGTGGGGGGGGGAGCTGAACGGCGGGGGTCAGCACACCTGTGTGAGGGAGCCCGGGGGCACACGCGCATTGCTCGACGCAGTCCTCATGACACGGACTTTATCTTTCTCAGACATCCACATGCATGCCCCCCCCCCACCCCCATGGTCTCCGGACGGGTCATGTGATCTGTTGTACTTGCAAACTATGCACGCACGTCCTTTCTCACACCGCACTCTCTCGAACACACTTAAACGGGAAAGGGAGGCAGTGCTCTTTGTCTCTCAACAGTTCGCCTCTAAGCGCTGTCGCACAAGCAGGCATACATACATACATACACACATCCACCCACCCCCATGCCCTGGCTCACACGACCTTGATCTCCGTCCGCAATACGCACTCCCACTTTTGAGTTCTCACACACAAACAAACTTCTGAAATGCAGTTTGGAGCTTTAACTGACACACACACACACACACTGGTGAGCTCTGACATTCCTGTGAACAGAGTTTTCTAAACTCTGACACCTACACAGCTCGATTTTTATGAGCTCTGATAGTGTCTCTCTCACACACACAGCGGGCGGGAGGGGGGCAAAAACAAAGACACGGACAGCGGGCGGGAGGGGGGTGAAAAAGACACGGACAGCGGGCAGGAAGGGGCGAAAACAAAGACACGGACAGCAGGCAGAAAGCGGCGAAATCAAAGACACGACACAACTTACCTCATAAAGGAGAGAACAAACATTCAAGTCAGGTCCCGGGCCGGCAGCCAATCACAGCGCGGCCCGGGGAATGACGTCACGGGGGTGTCCCGGCCGGCAGATTCGGGGGCGTGTTTTTCGCGCTCTCCCCTTCCCATTGGCTGGAAGGTAAAATTCCAGCCAATGGGAAGAGGAGAGGGCGTTACTTTAAAAAAGACACAGAAACGCCCCTGAATCGCGTTTTCACGGGGAAAGCGTGATTGACAGCCACTCTCTTCCAATGGCTAGCCTCCATTTATGGAGCTAGCCAATGGAAGAAGGGGCGGATTCAAGTCCCCCATAATGTAAACAATAGCTTTCGCCTGGGCGTAGCCCTGCTTCGCAGGGCTACGGCCAGGTCGAAACCTAAAAAGGGGACGGTCGGTGCCTAACAAAGAAATTTCCAACATTTATTGGGCTAAAGCAAGGATGCGTACTGGCCCCCAGCCTATTCAACATCTACACCGCCGACCTAGAGCGCGACCTATGCACAATCCAGGGCGACGCACCGAAATTGGGACAAACACCCATACCGAGACTGCAATATGCGGATGATAATGTGCTTCTCTCACAAACTCCACTTGGTTTACAACGGCTGATTTCTCAACTTGCGCTGTACATCTCTAATGCACAATTAACAATAAACCTAAAAAAATCCAACGTCCTATGCTTCTTCAGCTCTCACAAAAAATGACCAAAATTTGTTTGGAGGATAAATTCCTGTACTTTAACCCAGGTGGATGAATACAAATATTTGGGCATCCTACTAGACCGCCAACTAAAGTACAAACATAATTTAGACCTCGGGAGCTCAAAATCAAAACAACTCAAATTTGCCTTCAAAACCATTCAAAAACAACTAATTGGAAGCTCAACCGGTCACTTGCTAAAGGTTGTAGCAGCAAAATTTCTGCCTTCAATCACATATGGCTCGGAAATAATGGCTACCAAGGACTCTACATTGATAAACCTTCCTCAATCAACATTGTTTAAAAATCTCTTCTCTATTCTGCGACATATTTCCCAAGCAAAAATATGCCTGGAATACGGATTAATAAATCAGATCCCGGCCAGACAAGGGGTCTTGGCCAAATACTATTGGCACATGAGGGAGGCTGAAGATAACACGCTTGTCCATCTCTGCAGGGAAGAAGTCGAAAAACAGGCTAGGCAGACCAATTCCACATGCAAGTCTCTTAGGCAAGCGCTTCTATCGCTAAATCTGGAAGAAGCTTGGCATTCACCAATGTCATATACTGCTTTTAAGCAAATTACCAACAAAGTCGCTAAACATGCATCGTAGACAAAGGCTCAGTGGCTGGCAAAAGTCATGCCTGGATCGTGATGCCAACATACAATTAACTGAAACAACAATCTTATTTGCAAGAATGTTTCAGGGATCACTACAAGAGGAAACTAAGTCTACTGAGGTTGGGGTGGTTTCCGAGCAAAGACCTTACCCCTAAATGGTTACGGACTTGGTCAACTTTGGATTGTCGCCTCTGTGACAAGGGAGTAGAGTCATTATTGCATCTGTTATGTATTTGCCCGGCCTTACAAAATCCAAGGAAGATTCTCCTGAAACCACTCCTAAGAGAAACACAAGTCACGACCTGCAGGGCGGCTGTGATAAAATGCCGCAGCGGGTCATCGATACAACTTTCCTGCAAAACGATAAAATTCCCGGCATTTGCTGCTCAAGAGCTTGAAAAAAAGGCAGCAGCAAAATACGAACTGGGACACATGGACTCAATGCGGCTGGACCCAGATTTTCCTTCATTCTCTCAACAGTTACCCTCCTCCCACTTCCCTTCTCTGATATTTTAATGCACTATAATGCATTTTCTTTGAGACAAGAGGGGACAGTCACATCTAATCAAATATAAGCCTTTATGTACGCAGCACCCCTGTCATAACAGTCATTTGTTGGCCCCCATATTTTAATGAGATGGCCACTGCCTTACAATAGTGTTACCCCTGTTTCTTTTTTTTCTTTGTACATTTAAAAACGATCCACCTGTTTTTACTTATCATGTATATCTGTGCAAAGTCGCTAAGGACACGGGGGCTTGTGTCATTTTAAGTTGTTTTTATGCTGACTCAAAGATGTTGATGTTTATCAAATGGTGGTAAGATCCACCCTTTTACAATTTTAACAAATCAAATAAAAGTATTATAAGTAAGTAAGTAAAGTAAGTGTTTACTGTCCAGTTGAGATTACGTAATATGCAGGACTATGCAGGTTGGAGTGTTTTCCATGCAAACATTTAATTAGTGAAATGTCAATAAGTTAAATGGCAACGAACAGGAGAAAAGCAGGCACTAATAGTTTAGTGCCCTGTTTCTGGGTGAAAAACTCAGAATGACCTAGTAAGTCAGTACCTATGAATTCCCATATACTCCAATATTAATAGTTACAGATGTTAAATTACCTGTATGGTCTCCTGCACCTTTCATAATGAAGATTTGAAGAAGCCCTTTTTAATGAATGTACAACATGGTTATAGTGTAGGTGTCATTGTGGTTATCAATGTATAGTTTGCCCCCTAATTATAACTGTTTTAGGCTGCGCCTTCCTCAGCTCAAAATTCTAAAAACACTGCTGCTAAATATGCTATTTACAAATCAGGTCTCATCACTCACTGCTTTCATTTTATCTTGGATTAGCTTCTGTAGAAGTGTAATCTCCTGAGCATAAATTAACAAAACAGCTGAAAATTCAGAAAAAAATCAGATGGTCCATTAAAATTGCAAAAAATAAAATACGATGCCTCTGCAGCTATGTGTCTTCTGCTCTGAGGTGAGCAAACATACGAAAGGTGATGGGTCAAATTCTTGCATATAGTGCAAACCACTGGCAATCTCTCTTGGTAGCATTTGAACCCACTCTATATAGATGCCCACCCTCTGCAAATTGGTATGGACCCAGTTACTCATGGAAACAGTGCACCCTGAAGTGCCCCATCCAGAAGGGAATACATGCAATCGTAGACTGGTTTCTGCCTTGTTAAGCCTCGTCAGTGAGATACAGCTTCGATCCTGTTCCACAACAAGGAACCCAAGTTCAGCAGTCAAGAAACCTATGCCAGCTGGTGATCTTTAGCATAAGCAGGTCTTTTCTTGAGGCAGCTCTTTTTCTTCATACATATTGGCAAACCTGTGGGATGGTATTTCCATTCCTGTGGAATTTATGGGCAATCACCTTTAGTTCAGAGCTGCATTTAAGACCTGATCCCCACATAAAAGGCTCAAATGAACAATGTGAAGCCACTGCTGTGTATCCTGTCTTATTGGTGCTTACATGGTTTTAGATAACTGGGAGCTCTACACATGAAAGAGATAAAATAACATAACAATGATTCACAGATGATGATTGACTGCAGTCTGTGGTACAGTATCACTATTATAATATTAGCAGTGAACAATACCTGTTGCACATCCTTTATGTCACAGAGTCAGGCTGGTAAAATAAATTCCCAAGAGGTACAGAATTGTATGAGAGGTCAGTATATGGTGCTCTGGCAATATCTAAATACCCTGCAACCTAGGGGGGTTGTAGTAGTGTTCTAACAAATGATTTGCTATCAAACATTAGACATATATGGTATCGAAGCATGTAAGAAAAACAGTAAACAGTTATGAATTGATTCAACAGGAGAGTCCATAGAATTCAATGTGTCTTTATGGTTTAATACATCCCTAGTTCTGGTATAGCAGAACAGCCATATAGAAAGAACACAGCGTGTGTTTTTTCCAATTGAATTTTTCAAGGATTGCACATAACCATAGTTTGGACTCCACAGACTAATAGTAGACTGGTTAAAGAGGTTAACAACTGGGGTTGGTCTGCCTATAGTCTAGACAATAATGTTGCTTATTTAGAGAAGTTCATACCACCTTCCAGAGAGATGTATAAGCGTAATGTTTTTCTGCTTGTGTTTTAACCAGGGCCAAGGCAGACCAGTTGTAATAGGTCAGTTATCCAGAAATCAATAGTTGCGAAGGCTTTGATTTTAAAAAAATAGTCTTCAAGAGTATGTCATGTTATGTCAAAGTGTGGCCTACCAGTAGCCCCACTCAAGAACACAAACATTAAAAAGACAGTTATTGAGCACTCCATTGCTCTTTGAGCCACTACCTTAGATATTATATGTATGTATATATATATTATATATATATATATTATATATATATATATATATGTAAATGTATTATATATATATATATGTAAATGTAAATGTATTTATATAGCGCAAATCACCGACACGGTATCTAAGCGCTTGCTTAGGGAACCCGTCCTGGTATTCCCCTGTGAGAAACCCCTGGCAGGGTGTCCACAAGGTGAAAGCCAGGCATCCCGCCGCGAGGGGCCGTTGTGGAGATTAAGCAAGCTATTGCCCAGAGTCGCAGAGTGTGACCCCGTGAGTCGAGTAGGCACAGGAGCGAGAATTGTCGAGTCCGTGGAATTTTGAGCCCAAGACCCGCCGAGGCGGGGAATCGAACCCTGGTCCACGGTCGATCTCAGCTTCTGCCGCCTCTAACCACTGAGCCACGCTTCTCCACTTGCTCTGTAAATCAGAACGAATTCCTCCAAGTAGGCAATATCTTTTTTCTAAACTCTACATGTGTTGGTGTCTGTCTATATGGCTGTTCCACTGTACCAGAACTTCTAAGGACTCGCCTGCTGAATCAATTCATAACAGTTTGCTGTTTCCCCCTTCCTATATCATATATGTCTATGGTACAGAATGAATCCTTTGTTTTTCCTAATTCTTTTGCATGGCCAAACAATACCTGCAGACAAACCACACTAGCTATTTCAGTTTAAAATTACTGCTCCCTCTATCTTCCTAGAACCACTCTTTATCTTTTGAGACATCCTCTTTGAAGATCCTATGAAGGGAAAACAAGATGTCACATCTCGTCCTGTTTTTTGGTCTGCTCTTACAGACTTCTGGCAGCTCCTCAGTTTGTGGCTTTGCCATATGATAAGGCTGTTGATTTCTTCATGAAAATAGTCTTTGGAGAGGTGCCTGGCCCTGTCTAACCAGGCCAGATATTCTGCTGTTGTATTGTCCCCCCAGACCATCCCACCATCACCTGGAAGGGAGATAGGTGTTTTTGAAACATCAATCAATTCCACTCTCAGGCGGAGATAGTAAATGTAACCAAACTTCTGGGTTGGAGGTCCAGATGTGTTGAATGATGGTTCTTCTTTGATGTCTGATCAGGTCATATAAGTGTGTTTCTTGCTGCATGACACTTAATTAAAACTTCTGGTCAAGCAGTGACCAAAGAGAAGGTCTCACTCTTGGTTCATGTCCTGCAAACACTCCTAGTTCTGCTCCCATAAGCACCCTTGACAATCTAATATGGTGGAGTGTACTTTTGTCTTGTGCCGCTCAAAGGGTAAGCTGCTGGTTGTTATTGTGGCAGCAGTGTCTCCAGCAGTTATTATTAAGGAGCATGGCAGGCATTCTTCCTCACCACAGCCTTTGAGGGATGATGGTGAGGGGAGGGTGAGGAGCCACAATCATCTTCTTGTTCCGTGCCAAACACAGACATAAACTGGTTTATGAACTTATAGAGTGAATGCAAAAACAGCAGGACTACCCCCGTGGCTGATCCACCTAGAGATAGTATTGATTTGTTTGTTGAATTTGGACATTTGTCCTCTTCACAGTTACTACTCCATCTTTATATGAGATCTGTGGTAGAGTAATGGTCTGAAGTTCACATTTGTGAAGTTTATGAGCAAGCTGCATCCTGCGATGGAAGGTTAACTGGGTCTGACATAAGCTATCTCTGTAGATGTCATGCTTCCCAAACTGACAAGATGGTCTTATATTTTACCGGAGAAGATACCTCCTTGGGTTCCTGTGGATAATAAGATGCAGTGTGCTCAAAAAGGCGTTTGCTGTGTCTATGTTGTCCTTGCAGGCTCGTGTCTATTCAGTCACTATTGACAAGTTCCTCTGAAAAGACTTCTAGACTATGAATTGATATTCTAGACTCTATGAATTCATACATGAGGACGTTGATTGCATAGAGATGTTGTCCGCAGTGGAGGAACAAGTGGAGTAATTAATGGATGTAGCGTTTGACTCTATTCTGGTGGTAGCTTTTACTGGTGGATCTTCTCCAGTTGCTCTCCACAACATCTGATTCAGTGTGTTGAAGACTGATGTAACGCATAACCATGGTAACTAGAGTTCAATCTCTAGTCTTTTGTTATAGAAATACTCCTTTGTTCTGTTTCAGAATGTTGTGCTATAAACCTGCCTGGTAGTTCTTTGTCTTTCAGTTATACTGGCCATAACGGTGGTTTGAGCTTCCGTACTATGAAATAAAACTGAAACTTACCTAGCAGTGACTGCATGATGCTTAATCTTCTGGGGCATTACAAGAACCTATTGCTGCATATGCCACTTGGTGGTCCAAATTTGTTTGTTTAATATGTTATTTGATACCCCAGCTCGATCCAACAGATATGGCAAACTACCGGCCAATATCTCTCCTCCCTGGGATCAGCAAGGTTACCGAGAAATTGGTCAATGGTCAACTCTCCCAATTCCTCGAGACTAACAACATCCTACGGCAATCCCAAACCGGGTTCCGCCCGGGACACGGCACAGATACCGCCCTTCTTGCCGTCATCGAGGAGGCAAGGCGCATTCTAGATTCAGGAGGATCAGTGGCAGTGATCCTCCTGGATCTCAGCGCAGCCTTCGACACAGTCAACCACCGTGTCCCCCTCCATCGGCTGGCGACAGCAGGGCTCACCGGGACGGCACTCAGCTGGATAGAGTCCTTCCTTACCGGACGCACGTTCCAGGTATGGGACGGTAACTACCACTCGTCCACCCTCCCTCTCACGAGCGGGGTCCCTCAGGGATCCTCCCTGAGCCCCACGCTTTTTAACGTGTATATGGCCCCCCTTGAAGACGTAGTGACACCTTTCGGTATAAAAATAGAGAGCTACGCTGATGACACACAACTGGTCGTCTCCCTATCCCAACTAGACGACCACCCAGACAACCTGACAAATTGTCTCACCGAAATTCACGGTTGGATGTGTGAATCATCATTAAAACTAAATGGATCAAAAACCGAAGTGATGCTCATGGGTAAACAATGGGTGACCATCCCTCCAGCGGTCTGGCCAGACGTGTTCGGGGAAACCCCCACCCCGAAACACGAAATCAAGACCCTCGGAGTCTGGCTAGAACCCGACCTCTCAATGAAGACACAAGCGGGCAAAACTGCAGGTACCTGTTTTGGGCTTATGCGGACTACCCGCAAAATCCTTCCCTTACTTCCTCCCGCGTCCAGGAAATTACTAGTCCAAGGGCTCATATTGTCACGGCTGGACTATAGTAATATGGTCTATCTGGGAGCGCCGGAGACTACCCTAGCGAGACTGCAACGAACCCAGAATGCAGCAGCCCGTCTACTCATGAACGTTCCCCCTAGAGTGTCTGCCAAGCCTGCTATCAAGGCTCTGCACTGGCTCCCAGTTCGCCAAAGGGTGAAATTTAAAGCCATGTGCACGGCCTATAAACTGATCAACGGCTCGGGACCTGCGATCCTCAGCGGCCTGGTTACTCCATACAAAGCATCCAGAGCTCTACGGTCCGAGAACGAGCACCCCGCCAACATCCCCAAATTCAAAAGGACACGTACCGGAGGCCGACGCTTCTCTGTAAAAGCGTCCACTGGATGGAACTCCCTCCCACGTTCCCTCAGACTGGAGCCCAGCTACCTGATTTTCAGAAAAAAGCTTAAAACCCTTCTATTTCCCACATAAGCCCTCTGCCCTTCTCCCTCTCAGCTGGATACAAATCTCTCATAGCGCGGGGATGCCCTCGGGTCACCAGGCGCTTTACAAGTTGCTAAATAAATAAATAAAATAAATAAATAACAGGAAATATGCTCAGCTTCATGGTATTCTCTATCTGGATGACTAGTTGATCCGGGCTCTTTGAGGTCCCTTCTCAAGGAGTCAACATTGAGAGTTTGAATAAACCTAGCTTTTCATTGCCTGTTGGTGTATTTGGGTAAGCCTCACCTTACACCATGTCAGTCATTAAGGGATCATTGGGGCTAAGTTACAGATTGCTGTGGGCCAGTTGTTTATCTCAATTCAAAAGGTTTTGGCTCTTCAGATGGCCTTCTGAATTCTTCTTGCCTCCTGTTCAGTTTCTGTCGACTCTGATGAGAAAGGTGGGACACACAGGAGAGACTGCCTTGAAGCTTTGGGCTCAACATCATCTCAATCCCCAACTTCCTTATCCAATACCTACCTGGGCCAAAACACATGGGTGCCTGGAGCCTCACTCCGAACACCAACCCTCATAATGAGCATCGGCCCATACCAGAGGAACTTAAAATGGAACCACCTTTAACTTAAAGAATGTGCTTCATCCATCTTAACCCTTTATGCATCCTACCTCAACCCTCAGTACTAGGTGGACGGATAATCATTGTGGTTGAGAGCCACCCTGATTGGCTGGAAAAATGGAGGCCCCTTACTGTTAGACTAGGCATCTTTTGGCATGTTTCTCCTGTCTTTTTGCTTTCTGACCTCCTGGTTTTGACTCTGTTTTTGCTGGCTTAGTGTCTCTGCGCACTTTCGCACTGCTGATCAGTGTTAAAGTACAAGTGCTCCTATAGTAAATTATGCTTATGGATTGGTGCTCCCATGTTTGACTTATGTGATTTACTGTTAAGTCCCTAGTACAGTGCAGAGTGTGTGCCCACAGCCTGTAAATCAAATGCTGCTACTGGGCCTACAGCCGTGGTTGTGTCACTCACACCAGCAGCCCTTCAAATGGTTCTCAGACCTGCCACTGCAGTGTCTGCATGCAGTTGTGACTGCCATGTCGACCTGGCAAGTGCACCCACTTGCGCAGCCCCAAACCTTCCCTTTTCTTACATGTAGGGCACCCCTTAGGTAGGTCCAAAGTACCCCCATGGATGGGCAGGGTGCAGTGCCACTTTTAGAAATTAGGTATGCAAAACAGAGCACTTCTCGCGCGCACCTTAAAGTCTCACTACGAAAAGATAGGGACTTGTTCCACAACGTATTAAATTTGTCCTGGTACTCCAAGTAAACCAACAACACCATTGTTTAATCTGATTTTTTATCCACTAAACTGTCTTTGTTCATATCATCACTCCGAAGACAGTGTGATTACACCTGCATCTTTATTAAACTTTTCAATTACCGACTGCATGCCTGTTCGGGCTTTTTGCACCGGCACGTTTTTCCAGGTAAATCAATTATGAAGTGAACACGCTGTATTCCAAATGCATTTCGAGCCATTAGAGGCTCTTCATCAGAGGATTCTACAACATCTACTTAAGGGAAGGAGTGCTCTCTCAATCATTTTTGTTTGACTTTTAGAAATTAGGCATTGTCTTGCTTAACCATCCTGTGTGCCTCTGCTGGGTTGTGGATTGACTGTCTGGCTTTGGAGTGACAGGGGCTGGGGGTGTGCATTTACTGTAGACAGACACTCGAGGGGTTGAGGTGTGTCCTGCCTCCCATGGATGAGTCAGCACTGGGCTGAATAGACCTGGACTGCATTTAGAGTAGCGGGAGGAGATTTCCTTGCACCTGAATAGGCCTGGTCTGCCTTACACATTGCTGTTACCACTTCCTGTCAGAAAGTTGGACCAGAAAGGACAGACCTGGTTTGGAATAAGCACAGACACTCTCTGCCACAAGAGAACAAAGGGAAATGTGGTATAATTGTGGGGCCCAACCCATAAAATTGTAGAACTCTTTCGGACTCAGAAGCCTTCCACGAAGAAGAACTGGAAAAGCTGTGAGGAGGAACTACCGCTTTGCTCTTTTGGCCTGCAGTGGCTGCTTCTGTCTTGGGCAGAGTAAGGACTGGACTGAACTTTCTTCAACTTCTTTGTTTGAGTTTCTCCAAGGGCTTGAGGTAGAGCTTGCCCCCTGTTTAAGTCGTCTCAGGAACAGCAAAGACTTCAAGTTAATCTACTACCGGCACTGGGAACTGTGTGCTTTGTGATGCAACAAAAGAAAAGCAACCTGCTGCAGTCACATGCGATGCTGCTGGCTCCGTGTACTGAAAACACCGCAGAGGGCACCGCCGCACTTCGCACCTCAACCCTGGTCTCACCAGCGCCAGCGACGCCGGTTGATGCCGCCACTGAGCCGCTGCTTGCACTGTGACCTGCAGGCACAGCACTTCGCACTGCCTCGTTTCACACCACCACCCTGGTATCCCCAACGCTTCACGCCGACATAGATGCCGCTGCTTGCACCGTGGTTCCAGGGCACCGCTCGTATGTTAGCCGATGCACCACCCTCATCCCGCACTGCAGTCTTGGCCTACCAACGCCGGCCCCATCGACTCCAGTTCGTCAGCCAACAACAGCGCTTCAATGCTGCTGCTTTGACCATGACCAGCCAGCACAGCAAAATGCACCGCATCACTACGCCGCTGGACAACCATCACTGAGCCGCTGCCTGCACTGCGACCTGAGGGCACAGCACGCGACACCGCTGCACTTCGCACCACAGTTCCGATATCTGACAATGCCGGCGCTCCCGACTTAAACCGTGAGGAGTTCGGTCTGTAATGCGTGTAACTTCAAGGGCCTGACGACTCCTGTACCGACCTCTGGAACCGATGCCTGCCAACACCAGCTCTTCAAAGCTCAAGGAGAGGTCGCAGACACACTGCATTTCTAAGAGTTACTGTTTTGCTTGACTTCCCAACACGGTAGATGGCCCGTGATGCCACAGTCAGCCAGAACTATTTGGATTTGTTTTCACAACGCTGTGATAGCCCCGTACGGAGCTATTGACTTCAAGAAACTGTATTTTAAGTCTGTTTTTGATTATTGATATTTCTGAGAACTGTTTGGTGGATTTTTAAAATCTTTTTTGGTCTTATTTGCGCAGATAAAATATTGGATATTTTTCTGAAACTGGTGTGGTGTCTTTTTGTAGTGGTTTCACTGTATTTCTGTTGGTTAGGTGCAAGTGCTTTAAACACTGCCTCTGAGGTAAGCTAGCCTGATCTTGCCAAGCTACCAAGGGTGTGAGCAGGGGTTATTTTAGAAGTGTATCCCCTTAGACTAGAAAGTAGGGTTCCCTACTTGGACAGGGTAACAACCTGCCAACTCGAGACCCCAACTAACACTTACATAGTCCATCCCTGCAGACGATCTATGTCAGTCCATACTAAATACTCCCCGTCTCCGTGACTGTCACACCTAACATTTCCCCGCGCTTGCTGTTGCCAGACGTACTTACCCGCCACCGGACATAGAGAGCCCTGTCGACCATCCTCAGGCAGGGAGATCTTTTAACACTAATCCTTCATATACAAGATTCGAGAATCTTTTTTAACATCATTCAGATCTCTGAAGTACAAGAATTCGATTTTCTAGGAAGCCACCAAAAGCAATACATTGCTAACAGATCATATCATAGAACGGAAGCCTAGGCTCAAGATATCAAGAAAACATTGTAAACTTAATAGATACCCAGAATATCCCTGGAAGAACTCAACCTTGAATATTATCCAGTGCTATTCTATATAAAGGGTTCCGGTTGGCGGGCAATAATTATTTAACTTCCAAACCAATCAGCTTCGGCAACACCTGACGTTGAAAGAACCATAATAAGAAGCAGAAACCTTACTTGACCGTTTCTTTAAAACAAAAATTTCCTACTAATATTACGTGGCTGCTCCAGGAAGAAGGCGCTGGCCGCCGAAACGCGCGTAGAGACTTATTTTTTTGCCACCTATCTACTATAGATAAAGAATCTTTTTTACTGTTTATTAACTTCTATGTAATGGTGTTTATGATAATGTACATTGTGAATTTTTAACCCTAATTTTGTGTTATGTGAATGACTTGTCAACTGTTTTAATTACTAAATAAAAAACTATGTCTTTTAGTCAGCTGTAGCCAACTATTCATCATTTTTTACCATTAGGGTATTTTAAATATTAGTTGCCTAGGTTGTTATTTTTCAATTACACCTAACATGACTAACAGTCAGTACTAGATGGATCAGTACTCACAGTGGTTGAGATCTGCCACTATTGACTTGTGAAATGGAGGACACTCATATAGGTCTTCCCTGCAGACCTGGATCCATCCTAAATTCATATATAGGATGACTGTAACATAAATCATGCTGAACATATCCCATCTTACTCCCCCTCCCCCCCAATTTATACCCATCCCAGCCATCACAACTCGAGTGGATTCTTCTGAGGCAGCCAGTGTTGTAAAGAAGTGACAGGAAATTGGCAACTCTCAGGCATCTGCAGTGCTAACGGTTGCCACCAGCCAACATAACCTAAACTGGCACATCTGTCTTTCGCACCCTTTACCCACCATTTTACTAAGGGCAGTGCCCCAAGACAAGACATGATCACCTTTCAGGTCACTTGTGTATGCCCCTGAAATTGTTTTCCCACATAGGCCCACAACTATGACAACACTTTTTCAGCCATCCATTCCTGTATAAGAAGATTCCTACTAATCCAGGAAGGTACTTTAGCTCTCCACATAAAGGTATGATTAGTAGCCTAATTGCCTCAATCAATTAATATATGTATTTGATGCTGGCCTATTTGGCAGTGCCAGATTACCAGTCTGAACCTCCAGTACAACAGTGAGCACACCTTACACTACAGCTAGTACGAGCTTGATGTTGATCTTACATTTGCGCAGCCTTCACTCTACACTCTTGCCCCTACTGAGTTCACCCCTCTGACGACATTGATAGAGAGCTCGGATGGCGGACACCTTATTCCTAAACGTCATCATGCCAGCCTGGCATTTTTGCCAGTCAAGGATGGCCACCTCGGCGAGCTGTGGGAGCATGGGTTGCAGCGTCTGTTGTCAGATACATTTTTGTATTTTTGCTGTCAACAAATCAAACTAGTGTCTCCCAATCACTGACATAAGCTAATACACTTCAAATTCCTCAAGCATACTTAAACCACTTCCTGCTTCTTAGCCAAACTAGATCCCACCGATCCTCAAATTGCCCTAAATCCCATGCTGTTGATGCTGATTTTGCAAACATTACCTGGACATGTGCTCACAAAAGGGACTACTGTACTGCTGTATTTGCACAGCTCTCCCTAATGGTGGGGTTCACTGTATTGCATTATCCACTCCTTGCGCCTTTCTCATACGTGCATGAGGTTCCTAAGAGGTCTGTAGATCCGTTGCGATGGCTCTGCTCCTGGCTTAACATGAGATAGCACTGTGTCCAACTGTGCATGGATGGCTTAGAAGCCTCACGTTTTGTGATGTTACTAGTGAGGTCTATGCTTCCTTACAACCCCCCTTGTCTCACCCATGAGACATTTGGCAACCATTCCATAGCTATGTGAAGCTGCGCGAGCAACAGGAGGCAGACTAAAATAAACACCTAACTAACTAGGTTTTGTTGCCCTTAGTACACATCCAAAACCTATTATTGCCCTGGGGATACTTGTGTACTCCTGCACTGATGGAAGGTTTCTTGCTTACCTGTTGTTTCCTGGTAGTGTGGAACACTTAATTATGTGTTGTATCCTTTGCAAAGCAGATGTTATTACTTTACTGATCCATCCACTTTTGACGTCATTGATTGCATACATGCTCCTTTCCCACATAGTGGGTTGTTATGTCTGTTATATGTTTTTTCTCCAAAAAGAATTCAATTGTTTTAAAGAAAAGATGAAATTGAGACACTACCTTAGGTAGGAATTTGAGGTTGGTGCGGATGACAATCCTGTCCCGATGTATTTGGAAAAAAAAGGTTCTCCTTGGGTTAATTCTTGCAGCTCCCTGACATGCCTCAGTGAGGGAACATCAATTAGAAATGCCACCTTCCAAAAGAGGAATTGAAGGAGGCTCGATAGGAGAGCCCGTGAGTTGTGTACATACAATGTTAAGATTCCATGAGGGTGCTGGTGGAACCTGGAGAGGAACCACTCTTCTCAGACCTTCCATGAATGCTTTAATAACTGGTATTTTAAAGAGAGAGATGTGTTATCTATTTTGGAGATAGGCAGCTACTGCGGCTAGATGTAAGCATATGGAGGCAAGGGCTAGCCAGGAAATCTGAAAGTGAAGCAAGTAACAAACAATGTCCTGTACTGTAGCTTTGAAAGTGTCAATTTGTTTTAAGATACAGCAGCATGCAAACCTTTACTATTTGGGCGCATAGCAGGCATGGGTGGTAGGTCTGTGGGCATCCTTGAGAATGATCATGTGCTCAGGTGGAAGATTAAGGTATCCAAATTGTATGACCTCAGGAGCCAGATCACGGGATTGAAGGACTTGGAATCTGGGTGCCTGATTTCTCCAGGGGTCTACGTGAGAAGGTCCAGCCTGTTAGGAAGTATTTCATGTGAGAATAGAGAGAGGTCAAGCAGAGTTGTGAACCATGAATGGCAAGCCCATGTGGAAGCTATCAAGAGGAGCATGAGGGACGTCTACCGAAGCCTCCAAACCACATATGGAAAAAGTGGGAGAGGAGAAATAGTGTAGGCTAATATCCCTGACCAATTTAATCCATAGTGCATTGCCACTGACTGTGGGTGTGTGGAAACCTGGAGGTGAAGTTTGGGCATTTGGCGTCATCTGCGGTTGCAAACAGATCAATATGAGGGAACCCCATTCGTGAAAGTAATAAATGTAAATTGATACTTGTATAGCGCACTACTCACCCGCAAGGGTCTCAAGGCGCTTGTACGAATACCGCTGTGGAACCCATCCTGGCTTTCCCTGTGAGGCGTCCACTCCTGGGCACCCCCAAGGTGGAGGCCAGACATCCTTAGCGTTGTGGGAGCCGTTGTGGAGATTAAGCAAGCTATTGCCCAGAGTTGCAGAGTGGGACTCCATGATTGGAATAGGCACCGAGGGGAGAATTATCAGGTCCATGGAATCTTGAGCCCAAGACCCGCCGATGCGGGGAATTGAACCCTGGTCCCGGGCCAGACCTCTGCATTAGGGTCTGCCGCTCTAACCATTGAGCCACCCTTCTCCAATAGAGGAGGACTTGCGGACATCCTGCTGAGGTCAGCAAAATTGTTGTCCATCCTTGGAAGGTATTTCGCTACCAAATGAATGTTGTGTTGCAGAACCCAATGCCAAATGGTCTGAGAGAACTGAGACAGCCGTGGAGAGCATGTCCCCCCTTGTTGTGGAGAGCATGTCCCCCCTTGTTTCAGAAGGTAGTTCATGGCGGTCATATTGTCCATCCGGACAATTACAACTTTGCCTATCAGGTGAGGCAGGAAGGCTTGCAACGCTAGGTGAACAGCTAGAACTCCAGGTAGGTGATGTGGGACCCTGCTATTTGGTCTCCCACAGACCCTGTACAGTCAGAGCCTGCAAGTGTTAGCACTATCCCAAGAGTGAGGTGTCCGTTGTAACAATGGTCTGCTGAACAGGGTTGAGGAAAGGCTGCCCCTGAAACAGGTTGTTGGTATTCCACCACTGGATAGAGTGATGACTGCAGTGCCCAATCAACAGTAGATTGTCCCAATGACCCTCTGTCTGAGACCACTGTTGCGCTAAACATTCCTCTTGTTATGCATTACATGAGGTACTGTTGTATAGCGATTTAGGACCCTAGTGTAATTTCCCCGATTCATGCCCTTATAAAGGTATAAATCACCTTGTTCTTATATAGGCATAGAAATCATAACCATATTTAGACATAGCCCATGCAGTCCAAATACAGGCATGGATACTTCCACTAGTTCCGAAAAGCCACAACGATTTCTTGGAAAACTTGGCTTCAGCAGTTAGGGACTTCCCCTTGCTTGAATATTGATTTGTCCCAGAACTCATGGAGTTTTCAAAGAACTGAGACTCTTTGATGACGTTATTATGTCCAACTTTACGTCAAGCTCCGCACCTTCAAGGTATAAATATGCCCACACTTGCCATAGCAAACACACAGTGGTTTGGAACAGTTCGACTATCTACTTGCCCGACGCAGCTCTTTGCAGCAAGTGCCGAAGGAAGCTGACCCTCCAGCAGACGCACTGAGAAAGACGCTGTCTTTTCTCTTGCCGAGAAATCCAGCTCTAGTGTTTCCAAGCTACCCTTGCGGGGTGTTGGGAAATCGAGTCCTGAGACAGAGAGATACCAGACCTCCTTCATTCTAAACCAATGTACGGAGCTGATTAGACCCTAAGAGAAATCTTGGATAGATTCTTGGCAAAAGGTTAGGTACACCGGGGTAGGCATATTTTAGAAGCGCCAGTTGAGTACTTTTAGTCTTTATTTATTTATTTATTTATGTATTCTATGGCTTAGAAACCATACCATGCTTTTACAGTATTATTTTATAATACTCTTCTTGCTGTACGCATTATACTTTACAGCCAGTATTACGATTGTAGCAGTTCATTTCTTATGCATGAGAAAGAAGACTGTTCAATAAATACCTTTTATTGAAAACGCCTGTCTCTCTATTTCTCTGCACCTCTGATGAAACGAAGCATGAGCGATTGACTGAGTGAAATATCTATCTATTGTTTCCACGACTCTGAAGATACATTTTCATCTTGGGGAAACAAAGTTGTCATGTTTATGCGGTTGTCAGAAACTAATCCCTTCTTGTTTATTCGAGAAAGTTTCTAGTGACCTCCGAGCTAGCTGGCACTCACTATTAAGTTTAATATATTCGATAGAGACCTAGTCGACCTAAGTCCTACGTCACATCTATAGGATATATTATTCCAATGTGCAGAGCCTATTGGGAATATGGGAACTACACTACATGGCGCTCAACGTTTGGTAAGGCACTAATTTAACTCTACATACTAGAGTAACTCAGTCGTGCTTTTCACAGAGACCCCTTTTTCCAGTAAAATACTCCAAAAGACGTCTGGAGTGGGTGAAAGGATAATATCCGCCATAACTGAGTAGGACGAAAATCCTATGTATTAGTTTTTGGTTTTGTTCAACATTGAAGGATACAGTGTTCCAAAATATTGTACACCTTATCTTTGTTCCCTTGAAACTTGCTCTGTAAACTTTCGTTAAACAATGTTGAATAACGGCAACAACAACGCAATCGGTGGACCTGCAGTAGCAGCCCGACCGGGCTTGGACGTTACAGGGTTTAATTAAGGCGATGCAGATGCTATAATCATCCCGGAAAATTTAAGGAAAACAATAGCCATGAAGCTCATAGAAACTGGCCTATCACCGAGAGGTGGTAGGGTAATTATTGTCATAGAGGCACATGAATATCGGCAGACAGAGGTATTCTATTCATGGATTATCTTACCAGAAGCAAATCCAACAACACATGTGTTCCACTTCTACAAGATAGAGGAACCTCCAGCGGAATACGTTCCTTTCGAGGACATTAAATTTCCACTAACTTACCAAGAGCATCAGCTCTGGTTTAAAGGCGCCCCACAACAGCAAAATCATATTACCAGGCTCGGTCCTCTAGGTAGACCAGGAGCAACATGGCCGGTACTAGCCAGCTATACACCACATCCTGCCATTGAAGAAATGACAGGTCCAGAACTGTTAGCTCAGCTAAAACAATTAATTAAAATACATAGACAATTGGTACAATATGTCATGCGGACTTTAACAGTCCAACCTGCTATAAGAATTCCACACCACTCATCAGGGGAACACAAACAAAATTACACCACAGACTATACAATCGGTCATTGGTAAATTACCCACAAAAAGGGAACACATTTCATTCTGGTTAGCTCAAAAGATTACTCAAATAGACGCAGTTTTTCCTGATAGTACACCTCATGAGCAACACAGGATTTTAACAATCTGTTTACCAATGGGGATCGCACCACACCTGGAGGACTGTGACACTTGGGGTACAGTCTTTGCTGCAATATACACAAAAACACATGGTGTTCCATCCATGGCGATAATATCAGACGTTCTGACACAGATTCAAAATGAATATGGGGCAGAGCCTGCTTTAAATCTCGGTATGAAGTTACTGAAGGATTTCAAACACGTCTCAGCTATAATATTAGCTAATATTAAAGGTGAAGCAGCATCCGTGGCAATCCGCCAAAAACTGAAAGAACTTGATGTAACTGAGCAACCATATGAACTGGCCAGAATAATAGAAAAATCATATGAAGTGCTAGGTAGATATAGTTTGGGAAGGAAGCAGTAAAACCCGAACTCAGATAAACCTGAAAAAGTTTTTATTAAAACAATCTCACTACTCCTAAAAAGAAGTGGGAATATACTAGACAGACACTTCTAAAAGAGAAACGTTCTCAATCCTGAAGTAGGTCTCCTCAAATGGAGCCAACTGGAAAGAGGTATAACCTCAGAAACAGGGATAATTTGAGAAAACCTGATAGATATCAAGATACTGATACAAGTTCCTCTCGTACCTGTCAGACTTCCTTGCAGAAATCCAAAAGAAGAGGACGATCAGAACACAAGGAAGAACACGTGAAGTCTAAAGACGATCAACACGTTCAGAAAAATAAGAAAACTCAATTCTCCAAAAAGAAGGTAGCAAGTCTAAAAATCAGACATGCTGAGGATCTTGAGGACACAACTCAGGAACGGGGAGGGGGCCCAGACAATGCTGGACAGCGCAGCAGAAGTTATCATAGCTCGCAGGATCCTGAAGGATCATCTGGAGACAGTGGACTTGAATGAGTACATTCAAGTTGAAACTGCCGATACCAGTGTTAGCGTACCCCATAAGTTATATGAAGTAACACTCCGGATAGAGGTGGACATAACTAGAAAAATAAGAGCACTCTTTTCTCTTTTGGGAGAAGCTCTCTAAGGATTATGACATTCTTCTAGCTGAAAAAGACTGGCCACCGAAGAAGTCATTATGCTAGCCTTCTTAAATCACATTCCTATCATAAAAAATACACCTATGCCAGAAAATGGCCAGCATTATATAAAAATCATGTGGGACGGGATGAGGACTCTCCTCACCATAAGATCCAGTTAAAAAATCAACCTACTGCTCAGAGGCAATATCCAGTTAAGCAAGAAGCTAAACAAGCATTTGCAATGCAATAGGTCTCGCATTAGGAAAGTTTGAGCTATTGGTATTGTAAATGACAAATTTTTTATTTATGTGTTGGTTTTGTAAATAGGGAAATTAATAGCTTTGGCATTTACAATGCCAATACTTTGAATTTTTGCAAATGTGACACCTATAGCATTTGTAATGCAACATGTTTTGTAATTACGTGACTTAGATGTATTGATATTACAAATAACAATGGCTTTTACATTTTTTTAATTATTAATACTTAATTAAAAGTTATTGTAGTTTATAATGGCAATAGCTTAAACTTTTGTAAATAACGTTTGTGAAGATTATGTTCAGTGTATTTTATTGTGATGAAAATCCAAGAACAGAAGTGAAATATTAACATCTTTTTGTGACATTTGGAATAAAGTTTGAAACATTGAGAGAACATATTTGAACCAGTTGTTGTTGAATGGTTGCACAGATTGATGGTGTGGTGGTGCGGAGTGATGTGGTGGCGACGAGTGATGCTGTGGCGTTCAGTGATGCTGTGGTAGTGCATAGTGATGTTGTGGTGCCTCTGAGTGATGCTGTGGTGCCCCTGAGTGATGCTGTGGTTGTGCGATAGATAGATAGAGTGAAGGTGATCGATAGCTAGAGGGAGGGCAAAAGATAGATAGAGTGAGAGCGATAGATATATAAATAGAGTGAGGGCGATAGATAGATAGATAAATAGAGTTAGGGCGATAGATAGATAGTTAAATAGAGTGACGGCGATAGAAAGATAGACAGAGTGAAGGCGATCGATAGATAGAATGATGGCGATAGAGTGAGTGCGATAGACAGAGTGAGGGCGATAGATAGACAGATAGATAGAGTGAGGGTCATAGGTAGAGTGAGGGTGATAGATAGACAGATAGATAGAGTGAGGGCAATAGATAGATAGAGTGAGGGAGATAGATAGACAGATAGATAGAGTGAGGGTCATAGGTAGAGTGAGGGTGATAGATAGACAGATAGATAGAGTGAGGGCAATAGATAGATAGAGTGAGGGCAATGGATAGAGTGAGGGCAATAGATAGAGTGTGGGCGATAGATAGAGTGTGTGCGATAGATAGAGTGTGGGCGATAGATAGAGTGTGGGCCGGATTTAGAGGGTGTATTTGGTTTTGGAAGGTGGATTTCGTTTTTCATGTTGGATTTGGATGGTGAAGTTGGAGAGTGGAGTTGGAGGGTGGACTTGGAGGGTGGAGTTGGAGTTGGAGGGTGGAGTTGGAGGGTGGAGTTGGAGGGTGGAGTTGGGAGTTGGAGGTTGGAGGGTGGAATTGGAGGGTGGATTTGGAGGGTGGAGTTGGAGGGTGGAGTTGGAGTTGGAGGGTGGAGTTGGAGGGTGGAGTTGGAGGGTAGAGGTGAAGTTGGAGAGTGGAGTTGGAAGGTGGATTTGGAGTTGGAGGGTGGAGTTGGAGTTGGAGGGTGGAGTTGGAGGATGGAGTTGGAGGGTGGAGGGTGGAGTTGGAGGGTGGAGTTGGGGTTGGAGGGTGGAGTTGGAGGTTGGAGGGTGGAGTTGAAGTTTGAGGGTGGAGTTGGAGGGTAGAGTTGGAGGGTGGAGTTTGAGTGTGGAGTTGGAGGGTGGAGTTGGAGTTTGGAGTTGGAAGGTGGATTTGGAGTTGGAGGATGGAGTTGGAGGGTGGAGTTGGAGTTGGAGGATGGAGTGGGAGGGCGGAGTTGGAGGGTGGAGTTGGAGGTTGGAGTTGGAGGGTGGAGTTGGAGGGTGGAGTTGGAGGGTGGAGTTGGAGGTTCCAGGGTGGAGTTGGAGGGTGGAGTTGGAGGGTGGAGTTTGGAGTTGGAGGGTGGAGTTGGAGGGTGGAGTTGGAGGTACTAACTTTTAAATTGATGAAAAGGTTTATGAGAGGCTGCACGAGCATGTAATTGTAGTTTAATGGAAGGCATGGCAGATGTAGACTACAGGGGCACAGATTTTGCGCCTAAAAAACAAACCACTGCAAACTGAATGTAATAGGTAAACACATACAGCAAATACGTATATAATACGCTGGAGTACTGTATTTTGAAGACAGAATTAACAGAAGTTTAGCAAAGAAGCACGTGTTGCATTATGACAGAAGCAGTTGAAAAGTTAAGTGTATGGACATAATATATGTGTTTTCCTGTAAAGCAATATAATACTATTGAAAAGTATGCAACAAACTATGCTTACTATTTAAATGAGCACGCAAATATGCACATAAAAAGCATACATAACAAGCAAATGATGAGGGAGGTGTGCCTAGATTGAGTGACTACATAAGGAGGAGGAAAGAGGGAGGAACAGGAGAGGAGGGAGCAGCGACCAGATGTGGCGTAACAGCCAAAGCGTCCGACCTTGAAGCTGGGGAACCATGTTCGAATCTGGCGTTGGCTCAAGCATCCTGTGATTGTGTGCAAATCATGGGTGTGTTCCATTACTGGCGCTCTTTGACGTTTGGAGCTGGTCATTGTATTGTGTTCACTCACAATGCCAAGGGATTATTTCCCCAGAAGTAAAAGGATGATGGTCATTGTTATTGCGGGAAGCAGAACGTTCTACAGACACAAGTATTGAAAAGAGACTGTTGTGGTGAGAAGTAAAGATTACATTTTCGGTGTAATGTAGGGTATACATATCCTTATTGTATGGAGGCGATCTTTGCTGAAGTATAAGCATGGACCACACAATACAGAAACGAATTTGTAGCATTCATAGTGCATCAAAACATAACATGTTAAATGATGCAGCTATGCGTCAAATTAATCCTGAACACCAGTTTTATTTTAAATGCGCCCTTCAATCAAGAGAGACCTGCGGAAAATCACCTGCGGTTGAGGAACAGCAGAGACACAAACCAGGACTCTTTGGCTGCGCTTGTCAAGAGCGACGACATCTCACTGGGGCGAGGTTCGTCTGTTCGAGCCGGTTTTGCATTTTTTGTGTGCAGTAGAACCCCTATACTTACCTATGCCCTTTACTTCATAAATAAATACGAAATACCATGACAAAGGGGTCTGGGCGCAGACAAAGAATGGAAAGAGAGAAAGGAAAATGATAAACAAACAGGAGAACACAGAGTGAAAGGGAAAGAGAACAAGCCTCGCGGGGCAGCAGGGGTGCGATGTCGGGCACCAGTTGAAGCCTGAGCAGAGGAAAGGCAGCACTGGGAGGGGGCCTGGGCATGAGTAGATGGTCCTGTTTATGACCTGCGGAGCGTGTGAAGTGGATGCTGGCAAATGGCTTTGATTATGAATGAATGTGAGACTGAATGAGGGCTGTCGGGGTAAGGTAGGTTGGGAGGCTGCTAAGTGGCAGTTCACTTTCCTCTATTTTGGTCCGATTGAAGGAATCTGGTTAATTTAACGATGCAAGCACACACAAAAACAAGTATTTAATAGGAGCAAATAGGTCGCCGTGCTGAAATATGTTTGGTCCGAGTGAAGGAATCTGGTTAATTTAAAGATGCAAGCACACAGAAAACAGAAGCATTTCAGTGGAGCAAATAGGTTGCCGTACTGAAATATTTTTGGTCCGAGTGAAGGAGTCTGGTTAATTTAACGATGCAAGCGCACACAAAAAACAAGTATTTAATAGGAGCAAATAGGTCGCCGTGCTGAAATATGTTCGGTCCGAGTGCGGCTGGCGGGGGAGCTGCAGCCTTTCTTTGAAGTCTGATGCGGCGGGCATGCGATAGGCTAGCAGCACTGTAAACAAGTCTTCGGAGGAGGGCTGATTCTGCGGAGCGCGTGAAGTGGCAAGCTCTGGCATTGCGCAGAGGGGGGCGGGGGAGAGCATTCCTTTGAAATCTGAAGCTCTCGGCATTGCTGTGGCGGGTCTGCCTTGGATCGGGGAGCAAATGGCAAGCGCGTGCACAGAGCACATGCACTGTGCGTAATCCGCCTGCCAAAGCCCTCTTGGTAAGCTTTCCTGATGCACCTCTATATGTCTCAAGCTGCAATGCGCAAGCGCATTGGCAGCTCGAGACCTAAAAACAGGTCAGGGAGATCCTAAATCAACTTGAATACCAAGAGGTGATTGAAACATGCACCTCGTCAATGAACAATCCTTTGTTTCCTGTTTCCAAACATGACAATACATATTGTCTAGTTTTGGACTACAGACATTGAAACTCTTGTTGCAAAACCTTTGCAGTACAAAATGCACACAGTGCAGCACTGATGAATAACATTGGGTGCAAAAAATATAAAACTACATTAGATATTTCAAACGGTTTCTTCTGTCAAAATATCGCACCTGAAAGCAGGTATTTGACAGCTTTCTCAATTATGGGGACACAGCGTCACTTCTGTCGTCTTCCCCAGGGATTCAAGAACAGTCCAGGGTTATTTTCAGCCAGATTAACAGAGTTACTGCAAACGTATGATGATGAGGCATTATCTTATGTCGATGACATCTATCTTACAGACGATGACTTGGATAGGCACTTGAACAGAGTGAACGCCGTAATACTTGGTTTCGCATCTGAAGGGTACAAATTCAACTTTAAAAAGTCAAGAATTACCCACCTCAATGTCCTATTCTTAGGATATAAACTTTCAAGTAAAGGCAAAAGCCTGGCAGCTAACTTTTTAGAAAAATATGTGCTGGTCCAACCTCCAAAAACGCTGAAAAACTTACAGTCAATTATAGGATTCCTGAATTTCAGAAGAACTTACATTCTAAATTACGCAGAAAGGGTTAAACCTCTCTACGAATTAATAAAACCTGATTTCAAAACAATTAATTGGATTGAAAAACACACAGAAATTTTGCGTTCAGTGCAAACAGACATGTTAGCAACAACACATTTACAGACACACGTAAACGTATGCAACATTGTAATCCGAATCATCCCAGGGAGATGCGGGTTCACATACCTAACCTTTAATCAATCACTCAATCAATCATAGCACTTGTATAGTGCACCACTCACCCGGAAGGGTCTCAAGGCGCTTGGGGGAGGGGGTCCGCTACTGCTCGAACAGCCAGGTCTTGAGTTGTCTCCTGAAGGCGAGGTGGTCCTGGGTCAGCCGAAGGTGGATGGGGAGGGAGTTCCATGTCTTGGCCGCCAGGCAGGAGAAGGATCTGCCTCCAGCGGTGGCTCTTCGGATGCGTGGTACGGCGGCCAGGCTGGTAGACCGTAGCTGGCGGGTGGGCGTGTAGAAGGTCAGGCGGTCGTTGAGGTACTTGGGGCCCAGGTCGTGGAGAGACTTGTGTGCGTGGGTGAGGAGCCTGAACGTGATCCTCTTGTTGACGGGGAGCCAGTGCAGGTCCCTCAGGTGGCTGCGTCGGGGGATGTCCAGGATGAGTCGGGCGGAGGTGTTCTGGATGCGTTGGAGTCTTTTCTGTAGCTTGGCTGTGGTTCCGGCGTAGAGGGTGTATCCGTAGTCCAGTGGGCTGGTGACAAGGGCCTGGGTGACCGTCTTCCTGGTTTCGGTCGGGATCCATCGGAAGATCTTGCGAAGCATGCGAAGGGTGTGAAAGCATGATGAGGAGACGGCGTTGACTTGTCTGGTCATCGAGAGGGAGGGGTCCAGGATGAAGCCCAGGTTGCGTGCATGGTCTGTTGGCTTGGGAGCGGTGCCCAGGGCTGTGGGCCACCAGGAGTCGTCCCAGGCGGAGGGCGATGGTCCCAGGATGAGGACTTCTGTCGTGTCTGAGTTCAGTTTCAGGCGGCTGTTCTTCATCCACTCAGCGACGTCTTTCATCCCTTCATGTAGGCTGGTTCTGGCAGTGTTGGGGTCTCTGGTGAGGGAGAGGATCAGCTGGGTGTTGTCGGCGTAGGAGATGATGTTGAGGTTTTGTTGGCGTGCGATGGCAGCAAGAGGTCTCATGTAGACGTTGAAGAGGGTGGGGCTGAGTGATGATCCTTGCGGGACGCCGCAGATGACTTCGGTGGCCTTGGATCGAAACGGGGGAGGCGGACTCTCTATGTTCTTCCGGCGAGGAACGAGATGATCCACTCCAGTGCCTTCTCTTGGATGCCGGTGTTGCTGAGGCGTTGGACTAGGGTGCGGTGGCAGACAGTGTCGAACGCTGCAGAGAGGTCCAGGAGGATGAGTGCCCCTGTTTCCCCGTTGTCGAGCAGGGCTCGGATGTCGTTGGTGGCTGCGATGAGGGCGGTCTCGGTGCTGTGGTTGGCTCTGAAACCAGACTGCGAGGGGTTGAGGGATCCGTTCGTCTCGAGGAAGGCAGAAAGCTGTCTGTTGACGATCTTCTCGATGACTTTGGCAGGAAAAGGGAGGAGCGAGATGGGGCGGAAGTTTTTGAGGTCGGTGGGGTCCGCTGTTGGTTTCTTCAGTAGGGCGCTGAGCTCTGCATGCTTCCAGCTCTCCGGGAAGGTGGTGGTGTTGAAGGAGGTGTTGATGACGTCCCGGAGTTAGGGTGCGATGGTGGAGTCAGCCTTGTTGAAGACGTGGTGGGGGCAGGGGTCGGTTGGGGATCCGGAGAGGATGGTGCTCATCGTGCGGGCTGTGTCTTCGGTAGTTACCGTGGTCCAGGTGTGGAGGGTGGCGATGGGGTGCGTTGGTTCGACGGTTGGGTGCGTGGACGGTGCGCCGAAGCTGTTGTGGATGTCGGCAATCTTGCGGTGGAAGAACGAGGCGAGAGAGTCGCAGAGATCCTGTGAGGGAGTGATGTTGTTGTTGCCGGTGCTGGGGTTGGAGAACTCCTTGACGATGCTGAAGAGTTCCTTGCTGTCGTGGGCGTTGTTGTCCAGTCGCTCCTTCAGTGATTTCTTCTTGGTGGTGCGGATGAGCTGGTGGTGCTTGCGGGTGGCGTGTTTGAGGGCGGTCATGTTGTCAGTGGTCTGGTCGAGGAGCAAGGCTTTCTCGAGGGTGCGGCAGGTCTTCTTGGAGTCCTTGAGTTCGTCGGTGAACCAGGGGGCCTTCTTGCTTCTGGGTCTGATGGGAGGGTTCAATTTTGGAAAAGGTGATGGACAGAGTTTCTGAATGATGCAGAATACTCCTACCCAGTCAAGAGATCAGGGCTTGATCCATCACCGTTTTTTAGCTCACTGCACCATCCCAGCTCAGAACCTGGCTATATGCAAATTAGTCTGTTCCTGTCCCAGTGCATGATGGGAACAGGGCAAACCAAACTACCAAGCCAATTCTTATACTGGGAAGGAGACAAGCTACCGGGGACCGGTTTCTGGCATTTCAGCCGTCGTCGGCCCGGCTTGCTTGAATCCCGATGATGAAATGAGCTAGGGACTCACGTCTGAGTATACCCTCCCACACTTAGTGTGGATAAAATCAAATTTGGAAAAGGTGATGGACAGAGTTTCTGAATGATACAGAATACTCCTACCCAGTCAAGAGATCAGGGCTTGATCCATCACCGTTTTTTAGCTCACTGCACAATCCAAGCTCAGAACCTGGCTATATGCAAATTAGTCTGTTCCTGTCCCAGTGCATGATGGGAACAGGGCAAACCAAGCCAATTCTTATACTGGGAAGGAGACAAGCTACCGGGGACCGGTTTCTGGCATTTCAGCCGTCGTCGGCCCGGCTTGCTTGAATCCTGATGGTGCAATGAGCTAGGGACTCACGTCTGAGTATACCCTCCCACACTTAGTGTGGATAAAATCAATTTTGGAAAAGGTGATGGACAGAGTTTCTGAATGATGCAGAATACTCCTACCCAGTCAAGAGATCAGGGCTTGATCCATCACCGTTTTTTAGCTCACTGCACCATCCAAGCTCAGAACCTGGCTATATGCAAATTAGTCTGTTCCTGTCCCAGTGCATGATGGGAACAGGGCAAACCAAACTACCAAGCCAATTCTTATACTGGGAAGGAGACAAGCTACCGGGGACCGGTTTCTGGCATTTCAGCCGTCGTCGGCCCGGCTTGCTTGAATCCTGATGGTGCAATGAGCTAGGGACTCACGTCTGAGTATACCCTCCCACACTTAGTGTGGATAAAATCAATTTTGGAAAAGGTGATGGACAGAGTTTCTGAATGATGCAGAATACTCCTACCCAGTCAAGAGATCAGGGCTTGATCCATCACCGTTTTTTAGCTCACTGCACCATCCCAGCTCAGAACCTGGCTATATGCAAATTAGTCTGTTCCTGTCCCAGTGCATGATGGGAACAGGGCAAACCAAACTACCAAGCCAATTCTTATACTGGGAAGGAGACAAGCTACCGGGGACTGGGAGGGTTCTTCAGTGGT
Organism: Lissotriton vulgaris; assembly: GCF_964263255.1. Classification (NCBI taxonomy): domain Eukaryota; kingdom Metazoa; phylum Chordata; class Amphibia; order Caudata; family Salamandridae; genus Lissotriton; species Lissotriton vulgaris. The sequence goes on from NC_141691.1 coordinate 999,247,322, forward strand.
GCGAGGTCGTCGGCGCAGGCGGTCAGCCACTGCGTTAAGTTGCGGGCTGCTTCGTTGGGGTCCGTTGTGCTGGCAGGTGGGTTCTGGCTGAGGGAGGTGGTGAGCTCGTCGGCGGTGATCTTGCTCCAGCTCTTGTGAGGAACCTGTTGCGGGTGGTGGTGGGTTGTGGTTTTTCTGAAGCTGAAGTGGATGCAGCTGTGGTTGGTCCAGTGGAGTCCGGTGGAGTGGCTGAAGGTGATGTACTTGCTGGATGAAAAGACGGGATCAAGCGTGTGGCCGGCGTAGTGGGTGGGGGTGTTGACCAGTTGCTTGAGTCCGAGGTTGGTGAGGTTGTCCAGCAGGGCGGCGGTGTTGCGGTCTTTGTTGTTCTCCAGGTGGAAGTTGAGGTCCCCTAGGAGGATGTAGTCAGCGGAGGGGAGGGTTTGTGGGCTGATGAAGTCCGTGATGTCTTCGCTGAATTGTGTGCGTGGTCCCGGGGGTCTGTAGATGAGGGTGTCTCTGAGGAACGTCTTTGGGTCGGTGTGAATCTGGAAGTGGAGGTGCTCGGCGGCGGCGAAGGTGTCGTTGGAGTCGGTCGTGATGCGGATGGTGTTCTTGTGAACGATGGCGATGTCTCCTCCGGTCTGGTTGACGCGGTCCCTCCTGATGATCTGGTATCCGTCCAGGATGGCGATGGCGATGTTGGGGGCTGAGGAGGCGTTCATCCAGGTTTCCGTGAGGAAGGCGATGTCTGGTGATGTTGTGTCGAGGAGGTTCCAGAGTTTCACGGCGTGTCTGTGGACGGAGCGGGTGTTGAGCAGGATGCACTTGAGGTTGCTTCTGGTGTTTGGCTTGGCGGGTGCGGTGCAGGTTCGGAGGCAGGTGAACTTGCAGGTTCTGCATGTGAAGGGTCGTTGAGTGCGTTTCGGGGCGGCCCGGCAGCAGGTGGGGTTCCGGCCGGCATTGAGTGCGTTAAGGTGAGCGGCATCGTAGGTCTGTCGGGTCGTCTTGCATCGGTGGAGGCCAGGGTTCCTGGCACTGGTCGCGGTCCAGGCGCGGACGAGCACAGACGGGCTTGCCTTTGGCGCACAATCGGCACGCCCGCTGCGCGCGTCCGCTCGGTCGCCATTTAAGGCTAAGTGGGAGGGAGGAGCAGCTGGGAGGCGGGGAGGGCACAGAACAAAAGGGGGCGTGGCCGCGTGATCGGCGGCGGGAAGTGGGGAAGGCACAGGGGGGAAAACGACAAAGATTAACAGAAAGGCAAAAAAAAATATACAACAATGCAACAGAAGTACTACAAATATACGGCGGAACTGCGGGGGCAACGAACAGCGAGGCAGGCAGCTAGGGCGGCAAGGCAGACGGCACAACGAGGCTGCGAGCAGCAGCAAGGGGCGAGGGGCACACACGCAGCTGGTGGCCGTGCGCCGCGGGGGTGTCCTGAGAACAGGTCACACTCACCTGCGCCGCGCGGTCGCCATTTAAGGACAAGTGGGAGGGAGGAGCAGCTGGGAGGCGGGAGCGGGGAGGGCACAGAACAAAAGGGGGGGTGGCCGCGTGAACGGCGGCGGGAAGCGGGGAGCGGGGCGGGGAAGGCACAGGGGGGAAACGACAAAGATTAACAGAAAGGCAAAAAAAATATACAACAATGCAACAGAAGTACTACAAATATATGGCAGAACTGCGGGGGCAACGAACAGTGAGGCAGACAGCTAGGGCGGCAAGGCAGACGGCACAACGAGGCTGCGAGCAGCAGCGAGGGGCACACACACAGCTGGTGGCCGTGTGGCGCGAGGGTGTTAATGAAGGTGAAAAGGTACCAACAGCTTATAAATCACACTTGTACACACAAGCTGAAATGAAATTCACTTCAACAGAAACAATTCTGACAGCGGTTCAAACTGCAGTAGCAAAAGAGAGAGCCCTGGCACAGGGAAAATGCATAATGGTCGTTACGCCTGTACCTGCCTTAGAGGCAGTGAAAAAAGCAAGCATTACGAATGCAAAGGCTTTACATCCGAGATGGATACAATGGGTTAACTCTCTTGCTGCAACAGACATTGAATACGTTTTTGACCCCTACTTGAAAACTCAAGAATTTTTACAATACGAACAAGAATGTCCTCTGCCCACTGAGATTCTGCCTCTAGAACACTACGGATGTATAATCTATACAGATGGATCAGCACAGCCCGCAATTGGGGGTAAACAAGCTTATAGTGCAGCGTGTGCGATTGTTAAAGGTAACTGGCGCAATGGTAAATTCAGGCCGATGGTTACAAAAACTCAATTACTAGGAGACTGTACAGCTCAGCGAGCTGAACTACAGGCTTTTAAGATGGCGCTGGAAAATACAGATGGCGAATTCTCCACACTCACAGTGTGCGATTCGTATTACTGCATCCAGTCTTACAATGAATACTTGCAGAACTGGGTTCAAAATGGTTTCAAAGATGCAAACAGTGGCACAATCAGGCATAAATTGCTTTGTGAATAAGTCGTTCTAATACAGAAAGAACTACAAAAGACTCACGTGATCCATACACTGAGTCATCAGCGTGATGGCATTCACGTTGCAGGGAATTCATTGGCTGATGAAGCCGCAAAGGCAGCTGTGCAAACGGCTTCCGTAGCTGCAATCACTCGTTCAAAAACAAAAATAGACAGCGAAATATTGCAGGCTGTCAACACTTCCAATAAAGATAGCGGCAAAACTTTACCGAATGGCTTTCCACTCAAGTACTCCTATATAACTGCTGCAAATAATGTTCCTTTTACTCGAATCCCTGGAGTGGGGAATAGAGTAATTCCAAACATGGAACACAGATTAGGACTAATCTTAGGTGCACGGTTTCCGCCACAGTGTCATTATTAAAGCAGAGATACTGGTGGCCGCGCATGAGGAAACAGACCCAAAACTATGTTTTGGAATGTGAAATCTGCCAGAAAATGAAAGTTTCAACAGTGAAGCGCCCTGCGCAGACACCCCTTCTAATTTCAGATAAACCATTAGCGTGTGTTTACCTGGATCACTGCGGTCCCTTACAAAGGGATGGCAACTATAAATATATCATGGTCGCAGTGGATTCGTGCTCAAGATTCATTTGGATGTGGCCTCAGCGCTCAGCTGACGCTCAAACTGTTATAAAAGATTTGCGAGTCTTTATCGGCACATACGCAATTGGCACGCTACATTCTGACCAGGGTCCTGCTTTTAGCTCTTGAGCTTACAAGGAGGCCATGGCCAATCTGGGCGTTGCATTGCGGTTTTCAAGTCCATTCCATCATGAGGGAAATTCTGTAGTGGAAAGAAAAAACATGACATAAAGCAATCTATAACAGCTAGGGTATTAGGCTCGGGTGATCGGTGGGTCAAACATCTAATAAGTGTCCAACGTAGTTTTAATAATCTGCCAAGAAATTCTCTGGTTGGAATCTCTCCATATGAAATACTTTTTGGTACTAGAATGATTGTCGAAGACCTCGATTGTCATACTTCAGTGGTAGAACAAAAACCCTTTGATTTCAAAGACTGTTTGGCTGTTTTGCAGGAGTTAAATGAAAAACGAAGAAGTCTAAGCAACACATTACAGAAGCCAACGACCACTGAAGAAAAACCACCTGTCCCGGCAAGACCTGTCTGGATTCCAAAGATTGGGGATCTGGTCAGAGAAAAAATAGCAGATAATAAGGAATTTGGGCCTTTTTACAGAAAACCAGTACCTGTGCTAGCAATCCACAGATCAAGAACAGTGTTACTGCCGCCCCTTGCTGGAATAAAGGAGAATCAGTTTGTGTCCAGCGACCTGGTAAAACCACATCATGTGGCCGATAATAAGTAGTAGGCCTAGTGGATTCCAAAGGAGTAGCAGACGCCCAATCTTGCTACTATACAAGAGGTTCAAACTGAAAGACTCATCACCTTTAAGATTCTACAGTGAGAAAAGAAGGACTATGCAACAAAGCCATGGAACTTGTGCCTCTTGAAACCCAAATAACAGTTTGTCAAGAAACTTCCGTCTACAATGATGTAGCATCTGGCTATACTAACATGTCAAGGGACCAAGCAGCTCCAGCGATTTCAAATAATCCGGATGCAATACCAGCAATCGCAGAACTGCCTCTGTCTATTTCATCAATTTTGATACATTTTCTGAGGATCCAAGTGAGCCAGAAACAACGCCAGCAAATAAAACCTTCAAGGAACAAGTAATTGAACTTTTTCACCAGCTTGCAAATACATATCTGGTTTCACCATGGGTTGAGTTTTGGATTGTGTTAGGTGTAGTTTTTCTCCTACTATGGCTCATTCTCGTTTTAAGTTTGGGAAAGCTGATTGATGGAAAATATAGTAAAATGGACACAGCAAGTAAGAACATCAACTTGCTCCTGAAGCCACACAAATCATCTCATCATGAACAAAGAGACCTATCATCAGTGAACATCACAGCCGTTCCTCTACCTGGTGGTATAGCATGGGACAGAACTGATTATGACATTTATGGTCCGGTAGAGCTGTTGAAGATTCTCCACCAATTTTAGGTTTCCTTGAGTGATTTTGTTTCACCCAGCACATTTTCTGATGATTGGGACTTTGAGACTGTTAATAACTTGATGGCAGATTTAGAAATGTCAGCAAAATATACAAAACATGAATACTTAGAAGGTTCATCAGATTATGAACAAATGTATTGTTTTAATCATTGTGGTCATCATCATTTGCACAAATCTGCAAATCCTAGAAATGTTTTTTCTTATAATCAATGGGAACATTGTCTGACGCCACCAAAGGATAGCTCAAAAACAATTTATGAAAAATGTCCATACTTTCCAGGTTTTAATGTTACCAATCCAGAAACATTCTATTTTAAAAATGTTAATAAGACAGGAATGAAAAGTATGTTGACCAATACAAAACAAATTTATTCAGCAGCCTTTTATGCTCATTTGTCTACATTAAGTTTTGACTTTTGGAAAGACAACATTGAGACAAAAACTGTCTGGGTCACAAAAGACTGGCAGGTAAAAGGTTTAGAATCCTGATTCAGAGCCTGCATCATCCCAGAACAAATAATGTTTTTAAATTAAACTCTTCAACAGACATCTTGTCTTGGCCTGGCTAAGATAAAAGATTTAAACAAACCGTCAATACCTAAACCCACACCTGATAGTAATGGAACTACAGATGAGGAGGTAGACGTAAACTACATTTTACTAGAGAACAGAACTAATCCTGATTGGAAAAAATGGTTCATCTGGCCCACAGACACAAATAACTGTCAAGATAGATTCCTGAACAAGACACAAGGATTTACAGTAACTAGGCCAGATCCAAGATATGTCCAGAGATAACATCCAGGGATAATAACAACTTATAGTGTAGGAAAACTCTGCCTTGAGTGACTGCAAAAGTCCACACTCCCAGATATAAAACAACACTTAAGTTTACTTAAAGATGGCATTGATTTAAAAGACTTCTTACAAGGACCACGTAAACCATGTCATAAACGTTTCATATACGCCGGTATTTACGCTGCTTATAATGAAACCTGGAAAGTCACGCAAATGGAAACTGCAGAATGAATACGTGAAATTGATCGTATCTATTTATGGAAAGCTCTCTCTGTAGTTGTCAATGGGTTAATGACTCTGTCATCCAGAATTTATTATTTGGTCAGCATTATATCCTCTGCCATAGACATAATGGAACAGGACTTGCTCATGTTACAACATAGACAGTCCCAATTACGTTCTATAATGCTGCTAGGCTGGACGTTACAAAATCTTCGTTCAGGTTATGTGCCTTGGCGTCTAATCTACACCACGTCATTGTTTACTGGATTTAACCTTACAGATAAACAAATCTCTTTAGCACAGAGGGTAGCAGACTATAAGGTGCTGAGCATAGAAAAACTGGAAAGATTACATTGAACTGTTTCTGAGAAACTAGCCGCGGAATGGATGATACATGGCACCATCATGATACCAGTGACGATTTTCCAGTTTTCAGTATTGCTTAAAACACATACCAGCAGACCTGTATGAAAGGTTGGGTAAAGAATACATAAAGTCGACCTGGGAATTACCATACACACACAAATGTTGGAGTGGGGGAAAGGAGGTGATTCTTAGTGGTAAAAATTACAAACCCACACTGAGCGGTACACTTCTATGCCAGGGTATTAATTTACACAGAGGCTGTGATGGTTCTTCAAACAACTAATCCTGCCACCTGCAGGGTTCCCCGGCAGCAGTGATAGATCCAAATTTTAGGCAGCTTTCCAATGGGAGCTATATAATATTGATAGCAAATATGATGGGACCCCCTCAAGACTTAATCAGGCCAGGGAAAGGAGGGGAATGAACAACACAATGCGAAGAACAGATTTCCCTTCAAGGCCACATAAATGCAAATAGAGACATATTTGCATTTATGTGGCCTTGAAGGGAAATCTGTTCTTCGCATTGAGCTATATAATGTTGAACGATCACAGCTGCTGTGGAATGATTCCAGGAATAGCTTATCTCGTTAGTGTGTTAGCCAGGGTCACTTGTTGTATGCAAGTATTGTTTCCTAAAAGAAAGACAGACAGGGAGTCGCCGCTATGGCCTTCACTGAACAACTCTTCTATACGAATTGATACTTTAAGCAGAATGAAAGCCATTCTTTTACAAAAAACTGTGCCACTGACCTCGTCCAGAGAGACGTATGATCTGCAAGTTGCAAGGTCCTCTGCAGAGATACTTGCCCTATTATCAACAAATTGCCCCATACATTTCGCAGAAATGTTAGGTCGTATCTTAAACATGTCTGATACCAGTGGTATTGTACATGCATTTAAGACGATTTTTCCAGGACTGTTAGCACCCTTTGAAGCAGTCCTAGGCATTTTTCCAAACTTTGTGCACTCTGTGTTTGGCGGCCTGCCTCTCGTCTTGGGACTCGTAGCAGTAATACTATTTTTGTTCCTTCTGCTCCATTATGGCAAGTCCAGTCACCAGTGATACCCAGATTACCATGGAGAACACTCTTCTGGCAATGCAGTATCGTGAGCGCATAACACAGATTCTTGGCTTGGCTCGTTTGAGAGATCTGAATACCACGTGGTTCCTATCATTCAGACCAATCTGGCAAGATTGAATCTTACCTGTTCTACGATGCCTGCTTTGTGGAGAGGAATGGGTGTTGGATATTTGTCTGACACTTCCATCAGCACTGCCAACAGATGTTGCGCATTGCTTGGTTCGGTAACGGCTCATGCATTGTGTTGTCCCCAGCGGCTACCAATCCTGATGACGGCATTCATTGAGGTCTCACCAGCAATTCCAGCTGACGGTGAGATGCGTGGACCAACAGACACACAGGTACCATCTACTGTGAACATTGATATTGCGGCTGACGGAGATGCTTCTCATCTGTGTACGATTGATCTACTTAATGAAGTGGTTCAACTTTCACCTACTGTGGTAGACGACTTCCTTGCCAGCCTAGAACATTTAATGTTTTCTCCTGACACCAAAAATCATTTTTGAAATTAGCACACAGCGTTCTATGAACTCTGGATTCGACCTTCGTTTAAAAAAACAAAAAAACTTCTAACTTTGGAACTCTATTTTTCTACGATTTGATTTAACTTTTTACCAAAATTGAACTTTTTTGGGCACAAAGTAATCTGCTTAAAGTAGAACTATTCTTAGAGAACAAGAATTCTTTGAGTACTTCCTAGAAACAATATTGACCTTATCCACATTATATATTCTCCTATGGGATGGTTTCGACTTTTTCTTCTGTAACTAAGAGCCATTTCATAAATGTAATTTTCATGATTCATTCAGTAGCATTCCCAATATCATATTATATGCTTACAAGAAAATCATTGCTTTTAAATGCATACTGTACAAATGATCATTTTATGTGTACAACAATTTTTTTAATGCATTTTATGTATTTTTTGGGTGGGATTGTGTAACGGGGTGCCCGAGGCGCCCCCTGGGGTCGACGTAACCTGTACACCCCCCTTTCTGTTTCCACAGCCCAGACAGGAATCACCGTGCTGGCACTCCGTGGAGGAACCGTACAGCGGAGAGGAAGAGGACAGCGCCGGCGGCCCCTTTAACTGGCCTCCAGCTACTGAGGGGGAGTGGCCAAACTCCGCTAGAAAAGAGGCAGGTGAGGCAGACCAGGTGTGTCTGTACACCGGCGGAGCAGTGAGTGGGAGGAGAGGCGCGGAGCGAAGTGGAGACGAGGAGGACGTTGAATGGTGGGAGGACGACTCACCCGATCTACGACTACAGCATCGGATCCAGTCCCGGGAGCTGACGGAGGAGGTGGTCTCCTACGAGGGATTTCCGCGGAGGCAGGAGGATCCCCCGGACTACCGCCAGGTCGACATAGCAGAGTTGGAGCAAAGGTCGTTGGTCTTCCGCCCCGCCGAGGAGGAGAGGAGTGAGGACGAGCCACGAGAGGACGACCCTAGGACCCGGGAAGACGGAGCGGAGCCCCGCAGCGGCGAGAGTTGTCAAGCAGCCGCAGGAGGAGATCCAGAGCCCGGACCGGAGCCAGGAGGCCATCGACACCGCGATCCGCCCAGCCACTCCCCCGGAGGGGCGTGGCTCCGCGAGGTACGTGACCGCATAGCGGGTTGGATCGGGAGGAGGGCGAGGCGCTAGAGCGCTTCCCACATAGAAACAGGGAAGGGGACGGAACGGAGCGTGGAAGTATTCCAGTTGCCCAAAAACCCCTATGCTAGCGGAAACCAGCTAAATACTAAGATACGTTGGGTGCACTTAGTATACCTCCCCTCACTTCCCCCCCCCTGGTGTATGGGATTTGCACACGGAAGGCCGTGACAGTAACGCGCTTTTCCATTTTATTTGCATGGGTCCGGCTTGAGAGGACGGCACGACGGAGCCGGACGCTGTTGACCGAAGGCGGACATTAAAGACAAGGAGGACCGAGGGTGTCATCTCCAAGAGCCGGGCTGAGAGGAGTCGCTCACCAAGGAAGCCACCTGGGAGACTCAGAAGCACCGACCAGTTGTTGTCAACAATAAAACCTTTTTCTTTGATCACTAAGACCCGTCTCCTGCCTCTTCCTGCAGTCCCGCTTACAGTGGTGGAGAATGCGGGCAGAGTGACCATCTGCGACGCCAAGATGGATGAGGTAGTACAGTCTCTGGTAAAGGGGCAGGAGAGGCTAGAGTGGGCCATACAACAGCACATTATTACCTCAGCAGCTGACAGGGAGGCCATGAAAAACGCTGTGGCCGCTAGAGCAATGGAGAATCCCGTTGTCGCGGGACCGGTCACCGCGTCTGCCCCAAACCCCCATATCAGTGGGGTTTCACTTCACAAATATCAGCCAGGCGAGGATCCGGACGCATTCTTGCTCAATTTTGAGAGGGCGGCCCGTGCTTGCGGGTGGCCGGTGCCCAAGTGGCCCTTCTTTTTGGCCCCGCTCCTCGTAGGAGAGGCCCAGGCGGCCTATCAGGTGGCCAACCCCACAGGAGATACTACCTATGAGGAGGTGAAAAAAATAATCCTAGACCACCTGGGTCTAGACCAGGAGGCCTACCGCCTCCGGTTTCGTAAGGAGAGGGGAAACCCCGGCGAGTCCCCTAAAACCTTGTTCGTGCGGCTCAAGATGGCCGCTGATAAGTGGCTGACCCCGACCGTAAGCACCAGGGAAGAGATCATGGACAGGATTTACTTGGAGCAATTCCTGGAAGCCCTGCCCTACGCCACGCAAAGGTGGCTACGACAACACCACCACCTCACTACCGAGAAAGCGGTGGAAATGGCGACGACCTTCTCTAGAGTCCAGCCTCGGGTCCCTCAAGTCTGGGAGACCGAGAAACACAAAACTCCGATGAAAAACGAAAAGAAACCGGTGAAACCTCTGGAAGTCACCCGGACCCGAACCTGGAGAACAGAGGGGCCTGCACCAACCGGGCCTCAATGCTTTGAATGTGGCGCCTGGGGACACATCGCCCGGTTGTGCCCCCGGAGGAAACCGCAGGAAGAACCTATGGAGGTCGGGTATCTTCCCAAGGCGGTGATGTTCTCCAGCGAAATGGGTCAAGCATTTAGGGTAAGTGTTGGGGTAAACGGCACCTCTCTCCAGGCCCTGTTAGACTCGGGCTGTCGTCAGTCCGTGGTACACGCCCGTCTGGTTTTGCCCTCCCAGCTCCTGGTACAATCCCGGGTAAACATTCGATGCGTACACGGAGATGTAAAGTCTTATCCTGTGGCCTTGCTGCCAATAGCACCTGGGGGGAGGAGTCCACATACGATAAGGGTGGGGGTATTGGCCACTCTCCCTGAGGACCTCATCATAGGGACTGATAATCCAGAGTTCCTAAACATGTTCAAGCATAGCCTGAAGACACGAGGCCCCACCCCCGAATCTGAAACAAAGGATAGGAGTGTCCCTGCCTTAGTAAATGACGAGCCCTGGGTACTCGACCGTAGTTTTCGTTTCTCCCAGCGAAATGACTCCACACTCTCCCACGCGTGGGAGGCGGCCGAGAGATACAAGAACCAACTTCCCTTGCTATACCCAAGGTTTCTTGAAAAAAACGATTTACTGTATAGGCAGGCACAAAAGGATGAGCCCGATCAACTGTTAGTACCCCACTCCTTCCGGGAACAGGTGTTGTTCTACTCACATGCACATTTAGTAGCCGGACATATAGGGGCAGAGAAAACCACGCAAAACCTACTACGCCACTTTTACTGGCCAGGGATATATAAAGACACAGTGAAATATTGTCAGGAGTGCGAGGTATGCCAAAAAAAGAACATGACCCGGCCCCCGGCGGTTCCCCTACAACCCCTCCCTATCATAGGGACCCCTTTTGAGCGTATTGGCATGGACCTCATAGGACCTCTCCCCAAAACAAAGAAAGGGTATCAGTATGTATTGGTCATAGTGGACTATGCCACTAGATTCCCGGAGGCCTATCCGTTGACTGTCACCACCACCAAACACATAGCCGACCGGATGGTCGAAATGTTTTCTAGAGTAGGATTCCCAAAAGAGATCCTCACCGACCAGGGAACTCCTTTCGTATCGAGGCTCATGAAGGAGGTGTGCCAGCTTCTAAGCATCCACCAGATCAGAACGGCAGTATACCACCCCCAAACCGACGGCCTCGTCGAGCGATACAACAGGACCCTGAAAGCAACCCTAAGAAAAATGTTAGAAATCAACGGAGCAGAGTGGGATCAGGTACTGCCCCTCGCTTTGTACGTTCTAAGGGGTCAGAAACAGAGCAGTTTGGGGTTTTCATCATTCGAGTTATTATATGGTCGCCAACCCCGATCTCTCTTAGAGATGACGAAAGAAGCGTGGGAGAAAGAAACCCCCGACGAAACCCTGAAAACCTTAGAATACGCCCGTAACCTCCGGTCCAAAATCGGAAAGTTACGCGAGCTAGCGTATGCCAACCTGGAGAAAAACCAACAGAGACAGAAATCATTCTACGATAAAGGGAAACGATGGAGAAGGATGTCAGCGGGTGATTGGGCTCTGGTACTACTACCCTCCTCCTCACAGAAGTTTAAGGCAGAATGGGGAGGCCCTTTCAAAATCATAAGCACAATCGGTAACACCAGCTATAAGTTACAACTCACCCCGAGGAAGACTCAAGTCTTCCATGTCAACCTGTTAAAGAAGTGGCTCGGACCTCCTCCCACAGGGATACACGTGACGGAACCCCTCCCCCCTCTGTCCTCCAGTACAATAGACCAACTAGTCATTAATGAAGACCTAATGGACACAGAGAGAACAGACCTGATGAATACCTTAAAGAAGAACGCAGGGGTCTTCTCAGACATTCCCGGAAGAACTACGTTGGCCACTCATCGGATATGTACAGAGCCTGGAAAAATCGTGAAGATCAGACCATACCGAGTCCCTGAGGCCAGGCGACAAGGAATAAAACAAGAAATACAGGAGATGTTGAAGTTGGGCGTAATCCGACCCTCAAGGAGTAACTGGTCTAGCCCAATAGTGTTGATTCCAAAACCCGACGGAACGAGACGTTTCTGCATGGATTTCCGCGCCCTTAACGAAGTATCGCTTTTTGACGCGTATCCCATCCCCCGCATAGATGAGTTAATCGAGAAATTAGGGGAAGCCAAATACATTAGTACCATCGACTTGACCAAGGGATATTGGCAGGTGCCCCTCCATGAGGATGACAGACACAAAACAGCCTTCTCGACCGAGGACGGTCACTATGAATTTACCGTCCTCCCCTTCGGACTTCACGGGGCCCCTGCCACCTTCCAGAGACTGATGAACACGGTGTTGGAAGAATTGTCACTGTTCACTTCGGCGTACCTCGACGACATCGTCATCTTCAGTCCCGACTGGGAAACTCACTTAGAACATCTCCAGAAGGTGCTAGTGACTCTACAAGAAGCAGGGCTAAAAATCAACGCAAAGAAGTCGCGCCTGGCCTATCAAAAAGTGAAATATTTGGGTTATGTACTAGGGCACGGGATGATAGAACCCCAAATCGAGAAAGTACGCGCCATAGCCGAGACCCCATTTCCCACATCTAGAAAAGATATGAGGGCGTTCTTGGGATTGATTGGTTATTATCGCAGGTTCATTCCCATGTTCTCACAGATATCGGCCCCCCTTTCTGACACCCTGAGGATCCGGACCCCGGAAAAAACGCTTCTCAACCCCACGAGGGGGATGGTAGAGGCATTCACCGCCCTGAAAAAGTGTATCACTTCCACCCCAGTTCTGACGTCCCCTGATTTTTCAAAGCATTTCTTTTTACACACCGATGCTTCAGACTATGGGATAGGGGCCGTACTCTCCCAAAAATCCGAGGAAGGGACGGAACATCCCATATTGTACGTTAGCCGTAAACTGTTTCCCCGAGAACTAAAATATGCCACAGTAGAGAAGGAATGTTTAGCGATAAGGTGGGCAGTGGGTAAATTGTCCTATTACCTGGAGGGTAGGCCGTTTACCCTATATACTGACCATGCTCCCCTACAATGGATGGCCCGTAACAAAGGGAATAATGCCAGAGTGATGCGCTGGTTCCTATCCCTGCAACCTTTCTCCTTCAAGGTGGTTCATACCCGTGGAACTGACAATATCGGGGCTGACTTTCTTTCTCGCTATCCCCTTCCCGAACGGAAGTGTTCAGGGGGGGAGGTATGTAACGGGGTGCCCGAGGCGCCCCCTGGGGTCGACGTAACCTGTACACCCCCCTTTCTGTTTCCACAGCCCAGACAGGAATCACCGTGCTGGCACTCCGTGGAGGAACCGTACAGCGGAGAGGAAGAGGACAGCGCCGGCGGCCCCTTTAACTGGCCTCCAGCTACTGAGGGGGAGTGGCCAAACTCCGCTAGAAAAGAGGCAGGTGAGGCAGACCAGGTGTGTCTGTACACCGGCGGAGCAGTGAGTGGGAGGAGAGGCGCGGAGCGAAGTGGAGACGAGGAGGACGTTGAATGGTGGGAGGACGACTCACCCGATCTACGACTACAGCATCGGATCCAGTCCCGGGAGCTGACGGAGGAGGTGGTCTCCTACGAGGGATTTCCGCGGAGGCAGGAGGATCCCCCGGACTACCGCCAGGTCGACATAGCAGAGTTGGAGCAAAGGTCGTTGGTCTTCCGCCCCGCCGAGGAGGAGAGGAGTGAGGACGAGCCACGAGAGGACGACCCTAGGACCCGGGAAGACGGAGCGGAGCCCCGCAGCGGCGAGAGTTGTCAAGCAGCCGCAGGAGGAGATCCAGAGCCCGGACCGGAGCCAGGAGGCCATCGACACCGCGATCCGCCCAGCCACTCCCCCGGAGGGGCGTGGCTCCGCGAGGTACGTGACCGCATAGCGGGTTGGATCGGGAGGAGGGCGAGGCGCTAGAGCGCTTCCCACATAGAAACAGGGAAGGGGACGGAACGGAGCGTGGAAGTATTCCAGTTGCCCAAAAACCCCTATGCTAGCGGAAACCAGCTAAATACTAAGATACGTTGGGTGCACTTAGTATACCTCCCCTCACTTCCCCCCCCCTGGTGTATGGGATTTGCACACGGAAGGCCGTGACAGTAACGCGCTTTTCCATTTTATTTGCATGGGTCCGGCTTGAGAGGACGGCACGACGGAGCCGGACGCTGTTGACCGAAGGCGGACATTAAAGACAAGGAGGACCGAGGGTGTCATCTCCAAGAGCCGGGCTGAGAGGAGTCGCTCACCAAGGAAGCCACCTGGGAGACTCAGAAGCACCGACCAGTTGTTGTCAACAATAAAACCTTTTTCTTTGATCACTAAGACCCGTCTCCTGCCTCTTCCTGCAGTCCCGCTTACAGATTGTAAACACATGCTTTAGATATGTTTTAGTGTTTATAATTTTGTAATGTCCAACATAATAAAGTGTAGTTGGTGTTGTATAGCGTTTTAGGACCCTAGTGTATTTTTCCCGATTCATGCACTTATATAGGTATAAATCTCCTTGTCCTTATATAGGCATAGAAATCATAACCATATTTAGACATAGCCTATGCAGTCCAAATACAGGCATGGATACTTCCACTAGTTCCGAAAAGCCACAACGATTTCATGGAAAACTCGGCTTCAGCAGATAGGGACTTCCCCTTTCTTGAATATTGATTTGTCCAAGAACTCATGGAGTTTTCAAAGAACTGAGACTCCTTGATGATATTATTATGTCCAACTTTACGTCAAACTCGGCAACTTCAAGGTATAAATATGTCCACACTTGCCATAGCAAACACACGGTGGTTTGGAGCAGTTCGACTATCTACTTGCCCGACGCAGCTCGTTACAGCAATTCCCGAAGAAAGCTGACCCTCCAGCAGATGCACTGAGAAAGACGCTGTCTTTTCTCTTGCCGAGAAATCCAGCTCCATTGTTTCCAAACTCCCCTTGCAGGGTGTTGGGAAATCGAGTCCTGAGACAGAGAGATACCGGACCTCCTTCATTCTAAACCAAGGTACGGAGCTGATTAGACACTAAGAGAAATCTTGGATGGATTCTTGGCAAAAGAATACTAAACTTATGCTACACCACTCTTACTTCTTCCCTCGTTCTAAACTTAGGTTAGGTATATCGGGTAGGCGTATTTTAGAAGCACCAGTTGAGTACTTTTAGTCTTTATTTATTTATGTATGTATTCTATGGCTTAGAAACCATACCATGCTTTTACATTATTATTTTACAATACTCTTCTTGCTGTACGCATTATACCTTACAGCGTATTACAATTGTAGCAGTTCATTTCTTATGCATGAGAAAGAAGACTGTTCAATAAATACCTTTTATTGAAAACGCCTGTCTCTCTATTTCTCTGCACCTTTGATGAAATGAAGCATGCACGATTGACTGAGTGAAATATCTATCTATTGTTTCCACGACTCTGAAGATGCGTTTTCATCTTGGGGAAACAAAGTTGTCATGTTTATGCGGTTGTCAGAAACTAATCCCTTCTTGTTTATTCGAGAAAGTTTCTAGTGACCTCTGAGCTAGCTGGCACTCACAATTAAGTTTAATATATTCGATAGAGACCTAGTCGACGTAAGTCCTACGTCACATCTATATGATATATTATTCCAATGCGCAGAGCCTATTGGGAATATAGGAAATACACTAAGGTACTATGGCTATGCAGGAGGCCATCATGCCTAAGAGACACATGACCATCCTGACTGTGAGTTGTTGACCTGGTTGCAATATGGAAATTAGTGCTTGAAAACACTGGATCTTTGCAGAATTGAGATAGGCTAAGCCTACTTCTGTGTTGAGAATAGCCCTTAGGTAAGGCTGGATCTGTTGGGGTTGGAGGTGGGATTTGTTGGAGTTGGTGGTAAACCCCAACTGATGAAGCTGATTTTGGCTTGCATGTGCTGTTGACAATGCTGATGGGTGGAAGCTTTCATGAGCCAATCGTCCAGATATGGGAAAACGTGAACGCCCTGTCCGTGAAGATTGGCGACTACCACTGCAAGGTATTTGGTAAATACCTGAGGTGCAGTAGAGACCCCAAGGGGAAATACTTTGAACTGGTAGTGGCCTCCTCCAACCACTAACCTGAGATATCGGTGATTAGAAGGATGCATTGGAATGTGGAAGTAGGCATCCTTCAGGTCTAGCGCAGACATAAAGTCACCTTGCTGAAGAAGGGGGATGATATCCTGAAGGGTTTCCATGTGAATGTGCTCTGATAGGATATTTGTTTAAGGGCCTGAGGTCCAGAATGGGCCTGAGGGACTCGTCTTTGTTTGGTATGAGAAAGTATAGTGAGCACACTGGGTTCTACAGCACCTTTGAGAAGGAGGGCTTTGACCTCTTTCAGTAGTGTTTGATGTTCTGCTGATAGTCTTTGTTTGCAGAGTGAAATGGTTGGAAGCGTGGAAGTGAGCTCCAGACAATACCTAACATCCAATGGTCTGAGGTGATGATTTGCCATGTGGGAAAGAACTCTTGTAAGCGTCCCCTGACAGGTGTTTTGTGGTCGGGAGGAAGAAGAGGAGGCAATTCAGGGTTTAGTGGCGGGTGCAGCTTCTTTTTGTGAGCTACCCCTGCCTCTGGAGTTGTTGCACCTATAGGACCCTCTAAAATAACCCCTGGGAGAGGATTGCTGGCCCTGGCTGCGCTGGTAAGAGGTGAAGGCTTCAGAGTAAGTGGTCTTTGAACTTCCATGGTAGGATGGGCAGTGAAAGGAACTGCAAGGAGCTGGTGTTTGAAGTACGCCCATGGCTAAAAAGGGGATCCCCATCAAATGGGATGTTCAGCAGATTTTGCTGAACATCCGGCTTAAAGTAGTGGGGCATGTCTGCGGATGAGAACACTAGTATTCACCCCCTAACCACGGTGTCAGCTGAGTCCAGGACGCAGCAAATGGAAGTATTAGAAATTAACTTGCCCTATGATATTGCTTCCTATGCTCCTCAGAGAAGCTCCTCCATTTCTTTCCAGTGGGCACGGTAATATCTTGCAAGGAGGCCCATGGAATTTACACTTCACCATTGGTTGGCTGATTGCACTGCCACACTCTTCCCCACTGCATCTATGCATTTGCTCTCTTTATATGGTGGTAGGGCATCTCCGCTGGTATGGGAGTTTGCTCGTTTATGGGCAGTAGTTGATGACTAGTAAGTCAGGTGCAAGCTGACTACGAATATATATAGGGCCAAATGGGGAGGCCTTATATTTTGCATCCACCCTAAGTGTTATGACCCTAGCTTTGACTAGATCCTTAAAAATGTCAGGGGTGTGAAGAAGCATGTTCTTGAACATTGGGAGCTACTGGGTGGACCGGTGAGTGGAGGAAAGAGTTTAAAAAAGAAAGTCCTCTTCTAAGGCTTCCTTTGGAGTTGCACTTTATGGAAGGAGGCAGCTCTACTAATCAGTTCTTGGCAGGATGTAGAGTCATCAGGAGGGGAGAGATGGGCCGGGTAAAGGTCTGAGTCTGTGTCCACTGGTGGATCTATATTGTAGGAGTCCCATGGGTCAACTTGTGGAGGAGTATCAAACGTGTCCACCCCCCACACCTTGCCCACCTGTGTCAGAATGTGGAGACCCCTGAGGTGTAACGTCAAGTGGGTCCCTTATAGAAGGAGGTACAGAGGGCGAAGGCAAAGGTGGGAGTATGGGTGGTGGTGCAAGAGGTAAGGGGATAGTACCCACACCTTTCTTCTTGCGTAGTTTTACAGGAACTGGAGTGTCCAAAGCTTCCTGGAAGGATAGCTGGCATCTAAAGGATGGTGCAGCAGTTCCTAAATGATGGGCAAGGATGCGGCCCATGTGAAGGTGGATGACCTGCTGATTTTGCCTTGAATCCAGCTGTTTCTGTAGTTTATGGAGGATCGGCTTAATTGGTGCGACGATGTCGGTCTTGGAGGTTGACAACAAAGTCTTTGGTTCTGAAATTGTCTTTTGTTCTGGTCGCTGAAAGTCTGCTCTGCGCCAAGATGGATGAAGTTGATGCAGAGGGAAGGCTTGATGCTGGGGACAGACTCAGGGATGGGGTGGTTGGAGCCAAAGATCTCAGTCTGTAAGGTTTCTTCGATACTGAGCCAGAGCTGGGCGGGACTTCCGAAGCAGTTGCTCAATGCTGACGATGGCTCGAAATCAGTAGTGGTTGAAAAGCCTGTCTCTGATGTTCCAGAGGGTCTGCATGCTTCTTGGCAGACAGCTGCTTGGAATAATGTTGAAAGGGAGGGTGTGGCGTACTCACAAGCTGCTGAGTAGGTGGAAGCTCAACTATCTCCAGGTCAGAGCTGGAGCTGCCTTCACGGGAGAAAGCCTCTTCATCTGCAGCCGATGACTGTAGGTGTTGTTGCCCCTCAATGTCGCCAGAACTAAAAGGGTCTGGTGTATCTGCTATGCTTCCCTGCAACATTTTGTGTCAAAAGTCGTGGAGTGTCTTCTTGGAGCAGAAGGAGTGGCACATTTGGTCTCATATTACGCAAATTACAGACCTAATAGAGATCGGTGCGACAGTATTTTGTGTGGCAGCAAGGACAATAACCAAAAGACGTCCGTTCCATCACCTTCAAGGCATGGTGGAGAGACTCGACAGACCGGTGTAGGCCTTAAGGAGCAAGGCCCAGGAAGAGCTGGAGTCAATATACGAATCCGTCCTGATCGAAGTTTTTGACCGTCAACCCGCACAGGAAAAAAGAGGAATGCGATCGAAGTACATTGGAGGGAAGATACTGTGTGAACCAAAAAGAGCACCGCGATGGTGTCGAGCCGGAGCACAGGAGCACACGTCCTAACCTAACGGCAGAAAGAAAGCAATCTAACATTGGATGGATATCCATCTACATTATCACCAAGAGGAGGAGTAGTCACTCTGTCTCGTGACTTGAAAGACTTCTTTGAAGAAAAACAACCTGCACACCTCCAGGCCCAACACTAGATGGCCTGATTATGCACAGCATGTGTATCTAGAGCCACACGTGCCTCGAATATTCTAAACAGAAAATATAGCTTTGCAGTATTACAAAATATTTGCTCTTAGATTACTTAATAATAATGCCAAAGGCATTTGTAATGATTGCTGTGTAGGTCTGCTTTTAATACAAGCCCACCTACAGCCAATACTTCACATTATAAGCTTACATGTTTATCACCACATAATATGACAGCAGCGCATATGAGGGACACAAAGCAGGATAGCTAAACCACAATATTGCAATGTCAATTAAACAAACTTAGCAAATCTAATAATTACTAAGAAAATATTTGCTCTACAGCCATTACTGTTATGAAGCCCCTGCAGAGGAGACCGTTCATATTAGAAGTGTAAAATGTACTACTAAAAACAAAGACCCAGAAATCCTAAACTTTGATGCAACGCAGTAAGGGAAGTTGATGTGCTGAGTTGGCTCAAAGGAATAATTCAGAAAAGCACTTCTGGTTGCCTAGCGTCAAAGAAGGCACTGTTGCACCACGACGCAAGCTCCTAACAAAAATTGTAAAAATAAACAGGATAAGGAGAAATGCAAACAAACAAGTGTTTGAGCCATCAGGACCATATGGCTGCAGGAGGATGAGTATGTGGTTTGAGCTGTTGTGAATATAAGGCAAGAACAGAGAATGGACTAAATGTCAGAGGAAGGGTTTGAGCTGATGTGAATATAAGGCAAGAACAGAGAAGGGTCTAAATGTCAAAGGAAGGGCGGAAAGAGGCAGCTGTCACACTCCATCACCTGTCACTCTGGTATTTGTGGGTATATGCCCAGAGGATCTTTACCAAACTCAGGCAGCTAGGACCATAAGAACTTACTTCCTCATTGTTGCTGATGGGATGGCTGTACTTCCTACACAATGGGAGACCTTTTGCGCCAAGTCCCTTTCCTTGGTGTAAATTCTCATCTCTGTGCTTGTCTTCTGCTGTGACATGATAGTACCTCCAAGCAGGCCATGCCAGACCCCGAATGCATGGCGGTGACTGACTTTCAGTTGTGTGCATGGCGCAGCACATAACTTTGTGTGCGTATGTGTGTATGTGTGTATCGCAGTAGCAGCTGGTGTGACGGTGGAGTTGTGGGGCGATGGACGACGAAGAAAACACAAAAAAAGGGGGGGGGGACGTACCTGCAACCCTCCTCTCTTCTGCTCTGAGTCCTCGTTGCAGTGCAGGCTCACATACTCCCCTGCGGCCAGTCCTGAAGCTACTCTCATGTTGCTGGCAGCATGAAAGCAGCATCAGGAATGGCCTGAGCGCCCTGATTTTGCACTCCCAGTGAGACTAGGATTCTGTGCTTGCTATCTCTAACCCTGCACTGCAGCTCGGGTTGGCAACAGCTCAGAGCGCATGTTAGTGTGGCAGTCCTGAGACGGACAGCCAAAGTGAGATGCACACTGATAGTAGTGCCCACCACTCCCCCTCATGACTGCTCCCTCGATGGCCCAGCCCCTAAGACTCGAACCGGCCCTTAGAACTTGAAAAATAAAATAATAATAAACCTGTTTTATTATCATTTTAGTTTTCAAGTTTTGAGGCTGGCAGGGGGGGAACTCTCCTCCAACATAGCGAGGGGGCTGCCCCTGGTGTGCCTGCACGTATACACAAGTCACAAATTATTACTGTTGATTGCCTATATGCAAGAGAAAATAATGATACACCCTTAACCGCGGCGGACATTCCGCCGCAGTGCGGGGTGTTCTATTGAGTGGACGGGGCCGCGTCGGCCAGTGGATGTGCGCAGCACTACAGAGGTAGTGCTCTCGACAGCCGTTGGCCGACAGAAGCAGCGAAGGGGTTATAAATATTAGTGTATAGCCACAAGGAGAGGCACTACCTTGAAAACATGCACGTCCTCAAAATGCATTGTGCTGATCATAATGTGATGGACAAGTTATTGAGACAATGCTTGGAGGGGACACCACACCCAGCTGAAGAGGGCTGATGTGTTTTGTGTGAGGACATGGGTACTCACCAGGACGTCTGTAGGTAAGACCTAATAATGTACACACAGTAAAAGACATTATAAGCATTAGAGTTACAACACTACCTCTCCTGAGATGCTTCATTGGTTCCAGTGTTTCGAGGAAGTCTTGAAAAATCGAGCTCAGAACTCACAAGTTCAAGTACAAATATTTTCTCAAAAGGTGATAGTCTTTTTTGACTAATGAAAGATGTATTACACCTATTTGATGTCATTGTTGGAACAATGCGGTTAAGTGGATACTTAATTCTTGAGGTAAATGATTTCAAAGGTTAACAAATTTGCAAATTAAATTTCTATTTCTAAGACTGAACCACCACCTTGTGGGGTTCAGAAACCTAGCAGTTTTGGTTGGCTGACCAGTTTTGTCGTAATGATACAATTAAATGTTTTGTAATAATCTATTTTTCTTAATCCCTGCACAGGCTGTAGTTCCAGTTCCAAGTGCTGAAAACAAAGAAGCTAACAGTGGCTAACGAAGGAAGCGAGAATATAACAGCTACTTCAATTATTGGATACTTGTTGCTAATAACTTAATATATCAATTTAAATTAAATTTACCTTATGAAGATTAAATTTGCCTTTAGAGTTATCAATTCTCTCAATTTTGTATACTGAGATGTACGAGAAGAAGCTGAAACTAGAGGAGTAGTATCCAGATTGCTGGATGCTTCCTCACCTAGCTAGAAGCCTGGCAGGTCTTAGCCCACAGTCTTGGTCACAGGCAGAAGTCCTGCAGAGATTCACCTTGCACAGGTAGACTGGTTGATTGACAGCTGACAGTTTTGGGGGCCTCAAGCTTCCCTTATGGTACATTACCAGAAACCAAGTGTGATATAAGTATCTTAGTCTATGAAGTTTGTTTTCAGGGTGTACTTCTTTTTGAATTACCCAGTCCTCTGTCTTGCCCTTCCTCCAGAAAGCAGTCTGTCACAGCAGAAGTGACCCAGGATCTGATAGCTCCACAATACAGGCCTTGGGAGTGACTTGAGATTCAAACCTGGATGTTAGCCACAGTCACATGTGCATTGTAAGGTTATACTAATCAAAGAGGGATATTTAGAGAGGTCCTATACCCATATGGGCCTCTCAAGGGGGCAATTTAGCTGAGATCTTCTGATTGTTATGCCATATGATGAATGCAAGTGAGGGGAGAAATAGGGTGTTGAGAAAGTTGTTAAAAGAGTCTAAGGGCACTGGGATTTAAATATGGTAACGGTCCCTTGACACATATAAAAAGGGGCTATCTAGGGTGATAATGGACCCTGTTAGCAATGGTGCATGTAAAGTAAGGTTGACATGTTTCATGTCTTGGATGCCAGGAGGGTCTATTGCATTTCATCAGGACCAAGCTGACACCTACCCTATAGAGTAAAAGAGCGGGGCCCAGAAAATTAATATAGGGTACCTACTCAAAGGAACTAACACTACACCTGCTGTGGTGCAGCAAAGGAAGTTTCTACCTAAAGAAAGAAATAAGAAAACAGACCATCAGGGAATTGCTGCCAATCATTAGCTCAATGTACACAGTGTCTCATATAATGCCCATGGACCTATTGATTCTGGGATTGGGTCTCTCTTGGAGCCCCTCAGCAAATTTTGTGTTTTTTTTTTTTTTTTGTGGCATCCACTAGTTAAGAAAATTCTATCTTTTCTAAAAGACACTAGGTGTTTTCCTCATCCGGATTACAGATATGAACAGTCTAGAAGAAATTGATCTTCTTATGACCCTTGACGGGGAAGAGTTATATACAAATATTGCACATAATGCAGCCATTGCAGTCATTGTGGCTAGCCTATTGATAACAAGTTGGACATCTGACACCAATGAGCTTCATAGACAAGTGTGTGACTTCAGCATGGAAAGAGAATTGTATTCAAGTGATCAGCTGATCCACCAAGTTCAGGCGACATCAATGGCAAGCACTGTTGCCCTAAGCTTAGCCTATCTGTATATGGCTGGATTCAAAAGTCTATACTTATACCATGCCAACATCAAACTGTGTGAGGCCTTCTACCCCTGAATCAACTTTCTCAAACCACACCTGAAATTCACCAAGACCGCATCTGACTAGGAGGTTGCCTTTTTGGATCTCCTTATCACTGCCAACAATGGACGACGGACCACTATGACTTTTAAGAGGAAGACGGATTGTAACAGCTTATTGCTTTACGATAGTCCCCAATCGCAAGCTCTTCACGATAATCTTCCCAATGGGCTATTCTTACATCTTTGCCACAACTGCAGCTCCAGAAAGGACTTTGACAATCAAGCTGTGAGTCTGAACAAAAATCTACAAGCACACAGCTATCCAGCTTTGGGAGTGAAGAGGGCACATAAGAGGGCCCTTAATAACCACAGGGATGCCTTGTTGGAGCCCAGGAAAAGACAAGATGATAATGTGATCACTTGCGTCACTACGTTCATGCCTAATTCCAATCAAACCCAGAAGACCACTGGTGCATTCTTCAATTAGGTTCCCTTGACATTCCAACCCCACGTTTTGCCTTCATGTGCACCAACAACTTACAAGACCATTTGGTGTATACTAGACCTCGGGTCACCCGTAAACAAGAACAGTGAACCTTATGGAACCTTCCTCCAGTTACCGGCCATTTGCCATGTGGCCCATGTGGTGTCTGTCACCTTACAGAATCTTCTAATGAGATCAATCTTGATGACACATATACCTGGAGATAGAGTAACCACATGAACTACAATGCAAGAAATTGCATATACCTCATCCATTGCCCATGTCAACTAAACCACATAGGCATGACCACCAGACCAGTAAATATACGCATTACTAAAATCACAGTAACATCCGTTGCCAGCGCTGTACAACCAAGATGAGCTCCCACTTTGTGGAAAAACATCATACCCCAGATTACCTCAGGTGGACAGTCCAAGAGGCTAACAATCAGTGGACTATGTCAACTCTATTCCAGAAACAACAGCGCTGGATCTTCCTCCTGGTGACTCATGTGAGCGGACTCAATGATATCTCCATGAATGAACTAGAGCTTCCATGATCTCTGGGCTTACGTTTTGGGCAATCACTGTCAGCCAACCGTAGCTGTTATGAGCACAGTGGTGTCCCTATCATATTTTACACTAGACACTATGCCTTCATACACCCTGATATTCTAGTTTTCTGGACTATTACATTGAGAACATACAGGTGTCATGTAGTTTCTTTGACTACCCTACTACTATTTGAGGTACATTAGCCATATATGTCCACTGGTAGGGCCATATGTACCCAACTCTGCAACGTGTTATCAAACTAGTCACATGACCCTTTGTGAAATACTGATGGGGTAGGGAGACTCTTAACATATAGGTGCCGTTTTCACACATTCCATTATCATATGTCTTTGTGGCCTTCTTACCAGTTACATTTTAAGATTCATCCACCATGAACACCCTTGTTAGGGATATGTGCATTCAAATTTGTTGTGTGTAACTATAGATCCTTACATACATATAACCAGGAGGAATGTATACCACCTGCCCGCCACTTAAAAAGGGCCACCACAATACTGCCCACTGGTGGCTTCGCCGGTATGCAAGGACGCTGATGGCTCAGTACGAGTGAGCATGTCCGGCTTTCCACTCCCTGCACACTTATGCAGGTACAGCAGTGATTAGGAATTCATGTTGGGGACTCTATCTCCCTCTTGGTCCTAGATGTATCCGCACTGGTTATAGCCCTCCGGCTTGGTGTAATACAGTTGGGTTCCATTCCAACATGGCGATATTGGGGACACGTTGATTAGTGTATTCACAAAAAAGACCTAGACCACAAAGGCATCTGTAAATTATCTACTTAATGTTGTACCATATATTGCAAAACTTTTGCAAATAGCTCCTCTATTTTAATTAATGAGGTAGGAGGTACATCCATGTTATGCCATACTTAAAAGAATTTGCCCAATCCCTTGAAAAAATGACAGTTGTGAGACAACAAATAACACACACCTATGTGCCAAACTCAGATAGGTAGAAAAAAGTGTGTGTGAGCGAGAAGGCGCCTCACGGGCGCACCACCAACGGGAACCTGGCAGGTACTCACCAGGATTGCCCTGATCTCATCATTGGCACCATCAAGCTCCAAAGAAAGAAATGTGTCCAAAAGCAAACAAAGCTGTGTTTGTGAAAATGTGCAGTGTATAGAAACCATGAACAACACAAATAGTGTCAAAAACAAACATATAAAAACCACAAACAACACAGAACTTGGCTTTATTCTGTCTCTTTCGTGTTGGTTGTGGGCTCTAATAAAGTGAAAGTGGCTACTACCTATCTAACCACACTCCACGTTGATTAGACCTGCTCTTCGACATGTCCCCGTCTACATATGTATGGCGAAGTCCTGATCCGTCCACTCGGCCATTCTGAATGTTTATAGATGCACTACAGCGTGTTAATTACCAATGGACCACACAGGCGCCCATTGTCTCACTTACCTCCATTCATAAAAAGCTCATAGACCGCCTCACTCATTACCTGCAGGTTGGCAGAGGAGGAGGTTAGGTCTCGTGCCACTATACCGTGAGGTTTGCATGACTTTTTCAATGTGTTGTGGCGTTTCCTTACATTTTATATTGCTTTAAAATATACCTTATACTTACCTGCATTTTTTGCTTTGTATCAATTTTTTCTGTCCGCAGCTAGGTGCGGTCCTCTGGCCCACTTAAGAGGTGTTTCACTTGCCAATATTGGGTACTTTTACCCTATATCTGTTAAAAGTATTCACTGATGTGTGTGTATACTTGATGCTTTAATAGTCACTTGAGGTATCTAGTCAATCAAAGTACAGCAGTGGATGGACACACAGTAATATTTCCTAAACCGTAATCAATCACAAAGGAGGGGATTTGTGTTTTTAATTATAAAAGAGTACATACTTGATTGTTAAGGTGACAATTGTCCTCACTAGTTTGAGCTGCACCAGCTGGGCAGCATTTTAGTGATCCATGGGCGTTATTTCAGACACTGTCAACCTTGAGTTAATGATTGGCGCATTTCACTGATGGACTGTTTTCTTATTTCTTCCTTTAGGTGAAAATTCCCTTTGCTGCACACAGCAGGTGTAGCATCAAACCCTTTGAGAGGGTACACTATAATAATTTTCTGGACCTGCTCTTTTACTCTATAGGGTAAGTGTCAGATTGGTCCTGATGAAATGGCTTTGACCCTCCTGGCATCCCAGACATGAAACATGTCGACCTAACTTTACATGTATCATAGCTATTAGGGTTCATCATCACCCTAGATACCCCCTTTATTTTTAATGCATCAAGGGACCATCACCTTAATACAATTCCTGGTTCCCTTAGACTCTTTTAGCCACTTTCTCACCACCCTCTTTCATCCTCTCACTTGCATTCATCATATGGCATAATGAGAAGAAGATCTCCACTAAAGAGCCCCATTGAGGTCCCTTCAGGCAATGCAGTGCCGGCCCGATGTGGAGCACCTGATGATGAAGCATGACACCCCACCAGGTGTTTGAGGACACCTTGATCTGCTCTCTCGTATTCCCTGGGATCCAGCTGGTCGGTTAATTTGTTCCACCTTTAAATGCTTCCCCCCACCCTTTGAGGAACTGTCCCTTCTGTGTTTTTTTTCATCAAAAGGTTATCCCAATGTGCCAGCCCTACTCCTTATGATTATTCTCTTGTCAACCCCATGTCCTTCCTGAGATGCGTCAGACCCCTTTACAGTGACTTTTCCTTGAATAAAAAAGCACCCTTTGAAGTGTACTGAAGAGCC
This sequence comes from Lissotriton vulgaris, assembly GCF_964263255.1. Classification (NCBI taxonomy): domain Eukaryota; kingdom Metazoa; phylum Chordata; class Amphibia; order Caudata; family Salamandridae; genus Lissotriton; species Lissotriton vulgaris. The sequence continues at coordinate 999,274,023 of NC_141691.1, forward strand.
TGGCTGTCCTTCCCCCAGTGTGTCCAACTCAGATCACAGGAATGCAGCAATTCACAAATATGTATGGGGGTATTCCTCTACTTTCTCATGCTCCTCCAGTCAGTCCTGGGTCTCCTAGAGTCTTGCATGCATTGTACCATTCACAGGCACACATACACAAAGGACACACATGCTACCACAAGCGCACTCCACAACGCTCCATTCTAACTTGATGTAGGTCCAAGGTGAGTAAAGCACACAGCAGTGGAATGCTACATGAGTGAGCCTGTAGGTATCACTCCAGTGACACAGGTAAAAAGCCTTCTCACTTCCAATTACTATGCAGTATGCTGCCACTACCACACTTGTGCTATTTAACCACTGGTAAGGGCAATAGCCTTTCACCATTATGAGGGCAGAGCTTTGGCACCCCTCCTGGTCAAACAAGGCTGCATCGTGAGACAGATCTTTGTCATGGAGCACACGCATTACCCGTGTTTGCCATGTGTTGAAAAGTGGTTTATTAGTAGGTGTAGATAGATACTTACAGCTGTAGGTATGGGGTGAGTGTCAGTCTTGGTGACTGCACTCAAACCTGTGTAGTCCACACAAAACCGTAATTCTTCATTCCCCCCCCCCCGGATGATTAGATTTATGTACCAGTAAGCACTGGACTGTTGCATGGAATGTTAGAGAGCTCAATTACCCCTAGCTGCAACTTCTTGGCTTTTTCAGCCTCAATGCTGGCTCTGATATGGTCAGACAATCTGTACAGCTTGTTTTTAACAGGTAGGCTGTTAACATCATAGACACACCAAGTGGTGATCCCAGAGGTCAAGGAGACCAGCTCAGCAAACTACTCCAACACGTGTTTGCAGTCTTTGTCCTGTTGGTCTATCTGCTTGGGAGAGAGTACAACTCCCTCTACTGAACCATCTTGCACATTGGTAGCAAGGAGGTCTGGTAGAAGCTTGCTGTCCTCCTCACCTCCTTCATCTGTGACTATCATGTCTGCCTAGTCTTGGAGGGATTTTAGTCTGTTGACATGGAGTACCCTGTGGGGATTCTGGAGGGTGCCAAGGTCCATCAAGTATGTGATCTCAACATTTTCCTCCAGAACTGGATAGAGCCCAGTCAACCTATCCTGGAGGGCCTTGTGGCCATAGGCTCCAACACCAACACTAACTGTCCTAAATGATAGCCAGGCAGGGTAGCTTTTTGGTCATACCAGAGCTTCATGAGCTCTTGGCTGGCCTCCAGGATGCTGCTTGCTCTACTCATGTACTCTGCCATGTGGGCCCGCGGGCCTAGCACACAGTCCAACACATTCTGTTTGAGCTCCTTGAGATGCTTCTCCCAAGCTTCTCTCACCAAACACAATAGCCCTCATACAGGGTGCCCAAGCTCAAAGAGGCTAAAATCTACCCCTTTCTTTGGCACTTCTCTGTAAGCAGACAGCAGGCATGGGATGAGAACATCCCATCTCCTCCTTAGCTTGTCAGATAAGACATTAATCAGTGCCTTCAGAGTCTTGTTAAACCTTTCCACCTGACCATTGGTCTGGGGATGGTATGGGGTGGCGAACTTGTAGGTAAGACCGCATTCATTCCATATCACCTTCAGATAGGTGGACATAAAGTTGGTCTCCCTGTCTGAGACTACCTCCTTTGGAAAACCCACTCTGGTAAAGACACCAAGTAGGGCTCTGGCAATTGTGGCACCAGTGACTGTTCTGATGGGTATTAACGCTGGATATCTGGTGGCATGGTCCACTACCACCAAGATGTATCTATTCCCTGAGGCAGTTGGTGGGTCTAGGGGACCAATAATGTCAATCTCCATCCACTCAAAGGGAGTCCTAACCACTGACAGTGGTATCAAGGGAGCCCTTGGCTTGCCCAGTCTTGCCACTGGTTTTACAGGTGTGGCACAGGAGCTACAGAACTCCTTCACTTTGGCATCAATGTTGGGCCAATAGAAATGGTTACCAGTCTGTTTCAGATCTTTGTGTGACTCTGATGTCCTGACAAGGGGATGTCATGACCCAAGGTAAGGAGAAATTCTCTATACTTATAGCGGAACACCACTCTCCTAGTTGTCCCTGGTTAGGGTTCTTGATTCAGTATAGAGGAATCCATCCTCCCACTATACCCTGTGATATCCATTGACAGCACCCTGGTCTTGCATTGAGGCACTCTGCCTCAAGTCCTCAATAGTGGGACAATCTCTTTGTCCCTGGCACAGTTCCCCTCTGGTGGGTCCACCAGCCTCTTGCAATTCTGCTAAGTCAGACAGATCAGTTCAGTTCAGTTAAAACGTTTTATTGTTTAGTTACTAAAAACCATTACAAATATCAAACTCTGATTAAAAGATCAAATATACAAAGTGCTGCGTGCAAATGGCCAATTTACAGTTACAATAGTTAATGAAATCGTTGTTGTTGGCGAAAAGCTAGTGAATAGCTAAAATGATCAAAGTGCAGTCTGTGAGTAACCAATGAGCAGTTATTGCTGTTACAATAAAAAGGTCTAAAAGTTTAAAACAATTACAATAGACAGGATCAGATAAAAACAACTAATATTCTGCGCAATGCAATTGTAGAGCCAGTCAGTACAGTTCTAAGCTAAGCTTGGCGTGGCAAGCTCCTTTTCGTACTGAGGTGCTTTACATCGATTGAATGCCCCCAACAGAAATAGATGATGAAATCAACTAAGATGTTCAATGTGCGGTTAGCAAGTGACCAGTGTGCAAATACGATGGCTGTATCTTCTGTGATAGGCTGACCTTGGCATAGCAATCACCGGTTGATATGGCAGTACTTTACACTGATTGGCTGCCCCCAAAGGAGACAATGGCTACATCGTGGCTATCCCAGCATGAATTGATATTTTTTTATTAGGTTCTGGCCTTGATTGCGACTAAGTGCTGCTGTCACTGATTGGGAAAGCTGATGTCAAATTGTTTGGACGCATTTGGCACCTTGCCAGTGCCCAGGGAGCCATGGTCTTGAAGCAAATGGAAGATGCATCCTGACATGTATTCGCCCCAGTGACCATAAAGACTGGTTTAAGCAGGAGTCTCTTTTGATAGTTCAGGGTATAGTCTGCAATATTTATTATCTCCAGTTCCAGCCCAGGCAGGATAAAAGTAGTAGTCTCATATAAAGGATCTGTCTTTGTGTTTCTGCGTTAATAGCTTCAGGAAAATAGGGTTGTGGTTTTCCCACAAGATAAGTGTCATTTGGATGCTGAAACAGTGCTGAAGTATCTGCCACTGTTAGGTCATGTTCCCAGTAGGTCATTTTCAATTGCTTAACCACATCCGTGCGGAAGGAATTTCAGCACGGTGCTGAACATTCCTTAATTGGGTGTGGTCGTGACGGAACCATTCCGTCATCAGCACAGTTCAACCGTGACTGATGACGGAATGGTTCCGTCACCCGCATTGAAGGGGTTAATGATTGCCATTTTCCAAGCGGGATATGGAGTAGCTCCATCATGAAGGGCTGCCTCTTCAATTTGTAGGGTCGAGATTGCAACTTTTAGTAGGTTGTACCAGGGATTACCAGGTATTTCAGAGAGGTAAGTCTGTCTGGGCTATGTACTACATACGAAAAGTTACTAAGGTCCAGACTGTCAGAAGACACTTTTTAAAGTGGTGAAAGAACTATTGAATGTTAGTAACTTCTAGCTTGCGCCCTCTCTCTCGCAATGCCAATGCATTGAGGTAGCTCTGTTTTTCATGCACAAATTGGAAAATATTAACTTACAGCTGGCAAAAGGCTCTCTGCAGATTGCTGCTAACCTTAACAAGGAGGCCATTGATGTACCTTCAGTGGAGGCCAATCACTCTGCAGCTAAGATAGACTGCCGCCAATTTAGGTGAATTGTCTCCCTTGGATTCAAGTCTTTTTTGGCTGTTTTACCATCTATGAAATCAGGCTCTCCGTTGGATCATCTTCTGCCAGATAAGTTTAGATTGCTAGACACAACAATTTTAACTACGATTTTGGAGCTTCTTAATTCATTATTGAGAGTAGGGTATGTGCCTCAGAGATGGAAACATGCTCTGGTCCTCTCTCTCTTGAAATAAGCCAATTTGGATCCTTCTTGATTGTAGAACTTTTGACCTATCTCCTTGCTACCAGTCTTCTCCACGATGCTAGAAAAACATGTCAACATCCAGCTCACTGCATTTGGGTATGTCCACTACCCTCTCCAGCCCTCAGTCAGGCTTCAGGGCTGGGCGCAGTACTGAGTCCAAACTTCTTGGGATCAGGAAATACCTAAGACAATATCTGGATGAGGGATGCTCAGCCGTGCTCATTCTGTTGGATTTGAGCGTGGCATTCGACATGGTGTGCCACTCTATTTTTGTTAGTAGACTGGTTTCACAAGGTCTTGAAAGCTCTGCTTTGACGTGGGTTGTCTCCTTTGTAAAGGACTGTTTATTTCAAGTCTTTTCGACCAATGTTAGATCTAAATCACAGGCTTTGACCTCTGGAGTTCTGCAGGGTTCTATTCTGAGCCCCTTACTTTTTAACATCTATGTCCACCCTTTGGCAGACTTAAAAGAGAGCTGTGGACTTACCTTTTTTTTATATGCCAATGATACCCAGATCATCTCCTCTCTTACATCGGTACAGAGCCACGCCTGTCTTTGCTGCATCTGGGCATGATGAAAAGTTTGTCATGGATGAACTGAAATTCATTGAAACTTAATGGTGATAAGCTGGAGGTCTGGGGTCTGAAACATTGGCTAGAATGTTTACGGTCTCCGCCTATTCAGGTTACCAAGGAGAAAAATGTAGGCCTCTTATTGATGACAAACTCTCTATGAAGCCACAGGTGGCTAAGGTAACTGCCACCTGTTTTGCGGTCCTTAAATGGCTGAAAAAGATTCTCTGGTTAAGTAATCCCCTTGTGACTTACAGGACTGTAATTCAGGCTCTAGCCATATCTAGACTGGACTATTGCAATGTGTTGAACTTGCATGCAGACAAGACCTTTATCCATCGTTTGCAAATTGTTCAAAACGCTGCTGCCAGGTTGCTCTTTTGCTTGCCAAGTATGCTTCCGTCTCTCCTTCACTCCAGGAACTACACTGGCTTAAGGTTTCCAAACGTTTTGAGTTCAAAGCATTGTGTTATATGTTTATGGCCAAATCTGGCCTGGCACCACGCTATATCCAGGAATTGGGAGTTCCTTATCAGGCTACTATGTCTTTGAGATCCTCGAAGCAAGTTTTATTTATTTAAAAGGTTTTATATAGCCCTGGCTCCACCTGGGATATCAGAGCGCTTTACATGGGAGTGACGATAGTACATGAAATACAGAACATTGGTATCAAATGCAACATACAGACAACATTGACTTAGAGAAAACAATCAATAAAAAAACTTGAACAGTACAGGATGGGTTAGTAGAGGGTAGGAGGTCTGGAGTTTCACGGGTAGAGTAGCCAATCTGAAAAGGCAGAATTACGGACCCCAGTATTTGTTGAGCAGGTGTATCTTAAGGTCTTTTTTTAAACTGACGAATGAAGGGTTAAGTTGTGGATCTTTAGGGAGGGCATTTCAGATGCTGAGGGCTTTACCAAGAAGGAGCAAGATTGCGCAGCTTTCTTTTTTAACAGAGGGGGGACGAGGAGGAGGGAGTGTGTGCTTCTCATCGGACGGGCAGTACCTGCTTTATTGAGTTTGTTTGAGAGATAAAGCGGGGTCCTATGATGAAGGGCTTTGTACGTAATGTATGCAATTTTATAGGAGGATCTGCCTTTAATAGGAAGCCATTTAAGAGTCTTAAGTGCAGGTGAGATGTGATTAGATCATTTGTAGTCAGTAGTAAGCCTGGCTGCTAGGTTGAGTACCTATTTGTGGGGTGCAAGGTGAATTTTGGGAGATCTGGAGAGTAGGGCATTGCCATAATCAATTTGGAGAGAGGACTAGCGACTGGACCACAGATTTGAAATCTTCAGCTGGAATGAAAGGCTTGTTTTTTTTAGATGGTGGAGCGTGAAAAGTTCCCTTTAACCGAGTTTTTTATATGGGCATTGATCGTTAACTTTTTGACAATGGTGATACCGAGGGATTGAGTTGGCAGTTAAGGGCGTTGAGGTCAGTCATCCATGTTTGGATGGGAAGTGCGTTTTTGGGGGAGAAAAAGATTATTTCAGTTTTGCTTGGATTGAGTTTGAGATGATTGGAGTAGAACCAGGTTTGAATATTATTCAGGGCGGTGTTAAGGTGTAGTATATCTGCATGGGATTTAATTTTACAGTACAGTTGGGTATCGTCGGCATAAAGGTGATAATTAATACCAGCTTGTTTAAGTATGGGGGTAAGGGGTTCCATAAATAGGTTGAAGAGAGCAGGAGAGAGGATAGATCCTTTGGGGATGCCGAGGGAGACAGGGGTGGGATTAGAGAGGCAGCTTTGGATTTCGGTTTTCTGGTTTCTGTGTTGGAAATATGAGGTAAACCAGTTGAGGACAGTGCCATTTAGGCCAAAGCAAAGTTTAAGTGTGTTGAGTAAGGTTGAATGGTTGACAGTGTCACAGACAGGTCAAGGAGAATCAGTAAGCAGACCTCATCATTTTCTAGGGTGTGGTGGATGTCATCAACTATATTTAGTAATGCAGTTTCAGTGCTGCAGCCTTTACGGCAGCCGGATTGTAGAGGGTCAAGTAGGTTGTAGGTGTCGATGTGTTTATCCAGTTGAAAAAGTGCACATTTTTCAAGGGCTTTTGAGAGAATGGGGAGGTTGGAGATGGGGCAGAGGTTATTAGGGTCGTTGGGGTCAGCCATAGGGTTTTTGGGGATGGGAGTGATTTGTCAGAGATGGAGAGAAACAGGGACGCATCCCTAGGAAAGGGAGGAGTTGATTTTGTTTGTCCAGGAAGGGACAATGACGTGCTTAAGGTCTTGAACAAAGGAAGACAGGAGAGGGTCTTTAGCGTGTGAGGACAGTCTTAACTTGGACCAGATGTTAAAGACTTCGAGTTCTGAATCTGATTGGAAATTCTGCCAGGAGGCGTTGTTCTTGAGAAGTGTGTTGTTTGGGTAGGTTTCAAGAGGGTTTGTGGAGGGATTTTGTGGGTAGGAGGTAGGGGGTAGGATCAGGAGGGGGGTGTTGGAGTGGAGACAAGGGTGTATTGGGGGTTTGGAGGGGACATAGTCAGAGTGAAGGATTGGTAAATTTTGGCGATTATCTTGAGAAAAAGTTAGTAATTTCTTCACATTTGTTAGTGGTGGACGTCTGATTGGGGGGGGGGGTGGGGTTGCTTTTGGTTTCTGACAATTTTGAATAGTTGTCTGTGTCTATTTTTGGCCCGGGCGAGTTGTGCACGAAAGAAGGAAGCCTTTTCAGAGAAAATGTGCTTCTTGTAAGTAGATCGAGCAGTTCGGAGGCGGACGAGATTAGAGGGGGAAGGGTGCCGTCTCCAGGCTCTTTCAGCCAGTTTAAGTACTCGTCTTTCATTGTTGAGTTCCGAGTTAAACTAAGATTTGGAAGGGATATTTTTTAGCGTTTTTAGTTTGGGAGGAGCAAGTTGATCTAGAACATCGGTGAGAGTTTTATTCTAGTTCTCGTGAGTTCATTTGCATTAAGAGAGGTGGGGGTGCAACGAAGTGGGGCTTCGGGTTTGGTCTCCAATACACCTGGGGGAATAAGATTGAGTTTTCTGGTTGGTATTTTGGTTTTGATTTTTCTTATGTAGGACTGGCGGGGCTGAGGGAGAGATCGAGAACAGTATGAGGTGGTGGTCAGACCAGTCAATAGGGAGGATGTTGGATAGGGATGCCGAGTCATTGTTTGCAATGATATCGTCAAGGGAAGCTCCTTTAGAGTGGGTTGGGGAACAGCAGATTTGAATGAGATCGCTTATCTGAAGAATGTTATTGAGAAGTTTGATGGTGGGGTACTCGGGCACATTCCAGTGAAGGTTTAGGAAGAGATTTTGAGAGCTAGACAATGAAGATTGGGTGAGAAGGTCGGATAGTTCCTCAGTGAAGGGAAGAGGTTCGCCCGGAGGGTGATAGATGTTATGTAGTCAGATTGGAGGAGCGCTTTGAATCTTAAGTTCAGCCCCAAGGTATTCAAAGGTTTAGAAGTCTGTGTTTTTGACTTGGGAGAGCTGAAGTTCGCTTTTATAGATTATTGCTAATCCACCCCCTATTCTCTTTGGTCTGCCTTTTCTGATGATGGAGTAACCGGGAGGGAAGAGTAGGTCAAGTACGGATGATGAATGATCATTGAGCATGCAGGCCAGGGGTTTAGGGTTGTTTTTGGGGCGGGAACCCGAGTGGATGGTGGTAAAATTGGGAGGTGGTCTGGGAGAGCATGGGAAGTGGATGATTTTGCTGGTCCCAATAATGACAGGTATGTTGGAGTGAGGCAGGACTGTATTCTTGCATGCGGTTTTTGGTGTGTAGGAGTTGCAAATGTCATAGTGGACAGCGGTGGAGTAGTCATTCACTGTGTGTATGGGGCTTTGCGTCCGGTTGTAATGCGGTATGGTTTTCCAGAGTTTAGGATTAGTGAGTTTAGGAAAGCCAATGCATGGTGTGATGGACCTAGGGAGGGGGGTTCTGAGGTTCAATCAATCAATTAAGACATTATAGGGCGCTACTGCTCAAAGAGCCAGGCCTTGAGGTGTTTCCTGAAGGTGAGATGGTCCTGGGTCAGTTGTAGGTGTTAGGGGAGGGAGTTCCAAGTCTTTGCTGCCAGGTAGGAGAATGATCTTCCTCCGGTGGTGGTTCTGCGAATCCGTGGGACGGTGGCGAGGTCGAGGCTGGTGGAGCGGAGCTGGCGGTGGGGGTGTAGAATGAGAGGCGGCTGTTGAGGTATTCGGGGCCCGTGTTGTGGAGCACCTTGTGTGCCTGGGTGAGCAGCCTGAACGTGATCCTTTTGTTGACGGGGAGCCAGTGGAGGTCTCTCACGTGGGCGGATATGGGGCCGTGGCGAGGGATGTTGAGGAAGAGTCGTGCCGAGGCGTTCTGTATGCGCTGGAGACGATTCTGAAGTTTGGCCGTGGTGCCTGCGTAGAAGGTGTTCCCGAAGTCCAGTCGGCTGTTGACGAGGGCCTGGGTGACTGTTCTTCTGGTTTCGGTGAGGATCAATCGAAAGATCTTCCGGAGCATGCGCAGGGTGTTGAAGCATGAGGATGAAGCGGCGTTGACTTGCTTGGTCATCGTGAGGGAGGAGTCCAGGATGGCTCCCAGGTTGCGAACGTGGTTCGTGGGTGTCGGTGCGGTGCCCAGCGCCGTGGGCCACCAGGAGTCGTCCCAGGCTGATGGGGATTGTCTGAGGATGAGGACCTCCGTCTTGTCTGAGTTGAGCTTCAGATGGCTGTGCTTCATTCAGTCCGCTACCTCTTTCATACCTTCCTGAAGGTTGATTTTGGCGATGGCTGGGTCTTTGGTGAGGGAGAGTATCAGTTGGGTGTCATTGGCGTAGGAGATGATGTTGATGTTGTGTTTGTGTGCGATGGTGGCGAGGGGGCTCATGTAGATATTGAAGAGTGTTGGGCTGAGTGAGGATCCTTGGGGTAGGCCGCAGATGATCTCGGTGGCCTCGGAACGGAAGGGGGGAGGCGGACTCTCTGGGTTGGCCTTTCCTTGGATTCCAGTGTTGTCGAGACGGTCTATTAGGGTGCGGTGGCAGACGGTGTCGAAGGCTGCTGAGAGGTCTAGGTGGATGAGAGCGGCTGTTTCTCCGTTGTCCATCAGGGTTCTGATGTCGTCTGTGGCTGCGATGAGGGCGGTCTCGGTGCTGTGGTTGGCTCGGAATCCGGACTGGGAAGGGTCGAGCGAGTTGTTTGCCTCGAGGAATGTGGTCAGCTGTTTGTTGACGGTCTTCTCGATGATTTTATTATTATTATTATTATTATTATTATTATTATTATATTTCTTATATAGCGCCAGAATCCACCCCCGAAGGGGTATCCCCGCGCTTGCCTTGGGAACCCGTCCTGGTTTTTCCCTGTGAGATAGCCCCTACAGGGCATCCCCAAGGTGAAAGCCAGGCATCCCGCCGCGGGGGGGGGGGGGCGTTGTGGAGATTAAGCAAGCTTAATGCTTAGAGTTGCAGAGTGTGAACCCAGGCACCGAAGCGAGAATTATCGAGTCCATGGACATTTGAGCTCAAGACCCTGCCGCGTCGGGAATTGAACCCTGGTCTGACCTCTGCTTCAGGGTCTGCCTGCTCTAACCAGTGAGCCACACTTCTCCACTGGAAGGGAAGGGGAGAAGAGAGATGGGGCGGAAGTTTTTGAGGTCTTTGGGGTCCACTGTGGGTTCTGGGATTTGAAGTCTTTGAAATCCTCTCTAAGTCGGGCGAGCTCTTGGTGTTTTTTTAAAGGTTGGGAGGGTAAGGAATGGACCAAGAGTTGGGGCCATGTCTGATGAGTGTGGGGTGTATGGAGGAGAGAGCGGGATTGGAGAGGGACGTCGGAGAGGGGTTAAGGTGGGACATGTGGTTGATATGTTGGAGGAGGGGGAGAGAAACGGAGGGAGGGATGAGTGAAAACAAGGAGTGAGGGAGGGATCTGGATGGCTACATGCTGTAGGGCCTCATGGTGTGGATTAGGTCCCTACGGTAGCCAGGACGGAGAGGCAAGCAAAGTCATAAGGCTAAGGGTCAGCAATGCCAGCATGAGTCGCGGGGTCAGATGCAGGCGTATAGTGGAGGTTGAGGGGTCGGGGCGTAGCTATTAAAACCAGGAGGCCTAAAATGGGGGAATGGAACCAGCTTGAGTCGCAGGGTCGGGGGTAGGCTTAAAGTGAGGAATGAGTGGGGGGGAGATAATGTATTGTAATTGCATTTATATAGCGCTTACTACACCTGACGAGGCGTTGAATCGCTACTCCGGGACCCATAGAGGATTAGTGTTGAATTAGTATAGTGAAACATGCATGTACATTTTAAGTGGTGGATAGGTTAGTCAGCTATTTGGATTTGTAATGATAGCAGAAGGATAGAGGAGGACAAAGGTTTGTATTTATATAGCGCTTGTTGACGCACGCTATTCAGGAAGCCTACAAAGGATTAGTGGTGAATTAATATGGTGAAATATGAAGTAATTTCAGTGGTGGATATTAGTCAGTTACTTGGAGTGAGAAGGATAGCGGAGGGATAAAAGGGGAAGAAAGATTTGCATTCATATAGCACTTGTTACCCCTGATGGGTGTTGAATCGCTTTTCTGGCGAGTAGCACGCCACTCCAGAACCCATAAAGGATTACTGTTGAAAATTAGTATAGTAAAAAAAATATGAAGTAAATTGAGTAGTGGATATGTTATTTAGTTATTTGGGTAGTATATTAGTATAGTTTAATATGGAATTTGAGAAGTGAACATGTTAGTCTGTTAACTTCGATTGAAAAGGATAGTGGAGGGAAAAAGAGTGAACGATTTTTTTGGGGATTTTTGTTTTTTGTTTGTAGGTCTTGGCAATAGGGGGAGGTTTTTGGATGAGTAAAAAGGAGTTTTGGAGGGGAGGACTCAGAGGAAAGAGTTTAGAAAGGTTTGTTTTAGGGGATCGGTATAGTAAAAGAGGTGTCAAATGATGCAAGGAGGGGTAGAGTATGAGAGAGTCTAGAAAGGGTTATTTTGGCAATCATAGTAGTGGTATGGGGTTTGGGATAAATGAGAGCGTGGATGTAGAGGATATATAGGGTAGTGCATTGGAAGGAGTAGTAGAAGAAGTTTGAGATGAGTCAGAAGGTTGGGCTACAAGATATATTGAGCGAAGTAAAGGCTGAGAAATAGGGTAGTGCATTGGAAATGCTAAATTAGAAGAAAGTGATAAATATATAATCCATAATTACATTGAAAGTATATAGATACATAAAGGAGGTAAGTATATGTTGTTTAAAGATATTGATAGAGGCACAGGATGATAAATAGGGTAGTGTATTGGATATGCTTTTTCAGGAGAAAAGCAACAGACGCATAGATCCAAGTACATGGACGGTACATAGATGCACAATGGAAGTATGTCAGGGGAGGTGGTGCAGCATGTGGGTCATGTAGTAATGTTCTAAATTGTCCAATGGATGAGAGGCGGTTAGAAGAGAGGTGCTGTATTGCTGTATCTGTGTTAGGTGTGGTGGAAGAGTGAAAGCTTGGCATTGGAGTTTGTTCCTCAGCTCTCCTCAGGGCTTGGTCGCTCCACCCTCTGCTGCCGCTCCTGCCTGCCTTGCCGCCTCCTGCCTGCAGTTTCCCTCGAGCGCCGCCCGCAGCTCCTGGGATCCCCGCTGCCCGCAGACCCTTGGATTTTCCGCCGCTGCCTCCCTGCGGCCCCGCCCCCCTGCGACTCCATTCGCCGCCCCGCTCCCGCCACCCGGCTGCTCCTCCCTCCCGGCTCCTTACTTAAGGGGACCTCAGCTTGTGACTGCTCAGCTCTCCTCAGGGCTTGGTCACTCTACCCTTTGCTGCCGCTCCTGCCTGCCTTGCCTTGCCGCCTCCTGCCTGCATTTTCCCTCGAGCGCCGCCCGCAGCTCCTGGGATCCCCGCTGCCCGCAGACCCTTGGATTTCCCGCAACTGCCTCCCTGCGGCCCCGCCCCCCTGCGACTCCATTCGCCACCCCGCTCCCGCCACCCAGCTGCTCCTCCCTCCCGGCTCCTTACTTAAGGGGACCTCAGCTTGTGACCGCTCAGCTCTCCTCAGGGCTTGGTCGCTCTACCCTCTGCTGCCGCTCCTGCCTGCCTTGCCTTGCCGCCTTCTGCCTGCAGTTTCCCTCGAGCGCTTCCCGCAGCTCCTGGGATCCCCGCTGCCCACAGACCCTTGGATTTCCCGCTGCTGCCTCCCTGCGGCCCCGCCCCCCTGCGACTCCATTCGCCGCCCCGCTCCCCCCACCCAGCTGCTCCTCCCTCCCGGCTCCTTACTTATGACGCCCCCTGAGCGACGGCGCAGCGGACGCGCGCAGCGGGAGCACCGATTGAGCGCCGAAGGTGTGCCAAAGGTAAGCCCGTCTGCGCCCGTCCGTGCCTGGGCCGCGCCCAGTGCCAGGACCCCTGGCCCCGCCGAAGCAAGACGACCCGACGGACCTACGACGCCGCAACACTCAACGCACTCAACACTGGCCGGAACCCTGCCTGCTACCAAGCCACCCCGAGACGCACCCACGGACCCTTCGCCTGCCAAGCCTGCCGTTTCTCCTGCTACCGGACCTGCACGGCCCCCGCCAAGCCCTGCACCAGCAGCAACCACCTGAAGTGCATCCTGCTCAACACCCGCTCCATCCACAGGCACGCCGTGGAACTCTGGGACCTGCTCGACACGACAGCACCGGACGTCGCCTTCCTCACCGAAACCTGGATGAACGCCTCCTCAGCGCCCGACATCGACATAGCCATCCAGGACGGATACAAGATCACCCGGAAGGACCGCGTCAACCAGACGGGAGGAGGCATCGCCATCGTACACAAGAACACCATCCGCATCTCAACTAACTCCGACGAAACCTTCACCGCCGCCGAACACCTGCACTTCCAGATATGCACTGACCCCAAGACCACCCTCCGCGGCACCCTCATCTACAGACCACCGGGACCACGCACACAATTCAGCGAAGACATTGCAGACTTCATCAGCCCGCACGCCCTTCCCTCCGCCAACTACATCCTCCTAGGAGACCTCAACTTTCACCTGGAGAACAACAACGACAGAAGCACCACCACCCTGCTGGACAACCTCGCCAACCTCGGACTCAAGCAACTAGTGAACACCCCCACCCACTACGCCGGCCACAGGCTTGACCCAGTCTTCTCATCCAGCAAGCACATCTCCTTCAGCCACGCCACCGGACTCCACTGGACCGACCACAGCTGCGTCCACTTCAGCTTCAAAAAAACTACGACCCACCACCACCCGCAGGTCCCCCGCCGATGCTGGAGCAAGATCACCGCCGAGCAGCTCACCGCCTCCCTCAGCCAGAACACTCCCACCAGCACAACGGACCCCAACGAAGCAGCCAGCAACCTCACCAAGTGGCTGACCGCCTGCGCCGATGACCTCGCACCACTAAAGAACACTCCCAGCAGACACGGCAGCAAGAAAACCCCCTGGTTCACCGACGAACTCAAGGAATCTAAGAAGAACTGCCGCACCCTCGAGAAAGCCTGGCGGCTCGACCACACCACAGACAACAGGACCGCCCTCAAGCACGCCATCCGCAAACACCATCAGCTGATCCGCACCACCAAGAAGACGGCACTCAAAGAACGACTGGACAACAACACCCACGACAGCAAGGAACTCTTCAGCATCGTCAAAGAGTTCTCCAGACCCCAGCGCTGGAAACAACGACATCACTCCCTCGCAAGACCTCTGCAACTCACTTGCCTCGTTCTTCCACCGCAAGATCGCCAACATACACAACAGCTTCGACGCACAGACCACGCACCCTACCACCGAACCAACGCCCGCCACCACCACCCTCTGCAACTGGACCCCGATCAGCACCGAAGACACCACCCGCACGATGAACTCCATCCACTCCGGATCACCAACCGACCCGTGCCCACACCACGTCTTCAACAAAGCCAACGCCACCATTGCACCCCATCTCCGAGACACCATCAACTCCTCCTTCCACACAGCCACCTTCTCGGAGAGCTGGAAGCACGCCGAGCTGACCGCCCTCCTGAAGAAACCAACGGCGGACCCCACCGACCTCAAGAACTACCGTCCCATCTCGCTCCTTCCTTTTCCGGCCAAAGTCATCGAGAAGACCGTCAACAAACAGTTGGCCGCCTTCCTCGAGACTAACGGATCCCTCGACCCCTCGCAGTCCGGGTTTCGGGCCAACCACAGCACCGAGACCGCCCTGATCGCAGCCACCGACGACATCAGAACCCTGATCGACAACGGGGAAACAGCGGCCCTCATCCTCCTGGACCTCTCTGCGGCATTCGACACTGTCTGCCACCGAACTCTAGTGAAGCGCCTCAGCAACATCAGAATTCGAGAAAAAGCGCTGAAATGGATCATCTCGTTCCTCACCGGAAGAACCCAGAGAGTCCGCCTCCCTCCGTTCAGATCCGAGGCCACCGAAGTCATCTGCGGCGTACCACAAGGATCCTCACTCAGCCCAACCCTCTTCAACGTCTACATGAGCCCCCTCACAGCCATCGCACGCCAGCACAACCTCAACATCATCTCCTACCCCGACGACACCCAGCTCATCCTCTCCCTCACCAGCGACCCCACCACCGCCAGAGCCAACCTACACGAAGGGATGAAAAACGTCGCCGACTGGATGAGGAACAGCTGCCTTAAACTGAACTCGGACAAGACGGAAGTCCTCATCCGGGGACCATCACCCTCCGCCTAGGACGACTCCTGGTGGCCCCCGGCCCTGGGCACCGCTCCCAAACCGACGGACCACGCACGCAACCTGGGCTTCATCCTGGACTCCTCCCTGCCAATGACCAGACAAGTCAACGCCGTCTCATCCTCGTGCTACAACACCCTGTGCATGCTCCGCAAGATCTTCAGATGGATCCCCACGGAAACCAGGAAGACCGTCACCCAGGCACTCGTCACCAGCCGACTGGACTACGGGAACACCCTCTACGCCGGAACCACAGCGAAACTTCAAAAAAGACTCCAACACATCCAGAACGCCTCCGCCCGACTCATCCTCGACATCCCCCGACACAGCCACATCACCGGACACCTGAGAGACCTGCACTGGCTCCCCGTCAGCAAGAGAATCACGTTCAGACTCCTCACCCACGCACACAAGACTCTCCACGACCTGGGCCCCAAGTACCTCAATGACCGCATGACCTGCTACACGCCCACCCGCCAGATACGATCGACCGGCCACGCACTC
Organism: Lissotriton vulgaris; assembly: GCF_964263255.1. Lineage (NCBI taxonomy): Eukaryota > Metazoa > Chordata > Amphibia > Caudata > Salamandridae > Lissotriton > Lissotriton vulgaris. The sequence goes on from NC_141691.1 coordinate 999,289,841, forward strand.
ACCATCATACCACGCATCCGCAAAGCCACCGCCGGAGGAAGATCCTTCTCCTACCTGGCGGCCAAGACGTGGAACTCCCTCCCCACCCACCTTCGGCGAACCCAAGACCATCTCGCCTTCAGGAAGCAGCTCAAGACCTGGCTGTTCGAGCAGTAACTTTCCCCTCCCCCAGCGCCTTGAGACCCTCCCGGGTGAGTAGTGCGCTATACAAATGACATGATTGATTGATTAATTGATTCCTTTGTGTGGTTTGAAAGGTGGGTATATGTTTGTATTTTGTGATGGTAAGTATTATGAGGTGTTGCTCTTTGAGGATCTTGTTTTGCTGGTGTGTGTGATATGCTTTGCATTTGAGGAGGAGGAGTAAAAAATGGTGCTGATGTATATGTTTCATGCAATGGATTTGGTTGTGTAGTATTGTTTGTGAGAGGAGGATGTGACGTAGAGGGGGTGGTGATGTGTTTATGAGTAGAGTGTATGTTGTGTGTAGGAGGGAATGAAGTAGAGGTGAGAGGGTTTATCTTAGACTGGTTTGTTGCAAGAGTTACGAATAGTGGTGGCCTAAAGAGGACGGAGAAGTAAGCGGAGACGCAAAGCTAAGGGTCAGCGATACCAGCTTGAGTCGTGGGGTCAGAGGCAGGTGTAAAGTGGAGGTTGAGTGGAGGGGGACGTAATTATTTGAGCCTGAAGGCATAGAGTGGGGAGATGGGACTAGCTTGAGTCGCGGGGTCAGGGAGTCAGGAGGCCTAAAATGGGGAGAAGGAACATTCAGCAGGAGACATCCCTGGGTCGCCTAGGTGGGAGGTCAGGAAAGAGCACAGCTGGCGTCGTGAAGTGAGCGGCAGGAGTTAAGTGGAGGTTAGCATAAGGGTGGGAGCCCACAACAATCCCACCCAGGAGGCCCAGATTGGGGAGAAGCGGCTAACAGCAAAAGAAAACCAGGGGGAAGCCCAGATGGAGGAGCATGAGAGTCTCGCTATGGGCTAGCATGGGCTAGCATGGAGCAGGTTATAGGGGGCCACTGTCATTTAAAAGCATGAGGGTAGGAGTGTGTCGCCACTCTCCCTCTTGTGTTGCAGGTTAAGGGGGAGCCGTATGAAGGTGGAACGTTTAGAGGAAACGGACAATCACGGGAGTTCCACAACAGAGATGAATAAGCAAAAAAAGAGTCTACCATCTGGTCAATCACTCCACCATTCCAGAACTTTCTCTGTGAGCGGCGGAGCATGCAAAGTCGATCTGCGCTTGCCTTGCACTGGGAAACCCTTTGGGGTAGCTGTTCATAATAATAATTAAGAATTTTGAAAGTGAATTTCAGGTAGCTTTTTAAAGAGTTATTTGGGGCCATCCAGATCCTAATGTAAAATTTCAGCAAGGAGGCCTTAGTTATTGATTTACTAGCCCGATTTTAGCCTTAGTCTTGAGCGACATGCATATCTCGGTTCTTAAAATGATTTTTTTGCATGCTCTACAGTGAATGTTCTCTAAAGCTGATTCCATTGCTCCTGTGTATGTGTGATGACCACACTGTATGTTAGGAGTAGAGTCGTCTTCTTTACTTGTAAAATAGGGGCCATTGAAGAGCTGCTTAGTAATTGATTCAATTAGCTGCTACCATATATAATGGCAAAACAACAGTAGATGGACAGAATGCAGAACAATGTCATACATTCACCCGAGTACAGAGATCTGAGTCTAAATCCATCGTTTTTTTGCACTCCACACCACCCCAGTTCAGACATGGCCATATGCAAATCAGCCTTGACCCTGTGCCTCATGGGAACAGTCCAGCCCGAACTGCCAAGCCATGTCTTTCCTGGACCGGAATCAAGCATCCTAGGACCGGTTTCTGGCTATCAGCCGTCTTCAGCCAGGATAGCTTGTCTCCAGTGGTGTGGAGAGCATGGGACTCACATCTGAGCAATCCCATCCCACTCAGGGTGACAAATGCAAAAACAACAGTAGATGAACAGAATGCAGAACAATGGCATACATTCACCCCAGTACAGAGATCTGGGCCTAAATTCATCTTTTTGCGCACTCCACACCACCCCAGTTCAGACATGGCCATATGCAAATCAGCCTTGACCCTGTGCCTCATGGGAACAGTCCAGCCCGAACTGCCTAGCCATGTCTTTCCTGGACCGGAATCAAGCATCCTAGGACCGGTTTCTGGCTATCAGCCGTCTTCAGCCAGGATAGCTTGTCTCCAGTGGTGTGGAGAGCATGGGACTCACGTCTGAGCATACCCATCCCACTCAGGGTGACAAATGCAAAAACAATAGTAGATGAACAGAAGGCAGAACAATGGCATACATTCACCCCAGTACAGAGATCTGGGCCTAAATCCATCGTTTTTTGCACTCCACACCACCCCGTTCAGACATGGCCATATGCAAATCAGCCCTGACCCTGTGCCTCATGGGAACAGTCCAGCCCGAACTGCCAAGCCATGTCTTTCCTATATAATGGCAGCAGCTTTCTTTTTGAGTTCTCTTACTTGTGCTGCTTCTATATAATTTTCGGCCCTGGGAACCGCATTCTCAGAGCCGGCTCCTACTATGTCCTGGGGTGCTCACCCTGGTCAACCAGGGGTGCCCAACCGGTCACCTACATGTGGCCAAATCATGGGGAGGGCACTGAAGGTCCCCGCTGCACCAGCACCTACATTTAGTGCCAGCAGACACCAGCAATTTTTGTGTTAAAAGTAGATGCCCACCCGGGGTACCCACATGTGGCCAAATCGCTGAGGGCAGTTGGGGGAGCCCCAATGTCCCTGTAGCCCCTACTAGCTCCCCAGCCTGCACTCATTATGGTCCTCGTGAGTCACTTTGCTCCTGCCTGAACAGCAGCAGTCTTTTTCTCTGTGTTCCCTGCCTCAAAGAGTGTATGTAGGGAGTATCAGCACTCTCATGGGCAGGGAAGTGCAGCGTCCCACTGCATGTTGTTCACCCAAACAATGCTCAAATCGGGTCCCTGGGGATGGGGTCCCCAATGCTGATGACCCGGTGGGGGGGGGGGGGGCACGTCCCCTTCACAAAATGTTCCTTTAAGCCCCAATGGATGGGATCTACGGGACGTCTAAGAGGTTGGGGGAGGTGGGCTGCATGTCCCTTACTCTAATTAAGTATATCAGACCCAGGTGCTGGGGTTACCAGGGCCTAATTAAGGCTCAAGGAGTGGTAGTGAAATGTGGCCCTGGGGGATGGGGCCCTGGGGCCTCAAGAAGATTTAGGGAGGGGGGCCACGCAGCCCTTTGCCATAAAATATAAAACCAGCGACCCCCTGGGCTCTAGCTCACCCTGGGGCTCATTTTGAAATCATCAGGGGCCTGTGTTCTTTTTATTGGAGCTACGGCTCCTCCATAATTCCGCAATGCTGATAAAAAATAATCTTTTTTGGTCCTGAGGGGTTCCCTCTGCAATCCCCCTGCCCCGCCAGGCGTACGAGGTGTGGGGGGGGGGGGGTGGGCAGGGTATCCCTATCCTCCCCTCCCATATGTGTTTTTACTTTTTTTATTAAGGACAGGAGACTGAGTCCCTAAGTTCTAAAATGGCCACTGCCACATCTTTGTTGATATGGTTGCACCCAAACAGATCATATCTTATGATCTGTTATATCCGCATAGCCTCTACAGTGTGAAATATACAATTATTTTTTGTCTTAATTTCTCCAAAACTACTTAATGAATTTACACCAAATAGAAAAAAACAACAGGCTTTCTTGATCAGGATCTAGTTTTCTCCTGAATTTTTCACTAAATCCGTTCAGCCATTTAGGCTGTTGCTGGGTCTAATTTTTCCTATGGAAAATTGTATAGGGGAAATGTGTTTTGGGATCCTCCCACCCTTGTTCCTGGCACTCGCTTGATGGATCATCCTGAAACTTTCCAGGAAGGAGTTAAGGTGGATGAAAATTTGTTTTCAGATCTTCTTGATTATTTGTCAAACAATGTCCAAGTTAGTATTGGAGCTTCTCTTACAAGTGTATCTTACAATTGGGAATAGATAGAGATATAGGGGCAGATGTATCAAGATACCGTTATGCGAATCCTAAATAGCGATTTTTTGCGAATCGCTATTTAGAATTCGCAAAACGGTATGTATGTACAAAATCGCAAATTTTTTGCGATTCCTTATTCTTTATTTGCGAATTCGCATTTTGCGAATTCGCAAATAAAGAATAATTTTCAATGCATTCCTACGGGCCAGGAGGCCCATAGGAATGATAGTGCAATAATTCTCAAATTGCGAATTCGCAATTTGCTAATCGCAATTTGAGAATTATTTCAAGGGTGCAGGGGTGTCTCAAAGACACCCTGCTGCACCCCTCAAATCTACATGTGTGTGTGCATGTGGCACACACACATGCCCTATGGGCATGTATGAGTGTCACATGCCACCCTTACAAATGCCAATTAGAGCATTTTCAAAAGAAATCGCAAATTACCACCAACTACAAGTTGGTGGTAAATTGAGATTTCTCAACACAAATTCGCAAACCAAAAATGTGTCATACATATCATTTAAGGAATCGCAAAATTTGCGATTCCTTAAATGCTATGGCAAAATGAGGAATCGCAAAAAATTGCGATTCCATAAATTGCAATTTTTTGATACATATCAAAAATCGCAAATCGGCCGTTTGCGAGTCGCAAAGGCCGAAATTCTGCGAATTTCGGCCTTTGCGAGTCGCAAAAGCCTTGATACATCTGGCCCTTAGAGTTTGAGGTCTCTGCACTCACAATTTAAAAATACATCTTTTGGTAAAGTTGGTTTTTAAATTGCATGCCTTAAAATGCCACTTTTAGAAAGTATATTTTCAAGAGACACAGAAACCAAATGGTTCTGAGAGGGGCCTTGGGTAAGAGAAATTATAAAGGAACAGTGGTGCCTTTCAACACAAGTAAGTAAAACAGATAACACTAAGATATAATAAAGACTGTGTCATATAGTACTTATGGGAAAATAACCATTTTACTTTTCATTACAAAGAACATCAAAAAACATTTACAGGAAAGTGGAGTACTGACAAGCAATGACGTTAGAAGAACTCATGAAAAAACAAAAATATTCCACTCAGAATTTCCAAAATAAAGTGGTAACCTTCCAAAAAGTGACTAAACCGAAGTGAACCATTTGGTTACTAGCATGGGAAAGCATTAACGTTTTTTAAAATAACCCTCACCCACAAAAAGGTCCCTTTTCTTTTTTTTTTTTAAGTTTCAAAAAACCTTTATTAAAGACCAACAATAGACATACATTTCTGCTGACTGCCTACAACCATGTCTCGGCCATCACAGTGACATTGCAAATATAAAATGCGGATGTATTACAGGGGTAGGGGAGTACATAGCAAGCTGCCTACAACCTCTACGGGCCGGCCGTGTTAGTGTGAGTGTTTGGCTGTAAAGGCAGATTCAACATTGCAGACATATATGTTATTAATAACGGTAATACACAACTAAGGCATCTTGTAGAGGAAGAGAACCAATTCCACTTGTGTGTCACATGTTAAAAAAATCATAGCGATGATGAGGAGATAATACAGCCCATAAATATTATGGCCACAACATACATCGTCCCAAGCTTATTAGTGCCCGACAATTGCACGTGTTGCTGAGGGGAGATCGTCAGGGAGTAGGTGATCTGTGCTATGAGGTTTCCGCGCTATTAACTACGGCGTGTTCCAATAAGTAGGTTTGCAATGGGCCCCATATATCTTTTGGGCGTGAGGAGGGGGGCTGGAGTTCTGCATAAGTGTGTAACTGCTCCTGGCAATATATTAGGTCTTGGAGTAAAATCCTTAAATTTTGGCACTCTCCCCCTCCCCCACCTGCAGGAAATGTTCCTTTTGGCGATAAGAAGTGCCATGGAGGTGTACTTCCGCATTTTAGCAGCAATGGGTTCGGTATAACCCAGTAGGGCAGTGAATGGGTTAGTAGGGACGTGCAATCCGGTCATGAGATCTAGTGCCGCAAGCACTTCCTCCCAGTAGCGGTGTATAGGCGGACAGTCCCAGGCTAGGTGTCTAAAGTTGGCGCCCTCCCTGCCACATCGATCACAGTGGTCGTTGTCTCGCAGTTTCAGCCTGCACAGTCGCGCTGGAGTGTAATATAAATGGTGAAGGTATTTTTAATGGATCATCCTGAATCTGCTATTGAAAGAAATTTTACCTGTCTGTGCACAGCAGTATGTCCACTGCTCATCGGTTATAGGGTGACCGAGTTCCATCTCCCACCCGCCCCGGGCCAGTGATGGGGTATAATCTCTATTGGTTTGGACGGTGTGGTACAATTTGTACAGTACTGTTATGTGGGAATCTAGGACCCTAGTGTAAGTTTTCCTGATTCATGCCCATATATAGTTATAAACCATCCAGTCCTCATATAGGCTTAAAGAATCATTGCCTTATTTAGTTATAGCCGGCGCAGCCCTAATACGGCATGGCTGCTTCCACTAAACTCCGAGAATCCACATTGATTTCGTGGTAAAACCAGCCCTCAGCAGTCAGGAACCTCCCCCTGCTTGAATACTGATTTATCCAAGAAATCCGGGAGTTTTCAAGGAACTAAGGCACTAGTGACGATATTATGTCCAATCTTACGTCAGACTCTGCACCTTCAGGGGTATAAATATGCCTACATTTGCCCAGTCAAACACACAGAGGTTCCGTAGCAGATCGACTAACTACTTGCCCGACGCCCTGCTGATGCAAGTGCTGAAGGAAGCTGACCCTCCAACTGACGCACTGAAAAGACGCTGTCTTTTCTCCTGCCAAGAAATCCAGCTCCAGTGTTTCCAGGCTACCCTTGCGGGTTGCTGGGAGATCGAGTCCCGAGAGAGAGATACAAGACCTCTATCATTCTAAAACCAAGGTACGGAGCTGATTAGATCCCTAGAGAATTCTTCAACAGATTCTTGGCAGAGAATAGCAAAACTTAAACTACTCCTCACTTACTCCTCCCTCGTACTAGGCTTAGGTTAGGTACACTGGGGTAGGCGTACGTTCGAAGCACCAGTTGAGTACTTTTAGCCATCATTTTATCACTGTATTTATTTTATGCATTTTATGTATTCTATGTTTATGGCTTAGAAACCATATCATGCCTTTATAGTACTATTTTATAATACTAATAGTATTATATGCCTCGTACTTCTTAACTAGCATTTCAATTGTAGCAGTGCATTTCTTATGCTTAAGAAATAAGACTGATCAATAAATACTTTTATTGAAAATTCCCGTCTCTCTCTATTTCTAAAGCAACTCTGGTGAAACTAAGCATGCACGATTGACTGAGGAAAAATAGCCGTCTATTGTTTCCGCGACTCTAGAGATACGTGTCATTCTTGGGAAACAAAGTTGTCATGTTATATGGTTGTCAGAGACTAATCCCTTCTTGTTTATTCAAGAAAGTTTCTAGTGACCTCTGAGCTAGCTGGCACTCACAATTAAGTCTAATATATTCGGCAGAGACCTAGTCGACTCCAGTCCTACGTCTAAGCTGCAGGGTATATTATTCCAATGCGCAGAGCCTATTGGGATTATAGGAACTACACTACATGGCGCCCAACGTTTGGTAAGGCCAAGTCAAGTCAAATGATCTTTATTCGGAGTAGATACATCCATAAAAGTACAGTATACATTAAAAATGATCATAGTTAAGACAACAGGTACATCATATTATTGCAATTAATAAAACCAAATAATGATTGGTACAAAAGTTATATAAAAGTTAAAAATATCATTTCATATAGAGGAGAGCTTCCACATGTCCAATCGTAAACATACAGCCATTAAAATGTGCAAAAAAGAAATTGTGCAAAGGATGCAATTTCACTCTTTTCATCATAGTGAATCCATAGAAGCACGGGAACGGACAGCAGCTTTGAGGAAGCTGCTTGCACAGAATATCTCCTTGTCTGACCTTAACATTCGAAAAGTTTTTAATGCCAAATTAAAGTCTCTAAGTTCATATCTTCGACAATACGGCATTAAGTAGCGAGTGGTGTACAGCCTATAAAAACCACAGAAAAAGAAGAAATGCATCAGGCTTTGTTTGCCACCCGTCATACATGGACAATCCAGTTTATCGAGATGTTTGTTATATCCCAGGGGAAAATTTAACAGATTCACAATACTGCCGTCCCGGAGACGGAACAGAAGACTCCTATTCCATCTACCTAATGTAGTAAGCAGATATCTCTGTGGTGACACTGATAAACCAACATTAGGGTCGCAAAGGGTAGAGTACTTAATAACAGATGGCTTAAGATATTCAAGTCTTGTTCGTTCCATGTTATAAAGGTTGTACAAGGCCCCTTTGATTTTATTCTTATGGGAGTGGTCTATGGTGTTGGGGGAAGTAAATAAAGAGCCATAACCCACGCTAGTCAAACTTTTCTCAACCGCGTTCAACCATGGAATGTGGTGGGACCTATCACTTTGTAGGCAGTCAGTTAGTATGCTCCGTGTTAGGGTGGCCGAAGAGTTAAGCCAAATTTTTAGCCAGAAAAGCGCTGGTCTTGAACGGATGAAGTCTTCTATGAAGGGTAAGTTAAGTTCTTTATGGCAAATGTATGTTGCCGCAGAGACAACTCCCCCCAATACCTTACGACAAAATCTATTTTCCTCAGTTTGAATAGAGATACCGTTAGAATATCCCCACACCTCTGAGCCATACGTGCCAGTAGGTTGGCATTGGGTACGGTAAATCTTTATAAGGGAGGAGACAACATCTGCATGTCTAGGTTGACGAAGGGAGAGAACCGAGTTGATAGATTTGCCAATCTTATTTCTCCCATAAGCGACATGTGGTTGCCAGGATCCAGAATTTGAGAAAAGTAGTCCCAAATATGGAAAAGTGCTTGTGCTTTTTAGAATATTTTCTCCAGATTTAATTGTGGTAATGTTATATCTTTTAGGGCCGCAGTTCATAATATACGATTTATTAAAGTTGGTCGACAAACCCAAATCTGCCATAAAAGAAACAAAGCCTGAGATTAAAATACGTAGGGCGTTGGGTGTGCAGCCCATTAGCACTGCGTCATCCGCGTACAATAGGGTGGGGATGGGGGTGCCATTAACAATTGGAACATCATTGGTTAAAGTGCATAGGGTGTTGCTCAGCTCATTGATATACAAAATAAAAAGCAGGGGGGCGAGCACGCAGCCCTGTCTGACCCCCCTGCCAATTAAAATGTCCTTGGAGACCTCACCCTCACAATTGATGCGAACACGGGCTTTTAAGTCCCTGTGCAAGTAGGAAAGAAAATAAACCAAGGAATCGTCTAAGCCATATTTAAGGAGTAGTGACCACAAACGTGAACGGTTAACCAAATCGAAGGCAGAACTTAAATCCATAAAACCAAAATACAGGGGGGACTTTTTTACAATAGTATATTTTGCTGTTAACAGACTCAAGTTCAGACATTGTTCAACAGTGCCCACATTAGATCTAAAACCGAGCTGACATTGGTGTAAAATATCATTATCGTTAGCCCAGCTGCTTATCCTCTTAAAAAGTACCCTCCCAAGAACCTTTAAAGTGTTGTCGATCAGTGATATCGGGCGATAGCAGCCTGGGTCTGATCTGTCGCCTTTTTTGAATATTGGCACGAGAACACTGTTAGACCATGAGTCTGGGATGGAGTTGTCAGATAAATTATTGAAAAGGTTACAAAGGAGGGGTGCCCAAAAACTAATTTCTGATTTGATTTGATCTATTGATAGACCATCAGGGCCAGGGGCTTTATTGCCCGCACTTTCTGATATGGCATCCTCAACCTCGTGTAATTCAATCTTCAAAGGCCTGACGGGGAAGACAGTGTCAGGGGGGAACCCTGATACAGCATAAATTTTAGAAAAGTGCTCGGCCCATGTATCCCCCGTGATATTACAGTTAATAGGTGTTAAATTGGAGCCAAGCGATCTAAGGGCCTTGACCTCCCTCCAAAAACCTGTAGTGTCTTTTAAAACTGCAGTACGTACAAGAGCCTCCCAATGATCCTTCAATAATGCTTCAGAGCGGGTACGTAGTGTGGACTTATATCTGGCCCTCAATGTTCTTACAAGTGCCAAATCTCTCGGTATGGTCTTAATAGCGTCCCTCAGATCTCTATTAGCCCGGGAGCACGGCGAATCGAACCAGCGTGGGTTGCTAGTTCTATTAGCCCGTGCTGGTTTAGAGGTCTCTCTTTTGATGGCAGTACAGAGTTCACAGAAGGAATCAATAATAACGTGCCCCGGTTTGTCGCAGGCCAGGCAGTTCATAATTAGTGTGAGATGTTTATCAATCACATTTGCTAAAATGCCCTTATTGTCCACTCCCTTCCATACAACCCTTAACCCATCTGTGGATACTTCCAGGTTTTTTACTCCGGTTAACCTATTAATTTCATCTTGATTAGTCCCATGGTTTTTTAGTTGTATTAATAGTGGGTAATGGTCACTATAGGGAGAGAAAACGCCTTGGCTTTTTCCAAGATGTCACACAATGTTGGAGAGACAAATATATAATCTATAGTTGAGGGGCTCCCCTGACCAATATATGTGGGGGTAGAGACATTATTCCCCTCAGTACCGGCAATTTCCATAGCATTTAATAAGACACGAGGGGCAAGATGGTCCCTCAATTCTTCTCCACTCCTACACGTATAATTGCTACGATACATATGAGCATTAAAGTCTCCACCAATACAAATACCATCAAAAATTCCATGTTTTTGCCCGACAATCACATCGTCAATAAATTTGAACAATATTAAAAAAGTTTCATTTGGATGAGATGTAAAATCATTATTATAAAAATTAATTAAACATAACTTTAACCTGTTGGTATATTTCAAGGCCATAAAACACTTTGCATTACTCTCAATCAGTTTGGTTTGCACACCAGCTTTTATCTTCACCCAGATTGAAAGACCCCTGCTTGGTCGACCCATAGGCGGGACGTTTACAATTTGATTGTGGCAACAGAACCCTTCTAGTGTGAGTGGGGTGGTACATCAGGTCTCCTGTATCATTAATATATCAAAGCTTTTTATCCAATCGGTCCATTTTAAGATTTTTAATTTCGACTTAAGGCCAGCTATATTCCAACTCATAAGAGACAGGTCAGAATTCTGCCCTAACGTTTCTGTGATGCATGACAATTTATTCTCAACAGTGGGTGAGACGGTCACAGGGGACGTTGGTGCTAATTCTTGATTCGCTAGCACTGGTAGCTGATCAGTCACTATGGTGGATACTAGTTTGGCAACTGGTGGTCAGTCCAAGGTATCCAGATCTGATAGAGGTGCAAACCTATTATATAACTCAAAGAGAGAGAGCGCTGGATGTAGTGGCCTTTGTGGTGGTCTATAGAAATAACTTAGAGATAGGGGAATTACAACAGTGGACGGGCCTGGACGAGCCATGTTTGTGTTAAGCAAAAATCTAACTGTGCCGGGGTTCCTGAAGTTAATGACAATGCAGTCACCTTGAATGTCTTTAAATAGGGGCCCTACCCACGATACCCTACGGGCTAAGACGATCTCATTTGATATATCATAGCCAACCCCTTTGTGCTTTGTCAGCCAGTCAATACATTTGTTGTTTAGCTGGACCCATGATTCGCCTTGTCCCTCTCTGAGTGATGGAATGCCTGCCAAGACCAAAACATAAGGGCAGGCATCAGGGGGCAAGTGCAAGGCGGGCCCCTGATGTTTAATGGGTCTACTGTCCCTAGACCGACCCGTGTTGCTAGTACTGGCCAAGTTAGACCCTGATCTTGCTGATATCTGAGAGTCTTTCAGGTTGCTAGTGGTAGGGCAGGCACGGTGTGAAGTGCTCGAGACATTGGATGTGATTGTTTTAGGTTGCAAACTAGTTGCAGCCTTATTATGTCCGGCACTGTTAGTTCTTACTGGAGGGATGGGTGGTTGGCTAGGTGTCTGGGGGCCACCAGTGCTGGATGCACTGACAGATTTAATACTAGTACAAGAAGTAGCAGGCCCCCCAGTAGATAAGGTGTTACTCAGTGTCTCCAAGTCTTTCAGCAGACGATCACCCCTAATCTGATCAAGGGCAACATTTCCCTTTCTTTTCGCTTCTTCATTTTTTACCAGGTTTTCCAACCTATCCAATCTCTTAAAAACATTCTTAAACTGTACGATCATTTGACTCTCTAAACGTTTAAAAATAGTGTCCACACTAGTCTCTATTAGGTTCCCATTTTGTTTAGTTAAGGGGTTATTATCCCCTACTGGGGCAGTCTGTGTCCATATTGTATTGTTGTTACCAATAGGAATGTCAATAGGAGTGGAAGTAACATCGAGATCAACAAGTTCCGAGTCAGCTATAGAAATTGTTGGCCCACTCGAGGGTTGTTGTTTCTGCTTAGACCACATACTCTGCGGTGTGGGCTGGTTCTTGTTGCAAGTGGGTTGTCTCCTTTTATTAGCAAAAGGTTTGGAGGAAGCCCTTTTACGTTTTTCCCCTGCCGGTTTAGTGCTTCCATTCCCCGGGTTAGATGAAATAGTGTCAGTCTGGGAATCAATGATTATGGCAGGGCCAGTTTCGTCCGGTAAGGGCTCCTGTTGCAGAGAGCCGGAGGTAGATTTCGTAATCAAAACCACAGGGGAAATAGAGATAATAGGGGTTGGTAACTCCTTAAGGTTTATATTAGAATTGCTCATTGACATTCTCCTTTCTGTATTGGCAATTTCATTGGACACCATATTTAAAGCGTTTTCTAATAGGGTTTCAAAAGAGGGGGGCGGAAATGGGAAGTCATCAGGTGCGGGCGTGGTAGCGATACTTTCCATGTTCAATGGGACTTCACTCACCTAATGGAAAATGTCAGATGGGTGGGCCGGCCGGCCGCTGAAGTCCACTGACGGCCACAGACGGCCCCGCCCTTGTCCCGGGCTTCTCCCGGGCGCCTCCCGAGTGCGACTCGCGGGGCGAGAGGTGTACCTCTGCCTTATCGCGCCTCCGGGCGCTCAGCTGTGACAGGCTGCGGCCGCGACCGCCGGGGCACCTGGGGCTTGAAGTCCTGCCCTCTCGGCGGTGGCAACGAGGATGTTAGCTCGCGTTGCAGCGCTCCTGCCCTGGGTCGAATCAAAGCGCAGTCTTGCCGTTTCCCTCACGGCTCGGTTCTTCCTGAGTGTGCCCCCAGTGTGCGCTCGGCGCACCTCTGCTTTATCGCGCCTCCGGGCGCTCAGCTGTGACAGGCTGCGGCCGCGACCGCCGGGGCACCTGGGGCTTGAAGTCCTGCCCTCTCGGCGGTGGCGGCGAGGATGTTAGCTCGCGTTGCAGCGCTCCTGCCCTGGGTCGAATCAAGGCGCAGTCTTGCCGTTTCCCTCACGGCTTGGTTCTTCCTGAGTGTGCCCCCAGTGTGCGCTCAGCGCACCTCTGCTTTATCGCGCCTCCGGGCGCTCAGCTGTGACAGGCTGCGGCCGCGACCGCCGGGGCACCTGGGGCTTGAAGTCCTGCCCTCTCGGCGGTGGCGGCGAGGATGTTAGCTCGTGTTGCAGCGCTCCTGCCCTGGGTCGAATCAAGGCGCAGTCTTGCCGTTTCCCTCACGGCTCGGTTCTTCCTGAGTGTGCCCCCAGTGTGCGCTCGGCGCACCTCTGCTTTATCGCGCCTCCGGGCGCTCAGCTGTGACAGGCTGCGGCCGCGACCGCCGGGGCACCTGGGGCTTGAAGTCCTGCCCTCTCGGCGGTGGCGGCGAGGATGTTAGCTCGCGTTGCAGCGCTCCTGCCCTGGGTCGAATCAAGGCGCAGTCTTGCCGTTTCCCTCACGGCTCGGTTCTTCCTGAGTGTGCCCCGAGTGTGCGCTCGGCGCACCTCTGCTTTATCGTGCCTCCGGGCGCTCAGCTGTGACAGGCTGCGGCCGCGGCCGCGACCGCCGGGGCACCTGGGGCTTGAAGTCCTGCCCTCTCGGCGGTGGCGGCGAGGATGTTAGCTCGCGTTGCAGCGCTCCTGCCCTGGGTCGAATCAAGGCGCAGTCTTGCCGTTTCCCTCACGGCTCGGTTCTTCCTGAGTGTGCCCCCAGTGTGCGCTCGGCGCACCTCTGCTTTATCGCGCCTCCGGGCGCTCAGCTGTGACAGGCTGCGGCTGCGACCGCCGGGGCACCTGGGGCTTGAAGTCCTGCCCTCTCGGCGGTGGCGGCGAGGATGTTAGCTCGCGTTGCAGCGCTCCTGCCCTGGGTCGAATCAAGGTGCAGTCTTGCCGTTTCCCTCACGGCTCGGTTCTTCCTGAGTGTGCGATAATTTAACGCTAGATACTAGAGTAACTCAGTCGTGCTTTTCACACAGACCCCTTTTTTCCCGTAAAATACTCCAATAGACGTCTGGAGTGGGTAAAAGGTTAATATCCGCTGAAACTGAGTAGGACGAAAATCCTATGTATTAGTTTTTGGTTAATTCAACGTTGAAGGATACAGTGTTCCAAAATATTGTGCACCTAATCTTTGTTTCTTTGAAACTTGCTCTGCAAACTTTCATTAAACAATGTCGATTAACGGCGACAACAACGCAACCGGTGGAACTGCAGTAAATGCAAACCAACTGGGTTCAGACATTACAAGGTTTAATGAAAACGACGATGATGCTGTAATCACCCCGGCAAATATAAGGAAAACCATAACTATAAAACTTATAGAAAATGGGGTATCATCGAGAGGTGGTAAAGTTATATTTGTAATAGAGGCACATGAATATCAGCAGACATAGGTATTCTATTCATGGATTACTTTTCCACAAGCAAATCCCGTAACAAGGGAGTTCCACTACTACAAAGCAGAGGAACCTCCAGCGGAATACGTTCCTTTCGAGGACGTTGAAATTCCACTAACTTACCAAGAGCATCAGCTCTGGTTTAATGACGCCCTAAAACATGAAAATCACACTACCAGGCTCGGTCCACTAGGTAGACCAGGAGCTACATGGCCGGTACTAGCCAGCTTTATACCTCATCCAGACATTGAAAGGATGTCAGATGTAGAATTATTAGCTCAGCTAAAACAATTAATTAAAATACATAGACAATTGGTTCAATATGTCATGCGGACATTAACAGTCCAACCTGCTATAAGAATTCCACAGCATACCCCTCACCAGGGGAACACAAACAAAATCACACCACAGACTATACAGTCAGTCATTGGTAAACTACCAGCGAAACGAGAACAGATTCTGTTCTGGTTAGCACAAAAAATTACTCAAATAAAGGCAGTATTTCCTTATAGTACACCTCATGAAAAACACAGGATTCTGACAATCTGTTTACCCATGGAGATTACACCATACGTAGAGGATTGTGACACTTGGGATACAGTCTTTGCTTCAATCTACACTAAAACACATGGTGTTCCGTCCATGGCGGTAATACCAGACGTTCTAAGACAGATTCAAAATTTTTGGCTTAGAAATCATATCATGCTTTTACAGTACTATTGTATAATACTAATCGTATTATATGCCTCGTACTTCTTAACTAGCATTTCAATTGTAGCAGTGCATTTCTTATGCTTAAGAAATAAGACTGTTCAATAAATACTTTTATTGAAAACGCCCGTCTCTCTATTTCTAAAGCAACTCCGGTGAAACTAAGCATGCACGATTGACTGAGTGAAATAGCCGTCTATTGTTTCCGCGACTCTAGAGATACGTTTCATTCTGGGGAAACAAAGTTGTCATGTTATATGGTTGTCAGAGACTAATCCCTTCTTGTTTATTCAAGAAAGTTTCTAGTGACCTCTGAGCTAGCTGGCACTCACAATTAAGTCTAATATATTCGGCAGAGACCTAGTCGACTCCAGTCCTACATCTAAGCTGCAGGGTATATTATTCCAATGCGCAGAGCCTATTGGGAATATAGGAACTACACTACAGTACATGTTCAGGGGCATCCTGTTGTAGCCGGATATGTATTGGGGGCATCACTGGGGGTTCTAAAGGAAAAGAAGGAGTAGCTGCTTTTACATCCTGTTGGAGTCTGATGTAATAAAAGCAGTCTAAAGGAGTAGGATATGCATCTTTGAAGAATTCCTCGCTAGTGCTAAATTTCCCATCGGCGTATAGGTGTCCCCAGATATGTATAGAGAGTTTACGAAGGAGCTTCCGACATCCACCCTCCTGTGTAACTGGGAGGTCCTGTCTCCCCTGAAGGGGAAGGAGAGGAGAGTATAGCGGTGTGCTATTGGTCTGTTTAGCTAGGTCGCGCCATGCACTAACAATACATTGAACGGTGGTGGATGCAACATGCCTGGGGTCCGGAGGAACGCTGATGTAGGCCGTGCTAGGGGTAGGGCGCATATATCCGTGTTCAATCGCCAGGTGGGGCATGTGGGGGGGGATTCATCCAGTATGAAGCAAAATGCGCCTGTGCACAGCTGAAATACAGGTCAATGTCTGGTACTGAGACCCTCCCGCTTTGTAATGGCGCGTAAGTGTGTGCCAATTGAGCCTGGCTTGTTTCCCTCCCCATAGTAGTCGTATCAGTTGGGACTTCATGGCATAGAAGAAATGACGGCTGGGGGCGTAGGGAATGTTAACAAATAAATAAAGGATTTTAGGTAGGATGATCATTTTAATCAGTGATGCCCTGCCTGCTATGGAGAGAAGAAGCGCAATCCACTCTGTAATTGTGTCAGTAATGGAGTCTAGGGCACGTCCGTAGTTAGCTGTCATAAGTTCATCGCGTGAGCGGGATACAGTGATACCCAGATAGGTGAGAGTGTTGTCACACCACTTAAGGGGGAAGTCCGGAGTGAATCTTGTGATAGAGTCAGTGAGTGGGTAAATTAGCAACAGACCAATTGATGTTGACCCCCGATAATTGTCCAAATATGATAAATAGGCGCAAAATGGGATTCAAGCTAACGTCGGGGTGTCGTAAATAGAGAGTGATGTCTTGGGCATATAGAGAAAGGAGACTCTGCCACTCTGGGTAAATGATAGCATGGTCCCGATAGTGTTGTCTGATTTTAGCAGCGAGAGGTTCAACAGCCAATGCAAATAGTAGAGGGGAAAGTGGCATCCCTGTCTGGTGCCTCTCGCCAGCGGGAAAGAGGAAGATCGCAGTCCATTTATCATCACGGTGGCGCGCAGACAAGTATACAATAAGTTTATCCAGGCTAGGAAAGGGGGGGAAACCCATGCGTACCAACACAAAGGATAGGTAGTCCCATTCTAGTGAGTCGAATGCCTTGGTGGCATCGAGAAATATGGCGGCCGCATTCTCCTCGGGATCAATGTCGTGCATTAAGGCGAATAATGTCCTCAAGTTGTGAGCAGTGCTCCTAGTGGGGACAAAGCCCGATTGGTCCGGGAGGACCAGCACTGGCATCAGTGGACTGATGCAGTTGGCAATTAGTTTGGCGAGGATTTCGGCATCTACATTTATAAGGGAGAGGGGTCTGTACGAGTCCAGTTGCATGGCGATTTGTTTGGCTTGGGTAATGATATAATAAGGGATTCTCGCATTGTACGGGGTAGGATGCCAGTCTTGCAGGCTTCCTCTAACATGTGCCGAAGCACTGGAATAATGAGATGTTTATATAATTTATAGAATTCGGCCGGAAGGCCATCAGGCCCCGGGGCTTTGCCAGATTGTAATTGCATATTAGCTGAGATAATGTCGTCATCGTCATGGTGAGCTAGCAGGAATTCCCTTTGTCCATTCCCTAACCAGGCTATGGCAGTGTCATCAAAAAAGGAGTCAAAATCTGCTGGGGTGTGACGGTGGGTGGTGTATAGCCTTTTATAAAATTGCCTAAACGCCGCTAGAATGTCTGAGGAGTTTCGGCGTAACAGGCCATCTTCGTCTTCGATTTCTAGTACTGTGTTAGTGAACCGGGGAGGGCGGACAGAGGAGGCCAGCGCTCTACCCGGTCTTTCACTCTCTCCATTACACCGAACTTTGTGGTATTTCCCTATGAATCTACACTCGCGTTCTGCAGTCTCTTGATAGTCATTGAGGAGCTTGCGTATTCGTGCCTGTAATGTGGGAGAAGGCGCAGACTCAGTTCGTTTCAATTCCACCTCTAAATTGTGGAGACTGTTTCTTATGTCTTTCAGTACCCCGCCGTTCTTCGCGATACAGATGCCCCGTATGGTGACTTTGAAAGCCCCGAAGTGTGAGAAAAAATCATACAATTGATATTACAACTAGGGAAAAACAGTATGTAAAGCACAACAAACAATTAAAAGTACAAAATTAAGTTTATTTCTAAATGTACATATTCATATTAAAAAACTCAGTGCAAAATCATATGCACCAATTAATTCTAAAAATCGACAGTCGTACATAAATAACTTATATTCAACAAATGTACACAAATTTATATGTAATAAAACAGTGGCGAAAAATACAAGACATCGACGCGCGTTTCGGCGTTATCAACAGAACGCCTTCATCAGGAGCCACAATCAATCTGTAAAACATATGCGAAATAAATTAAAAACATGAAAGGGACATAAAAGAACTCCCAACATTCGATTCATAATACATATTACTGTGCTTACATAACAAAAACTCCCTCCAGAATGCAGCTGAACCGTATAGCTACATAATGTACACACTAAAGATTTTACATTTGAGCAGTGGCTATGTGTTTGGACAATGGGAATCAAGGAATAATGATTCAAAGAAGTTGGAATCCTAAAGATTATCTAATGTAGTAACTGTACCCATCAGAATATTCACAATTTAGCTGATGATATAGCGTGGTGACTGAAAATTAAAAAGTGCATGGGTATATGGGCTAAAATCATTGTCTTACCTAGGAGAAACACGGGATGAGTGTTCTCTAATTATTCCTTGTAGATATATCAACACCTATCATCTCGGTGGAACTACACTTCACCTGGCTTACTGTCTAGGCTGAAAGAAATATAAATCATACATTATAATGGTCTGATACCCTAAATAAACCTCTCGATTTTTAACTCTGATTTGACCTATGGTAAGGCATCATAATTCAGCAAAGTTATTTTTAGCTCTTCTTTGACCTATAGTAGAACATCATAATTCCATACAGTCACGAGGGTCTTGTCAAATAAAAGTCGGATTTTAGCCTATGTCTGTGAATATAAGGATGACTTACCATAAAGAATCTTGTCAGATGAACAAAATTATCAGTATGGGAAAGCCGTGTTCAAGTTGGCTGTTAATTTCCTGCACTATATATCACGATGCTGAAAGTAGAACGTTAAAGGCCATAGATTATCAATATGTCCATATGTGATAAAGTTGTGGCCTCATATCAGGTATCTGACATCCCACACGAAAAAGATCAACTTCCTAATGTAGATATTTTTGTTTAACCTTGCGGGTTTATTCTAGTATATTCACCAAACCCAGCCTTACACCTCACATGATAGAGGTCAGTTGCCGAGTACATTAATACTTGTGGGAAGACGAGCGTGTGTTTTCTCACTTAACGTGAAAACCACTGATCATTTAACTCGGAGGACGTCAGTTTTTAAATATACCCGTGATTGAACAGCTTACCGTTATACCAGCATAAATGTATGTTCGCTTACCCCAAGGAGATAAAGGGCGAACAGTTACATCAACCCGTGGGAGCTTCAATCAAGGTCTATACAGGCTCCTCACAGCCGTTGGAAAATATAGCCACGCTGTTGGGAAAGCATCCGTGGAGAAACATATAATTTTTGATGCTGGGAAAATAGAATAAAAGAAACAATGCCTATTACTAAAGGTTCGGTATTTTCTATTTCGATATACTAGCATGAATGCATGTTCGCTTACCCCAAGGAGATAAAGGGCGAACAGTTACATCAACCCGTGGGAGCTTCAATCACGATATATATTGGCTCCTCACAGCCGTTGGAAAATACAGCCGCGCTGTTGGGAAAACCGATAAAATAATGCCCATTATTCAAAATTGCATTAAGACGTGCATTACACGGTGAGAGTCAGGCTAGGAAATGCCGCGCGCTTACCTAAAGACGGTAAAGGTTGAGCCGTGTCATCAATCCGGGCGAACAGTTACATCAACCCGTGGGAGCTTCAATCAAGATATATATTGGCTCCTCACAGCCGTTGGAAAATACAGCCGCGCTGTTGGGAAAACCGATAAAATAATGCCCATTATTCAAAATTGCAGTGAGACGTGCATTGCACGGTGAGAGGCAGGCTAGGAAATGCCGCGCGCTTACCTAAAGACGGTGAAGGTTGAGCCGTGTCATCAACCCGCGGGAGCCGTGTTCACAATCTCAAACGGCGTCCCGCAGCCGTTGGAAGTGGTGAGTAACCCAGCCGGTTCAAAGAGGCACGTTTTAAAAGCCGGAAGCTACTTAATTACTGCTGACGCAATGGCCTTCAGAGTAATATCTTAAAGGGAAAGTTATGCCTTCAGAGTGGTATCTTAAAGGGAAAGTTACGCCGGGTTCGATATATGCTCAGATAAATTGCAAAAAGTATTTGATTGCGCCATATTCTTTTCCGAACAATTTCCATACATTTAAATAAAGTATGGAGAGAATAACTGTACTAATGATGGACAATGTTCTAATGATGAGAAACTTAAGTATGAAAGTTGTCCATCGAAAGGTGGAGATTCTCAGTGTAGTAAATCTCACTGATTAGCTACATTTCACTTGGATTTACGTGCAAAAGAAGGGAAGTTGGGGGGAAAAAATAAATAAAAATAAAAATAAAATAAATAAATAAATAAAAACGAGGTCTCTGTAATTGATTCAGTTCAAGAAGAAAAAGTTTATGCCTGGGAATCTGGGACGGACGTGGAGAACATAATGTGTCTCTTGTCCATTCAAAAGTTCTTGAGTGCCGGAATACAGGAACCAGAGGAACGTTCACGGCTATAATATTCATTCTAAACAAGGCAGATGGCATTCTCCCAGGGAATTTCGTTATTTAATCCCCTTTTGTGTGTGTCTAGAACAAAAATCCAAAAAACCTCACGTTTTTTGCGAATGGCGCATCCTCCTTTGTTGTCTGCAGTTTTGATTTTTTCTAGAACACGCCAATGCATTTCATCAGATGTATGTTGTAGTTCCAGAAAATGTTTCACTAAAGGCGCATTCAGTTTTTGGGTCTTAATAGCAGATCGGTGCTCCGTTAGTCGTGTTTGGACCGATCTGCATGTTTCACCGACATACCCCAAACCACATGGGCAGCTGATGAAATAAACCACATTGGTGGTTTTGCAGTTCCAAAGGTCGGTTGCTTTAAAGGTGGAACCATTATGGGTGAATGTCTCTCCTCCTATGATGTTCTTACAAGATTTGCAGGAAGAGCACGGGACCGTGCCGCGTACTGGTAGATTCGTCAGGATTGATCTCTGAGTATGGTTGCCATTGGGTAACCTAGGGCTAAATTTAGAATGGACAATTTTGTCCTTCAAATTCCGATTTCTCCTATGCGCGAACAAAGGTTTTGCTAGGGTAGAGGTGGAGGACGGATTGCAATTCAGAATGTGCCAATTTGCATTGACAATCTGCCTAATACGCTCATTCATTGTTGAATGGGTAGTTACACACACGATGCGATCGTTAGTTGGTTTCTCTTTGGGGGCAAGTAACGCGTCTCGGTCGAAGAACCGAGCGCGTTTATAGGAGTCTCTTATCAGCCTGTGCGGATATCCTCGATCATGAAATTTGTTTCGCATAATAGCTGCCTGTTTATCATAATCCGACAGGTTGGAGCAGTTCCTCCGGACCCTCAGAAATTGGGAGAAAGGAATGCTTTCTCGTTGGCATTTGGGGTGGAAACTACTGAAATGCAGTAGGGTGTTACGAGCTGTCTCTTTCACAAATAAGTCTACCTCTAACTTTTTGTCCCTAACTCTAATCAGAAGGTCCAGAAATTCGACTTGAGTTTCATCGTAATGTGCAGTAAATTTAAGATTGCTGTTGGTGAGATTGATCCATTCTAGAAACTCGAGAAGAGCGTCTTTCCCATTGGTCCAGATAAAAAAGATGTCATCAATGTATCTGGACCAATGGGAAATAGACTCAAAAAAGGGCGCAATTTCATTGTCTATGAAACGCTCCTCAAAATAGGACATATATATATTAGCTATTGAAGGGGCAACTGAGGCTCCCATGCTTACACCTCTCAATTGACGGTAGATGTTATCACCAAATTCAAAGACGTTCTCAGTGAGGACTATAAACAGACAATCTATCAGGAATTTTTTAGGACAGGTGATGTTATGTTTTTCTATAAACCAGTCTGTTGCTCTAATGGCTTCATCTATTGGTATATTACTGTACAGGGATTCGATATCTAGGGTTACTAGAATATCTCTCCCTGGTACGATGTCTAAGTTTTCCACTGTGTTGATCATGTGGCATGTATCCTTAACATAAGGTTTGATGTTAGGGATATGAGGTCTTAAAAAATGATCAACAAATTTGGAGAGGGGTTCTGTGGGGGTACCAATAGTTGACACTATTGGTCTGTATGGAGGGTTTTCCAAATTTTTGTGTATTTTCGGGAGACCGTAAATACATGCAGTTTTAGATTTATTTGTATTGAGAAATTCGTGATCTTTAGCAGTAATGTCGCCATTTGATAAAGCATCATTCGTCAAAACACTGATGTTTCTGGTAATAGTCTTGATGGGATTACTATAAATCTGTAGGTAGGTAGACCTGTCACTTAGCATACTTTTCATGTTCTGTTCATAATCGCTAGAATTAAGGACAACAATGCCTCCTCCCTTATCAGCTCCCTTTATCGTAAGTTCCTTATTGTCTGTGAAATCTTTAAGGGCCAATGATTCCTGCATAGTTAGGTTGTATTTTGGTTTAGGAATGTATTCCAAAGTTTTTTCTAATTTCTTCATAACAACAAGTTCAAAGGCAGCTACCTCTGGCCCTAGCTGCTCTAAGCCGGGAGTGAAAGAAGAGGGTAATGAAATCTCATTATTCCTTTGTGCTATAGAGTCATATATATTATCCTCTTTGTCTTGAAAGAATTTTTTTAATCTGATTTTCCTAAAAAATGCAATTATATCCCTATGTAGTTCAAAAGTATTTACAAATGAATGGGGTACAAAGGATAAACCTTTCGATAACAAAGATTCACTCGAACTATTCAGCTCTTTGGAAGACAGATTAAAAATGGGGATTATATCCCCTGACCCCAATATTGCCTGTTGCGGGTTTCCCTGATAAACTGGGGTTCTTGTTGCTGATGTTGTTGGTGTGTTACCTGCTGATGCTGTGCCTGATGTGTATGTTGGTTTATTTGAAAGTTCCCTCTCGATTGTCCCTGATTTTGAAATCTTACTCTGGGGCGACCGCGTCGAGGCCCCCTGTTTGATAAAAAAGGGCGTCGCTGTGGCCTGGAATTGGTGTATGAATTAAAACCACCATCTGATTCATAATAGGTGTTACTTACACCCTCACCTTCCGAGTCTGAAGAATCAGTAAAATTGTTGATTCTTTGTTGAGCATTACCTGACTCGTTGGTATAGTGGTTCTGTTGATAGAAATCTTTATGTAGGTAGGGATATGCAACTTCCTCTGAGTAGAATCTTTTATCTTTATTCAGCTTATCTGTTTTTCGTTTATTTAAATAGTTACTGAATGATTCTAGATCTTTGTTATATTCCTCTATCTTTCTGATGGCATCATCAACTCCTGTGAGCTGTTTTAATTTTTCTTCTAATTCATCTATCTCTTTCTAATTCATCTATCTCTTTTTTTATTTCTAAAGCTAGTTCTTTTGATGTAGCCACTATTAATATCATCAAATCCCGAGAACAGCGATTTGCTATAAAGCTCCACTTTTCTAAAAATGGTCTATGGTGTACGAAAAGGCCTGGTATATTACGCACACATAGTCCATTGGGAATAACTCCAGTTTTCAAATAAGCTATCATAAATTCCCCATGGGCTTCCATGCGGATGAGTTTTTTCTTGAGGTCTAGCAATTTCTTACCTTCATCTTGCCCTCTAATTGATGAGTTAGTACTAGTGGTAGGAATTGATGTGCCCACTAGTGTTTCGAATTCCTCATCTGTGAACCCGAAGGTCCTCATATTGGCCATCGTTACCGGGGATTGATGGGAGAAAAGAGAAGGGTGAGGGAAGAGAGAGGGATTATAACACACTGCTCAAATATAGTACAATGGTTGACAATGACACCAGAATATGGAAGAAGCAGGCCCTGCACAGACAAGCTGTGGGAAACTTTATGTGAATAACAAGGACCCCCTGTTCAAATACTGAGTTCGTAATACAGGGAAATAAACAATGTGAGAAAAAATCATACAATTGATATTACAACTAGGGAAAAACAGTATGTAAAGCACAACAAACAATTAAAAGTACAAAATTAAGTTTATTTCTAAATGTACATATTCATATTAAAAAACTCAGTGCAAAATCATATGCACCAATTAATTCTAAAAATCGACAGTCGTACATAAATAACTTATATTCAACAAATTTACACAAATTTATATGTAATAAAACAGTGGCGAAAAATACAAGACATCGACGCGCGTTTCGGCGTTATCAACAGAACGCCTTCATCAGGAGCCACAATCAATCTGTAAAACATATGCGAAATAAATTAAAAACATGAAAGGGACATAAAAGAACTCCCAACATTCGATTCATAATACATATTACTGTGCTTACATAACAAAAACTCCCTCCAGAATGCAGCTGAACCATATAGCTACATAATGTACACACTAAAGATTTTACATTTGAGCAGTGGCTATGTGTTTGGACAATGGGAATCAAGGAATAATGATTCAAAGAAGTTGGAATCCTAAAGATTATCTAATGTAGTAACTGTACCCATCAGAATATTCACAATTTAGCTGATGATATAGCGTGGTGACTGAAAATTAAAAAGTGCATGGGTATATGGGCTAAAATCATTGTCTTACCTAGGAGAAACACGGGATGAGTGTTCTCTAATTATTCCTTGTAGATATATCAACACCTATCATCTCGGTGGAACTACACTTCACCTGGCTTACTGTCTAGGCTGAAAGAAATATAAATCATACATTATAATGGTCTGATACCCTAAATAAACCTCTCGATTTTTAACTCTGATTTGACCTATGGTAAGGCATCATAATTTAACAAAGTTATTTTTAGCTCTTCTTTGACCTATAGTAGAACATCATAATTCCATACAGTCACGAGGGTCTTGTCAAATAAAAGTCGGATTTTAGCCTATGTCTGTGAATATAAGGATGACTTACCATAAAGAATCTTGTCAGATGAACAAAATTATCAGTATGGGAAAGCCGTGTTCAAGTTGGCTGTTAATTTCCTGCACTATATATCACGATGCTGAAAGTAGAACGTTAAAGGCCATAGATTATCAATATGTCCATATGTGATAAAGTTGTGGCCTCATATCAGGTATCTGACATCCCACACGAAAAAGATCAACTTCCTAATGTAGATATTTTTGTTTAACCTTGCGGGTTTATTCTAGTATATTCACCAAACCCAGCCTTACACCTCACATGATAGAGGTCAGTTGCCGAGTACATTAATACTTGTGGGAAGGCGAGCGTGTGTTTTCTCACTTAACGTGAAAACCACTGATCATTTAACTCGGAGGACGTCAGTTTTTAAATATACCCGTGATTGAACAGCTTACCGTTATACCAGCATAAATGTATGTTCGCTTACCCCAAGGAGATAAAGGGCGAACAGTTACATCAACCCGTGGGAGCTTCAATCAAGGTCTATACAGGCTCCTCACAGCCGTTGGAAAATATAGCCACGCTGTTGGGAAAGCATCCGTGGAGAAACATATAATTTTTGATGCTGGGAAAATAGAATAAAAGAAACAATGCCTATTACTAAAGGTTCGGTATTTCCTATTTCGATATACTAGCATGAATGCATGTTCGCTTACCCCAAGGAGATAAAGGGCGAACAGTTACATCAACCCGTGGGAGCTTCAATCACGATATATATTGGCTCCTCACAGCCGTTGGAAAATACAGCCGCGCTGTTGGGAAAACCGATAAAATAATGCCCATTATTCAAAATTGCATTAAGACGTGCATTACACGGTGAGAGTCAGGCTAGGAAATGCCGCGCGCTTACCTAAAGACGGTAAAGGTTGAGCCGTGTCATCAATCCGGGCGAACAGTTACATCAACCCGTGGGAGCTTCAATCAAGATATATATTGGCTCCTCACAGCCGTTGGAAAATACAGCCGCGCTGTTGGGAAAACCGATAAAATAATGCCCATTATTCAAAATTGCAGTGAGACGTGCATTGCACGGTGAGAGGCAGGCTAGGAAATGCCGCGCGCTTACCTAAAGACGGTGAAGGTTGAGCCGTGTCATCAACCCGCGGGAGCCGTGTTCACAATCTCAAACGGCGTCCCGCAGCCGTTGGAAGTGGTGAGTAACCCAGCCGGTTCAAAGAGGCACGTTTTAAAAGCCGGAAGCTACTTAATTACTGCTGACGCAATGGCCTTCAGAGTAATATCATAAAGGGAAAGTTATGCCTTCAGAGTGGTATCTTAAAGGGAAAGTTACGCCGGGTTCGATATATGCTCAGATAAATTGCAAAAAGTATTTGATTGCGCCATATTCTTTTCCGAACAATTTCCATACATTTAAATAAAGTATGGAGAGAATAACTGTACTAATGATGGACAATGTTCTAATGATGAGAAACTTAAGTATGAAAGTTGTCCATCGAAAGGTGGAGATTCTCAGTGTAGTAAATCTCACTGATTAGCTACATTTCACTTGGATTTACGTGCAAAAGAAGGGAAGTTGGGGGGAAAAAAATAAAAACAAGGTCTCTGTAATTGATTCAGTTCAAGAAGAAAAAGTTTATGCCTGGGAATCTGGGACGGACGTGGAGAACATAATGTGTCTCTTGTCTTTGAAAGCCCCCATATGGTAGAGTATAAGGGGACAGAGCCAGTATTACGAAGGAAGAAATCCGATATTTCTTGTTCTACTTCATCCTTGATGACAGGGACAAGTAAGGATTGCGGATTTAGGCGCCACGCTAGGTATGGCGGTTCCTCCTGCAGCGAGGTGAGCGTCAGCTGCACTGGGGAGTGGTCCGAATATGTGCGTGATAAGTAAGTGGTGTGTGCGCAGCGTCCACGCGCTACGTACACGCCGAAGGTGCGCCAAAGGTAAGCCCGTCTACGCCCGTCCGTGCCTGGACCGCGCCCAGCGCCAGTCCCCCTGCCCCCCGCGTTACCTACGATGCCGCCACCCTCCTAGCCCTTAACCCCGGTCGCGCCGCCAACTGCGTCCAAGCCGCTCCTGGACAAACCCATGGACCTTTCTCCTGCTACTCCTGCAAGTTCAGCGGCACCGACAACATCTCCGCTACGACCACAACACAGATTCCCGACCCCAACCACCTAGAATGCATCCTTCTCAACACCCGCTCGATCCACAGGCACGCCATTGACCTTTGGAACCTACTTGACACCATCTCTCCTGACGTCGCCTTCCTAACGGAAACATGGATGAACGCTTCCTCCGCCCCTGACATCGCCATCGCCATCCCTGATGACTATAAGATCACACGCAAGGACCGCACTGACCATTCAGGAGGTGGAATCGCCATCGTCCATAAGAAAACTATCCGCATCTCAACCAGCTCTGACGCCAACCTCGCCAACTCCGAACACCTCCACTTCCAGATCCACATCGACCCCAAGACCACACTCAGAGGCACCCTCCTCTACAGACCACCAGGACCACGCGCAAAATTCAGTGAAGACATCACGGACTTCATCACCCCACACGCACTCCCCTCCAAAGACTACATCCTCCTGGGAGACCTCAACTTCCACCTTGAAAAGAACAACGACCGCAACACCGCCACCCTCTTGGACAACCTCGCCAACCTCGGACTTAAACAACTGGTCACTTCCCCCACCCACATCGCAGGCCACACACTCGACCCCATCTTCACCTCCAGCAATCATGTCTCCTTCAGCCACACTACGGATCTCCTCTGGACTGACCACAGCTGCGTTCACTTCACCTACAACAAGCCGAAACCCACCATCCACCTCCAACCAACTCTACAAAGAAACTGGAACAAAATCACCTCAGAACAGATCTCCACAACGCTCCTTCAAACCTCCCCAGCCCTCTCTTCTAACGCCAACGAAGCCGCCTCCAACCTCACCCTTTGGTTATCCAACACCGCCAACAACTTAGCACCACTGAAAAAACGTCAACACAAACCTGGCATCAAAAAGGCCTCATGGTTCAACGACGACCTCAAGAAGTCAAAGAAACTGTGCCGCTCCCTTGAAAAGACCTGGAAAAAAGACCCATCCACTAGCAACAAGGACGCCTTCAAAAACGCCATCCGTACTCACCACCAACTGATCCGAAAAGCCAAGAAAACAGCATTCAAAGATCGACTTGACAACAACGCCCACAACAGCAAGGAACTTTTCAACATCGTCAAGGAATTTTCCAACCCCTCTGCCAACTCCAACGACATCACCCCCTCTCAAACCCTCTGCGATTCCCTAGCCTCTTTTTTCCACAACAAGATTGCTGACATCCACTATAGCTTTGACAACCAACCCGGAAGCCAACCCACCCTACCATCAGCTGACCATCTTCCCCCCGTTAACACCCTTAACGCCTGGAACCCAATCTCCACTGAGGACACCATCCGCCTGATGAATTCCATCCACTCTGGATCCCCCACAGACCCATGCCCTCACCACATCTTTAACAAAGCAGACTCCGTCATAGCTCCGCACCTCCGAGACGTCATCAACTGCTCCTTCAGCTCCGCTACCTTCCCAGAAGACTGGAAACACGCTGAACTCACCGCCCTTCTGAAAAAACCAACAGCAGACCCCACCGAACTCAAAAACTACCGCCCCATCTCGCTTCTTCCATTCCCGGCCAAAGTCATCGAGAAAGCTGTCAACATCCAGCTCGCCGCCTTCCTCGAAGCCAACAAATCACTCGACCCCTCACAATCTGGCTTCCGAGCCAAACACAGCACTGAAACCGCCCTCATCGCAGCAACAGACGACATTCGAACTCTACTGGACAATGGAGACACAGTCGCCCTCATCCTCCTCGACCTCTCTGCAGCATTCGACACAGTCTGCCACAGCACCCTTTTACAACACCTCAGAAACATCGGAATCCAAGGAAAGGCACTGGAATGGATCACCTCGTTCCTCACCGGAAGAACCCAGAGAGTTCGCCTCCCACCATTCAAGTCCGAGGCCTCTGAAATCATCTGCGGCGTACCACAAGGATCCTCACTCAGTCCCACCCTCTTCAACGTTTACATGAGCCCCCTCGCGACCATCGCCCGCCAACACAACCTCAACATCATCTCTTACGCGGATGACACTCAACTGATCCTATCCCTCACCAAGGACCCCAGCACCGCCAAAACTAACCTACACGAGGGAATGAAAGAAGTCGCTGAATGGATGAAACAAAGCCGTCTGAAACTGAACTCAGACAAAACAGAAGTCCTCATCTTAGGTAAATCCCCCTCTGCATGGGACGACTCTTGGTGGCCGGAAGCCCTCGGAAAAGCACCCATCCCGACAGACCACGCACGGAACCTAGGCGTCATCCTGGATTCTTCTCTCTCTATGAACAGACAAGTCAGCGCCGTATCCTCTTCCTGCTTTAACATTCTTCGCATGCTCAGAAAAACATTTCGCTGGATCCCCTCCGAAACAAGGAAAACAGTCACCCACGCTCTGGTCACGAGCCGACTGGACTACGGAAACACCCTCTACGCAGGTACTACCGCAAAACTCCAGAAGAAACTACAACGAATCCAAAACGCCTCAGCCAGGCTCATATTAGACATCCCACGCAACGAACACATCTCTAGTCACCTTAAAGACCTCCACTGGCTACCCGTCAATAAGAGGATTACTTTCAGACTGCTTACCCACGCACACAAATCACTCTACGACATTGGACCAGAGTGCCTCAACTCTCGACTGTCCTTTTATACCCCCTCCCGCCAACTTCGCTCCTCCAACCAAGCCTTCGCCACTGTACCTCGCATCAACAAGACCACCATGGGAGGCAGATCCTTCTCATACCTGGCTGCCAAAACATGGAACTCTCTCCCCGATTACCTTCGTCTCACCCAGAATCATCTAGCGTTCAGAAAGCAACTTAAAACGTGGATATTTGACAAATAATCCTCCTCCCCTTCCTAAGCGCCTTGAAACCCTCTGGGTATGTAGTGCGCTATATAAATGTTATGACTTGACTTGACTTGATGTTCAAGTAGCTAATTCCCTATCCACTAACCAGCAATCTATGCGCGACCAGGAGGCGTGTGCAGAGGAGTAGCAGGAGCCCTCCCGTGTCGCTGGATGGTGGGTTTTCCATGGGTCTGCAAGGCCGCGCTCTTCCGCAATATCCCTGAGGGTTCGCTGCGCAGCTGTGTAATGATGTGATTGGGGGTGTGACCTGTCTAGGCTGGGGTTGAGCGTGACATTAAAGTCTCCACCCCAAATCAAGTGTGTGGTGTCTACATCTTTTATCTTCCCCCACAACACCCAAAAAAATTCTGGGTCATCTGAATTTGGGCCATAGCACGATACCATGGTAATGGATTGCCCCAACGGCCTGCCCCACATAACAGCATCCCTCCCCTGTGGGTCTGCATAGGAGCCTATAGGAGTGTATGGGAGTGTATGTTGTACCAGCACAGCAGTGCCCCGGGCATATGAGGAGTAACAGGAGAATCCTCTATGGGCTGCCCAGCGGGCAGCGAAGGTAGGAGATGAGTTGGACCATAGATGTGTTTCCTGCAGCATAGTGCAATAAACATTGTGGCGGTCCAGATAAGCAAGAATATGACGACGTTAACGGGGATCTCCTAAGCCGCGCACATTCCACGATAGGAAGTTATATTTAAGTATATTCGGACGGGTCTCTGTCATAGTCGTAATAGAAGAAAACGTGATGGGCCATAGTGTGTGTAGTGACATGTGGATAAGCCAAGCAGTGAAATCGTGCCAAGTGCTGGAACAAAAGGAACTTGAAGAACAATACCCAATCCCTCCCTCCTCCCACAACAGCAGCCCCAACTTTCCGTGCAAAGCAGCCTCCTCCCACCCAACAATCCCACAAGACCCAGTCCCAACAGGGGACAGTAAGGAAACATTGCAACCACGTTGCACAAAGTCACTCTACAATTGAATAAAGTTCAAGTTATAGGGTTCACCTGGTAGGGTAGTAACAAGAGGGCAACCAGGGTCTCCTCGCTGCAGCGAGGGTGTTCCGGTGCAATAATGGAAGTTCATCCCAGCATGGTATTCACTAGGGTTTACAGCCCAGATCGTGCTATGCTTCAGATGGGAGGAGGGGCAAATGGGGTGAACCAGATGATATATGGTCATGCTGAGGCAGCGGCATTTAAAAACAAAGTGAGGCGTCTCTGTTCAGGGTCCATGCCTCACGTAGTGCTTTAAGGGATCAGTTGTCTGGCAACCCATGCTGTAATCGTCTATGCTGGACCTTTGGAGGCGAAGTCCGGGCTCATACAGTAGCAGGTGCTGAATGCGTAAGCGAGAGGCCTAGGGGCCCACCTGCTGCTCAGTTTGGGGTATGATGACTGCACAGCGCCGGTGGGGGGTATGATTCCCCGGAAATGATTCAAGTATCTAGCGCAAGGGGGTCATTCAATATCCGATGCGCCTCCGTCGACTGCCTAACGTCGTATAGGGGACATCCGATCCCCAGGCTGCTTTGGCAGGGCCTTGATAAAGTCTTGGACATGTTGTGGGTTGGTTAAAAAATGTTGTTTGCCTTGAGAAGTCACCCTCAGCCGAGCTGGGAATAGCATGGCGTAGGGGATATTAAGTTGTTGAAGTTTTTTCTTTGCTTGTAGAAATTTGCGTCTCTGCTCCTGTACTGCCACAGTAAAATCCGGATATATGGAAACCTCTGTACCTTCATGTTGTAGACGTCCTTTTTCTCTGGATAGGCGGAGGGCCATGTCCCTATCTCGATAGTTCAGCATTTTGGCCATGATGGGACGTGGAGGAGCTCTGGGAGGGGGCCGGCTCGCCAGTGAGCGATGAGCCCTCTCCACCACAAATACCGTGGAGAATTCCTCTCTGCCAAACATCGTTATGAGCAAGAGTTCCACATAGACCTCCATTTTCCCTGTAGCGGTGGATTCCGGTATTCCGAGGATGTGGAGGTTATTCCGTCTAGAGCGCGATTCTAATTCCTCATTCGTTGCAGTTATCACCCTCAACGTTTGTCGCGTTTTTCCACTCTGTGCGTTAGGCCGTCCATTCTGGCAGACATGGAGTCCATTTTAGATTCTTTTGAAGTCAGGCTCGACTGCATCACAAGCAGCAGTTCTTTCAGGTCAGCTGTGGAGGTAGCCGGGGCCCCTGCGTGATCATCGTCTTCTTCAGTCTGAGAGCGGGGAGTTTTACGGGTGTCGAAGGTAAGTTTTGCTTGTCTGCCATTCGGTTTCCCCATTGTGACCTGGCGGGTGAATCTGCGGTGACTAGGTGTCCCGGGGGGATCCGTGTCCTCTCCTCTGTGCGGTGTGGCTTGGATGTGGAGAGCTGGTTAGAGGCGGAAATACCCAGCTTTAAGTGTGGTGTTGTGTCTTCTTAGGCCGTCATGCTATATGCTCTAAGCTGCAGCGTATATACTCGCAACTGTGGCTTAGTAGGTCAGCCCCTTCCCGTGAATACCTTCTTTCTGCCCAGTCTGGGGTGATGGCTCAGCATCTGGGAGTGGGACACAGGTTAGCGGGCTCTATGACGTGACACCAAGGCGATCTAGAGACTCATCTTCCAGCCCACTTGTGTAGCGTGTGTTAACTCAGCCCACAGGGCCAGGGCCAAGGCTTTAATGTAAGCACCGATAACTGCAGCCAAAGAGGGCCTCACATCTAGCAGTTTCCCTAGGGTTCACCAACCTGGTGGGAGGTATGGCAGTGTTCAGTGGAGCACGGCTGGGGTATTATAAGGCTGGTGGGGTCGTGCCTGCAAGCTCGAGCCCTGTGCGACGCAATTCCCAGGGCACAGCGGCAGCGCCAGACGCGGTGCATGCAGCACCAAAGGCCTGTCGCAGGGAGAGGTGCCCAGGCTCCGACTAGTGTGGCCCCGCAGATGCAGGGGACAACGCCTGTCCATCACGCCGCGCCAGGTCCCCAGCCAGGTAACGCAGCAGTTATAGGCCTCAAACGGCCGAGTCTGGACGCCTCTCTCGGGCCTCGCAGGGTAGTCTCCGCCCCTCAGACCCCAGTCGCGGCAGCCCCAGGCCGATCGTGTCTCACCCCAAGTGTGTGGTAGTCCTCCGTCGGCCGTCCCGTGGCACTGACAAGGTCCCACAGACTCTCTGTCCGTGCCTGCTGTCACCACCCGATCCTCCGCCCATCGACCAGCAGTGTCCTGGCAGAGCAGCCCGGGAGTCCGCAGGATTCGCGTCAGTGATGCCAGGGGGGGCGCGATGCTTCTCAGTGTCCCTCCAGGGACTAGTGGGTCTGTCGGGGGTCTTTCCCCGGTGGCAGTGTCGCAGCAGGTAATCAATTTCCTCCCTCTCACTCCAGCGGCCGTCCCCTCAGGCCGAGCCGATCTGCTCCGCCGCCATTTTAAGCGGCACGGCCATGGAGTCCAGTCATTAGCTAGTAAGGCGTCTCAAGGCGGATTGTTGCATGATGGTGACTTCAGTTAGGCACTACGCCGTCCTGGCATCTGTGGGGCCGTGTTTATTATATTGTAGAACCGGGATGAGGAGGATTTGCAGCGGATTACTGCCCGAACTGCAGGAGCCTCACGCAAGTGCGGCCATCCTGCTTGGCGCCCTCAAGCGCCCCCACCCACAAAAAGGTCCCTTGGTGGCACGATTCATCATCGGGTTCTTCCCACCCCGCTGAGGAATGGGGCATGCTACGACCGCCGAATACCTGGGAGCACTTTGGAGTGAAGTAAACTATGTGTATTGGTGTGAGAGTGGAAGGGTCAGGAATGAGTGAGTTAAAAACCTGGCTTTATGGAAAAACTAAACTTTAATGCTCCCTGTAGCTGGTATTGATAAAAAACGGGAAAGAAGGAGTGAAAAAAGCTTAAATGAGCATTTCCCTCGCTGGTCGACATGTTTCGAAGCCTAACCCGAAGCTTCTTCTTCAGGACCAAATGCAGTGATCCCTGTTACCACTCTGACTAATGCCTAGTGCTGTTAGCCTATTAGGTGTTATGGATTATTATACTTCTGTGGAAGACATTCGTTCAATACCTACTTGATAATATTCTTTAATAGAATTCAAAAGTCTCTCTCTGTAAAGTTCTCTGTGACTGTGCAGGTGGAGTGATGGTGAATCTGGTAGATGTCACGTTTTCACCATTCAGCCCTGGTTGTTGTGGCATTGCTTCTCTCTACATAATGGTAGAGTAGTTGCAACCATCCCTCTCTCACCTTGATGCACCTATTGCGGGTGTTCCCCTCTCACTGGATGTCCGGAGGCCCTCTTGATCCAGGCTTCCACTGGACTGGGTGTACTTCGCCGTCCCTCCAACGCCACCCTCGAGGTACATGGAGGAAGCGCTATGAGTCCCACCTTCAAGTCCTATGCTCCTCCTGGAGGGTAGTTGTTTCTTGATAGGAGGTGTGGCTCACTGGTTAGAGGCGGCAGACCCGGAGGCTGAGAACGGCCCGGGACCAGGGTTCGATTCCCGACGCGGCAGGGTCGAGGACCAGGGTCAGCGGACTGATAATTCTCGCCTCGGTGCCCACTTTGGGCAGTGATCACACTCGGTAACTCTGGGCATTAAGCTTGCCTCATCTCTACAACGGCCCCCCACAGACGCCGGGGATGCCTGGCTTCACCTTGGAGATACCCAGCATGGGACCATCTCACAGGGAAAGCCAGGACGGGTTCCCCAGCGGTCATTCGCGCCAGGATACTCCGGTAGTAATTGAGCGCGCTACAAAACACCTTACATTTACATTTACATTTACATTTACTCCTACCACTTAGCACAAGATCTTCGTCTTCCTGGGACCTGCAGAGGAGCAGCTGTAGACTCATCTCTCGTGGCGGGACCCCCTCTCACCGTTGTCCCTGAGGCCTTTGCCCCTGGGTCGCCACGTTCTGGTGTGGAGTAGTCGGATCCTCTTCTCAAGGACATCCTAGCAGGTCATCTTCGCTCTCGTGCTCCAGCCCATAGAGTTAGGGTCTAGGCTAAGATCTTCGTAGCAACTCCTCTCCTTGCGCTCTCCATCCTTAGTCTGATGGTACTCCAGTGTCAGCAACTTGCATAGTCACTTCTTCCCCTTGCAGTGGCGTCATTTCACAACTGGGCGCATATGCCACACACTTTCTCCAGGGACCCGCTGCTTAGGGATGTTGTCCTGTACCACCCCATCCCACCCGGTGGCATCACTCCCTGTGTCCATACTGCTGCAGTGACGAACCAATGGCCACTGGGCATCAGTGCAAATCTCCTTCACCGGACCTGGCAGCCTTACGCTTAAAGTTCCTTTAGACGCTTACTCGCTGACTGAGTATGTAGACCATTATGCACCCCTAGCATGACAGTCTTGGGGGTCTGCTAGTACAGTTTAGGCAGGTACACTTTCCCCGCACAAAGTGGAGCTGCAGCAGCTGTTCCTTTGCTGCTGTGCATTTCCCTTGCACTGTTGTGTTTTTTCTTCTTTTCTTTTTACTTCTATTAACCAGCATTGAGCTGTCGCTCCTTTTGCATTTCCTGTTTGCCCCTGCAGTCTTTGCTGTGTCCCAGTCGTGTTGCTGTTTTCTTTCATAAGCGGGTGCAGTCCCCTAAATGGCCACTAGATGGCAATGCCTCATTGTTTCCAACGTGGGCCCAGACTGTTTTCCTGACGCTGAGGCCTTGCGCAGTCTCTGTCCATTCATTTCATGTAGAGATGTCGATGCCTGGATTTTTTCGTGACCTCAGCTGCTCCCCTGATGCGGCGAGTCACTTCACTCACCCAGGCACAGCCACTCGCACCAAGGTAAGTCCTTTACTTTTTTCCTTTTCAGGCCGTTTGGGGGGGGCACACCAGACCGTGGCAGTGTCTCTTTCCCCACATAGCCTTATTTGGCTGCATTGCTGTGCGTCCGCTCGCCTCTCTGAGCTCCGTTAAGCGCTCCTACGCCTCTGCAGCTGCCTCTCTTACTGCATGGGCTGTGCAGGGCTGGAGCTGCCGCCGGGGAATCTCCACATCTTCTTCCCTTGCAGCGGGCCTCAGTGAATTTCGCGCTGTGCCGGGAAGGCTTTTCTCCTCTCCCTATAACGACTTGTGTGGTGACGTTCTAGTCGTTCGGAGCGGGTGCCGCGGGCGGAACCGGAAGGGAGGCCATTTTGTGAAGCCGCGACTTAGGAGCCTGTCGGACGCTCTCCCCGGCGCTCAGTTTAATAAAAAGAAGTTAAACCACTCCTGAGGCTCCTGAGTGGTTCTTAAGGGTAGAGGCGACCCTCTACAAATGGCGACGAGGCACAGGATACCTCAATTAAGGAAGTAGAGAGAAAAAAACCAAAAAACGAACAGTGGATTGAGCATCCCACAGCCCACAAGACTGAGCGTGGCAGAGGGACAGGAGGTCACCAAAGAAGGACCCAGAGGTGAGAAGCAGAGCAAGTGCAGACAAGCACAAGCCGCCACACAACCTCCACTAGGGCACAGCTGGTGAGTGCACAGCACCCCAAGCCTACCAGCACATAGCTGGTACAGACAAAAAAAAAAGAAGCAAGAAAACAGGCGGCCACAGCAGGCAAAAATATAAACAAGCAAAAGTGTAAGAGGTGCACCCAGTCGTCACAGACACTAGTGAAGGACATCAGAGGGTAGCTGTAACCAGGAGAGAACTAACACACACAGGTCCTACTTCCGACCTACCCACTGACAAAGAGCAAGCCAAGGCCCAGCACGCGGTCCCTAGACGCAGCCCTGGAACTCTTAAGCACGTCCGGCAGTGAGGAAGGAGACGCAGCGCACACACAAGGAAGCGGACAAGAAGAGAGACAGGCGCCAGGAAGCCCACCAAGAGCAAGTGTGCCACAAAATCAAGTCCCACGCAACGCGGGAAAGATGAGTGCACAATCGTCCTCCCTCACCAACTTGGTCCCGTTCTTACCCAAGAGAGGGGAGCCAGCTATGCCATGGGAAGACTGGAAGAGGTACTTTCTGAATTATCTATCAGCCCTAGAGGAAGAGAGCGAAGTGGCATACTCGAGCGCCTCGAGCAAGAAGATACTCCTGCACAACCTAGGCCCGGAGGGTATTCGAGTATACGACAACTTAGTGAAGAAGACCAGAGACCCCACAGACACAGATGAATTCCAACACGCGGTAGAGGATCTAGACTCGCACTACCGACCAGTGGTGTGTGTAGCCATAGATAGATGCAATTTCTTCCAGAGGAAGCAAGAAGGAGGGGAATCCGTCGACGAATACGTAGCTGCCTTACAAAAACTAGTGGTGACCTGCAAATTTGGAACATTGCACGACGAACTGATAAGGACCAAATAATAATGCACACGTCCAACACAGCCCTCCAAGAGAAGCTGTGGGTGAACGGCGATGCCCCACTCAAAGAAGTAGTAGCTATGGTGAAAAAAGCGGAGCTGTCGAAGAGATGCGCAGAAGCAGCCAGGAAGTACACGATCAGCAAGACGACGGTGTGCAAAGTGACAGAAG
Organism: Lissotriton vulgaris; assembly: GCF_964263255.1. Taxonomy (NCBI): domain Eukaryota; kingdom Metazoa; phylum Chordata; class Amphibia; order Caudata; family Salamandridae; genus Lissotriton; species Lissotriton vulgaris. The sequence continues at coordinate 999,327,501 of NC_141691.1, forward strand.
GGTACAGCCCGAAAAAGAACCAACAAAGAGAACCAGTCAAGACACAGCCCCAGAAAAGATAACCACAGAGAACCGGAGGAACGCAAAGGCCCAGGTGGGACAGCAAGGACAATTGCTACCGATGTGGAAGCTCGACACGCGTTGGCAACGACAAAGTCTGCCCAGCATTCAGGGCCAGGTGCTCGTATTGTGGCGTCATGGGTCACTATGAAAAGGTGTGCCGACACCGGCCCAGGAAAACTGAAGTGAAATATGTAACGCAGGAAGGTGAAGTGAAGGAGACACACAAGAAGATGAAGAAGAAGAAGGGGAAGTTTTGTGCATAAACGACCAAGTCCTGGGGATAAATTGCACTAATTCCAAGAAACCGGTGCTGAGAATGAAAATTGGAGGAGCAGAGATCGACATTGTGGCAGACTCGACCTCCCCCTACACGATAGTGCAACAATCGGTATGGGAGAAGAACTTTCAGAAGGAGACAGCAGCACAACTAATGTCCCCAGACATACGCCAGGTCACATACACCGGCGAACCGATACCCACGGTAGAGTATTGCCCCTTCACCTTCGAATTCAAAGGACGAAAGGCGGATGGCAAGCTGTATGTGGCCAAAAAGGGGCCGTCAGTGTTAAGTTCGATAGACCAGGGAGCCCTGGGCATTCAACTCAACCCAGGAGGGGTCGATAAAGTATTAATGACAGACACCGACAGTGGATACGAAAAGGAGACGTGGAGGAGAGAATACCCAGAGGTCTTCAAAGGAACAATTGGCCGAATGACCAAGTTCACGCACAAAATACGTCTGAAGGAAGGCGCACATCCAGTGAGCCACAAAGTCCGCAACATACCGTTCCGAAGCAGAGAGGCGGTACAGGAGGAATTGAGGCACTTAGAAAAGAGCGGCATCATAGAGGCCATTGAGAGTGCGGAATGGCTTGCACCCTTGGTCGTGGTGCAGAAGCCCAGCGGGAAAGTGCACCTGTGTGTGGACCTCAGGGAATTAAACAAGAACATACTAGTTGACAAGTTCCCTCTACCAAGGATCAACGAAATGCTGTCAAAGACGAAGGGAATAAAATGGTTCTCCACAGTTGACCTCTCTTCCGCGTACCACCAGATTACATTAACCCATCGTGCAGTCACCGAACTTCCTTCATAACCCAGGTTTTGGGTGTTATAAGTTCCTAAGGATGCCGTTTGGACTAGCGTCAGCTGCAGCGATTTTCCAAAAACTAATGCACAAGCTATTTCAGAAGGAAGAGGGAGTGCAATACTTCCAAGACGACATACTCATCGGAAAGTCGAAGAAGGACCACAACACGAAACTACACACGGTGTTATCCATACTGGAGAAGAACGGACTCACGGCGGAATGGACGAAATGCAAATTCGTAGTAAAGTCTGTGACATACCTAGGTCACGAAATCAGTGAGAAGGGAAGTGAACCGAAGAAAGCAAACGTGACGGCCATCCAAGATGCACCCACACCAATGAGGAAGGAGGACATTCGCTTGTTTCTAGGAATGGCTGAATTTTATAGCAAATTCATTCCTCATTTTGCCTCCAAAACCCATAACCTGAGGCAGCTGCTGAAGGAGAAGAACGTGTTCAAATGGACAGGAGAGGAACAAACAGAGTTTGACGCCCTGAAGCAGGAGATTTGCAACACAGTACCCCTCAAAGGATTTGACCAAGCAGCTCTGTCTATATTAACGACGGACGCGAGCGACAAAGGTTTAGGAGCTGTATTAATGCAAAGGTCACGAGAGGGAGAGATCTCAACGGTCAGCTTTGCCTCGAGGTCGCTTGCACCGAACGAAGTAAAATTCAGTGTAATCAAAAAGGAGATGCTGGCAGCTGTGTGGGCCATTGAACAGTTCCGACAGTTCCTATGGGGCTCCAGTTTCCTACTTCGCACAGACCATAAACCCTAGTGAAGGTACTCACTTCAAGCGTGGGAACAAAGTGGGTTGCTGAACCGTTCCTGAGTGAAGAAATTATATGGATTTGGCGTGACCGAGGGTGTAAAACTGGCACCCTTGGGCATCCATTTTGTTGGATGTATTTGCCTCACACACCCGAATGGGTGTCATGCTTCATCATAGGCGTTGCTCCTCGTCGGGGAGGCGGTGCAATCCCTGACAGGCTCACCTCAAAGAGGGGCTCTTTAGCGGAGATCTTTTGAATCCAACTGCCTTATGGTGAAGTGCGGGTATGTGGGGAATTGGGCAGATAGCCTGGAAGGTGATTAAAATGTAGTAGGGAGTACCAAAAGGACTCCTTTATTCTGGGGGTCTCCCGCTACGGTTAAAAACGTGGATCCAACTCACTGGGTATCACTATATTAAGTTCAGTGTCCCTAGATGATATTGGAGAAGAGATTGGTCAACATGTTTCTCGCATCAGGAAATATCCCGCGATTCATCAGGACCTATCACGTGTGGAGATTCTAAAAGTTGCATTCATTCAACAGCATGCTAGTGTCATGTGTGAAAGTGCACGTGTGATGTGTCTTGGTTACCTCTGTAGTGTTATCCTATGCCTTAGGGTCAAGAATTAAATGCTACATGAGTGTTCGGCGGTTTATGAACATCAGGGGAGAGCCTTCAGATGTGGCTCGGATTCTACCGTGTTCTAGCAGTGCGACCTACCCATACCAGCCGAGCTCGGATAGAACATTACTCACTTCAGAACCCGCATCGCCAAGATGACCTTGAGGTTACTAGACTTTGTATAGAAAGTTGAATACATCCCGGGCAACAAAAACAGAGTGTCTGACTTCCTAAGAAGTGCGGCGGCTATGGAAAGAGCAGAAGACCAGGAGCCCTTTGGATGGGAAAACTACATGGTAGCAGTAACCCAGGACCATGAAGAAGTGATCAGCGAAAAGGAATAGAGTGAAGCGTATGCCCATGATGAGGTCTTAGAAGCGGTGAAAGGCTACATGGTGCACGGATGGCCGGACAAGAAACATCTCGACAGCCAATTGAAGAAATTCTGGGAGGTGCGAGAGGAACTATCAATTGGAGACAACCCGATCTTCCTACTAAGAGGGGGCAAAGTAGTTCCCCCCTCAGACGTTAGTAGAACACCTCCTGGCTATCATACACGAAGGACACCTCGGCATAATGAAAACTAAAGCCCGAGCAAAGCAAGCTTACTAGTGGCCAGCCATGGACAGCCAAGTCGAAAGGCATGTAGGTCGTGCGAGCAGTGCAGCAGAGCGGACAAAACACAGGTCCTGTTGAGACCACCCTTAGGAAAGTTCACCGTTCCCTCCAGCCCGTGGGAAATGCTATCCGTGGACATTTTGGGACCCATCCTCAACACCCATGGAGTGCCAAAATACGCCATAGTCTTGGTGGATAAATACTCAAAGTAGCCGAAAGTGGAAGTGCATGAAATGGTAGACACGGAAACAGTACTTTCCTTCTTAACTTCTACTTTCCTGAAGGAAGGAATCCCCAAGGTAATTACTTGTGACAATGGACCACAATTTGTATCCGAGAAATGGGACGCTTTCATGGCGTGAAACGGAATCGAAGTCAAACATACCCCCATTTACCACCCAGCGGGGAACGGACAGGTAGAACAATTCAATAGAGATCGGTACAGGCGGTAATTAGCGCTGGACAAGATTGGGAAAAAGAACTCCCGAAAATGTGGTGGGCGTACCGCATCACACCAGCCAGCACAGGGTACAGCCCCTTCCGCATACTGCGAGGGCGAGAACCATTCACGAAAGACAATCTGGCGTGGAAGCATCTAATCGTCCAGAGCAAATGGTCCCCTGCTGTTGTGAGGTGCAACATCGAAAGGGCACAAGCAGTGTACACCGAACATTACAACACAAAAAGGAATGTCCAAGATGTAGCCCTGGAAAAGGGGGATACTGGTGGTAGAGCCATATTGTAGATCAGCGCTGCTCAGCGACGGTAAGGTATGGTCTTAAGACAGGATGGCGAGATGCAGCAAGATCCTAAAGTGGGAAGTACCAGAAGAGACACGTCCCCTGAGTGGAATAGATGGTGAAGAACAGAGTTCCGAAACGACGGCGGAGATGGATAGGCTGGGAGATCAAGCACGTTGGGAAGGCGAAGACAACCAGCACTACCCAGAAGAAATTGACAGAACCGTGCCCCCTATGCCAAGGAGTCCAGAAGGGGACAGACTCAATCGGGAACCAAGGTCATCTACAGGCAGTGAGGCGGTAAGCCCGGGAAAGACACAAAGCAAGACTACTGGAAAAGCTCAGTTGAGAGCCCGGTCGGGCAGAATGGTCAAGACCCCCAAGAAGTTCGAAGGGTTCAGCATGGAGATCAAGTAAGACTGTTCCTTATACCAATTTCGCATCCTGATGCTCCTGGACTTAGACTGATTGTGTTCTATTGTATTTTGGTTGAGGGCACCAAAGGGGGGAGATATGTGGTGATGTTCTAGTCGTTCGGGGCGGGCGCCGTGAGCGGAACCGGAAGTGCAGCCATTTTGTGAAGCCGCAACTTCGGAGCCCGTCGGACGCTTTCCCCCGTGCTCAGTTTAATAAAAGAAGTTACAACCACTCCTGAGGCTCCTGAGTGGCTCTTAAGGGTAGAGACGACCCTCTACAACTTGCAGTCTCTATTATACTGCAGTGTTTCACCACATTTGTTGGGGCTTTCTGCTATCGGGTGCAGCCTCATGCCGCATACTTGACATGTGGGGCTGTGGCAGCAACTCACTTGAGGGGTCTGCCCATTTTCACACCGACCTGTGCAGCTCTGGACAGGCCTCTCGTCTCCAGAGTGGAAGACTGTTCTCCGTGTTTGCTTCCCTTTTTGGGGTACCATGGCTCATACTCAGTGCGGCCCTGTAACGCCGTACCATGCCTGCTCAGACGTGCTACTTCTTCCCTGTTGGCTTTCCCATCTGCCAGGCGGGTGATCATCATGCTTGCAGCGCACAGCGTCATTGGCCAGGCTACTCCTCACAAGACTCTACCTTACTCTGCACACTGTTCTCCCCTTACAGTTCCTCCCAGGTGCCGGGTGAAGGTCCTTCTCACTGCAGGCCGCTGGGGAAGGTTGCTCACACCACGCAGGTGCGTCACCCCACCCGGCCCATTTCTATGCACCCCGTGGGGCTCATCTCATGGCCACCACTCAGAGGGCTCTTCTGGTGCTCTGCTTCACCAAGCTCCTTCATCACGCAGTCCGTACTGTTATCGGGTGCCGCCATGCACTTACATGTTTTTAGAGCTAACAAAGGTCCTAAGCTTTTGACAAATATAACATATAATAACAGACACTTATAATAAAGACTATGTATCTTCTCTCCAACGTCCAGCCGTACAAGGAGATTTTTATTTTGAAAATTTGGTGAGTATATACGTTTTTTAGAAAGTGGAACAAGCCACAATTAACTGGGCACAAGTCTGTACCAAGTCATAGGAAAGGAGAAGACAATACATTGGGGAGGAAGAGGATAGAGTAGCAGGCAAACAAGGTGGAGAAAGGTGGTGGCTTATAGTACAATGAAATGTTCATAAGCTCAAAGCCCACAGTAACGGCAACACATATTAAAAAATTGAAAAGGGAAGCAGAACTGCACAAACTGTCCACGTAACGTTTCGATCCCTATCTCCAGTAATTAAATTGGGATCATCTTCAGGACTACAGTAAACATTTTGCCTGAGTGTATTTAAAACAAGCCTATAATTTACACATAGGAGGATAAAGAGGGGGGAAAAAAAGGGGAGACAAGTTTTCTCAGAGAGAAATGTACATATTTACAACATGTAATTTTACAAAACTCTACTGTGCTGCTTTTTAACCATTAAAAAGTGCAGCGGACGTGGTGCTGACTGACACAAAAGGGCACGGTTGGTGGTGTGCTCATTTTTTGTGTGCGGCTCACGTGCAGCAAAAGTTGCCATAATGGTGTGAGTGAAGCAGGGAGGCAGGAGAAGCACGCTTGTGAAAGTGAACAGTGCCGGTAAAGGAATTAGCACTACTGGATTGGATTAATGCGGTGCGGTGATTCGTGAAACTAGAAACAGTATTGGTGCAGCACGATTGTGAGTAGGGACTCAACCTGCTTTGGACCGTGGTACATAGTGAAACAATTGCCGATTGGTGTGGGGAACCTGTGTTAAGAAACAGGTTATGGAGGTAAACTGACCGTTGCACTTAATAGAGGTGCATACACGGCGTGAGGAACCAGGCGGCTAGACGCCGGGCCATCTAGAAGAGTAACTCTCAGTTAGTATGAGGTTCGATCAATACAGCTGATGAGCATCTCAGCTGGCAGAATTTGATATACCTGAAAGGCTTAGCGAATATGTAAGCGCAGCCACACTCCGCTTCTAGGGAAATACGTGGTTCAGGTGAGGCAATAAGCAATCTATAATGAGGATAAATTGGAAGTTTAAATTAGTAGCGTTAATGGGCTGTGGGTCTGTTATGAATGGGGCGCCCAGCTGGGCTTAGGGTTACCTTGAACGAGTTAGTTGATGGCGTTCATTGCATGCACTTACAGGCACAACAGGTGCGGGGTGGGCTCCTGATCATCTCTTTCTCTCTACAGGATTCTCACATGCCCCGCCGGCATTCAGACACTTCCTATGCCTCCTAGCAGGGGGTGCCCCTGACACAGGCAATGTAAGTAAGTAAGTGCTTTATTGTACAGTTAATAAAAACCATTACGAGTAGCCATTGGCAATAAAAAAGAGCAGGTTGTAAAAAAAAAGAAAGAAAAGACAGTTAAAAAACAAATAAAAAGACAGAATAAAAAATTGGAAGTGGGGGAATGTCCGTCCTCCACGAGATGCACATGTGTTTCTTAGAAAAGGAATTCGTATATCTATCCTGGGTCTTGCTCCCAACGGGCGGGGTGTTCTGTCAACTCCATTCCCCATTTTACCTTTTGGAGGACAGTCTAGCACTCTCCCTAAGTGTTCATAACTCTTTGAGATGGTCCTTCAGTGTTACGGGTCAGTTTAAATCTCAAGGCCGGCCTGATGTTTAGAAGCTGACGATGTTGAGGGAGTGGTGTCGGTATCCGTTTGGTCTTTCGTTGTTTTGAGCCTTGTTTCTACCACTCCGAGGTATTTTACCAGTCGGCAGGCCGTTTGCACATCCCCTCCGCTGAAGCAAGTCAAGGTTGCTTCTCTGCAAGACCTGATTCCTTTTTATATAAATAGGGGTCTCAGTAAGTTCTTGCGGTCTTGCTGCAGCTCTTTGCAGATAGTAATGACACAGGCAATGCTTTCTCCACCTCAACCACCAACAACAAGGCGGCTGCACATGGGGGCTCACCCTCTCGTTGCCATTGTAATAGTGTAGGGCCCTAGGCCCTCATACATACATAAACATGACACAGACACCATTAGTTACTAGGTAGAACTGCCCCAGGACATGTGCGCCCAGCCCCTTTTATTATCAGGGTCACATGCCCTGTGCTGCCTGTGCTGGATGGGTGCGCGTTGTGGTAAGCCAGCCCTCAGGGAGTGGCTGGTTGCATAACAACTAGACCAGTGAACGACAGGTTATTACAGTAATGGCCATAGCCACAGCAGGGAACAAGCATTGCATTATCTCTCTCTCTGTGTTTACATACCACTGTGATTCTCCCAGCGACTTTAGAAGAATTAAATGCTGTTGCCCCTGTGTGTATTCAAATCTGTGGCCTTCAAATTACTACAGCCCAGCAGCTACTGAGCTACGTTGTTTGTAGCCTCACAGAACCTGCTGCCTGAGGTTCTTGGAGTGGAAACTGGAGCTGTCCAGAAACACTCCTAGATGTATTAGAAGCACTCACCTCGGACTCCAATTTCAGGCTGAGATCAGGGCTCAAGGCAGCTGCTTCTCTCTTTTGGGAAGGTCCAGCCTTACTCTTTATGTATACTGTTCTGCAACAGCACTATTTGTGTCAGGTTTAACATGGTCACCAACTTATCTGGCTGCACGATGAAACATGAAGAAACTCTTTTGTATTTTCAAGTGTTGAAAATCCACTTACTGCTAAAACGTTTTACAAATAAATGTTGCACACTTAAAATCGAACTGTTAGTGCCTGGTGTGTTCCACTAAGAGGAAAGGTGGATCCTGGAAGGGGAAGGTGATCCCAGACACATGCATTCTGCTGAACTTGCTGTCTGTTCTATGGGGTGCTCTTCAGGTGGACGCAGGGGACAGCACCTTTCGAACCAGAAATGTAATGGGTCACATACATACACTGAAAATACCAATGATTGTTGCAATGTACCTATCAATAGCCATTGTTATATTTTTATATTGGTTGGTGTTCACATATCATATGTAATATATATATATATATATATATATATATATATATATATATATATATATATATATATATATATATATATATATATATATATACATGTTTATAAACTGAAATATATCTTAATAAGTAACAACAATGTTGGAGGAAGATGTGAGTCTCATAACGAATAATGATCAGTTGTCCAGAAGGTATATAGGGATAACTAGGAAAACAAAATGTCAAATACAGACAGATATGGGATGAAAATGATACTAGAAAAACTGTTATCTGTAGGAGCTATAATCTAAAATTACTGATTCTTTAGGCGGGCTATTAAGTGTTGTTGATTTTTAAATATCTAAATTGATTATGTTTCACATTTTATCAACTAGTTATACATTTTTCACACTTTTGCACCTTATTGAGGATAGAGGCTTCTGTTCCTCAAAGAAATAAAAACAACAAATAAAACAAAAGTCTATGTGCAGGAACGATGGACTATGAGCATGGAGAAAAAAGAAAAAAACAGAAAAACATATATTAGATATTTTTGAAAATAGTAATAATTTTTTTGAAATATATATTTATCTATTTATCAATTTATTTATTCAAATATGTATGTATTAAGATATTTATTTATTTATATAAATCTATATATCTATTGCATATTGCCATTTATGTACATGTATTATAATTATAATATTTTGAATTTAGCACTTTATGAAACAGTTCCGTAGGATTGCACAATTTGAGATTATAGAAACATGACAACAAAAGTCAATACTGGTATTCAGACCACGATTTTTTGGAGACAAACCCATGTGTGATGAAAAGCAGATACAACTGTAAAAATAGTTATAATGTTCATGAAATATCACGGTACTACCCACATGCACTGTCACTTTAAATGGTGTTGAAAGAAAGCACAAAATGTTGGAAGGAAAAAAAGTTTTAAAAAAGTGTGGATATAACAGCAGTCAGGTGACCAACACAAGTGTCATGTGATCAAGTAACTTCGGTACTGAAACACATTATGGCCGACTGAGAGCAACCCAATAAAGGATTCTTTGCACTAAAGCTGGTCCGTGCTCCTATTTTGTTGGAAACGTACAAAGGCCGGCTGGCAGAGGAGTTTTCATTATATATATATATAACACCAAATCCTGTCCATCTTCAAGTACTTGACAAGACGATAGGCAGGAACGGACCACCTCTCAGGTATAAAGTGCTATTGAAGTGCTTTATTGCTCCTCTCTCCCAACATGATGCGTTTCGACCGGGTCACCCCGGTCTTGATCACAATATGTATATATATATATATATTACCTACTGGCTATCGCCAGTAGGTATATATAGTTAGGATTAATTCCCTATGGCATTTCTGAAAATTCTATGTCTAATAACTTTGGCGTTTGTGGACGGAATCGGCTGAAATTTTCAGGAAAATGGCACATTTTGTTTCTGAGCAGCCCCTGAAAATTTGGTGGGGTTTCGTCAAGGGGGGGCCGAGAAAAAAGGGGGGTCCCAAAACGCGTTTTTCCCATTCATTTTTCCATAGGGCGGTTGGACTCACTTTTAGCTCGAACGGCTGAATGGATTTGCACGAAACTTGGCAAAATTGTAGGGACTGTTAGCCCGATGTGCCTTTGCTAGGTCTCAATATATGTGCTTCAGTGGATTTTGAGAAATTAACGTTTAAATCAAGATATATATCTGTAACAGCGCTCCGGGCAGCGATCCGGTCCGCTTACTTTTCGCGTTTCGGAACTTTGCGCGCAGAAAGCTGATTGGCTCTCCGGTGTCTGTCAACATTCTAAACAGTCCGGAGCGGCCGCCATCTTGTCTCTCGGTAGGATCGAGAGAGAAGAAGAGGTGATAAACGAAGGGGGAATTTAATGAAAGGGGGCAAGGTATCCCCCTCTTGACCCCCTAGGAATGTTGTTGGGGTTATTAAAGGGTCCCGTGGGGAAAAGAAAAAAAAAATGATTTTTCACGGTAGAAGCGCTTCACGGGCCGCGAACTGGGCCGCAAACTGGTAGCGAAACGGGAATTCGCCATTTTGTGCTTCGTTAATTAATTACTAGGTATAAGGGGGTGCGGGAGACGTATCCTAATCCCCTATGTTTCCTGAGGGTGGCTGAGGAGGCTGATATATGTTGATACATCTCTTCCAGCGGCTGTGCGTGAGCTTTTTTTTTTTTTGCTGCGTGACAGTCCGGAGCGGCCGCCATCTTGTCTCTCGGTAGGATCGAGAGAGAAGAAGAGGTGAAAAACGAAGGGGGAATTTAATGAAAGGGGGCAAGGTATCACCCTCTTGACCCCCTAGGAATGTTGTTGGGGTTATTAAAGGGTCCCGTGGGGAAAAAAAAAAAAAATGATTTTTCACGGTAGAAGCGCTTCACGGGCCGCAAACTGGTAGCGAAACGGGAATTCGCCATTTTGTGCTTCGTTAATTAAATTACTAGGTATAAGGGGGTGAGGAGACGTATCCTAATCCCCTATGTTTCCTGAGGGTGGCTGAGGAGGCTGATATATGTTGATACATCTCTTCCAGCGGCTGTGCCATCTTGCCTTTTTTCCAATGCCACAATTTTGTCGTGCACGGCAGCCATTTTAGATGCCAGGCTGGTCCCAGGCTATCACCTACCCCTGCGGATGTAGTTTATGGCCCCAGCTGTAGAGAATTCAGACATGCCAACCCTCCCGATTCAGGCGTGTGACTACTGATTTCAGTGCTAGTCTCCCGCCTCCCGATTTCTGCAAGCAAAAACCCGGGGGCATATTACGAACAACTAGCGATAATTTTTGTCTCTAACTTGTTTAGAGACAAAAATTATCGCCGCACATCGGCGATTTTTATCGCAGATAAACCTTGCTATTATCGCAGAAAAGTCAGCGATATTCATGTATTATCGAGCAAATGCTCTTAGCCATGTTATCCACCTCCCATTGGATAACATGGCTAAGAACTGCTCAGGGCAGGTGTTAGATTTTGGAGATATTCGCGCTTAGCGCGAATATCTCCAAAAGTTGGTAATAGGAGATAGCGATGTTAGGGACTGTTTCCAGTCGCTAACATCTTGGCACGCCACTTTGCATGTCATTAGTGATAAGTATCACTGACATGCAAAGCGGGGCCCAAGATGGTCGCTATCTCCTTTTAGCTGTCACTAACTGGTGTTAGCGACAGCTTGGTAATAGGGAGATAATTTTATCTCCGCTTTCATGGCTTTTAAAGCCAAAAAAGCGGAGATAAACCCCCTTGATAATATGCCCCACGATTCCTTGGGGGTTTCAGCTGACAGGGCTTGGTATTGTGTTACATGGTAATTTTTCCAGGAAACGTCAGAGGGTCGATGCAGGGGTTCTAGAAGAGGTGATAAACCATTTAAGCCTCATGAACAAGCGCATGGTCTTTTAAAGATTTGTGAAGTACTCGGGGCGGCGGTGTGTGTGTGCCCTCTTTCAGGAGCGGGCGGGGGGGCACTGCCAGCAACTTGCCAGGTCAGGTAGTGTTCAACACGTGCATCACCCTTTCTCTGCCTGCTATTGCGCTCCATGCTTCGGAAAGGTAAGAAAAAGAACGTGCATTTGAGTTTGAAATGTCCGATCCTGCAGCAGCACACTTCCAAAGCCCACACATGACAATAACCCGATTCAAGGCCCTATTCACCCGTTTTAAAAAAAATAGATAACACTCCAACAAAGTAAGATTATAAAACTTTATTAACTTTTAACTATAATGAACGGAACAAAAACTAAAAACATTTAAACATTTTTCAACTCAAAAAGCAACAATGGTTAGAAGCTGTCTTTTGTGCGAATAGTCCCAAGGCAGCACAACGTGCAGAGTTCTGGACGGCACCCAGGTGATGTCGCCTGGGTGCCGCACTGGTTTTGGGATCCTACAATGCAGCACAGAAAAACAGCGTGGGGCGTCCCGGGTGGTGCGGGGGGAGGCCTCGTCAGTAGCGGTCTGTTGTGCGAATAGTCCCAAGGCAGCAGAACGCGTTGAGATGTTGATGGGACTGTGTCCAGTGTCCCATGGCTGACACAACATGTACGACAGGCACCCAGGTGATGTCCAGTAAACTGCCGCACTGGTTTTGGTATCCTACAATGCTGCTCCGAAAATTGGCGTGCGGCGCCCCGGGGGGGGGGGGCGTGGGGGAGGCGGCGTGAACGGGCCTCCCCAGGTGGCGGCCATCTAGCTGAGTTGCGCCCGCTCTTGCGGCTACAGCGTCTCGCTCACCATGTTGTTGAGTTGCTCCCACTCTTGCAGTGCAGCGATAGGCGGCTGCCACATGGCTCTTAAAATGGCGGACGGCTCCTCGGTTTTGGGCCTGGTCCACTGAAATGGCCCTGGGACACCTTGGAACTCGGACGCTTGCCTGTTAGGGCTTGGGCTCCATTCTCGAAAAGCGTCCCCTCAGCCGTGAAGATTCTACAACAGTCTTGGGGGCCCCCGACTCCCGCAGGCTTCCGGTGGGGAGCGGCTGCCATGATTGCTCGCGGAATGACCACGACGGAGCCACGAGATGGTGGTGCTCTCATGCTGACGCCAGCTTCAGTCTGAATGATCCAGAAACAAGGTGGGACTTTCATCGTTTGGGAAAAAAAAATGTTCTAAACCAATGAAAAGTGTTATTTTTAGGTCATATGACCAAGACTTCCATCTTTAGGAAACCAAAAGTAAAATGAACCAATGAAAAGTTTTATAAACAAGTCACATGACCTGTTATGCGGCATAGGGCTACAAAAAGCGTAGAAAATCCGTTGGCACGTGAGGCGGCGTCAGTAGCGGACCGATGTGCGAATAGGCCGAAGGCAGCACAACGCGCCGAGATCCGGATGGCACCGAGGTGGTGTCCAGCAAATTGCCGCACTGGTGTGGCCATCCTACAATGCTGCGCCGAAAGACGGCGTGTCCAGCTGAGTTGTGGTCACTGTTGCGGTACAGTGACTCGAACGCGCCGAGATCCGGATGGCACCGAGGTGGTGTCCAGCAAATTGCCGCACTGGTGTGGCCATCGTACAATGCTGCGCCGAAAGACGGCGTGTCCAGCTGAGTTGCGGTCACTGTTGCGGTACAGTGACTCGAACGCGCCGAGATCCGGATGGCACCGAGGTGGTGTCCAGCAAATTGCCGCACTGGTGTGGCCATCCTACAATGCTGCGCCGAAAGATGGCGTGTCCAGCTGAGTTGCGGTCACTCTTGCGGTACAGTGAGTCGAACGCGCCGAGATCTGGATGGCCCCGATGTTGTGTCCAGCAAGTTGCCGCACTGGTGTGGCCATCCTACAATGCTGCGCCGAAAGTCGGCGTCGGGTGCCCCGTTGGCTTATGAGGTGATGTCAGTAGTGGACCGATGTGTGAATAGGTTGGAACCAGCACAAGGCGCCAAGATCCGAATGGCAAGTTCTGGATGTTGAGTGCCATAGTTGAGAGTTCTGAGCAGTGCTTGTAAGACTATCTGAAGTTTATTATAAGAATCAGAGTAAGTTGAAGACTGTCTGAAGCTTATTTGCACCTTTTGCAGCTTCACTATTGCCCAAGGTGGTGTCCAGCAAATTGCTGCACTGGTGTGGCCATCCTACAATGCTGCGCCGAAAGACGGCGTGTTCAGCTGAGTTCCGGTCACTCTTGCGGTACAGTGACTCAAACGCGCCGAGATCCGGATGGCACCGAGGTCGTGTCCAGGAAGTTGCCGCACTGGTGTGGCCATCCTACAATGCTGCGCCGAAAGTCAGTGTAGGGTGCCCCGTTGGCTTATGAGGTGATGTCAGTAGTGGACCGATGTGTGAATAGGTCGGAACCAGCACAAGGCCCCAAGATCCGAATGGCAAGTCCTGGATGTTGAGTGCCTCAGTTGAGAGTTCTGAGCAGTGCTTGTAAGACTGTCTGAAGCTTATTTGCACCTGCTGCAGCTTCACTATTGCCCTGGTGTGGCCAAAGGTCGCACATGACATAGGCGGCCGGCTCCCGAGGTCCGGCGGAACTTTTTTCCTTTTCCTTTCTGCTTCTTTTCCTACAATCCGTTTCATCTGAAGACACGACCAGGTCCCTGAATGTGTGTAGGGGGACGCTATTGATTGAATGAAAATGGCGGCTTGACACAAAGCTGACTCAAGCATTACTGTTGATGCTATACAGACAAAAATTGGTTTTCAGTTTGTACATTCTTCATGTTTTTTTTTTCCATCCAAGTCTGATTGAGAGTTTGTAGAAAAATGGCTTCAGATTTTCCACATACTACTCTTCAACATTCTTCCTAAATGTAACAATGTGAAACTCACTAGGAGAACGGCTGTTTCTGTTTCCTTTCAAAATGCTGCCAACAATATTTTCTGAATGGAAGACACCATCTTGTAGCATAAAGGGCCGAAAGGGGTTCTGGTCTGGCCGATGGTTGGTGGAGACATTTTGACTATATCTTGGACCTGCCCGGCCTCGCCCAAAATGGCGCCGGTATAAATGGGACTCGTAACTCCTTGCCCGCAAATGTATATCTAGAAAATGTTATTGTAAGTGGCCCTGTCGTATTTTAATTACAAAATGTACGTCCACCGATTCCGCAACTGTTAGACACCTTTGTTCTTGCAACCTAATGGCCCGCTCGTTACGTTCTTCTACAGTGTAAATGTCTCCTCATCATATACGATTTCAGTTTGCTCCGTGGCCGGCCCACGTGGTTATAGGCCCGTATTTGTATACTGACATTTTCACAATAAAGGTTTTTAAAACAAAACACGGTAGTAGTATTTACATTGGTAAAGTTTTTACTTTTAGTCACTGTTTTTGAATCAGTAAAAGGCAAGTGAAATAAAGCAGTCCAATTACATGACGGATAAAAGGTATAATATGTAGGAACGCAGTAAAGATAAATGGTCAAGGGCAGTTGTGTTTTTCATGTCTGCAACATAAAGTGATCGATAAGAATCTGATAATCAGGCGTATCGGCGACTAAGACAGCAGGCCGAATCTCTTTTACTCAACGGCTCCGTCATGGAAGGAAAAAACGCCCTTTTTCTCGAAAAAGAAATATATTTTACTTGCAAGACAGTTGTAAATTTTCCGGGAAAGTACATTAGCCTGGAATATTATAACATATGTTTGAAAAAAAAATATTGTTCGAAAACAATAAAAAGCGTAATTTTTAGGTCATATGATCAAGCTTTTCATCATTAAATTAACAAAAGTAAAATGAACCAATGAAAAGTTTTATTAACAAGTCACATGACCTGTTATGCTTACGTTACGCGCTGCGCGCCGCGCCTCGGATCACTTCCGGGTGCGCTAACGCGGCGTGTCATATAACGCATTACGCGACAACGTAGGTCAAGAATATAGTCAAAATGTCTCCACCAACCAGCGTTCGGAACACAACCCCTTTCAGCAGTCCAAAAAGTTCTGTTAAATGACAACAGAGGGGACAGGCAACAAGAACCATCAGTCAAAGAGGGGAGGGCAAGTTCTTCTCTTCCGGGTCATGTTGGGGCGCTACCGGAACTGATCGAATTGGTAGTCTACAGTGTTTCTGGATGTTTCAGACTAAAGCTGGCGTCAGCATGAGACCACTACCATCTCGTAGCTCCGTCGTGGCCATTCCACGAGCAATCATGGCAGCCGCTCCCCACCAGAAGCCTGCGGGAGTCGGAGGCCCCCAAGACTTTTGTAGAATCTTCACGGCTGAGGGGACGCTTTTCGAGAATGGGACCCAAGCCCTATCAGGGAAGCGTCCGAGTTCAAAGGTGTCCCAGGGCCATTTTAGTGGACCAGGCCCAAAACCGAAGAGCCGGCCGCCATTTTGAGAGTCCTGTGGCAGCCGCCTATCGCTGCACCGCAAGAG
The DNA here is from genome assembly GCF_964263255.1 of Lissotriton vulgaris. NCBI lineage: Eukaryota > Metazoa > Chordata > Amphibia > Caudata > Salamandridae > Lissotriton > Lissotriton vulgaris. The sequence continues at coordinate 999,343,612 of NC_141691.1, forward strand.
CGGGAGCAACTCAACTACATGATGAGCGAGACGCTGTAGTCGCAAGAGCGGGCGGTAAACAGCTGAATGGCGGAAGAGGCACAGTGTAGCAAAAGCGGGCGGAATGGCAACTGAAACGGTAAAGGGGCGCCCCACTACAGCGTGTCTTCAGGTCAAACGGATTGTGGGACAAGGTTCAGAATTGAAGAGTCATCAAAAGGCAAAAAGTTCTGCCGGACCCCGGGAGCCGGCCGCCTATGTCGGGGGCGATCTCAGGCTACACCAGTGCTATAAGACTTGGGGAGGGTGTCGGAGCCAAGCGTCTTCTCCGAGTCCATGGCCATCACACCGCCCCTAAGGGGCCTCCGTCAAGCTGTTTAGGAAGGTAACATATCACATTGTTTTCTAATGCAGTCAGGTCCACAAACGACACTCACTTACTTTGAGAATAGTGAAGCTGCAGTAGGTGGAAATAAGCTTCAGACAGTGTTACAAGCACTGCTCAGAACTCTTAACTATGGCACCCAACATCCAGAACTTATGCCATTTGAGAATGGCAGTGACATCGAAGCAACTCAGGGACCAAAACCATTAACGTACTTTCACGTATGAAAATCTTACTTGGGGAGGGGGCAGGAGCGAAGCGCCCCCTCCCAGTCAGCGCCACCACACCGTATGTTGAAAATTTGAAGCCATCGTTCTACAAAGTCAACCAAACTTGGATTGAAAAATCTAGAAAAATGTACAAACTGAAAACCAGTTTTGGTCTGCATAGCATCAGTAGCAACGCTTGAGTCAGCTTTGTGTCAAGCCGCCATTTTGATTCAACAAAGCACAGGCATTGAAAAAGGCTCAAACTCAGAACTCTGAACTATGGCACCCAACATCCAGGAGGTTGCCATCCGGATCTTGGAGCCTTGTGCTGCTTTCGACCTATTCACACATCGGTCCACTACTGACATCATCTTATAAACCAACGTTATGTAAATAGTTTTTTAATAAAATGTTTTACCCTGTTTCTTTGCTGGTGTGTTGTCTATATTTTTAATATTTGCATAGGGTTTGTCGTTATTTTGTGCGGGATGGGTGATGGAGCCGAGCTGTCTTGCAGCCCTCATGGTGTGGAGCTCAGTTCATCTCACTATTTTCGTATTTCTCATGAAGGGTTGTTCCTAATATTTCTATTTTAGCGAGGTCAAAAAGAGATCCAATTAGTGGCCTACTGATTTTGCTCGATTACTTTTATTTTTTTACACAATTTTTCACTATCTGCAAAGACTAAACAGAGTATTGCGACTTTGTGCTTGTTTGTAAATAGAGAATGATCCAAAGAGAACCAATTCTAAAACAGTAAATGCTTGGACAACAATCAATCAAATGGAGAGACAAGCAGGCACGACGGATTACAACGGGGGTAAAGGCCTGCGTTAACTACCCTTCAGTATCTGCAAAGAGAGAGTACTACTAAGACAAAAGAGGGGAGGGGGGGGTGCAGCGTTCAAAGCACATCAGCGTGCATAAATACGAAAATGTTTTTATCTATCACGTACTTGACATTTTAAAGCTTTTCATATTTGCTATTAAAAAACCAATGACATTCACAGAAAAAACCATAGGTTATAGTGGATATATAGTTAGGAATTTGCATTTACAAAACCTTGAAAATTCAATGAAAAAACCATTGGTTTTAGGCCATATATAGTTAGGGATTTGCATTTACAAAACCTTATTTTACTCGCATAAAACCATTGAAATTCCATATATAGTTATAAGCGCTAACTATATATCGCGCACCCGCAATCCACTGCTGATGATGTCACATATTACATCATTCATGACATGGTTAGTGACATCACTGATGACATCACTGATGACATCTCAAATGACATCACTGATGACATCACTGAAAACATCTCATTTGACATGACTGATAACATCACTGATGATATCATTCATGTGATAATACGATGAACCTCTTCAGACTCTAATATAACCTTAGATACAATCAGTGTAAACAGACACTCACAGACTGTCACTCATCCATGGAGTTACTCACACACCTAGTCAGTCATGCAAAGAATCAATCACACCTCCATTTCCTCAACTATACAGTTATACAAACTTTACTTATTCAAACATATACTAACACATATTTACTCTATTATACAATCCCTGATACAAGTTCACAATGATCCATACAGCCACTCACACATTCACTGGCTCTTATGCACAGTTATTTATATATGTCAACTCTCACATGTACTGTGTTTTACATATGTACTTACTTTGACATGTAGCACTGAGATATCCATTCACTCACCAATACACTCATGCACACAGTCAACCGCCCATACAGCTGTTTCCACATGCACTTTTGAAACCATACATCTAGTGAATCAACTGCTCACACATCTATGCACAGAGTCACACACCTCCCAGCCACCCACACACACACTCAGTATCCCATACAAATACTTGGGCAACCAATCAATAACCCATATAGTTACTCATATAGCTACTTATCAACACATGCAACAGTTTACAGAACAACAGACATAATGATGCACAAATTAAGACAGTTTAGTCACTAACCCATGCACTCAGTGAGACACATTTAATCACTCACTCATACAGTCAGTCATGCACCTACTAAATCCTTCATCCAGACACTTATATATCCACTCATTCTTCAATATGTAAGAGATATTTTAACTTTACAGAAACATACAGTCACTGGATGTTGTCATCAGTGATGTCATCAGTGATGTCATTTGAGATGTCATCAGTGATGTCATCAGTGATGTCACTAACCATGTCATGAATGATGTAATATGTGACATCATCAGCAGTGGATTGCGGGTGCGCGATATATAGTTAGCGCTTATAACTATATATGGAATTTCAATGGTTTTATGCGAGTAAAATAAGGTTTTGTAAATGCAAATCCCTAACTATATATGGCCTAAAACCAATGGTTTTTTCATTGAATTTTCAAGGTTTTGTAAATGCAAATTCCTAACTATATATCCACTATAACCTATGGTTTTTTTCTGTGAATATATATATATATATATATATATATATATATATATATATATATATATATATATATATACTTTACACAGCAGGCACTCCTTCAGCTTGCAAAAAACGAAAGGCACACACGGAGTTGGTTTAAAGCTTCAAGATGCTTTATTCGGTGCTCAGCCTTCTCCCCCCTATCGACAGACGAGTTTCACCTCGCGGCTTTTTCAATGACCGGTATTTGGGCTCCTACATCTGGCCCCTAATTCCCCATTTCTTTTTGGTTTTAGGGAGAAGGATCTCATTGCAGTTCTGACTATTCCTACAGGCCTTGCAATTGCCACACTTCTTGAATCCTTTGCTTGTTTTTAACCAGTCGGTTTCTTTTGGTGCTAGATGGCTCTGTACTAGACAATCTTTTAAAGATTGTCCACGTCTGTATGATATGCCTGGGGTAATTCCAATGGAGTTCATTAGAATGGGATCCTGTCTTAGTATGTCCCATCTATTCTTCAAGATTTTACGTATTTGGTAGGATTGGCTACAGTACTTGGTTATAAATCTGACTTTGGGCGTTCTTGCGTTTGTCTTGGGGATATTCTTTTTAGGTGTTAATGCTTCTTCTCTAGTTACTTTGTCTACTCTACCTTCAGCCTCTTTCAATGATTTCTGTGAGTATCCTCTTGCTGAGAATCGCTCTTTCATCTCTTGTTTTGTTTTTTGGAACTGAGATTCTTCCGAACAGTTCCGTTTCGCCCTCAAGAACTCTCTAAAAGGGATTCCCCATCTGAAGCTGGGTGGGTGGGTGCTGGAAGAGTGGAGTAATGAGTTTCCCGCTGTGTCTTTCCTGAATAGTGTTGTGGTTAGATGGTTGTCCACTTTTGTAACTTTGACGTCTAGAAAATCTATTGTGAGTTGGCTGTAATGTCTTCAGAATTTCAAATTCACCTCATTCATATTTAAACAGTCAATAAAACAGTTCAAATTTTCTTCAGACCCCCTCCAGACAAAAAAGACGTCATCTATATAACGCATCCATTTTATCACATTTAGTGCCCACTTCTCCGTGAGGTCGTTCCAGAGCACCTGCCTCTCCCACCAGCCAACCAACAAGTTGGCATAACTGGGAGCGAAGCAGGTGCTCATGGAAGTACCCTGTCGTTGCCTGTAATAGATTCTGTCAAATAATTTTTTTTTTCTTTCAGACACAGTCGGACGGACCATTTCTAATAACATACATGTATGTTCCCAATATTCCATCCTACGTTGGTTTAGGAAGAACTGGCATGCCTTGATGCCATCCTGATGTCTAATGCTGGTGTAAAGGGACTCGACATCAAGGCATACCAGCCAACATTGATCATCTACTTTTAGTTTGGAGATTCTGTGTATAAAATTGGTGGTATCTCTTACATACGATGATAATTCTTGTACATAAGGGAAGAGAAAATAGTCAATGTAGATACTGGTGTGTTCGAAGAGACTGTCTATAGATGAGACTATTGGTCTTCCTGGTGGTCTAGTCATGTTTTTGTGCACTTTCGGCAATAAAAAAAATGTTTGTATCGTGGGATTATCTTTGTGAAGATACCTTTCTTCGTCCCACGTTAATAGTCCTTTATCTCGCCAGTGCTCTAGTTTCTTGTAATATGTCTCTTGCAAGTTGGTTAAATATTTTCTGTCCACTTTGCAATAACAAGTTGTGTCCAATAATTGTCTTTTTGCCTCATCCATATATATCTCCCTGGGCATGAGCACAATATTTCCACCCTTATCTGAGGGTTTGATTATTGTGTCTGTGTCCTGTTTCAGATTTTGGATCACATTCCACTGCTCCTTGTTGAAATTCTTACTTGGGGAGCGTGTCGCTAGAAGTTTGTCCAGATCCCCTTTCACTAGGTCACTGAATACATCCACATTGTCCCTAGGTGTAATGGGTACAAATTTGCTCTTCCTCCGAAAGGTAGTACCAGCCGGGGCATTATTAACTCTATCTGTGAGATTAGTCACCTGTGTCCCAATTGCTGTATCAAAGGGATCCACTATGATCGAACCACTGGTCTGACTGTGTTGAGTTCCTAGTGCAATCAATGTTGTAAGGATCAGAATGTCTCCTATTGTGGGGCCTCCTGTGTATAAATCCATCTCCCCTCTGTTCTGTTGTGCTGTGTTTTTACCTGCATGTATTTTGCATAATTTTAATTTTCTTTCAAATTTGTACAGATCTGCTCGTACATCGGCATAATCAAAATTAGAATCTGGGCAAAAAGACAGTCCTAGTTGTAGTACTTTGGACTCATTTACCGAAAGTATTTTATCAGTAAGATTAATTACCGTGAGTTCTGCGCGGTTCTCCATCATTGTTGCTTCTTGTTGGATTGGCCCCTCGTTCCCATGCCGGCCTTTTCTACTAGTTTTTCTCCAGATAATCCTTTTTTGATTAAGTCTCCGTCTCCTTGTGTTTTCATTTGTGGCCGGCCCCTGTTCGTGTGTTCTCTTTCTTTTTGTAGAATTAACAGTTCCTTGGAAAAAAACCTGCTGTGAATTTGTCGTTGAGGAGCCACTTGCCACAGAGTCATTATCAGAAATCAAATCAGTTAATTCCGATTGAGACCCACTCTTTTGTCTGTCAAAAGTACTCAATGCTTGCTGCTTTTGTAGGTCTGTGCGTGGTTTATCGTACTTTTTGGCGAACGTTAGAATTCTGCCAGCTGCATAGTCTCTCTCGTCACACACAAATTTCCGTTGTTTCCTTTGAATTATTTCCTTCTCATACTTTTTCAATCTTTCATCCATGTTTTTCATTATGGGTTCAATCGCCTTCTGGTCTAATTCTTTCCCCAAGTCTGTCATGATGTCATCTATTTGCTTGGTTATTTCACTGTGTTCCTCCCATGCACTCTCAATCAGGATTTCGATCATCCCTCTGGAGCAGGTATTTGTGTTGTCTGTCCATTTTTGCAGAATATGGGGTTAGGGTATTGCCAGAGTTGGGATAATAAATATCCGTAGGCCCCTTGGGATGCGATTAACTTCCAAATATTTTTTCAGGGAAGTTGCCTCACACCATCAACTAATCTCTTTTCTCTTTAGTCTTTCCAATTGGTTTGTTTTACTCCTCCAGCCCTGTGGTGTGTCAGATTGTACTGTGGCCGTTGTTCCCAGTGGCCCACTGGGCTTTGTAGGCTGAAAGATGGCTTGGACTGATTTCTCCCGTTCTCTCATAAGTTCCCTCGTCATCTTGGTAGTGCCGTTTTCAAATTTCTTGGTGGGGGAATCCCAATGCCGTGTTTCAAAAGGGCTCGCGTGTTATGGTTTTTGAAAGTAACTCAAGCGCACTCTGACATATAGACAAAACACCCGATGTTATCACGAAGCGCTAACCCGGAAGTCAGACAGTCCGTGTCGTGTCGGCCCGCAAGCCCTGATGCGTTGACTTCCTGGGGAGAAGCTGTCGTTCCCGGATGCCTCTTCCTACGTCCGTCAACGATCAAACACTTACGGACTTATCTTCTTCATCCGATTTTTCTCCTTGCTTGAGAGAAGTTCTTTCGGGTATTTCTTCCTTTGTCGGCGGGTGTCTCCAAGAGGCAGGACAACCGGTAATCTTCTTTGCGGCGGAGAAGACACCCAGCCAGCGAGTGAGGGCTTCGTCGGGCGGACGCCGCCGCCTTTACATGAAACAGCAGAATTCCTTTGAGCAGAAAGAATTCAAACAAGCCTGTAGTCCTTATAGATGATTTATTCATGCACAGCAAGCGATCAAGGACAACGCGTTTCGAACAACCCTGGTTGTTCTTGGTCACATGACCCGCGTTCCTCCCACACCACCTTTTAAAGGTGTATCCACATTTTTTTATTCATTTTTAACTTTATGGTTCACAGACATAGAATATATATATATGTTCAAAAAATTGCCCTGAAGCATTGGAAGAGCACACAACAGTGCTCTGCCATCCTGCTTGTGTATGCAGCCTGCCTTCATGCTGTGCGTTGCTTTCTTCCTGCAGATGTGTTTCAAGGCCCTGCGGCCCCTTCTTCCTGGGCATAAACGTCACAACTGAGGCCTGTATTCCCCATTTCTGGCTTTATAATTACCATACCTGCCTCCTGTGGGCATGTGGTTGATGCACTTTCCCTCTGTGCATCTTGGGGCGTGGAGTCCGGAATACAGGTGAATTATTTCCTTTAAGTAAGATCAGGCGTGCGTTTAAAAATTACATGTTTCATTAAGATCTCTAAGTGTGTCGCAAAGTCTGAAGGGCTGCTAATTGCGCATCTGGAGAATTGTGCGGTTTCAGTCTTGATCAGTTCAGACCTACAACCTCTCCCAGCAGATGATTGTGATCTTTATCTGCTGATGATGGTGCTCTTCCCATCTTCCCACGGCCGGGCTGCCGTGCATGTATACAAGCTCAACAAATTGCCCTGTAGCATTGAAAGAGCACACAACAGTGCTCTGCCATCCGGCTTGTGCACGAAACCTACCTTCATGCTGCGAGTTGCTTTCTTCCTGCCGATGCGTTTCAAGGCCCTGCAGCCCCTTCTTCCTGGGCATAAACGTCACAACTGAGGCCTGTATTCCCCATTTCCGGCTTTTTAATTACCATACCCGCCTCCCGTGGGCGTGTGGTTGTTGCACTTTCCCTCAGTGCATCTTGAGGCATGGAGTCCTGACTTTGCTGATCTAATACCTGCTGTGAGCCGCCATACCTGCCACGCTGGTTGTTGTTTGCTGCTGCCCTGGGACTTATCAGACACTGCTGGGATGCGCCATTGTCCCGCTGCCATCAGGGACCACACTTCCCAGCAGTCCTTGCGGCGAAGAAGCCGTGGTCACGCTCGCGTGCGCCAGATGGTGCATAAGAGGGGGCTTGGGCTCATGCCGCGCGGGCGTGCCCGGGCCAAGGGCGGGCCCGTCCGTGCCCGTTCGTGGCCAAAAGAGGCTGGGGTGGGCCATGTTATTTTATTTTTGATTACAGTCATATGGACATTTATTGAAATTGTATGGTGATTTCTCTTCTTTTCTGGTTTTAGCTGGTGGTTCATGTGCTTGAGAGTAGTTCACCTAGGCAGATGAAGTGGATTTCCCTGGGGGGTCTATTTAGCAAGTTTCCATTTGTTTTCCATCTGTATTGTGGCAAACTTGTTACAGGCTATAAATTGAGGGCCTAATTTATCCGTGCAAGCTTTGTATAATTATTTAGACCAATAATCATGGGGAGGCGAAAGACCCAGGCGAGGCAAGAGGTGACTATAGGTACAGCTAGAGCAACAGTAACCACCATGGACGCTTTCTTGTCAAGAGCTGCTTCAGTTATTAACAAGGAGATTGGTAAATAGGCGCTTATCTAGATCTCCCTCCAGCGGCCCTCTTCCCCTCCTGGGTGGGCACCGGTTTTGGTGGCCGTGCTTAATGGGGCGGCAAAGGCCGGGTGGCCGGAGTCCTGGGGCACCTCAACAATCGTACCCGTATTCAAGAAGGGCGACCGCAATAGCATCTCGTGCTACAGACCGATTTCCCTTATTGATTCTGTGGTTAAGGTTGTGGGTGGAGTTGTATTGAACAGATTGGCCACCTGCGGGGAAGATAATAAGATATTTTCTGATATTCAATATGATTTCTGCCCAGGGCATTCTACCCTAGCACAATGCCTCAACATATACTTGATTCTAGGGAAGTACACGGTTGCCTGCCGGGGGACGATCTACATGGCGTTCATGGATCTTTCCTCCGCTTTTGATTGTGTCAATCGGGGGAAATTGTGGCAGTCCATGAGGGCCATGGGGATGGAGGCTAACCTGGTTGACTTCCTGAGGGACCTGCATAGGGACACTAAGGCAAACATTAGATACGCCCAGGATCTTAGGGTTTCTAGGGATTTTAACATTGAAAGGGGCGTACAGCAGGGGTGCATCCTTGCCCCGTTTCTTTTTAACCTATACATCAATGACCTGGATAAGATCTTGGTAGAAACTGGGTCCGATTTCCCTTACGTGGGGCGAAGTGGTCTGCCCGTTCTGCTTTACGCGGACAATGCGGTTCTCCTAGCCATAACCCAAAGAGGTTTGCAGACTCTGCTTGACACCTTTCGAAGCTTCATGGCTGAACGCGACCTAGCCATAAATAACTCAAATTCCCATATAATGCAAGTCGGGTCGCGCCCCAAGAAGCAGTGTCCCTTCATAGTGAATGCTGAGAAATTGTCCATAACTTCTAACGTTCTACTAGATGACCACCTGAATTGGGGTGCCCTAGTTCGGAGAAAGAGGGGGGAGGTGATTAGAGCGAATACAGCTATTCTCAACTTTGCCGCAAAAATGGGTAACCGTCCTATTGCGGCAATGCTGTAAATATACCATGCAAAAAGCGTTGCGAATGTCAGTTATGGTAGTAAATTGTGGAGATATGCAGCATCTGAGGGTATCCAGGTGGCAGAGAACACTTTTTAAAACAGCTCCTGGGAATACCTAGAGGAACATCTAACTTAATAGTACATGATTGAATTTTAAGTCATTTGCTCACTCTGTTTGTACGCGTGAAGGGGACACTCTGCTATTTGAGAGGACTACTTAGCCTGCTGCACACGCTCTAACTGGGCTCACTCAGCACTTACCTGGGAGGAACAAAGGCCTGTTCTCGGTGACCTGTCCTACCCGCCCTGGTCCGACGCGGTAGCTAGTACCGTTGCTCTGAGGGCGTGGTAGGTAGAGTCAGGCACTTCCGCTTTAGCAGGTTAGTGGTCTAGTTGCAGGGGAGAATCCTGCATAAATTCCGCTTGGACCGGCGTCGGCGCTGTGAGGAAGGGGGATGGTGGCAGCTCCCTCTTGAATCGTTTGTTGGGCTATGGTGATCCTACCTTACGCTTCTTTTACCCTGACCTGATTTAATTTTAAGTCATTTGCGCACTCTGTGTTTGTAGGCGTGAAGGGGACACTCTGCTATTTGCGGGTAATACTTAGCCTGCTGCACACGCGCTAACTGGGCTCACTCAGCACTTACCTGGGAGGAACGAAGGCCTGTTCTTGGTGACCTGTCCTACCCGCCCTGGTCCGACGCGGTAGCTAGTACAGTTACGCGGAGGGCGTGGTAGGTAGAGTCAGGCACTTCCGCTTTAGCCGGTTAGCAGTCTAGTTGCAGGGGAGAATCCTGCATAAAGTCCGCTTGGACCGGCGGCGGCGCTGCGAGGAAGGGGGATGGTGGCAGCTCCCTCCTGAATCGTTTGTTGGCCTATGGTGATCCTACTTTACGCTTTTTTTACCCTGACCTAATTGAATTTTAAGTCATTTGCAAACTCTGTGTTTGTACGCGTAAAGGGGACACTCTGCTATTTTGGGGGAATACTTAGCCTTTTGCACACGTGCTAACTGGGCTCACTCAGCACTTACCTGGGAGGAACGAAGGCCTGTTCTCGGTGACCTGTCCTACCCGCCCTGGTCCGACGCGGTAGCTAGTACCGTTGCGCGGAGGGCGTGGTAGGTAGGGTCAGGCACTTCCGCTTTAGCAGGTTAGCGGTCTAGTTGCAGGGGAGAATCCTGCATAAATTCAGCTTGGACCGGCGGCGGCGCTGTGAGGAAGGAGGATGGTGGCATCTCCCTCCTGAAGCGTTTGTTGGCATATGGTGATCCTACTTTACGCTTCTTTTACCCTGACCTGATTGAATTTTAAGTCATTTGCACACTCTGTGTTTGTAGGCGTGAAGTGGACACTCTGCTATTTGCGGGGAATACTTAGCCTGCTGCACACGCACTAACTGGGCTCACTCAGCACTTACCTGGGAGGAACGAAGGCCTGTTCTCGGTGACCTGTCCTACCCGCCCTGGTCAGACGCGGTAGCTAGTACCGTTGCGCGGAAGGCGTGGTAGGTAGAGTCAGGCACTTCTGCTTTAGCAGGTTAGCAGTCTAGTTGCAGGGGAGAATCCTGCATAAATTCCATATGCCCCAGCGTCCGCGCAGCGGGCGCGCCACTGGCGCGCCGAAGTCACGCCAAAGTCAAGCCCGTCTGCACTCGTCCGCGCCAGGTCGGGGCACGGATCAGGACCCCTGGAGGAGTTCAGGTAGGCCAAACCTATACGCAGCAGGAGCTGCTGGCTCTCCGCACTGGTGCGAAGGTCAATTGCAGACATAGTATAAATCCTAACGGGGCTGACCAAACTAAGGATTGTAGGTACTGCGGGTTTTCTACTAATCCTTTTTTAGGGAGGAGTGGGACTAATAAGGAGCTCAGATGTGCCTTGATCAACTGTAGGTCTCTTAGGAAGCATAGTGTGGAAATACGAGACTACTTGGTTGATAGTCAGCTGGATATATTTTTTATTACTGAAACCTGGCTGATGAGGATTCGGCTCCAGAAATATTGGATGCACTACCTCTTGGGTACGGGATATATAGGTTGGATAGACCATGCGGGAAGAGGGGAGGGATCGCTGTGATCCACAAGGGCAACATAAAGTGTACTCTAGAGCCAGTGATAATATCTGACAGTGAAGCAGGCGCCTTTTCTATAACAGTGTCGAATAATTATATAATCAAGGGGGCCTTTTAGTCTATAGACCGCCGGGAGGAAGCACTCAATTCACTGCATGCCTCATTCATAATTTAATGCCCCCCGCTATGCGATATGAGAAGTTCATTCTGTTAGGGGATTTGAATTTGCACTTTGAGGATGCCTCTAATGCACCTGCCCAAGAGCTTCGGCAGGACTTGTTAACTCTGCAATTATTACTAAAATCTGAGCTTCCTACACACCGGTTGGGACATCTTTTGGATCCAATTTTTTGCAATTGGGAAGCTCTTAAAATTGAACCTCCAATGCCGATGGTTTGGGCGGACCATTTTTTGGTTTTGTTCCAAATTAATTATATCCCGGGTAATACCTCTGGGAAATCGGGAGGCACTAACAAAAGGCAGAGGAAATGGGCTAAGTTCTCTTCTGAGAACTTTCGCATCGCCCTGGCTCAGGGTGGGCCCCCGGGAGGATTAGGCTCTGAGATTGATGGTGCCTGTGAGGCTCTGGACCATCACATTCAGTTCGCTTTGGACAGGACAGCGTCTTGGCGAACTAAATCTGCTGCATGGTATATTGCTGAATTAAGGGAGGCTAAGACTGCTTGTAAGCTACTTGAGAGAAGCTGGAGAAATGGTTACCTGCCAGCCCCGGAGAGGGTATATAAATCTAGCCTCAAGATGTACCACAACTTGATAAGGAAAACTCGCTCCGCCTATTATGCAGAGTGGAGTTGGAGTTGGAGTTGGAAGGGTTTTGTATAGCGCTCTACTACCATGCGGTTTCTTGGCACTGCAGAAGGGAACTGAAACTGAGGAAGGAAGGGGGTGAGAATTAAGAAGTATAGGCAGAAGAAAAAAGATGGGTTTTCAGACCAGCCCGAAAGTCCAGGTAGGAGGGAATGGACCTAATTGTCAGAGGAAGTGAGTTCCAAAAAAGGGGGGCAAGTGTCGAGAACCTGGAGCCACCCGATTTCTTCTTACGAAATCGGGGGACAAGGAGAAGGAACTGGGTGGAAGAGCGAAGATTTCTAGCAGGAACATATGCAATGATCTTAGATCTTATGAATGCAGGAGCGGTGCCAGCTAGAGACATAAAGGTCAGACATCCCAGCTTGAAGAGCGAGCGCTCCTTGATGGGGAGCCAATGAAGAGTCTTGAGCAGAGGGGTGGTGTGACTAGATTTAGGGAGCCTAAAGATGAGGCGAGCCGCTTGGTTTTGGATGAGCTGCAGGCGAGGGCGTTCGAAGGCTGGGATGCCCACATAAAGGGCATTGCCATAATCTAGGCGGGATAGAATAATAGCCGAGACGAGTTTAAGGGCTTCAACCGAGAAGTAACGTGAGACTTTACGGATGGTTCTGAGGGACAGAAAGCAAGAGGAGACTGCCGAACTTATCTGGGAGCGCAGAGAGAGGTCCTGGCTGACTTTGATGCCCAGGGTTCTAACAGAGGCAGAGGAAGACGGGGGGAACCAAGAATGGGGGTCCAAAAAGCAGAGGACCAGGGATTGGAGGGACCACCGATGAGAACCAGCTCTATCTTATCGGGATTCAATTTCAATTGATTAAGGTTCATCCAGTTGTAAATGAAAGTAAGAGTGGAGTGGACCCTGGAAACTGAATCAGGAGAGGAGGAGAGGTTGAAAATGAGCTGGAGGTCATCAGCGTAATTGAACTCTGTGACCTCCATGTCCTGTAAAGCAACAATAAGGGGGTGTATGTAAAGGTTGAACAGAAGGGGGGAAAGGGAGGAGCCTTGGGGTACCCCACGGGAGACAGAGCGGGTAGGTGCAAGAAAGCCTTCTAGTCGAACAGCCTGAGTTTGGCCTGCTAAGAAAGAGCCAAGTCAGGGCCGACCCCCGTAGGCCAGCGCCCTTGACACGGTCGAGAAGGATGGAATGGTCGACCGTGTCAAAGGCTGCAGATAGATCGAGCAGGACTAAGGCCTGGGGGGAATTAGTGTCGGCGCTACGTCTGAGCTCATCAACCACTGAGAGGACAACAGATTCCGTGGAATGTACAGGCCAGAAGCCGGCCTGGTGGTCCGCCAGGAGGTGATGAGCCTCAATGTAGGTGGAGAGAGAGGAGGTGATATGGCTCTCCAAGATCTTGCTCAAAAGTGGGAGAAGCGAAATGGGTCTAAAGTTGGAGGGAGCAGTGGGATCAGCACCAGGTTTTTTTATAATAGGGATAACCGTGGCTGATTTGAAAGCATCAGGTACAATTTCTGAGGTGATGGAAGTGTTTTAAGCAGGGTAATAGGAGGGGCAGGACAGTGAGAGAAGATCTCCCTCAGAATATGTGCCGGGCAAACGTCAGTGGGGGAGCCCGTTTTAACTTTGCCCAAGAGGGTACAGAAGGCTTCTTCTGAGATCAGAGGGAATTGGTCGAGAGAGGAGGGGGGCTGGGGTAGTGGAGGGCAAGAGAACAGAGGTGGTGCCAAAGGGATATTCTGCTTTATGGTGATGATCTTCTCAGCAAAGTAGTCGTTAAGGGTGTTACAGAGGGATTGTGAAGGAATGGGTCTAGGCGCAACTCTGTCGGAGGCAGCAAGCTCATGCACGATCGGAAAGATCTCCTTAGGTTTGTTTGCTGCCTGATTAATTTTCTGGGAAAAGTGTTCTAGCTTGGCGGTGAGTATAGCTTTTTTGTAGGCCCGAAGGAGAGTCAGGTAAAGGATCTTAAGGTCCGGGCAGTATCTGCATAGCCAATGGCGCTCAGCCTGCCGAAGTGCTAATTTCTGTTTTTTTAGGGCATTAGAAAACCATCGGTTGGCATCGTGAGGGCGACACGTTTTGACTCGTCTAAGAGGCGCAACTTGATTACAGGCCTCTGAGAGCCAATTATCGAGAGTTGCTATCTGCCTATTGGGGGGCAAATCTGTCAAGGTGGGGGTGGAGGAGGCTAGGGAATGGCCTAAAGCGGTCAGATCTACCCTATTCCAGTTACGGGCATATGTATTTTTGAGGAGAAAGGGGGTGTTGATCTTCCTCAGGGGAACGGAAAAGGTAATCAGGGAGTGGTCGGACCAGGCACAGGGGGATATAGTAGGCATGGAGATTGACAGATTGGCAGACCAGACTTGATCAAGGAAGTGCCCATGAATATGAGTGGGAGAAGATATATGAGGGGTAAAGTTAAGGCAATGGAGGGTATCGGAGAAATCTTTGGACATAATGTCTTCTCTTGGGTCACCCTGCCAAAAGTTAAAGTCACCCAATAGGAGGACAGTGGAATTGTGGCCAGTAGGTCCTGTATGGCTGGAATGAAGTGGGGCATGGATTGAGGGGGACGATAGAGGAGCACAATAGTGAGAGGGATCGTATGATTCGTAGAGCGTGCCACCAAAAAGTCAGTGGAAATAATGGGGTGGTGGGTAAGTGGTTGGAATTGGAGATTAGAGCGTAGTATCATTGCTACTCCGCCGCCGGTCTTCCCCTCAGGGCGATCGGCGCGGAGGATATAATAAGAATCAGGAAGGGAAGTAAGGATATCGGGTAGGGATGCAGCCGTGTACCAGGTTTCTGTAAGGCACAAGATCTCAGGTTTAGTAGGATCAAGGAGGTCGAAAAGCTCTAATTGGTGCTTGACCGCGGACCGGGTGTTGAGGAGAGAGACTGAAGCCGTGGGGGGGAGGCTAACAGGGAGCTTAGAGCAGGAGTGAGGAGAGGCAGGGTGTGACAGCTCCTTGCGTGGGCTAGGGTACCGGCGTGCGAAATTAGTACTATCAGGCAGGGCGATTTCAAGGGAGTTAATCCGGGCCAGAGTAGAAGGGCTGATGGGCCAGTCGTCGTGGCATGCTAGGAGTTGGTTAGGTAGGTAGGTGAGGGGACAAACAAAGTGAAGGGCCCGGGGCCCGGCCTGGCACGGACGGGCGCAGACGGGCTGGCCTTTGGTGTGCCTTCGGCACGCTGCTGGCGCGCCCGTTGCGCGCGCCCGTTGCGCGCGCCCGTTGCGCGCGTCCGCTGCGCGGCCGGGGAAGACACATTGTTTAAAAGAGGAGAAAAGGGGCGTGGCCTAGCGGCAGTGGGCGTGGCCTGGGCTGAGGGCTTCCCCGAGAATGGCGGCAATCCTTCTGAGGACCCGCAGCAGCACCTTAATCGGCTGCACGGGGAGAAGTGATCAGGGGGAGAGTATCCAAGTGCAGAGAGTAAGGTTTCAACAAGTTAAAATCAGAACAGAAAAACAATTATAAAAACAAGCGTCGCTCCCGGCTTCCGCCTCAGGAGTCAGTTATCATCTAAGACGCGCGATGAGGGAGGAGCGATTTATATAGTGGAACGGGGCGTGGCCTCGTGGCAGTGGGCGTGGCCTGGGCTGAGGGCTTCCCCGAGAATGGCGGCAATCCTTCTGCGACCCGCAGCAGCACCTTAATCGGCTGCGCGGGGAGAAGTGATCAGGGGGAGAGTATCCAAGTGCAGAGAGTAAGGTTTCAACAAGTTAAAATCAGAACAGAAAAACAATTATAAAAACAAGCGTCGCTCCCGGCTTCCGCCTCAGGAGTCAGTTATCATCTAAGACGCGCGATGAGGGAGGCGCGATTTATATAGTGGAAAGGGGCGTGGCCTAGCGGCAGTGGGCATGGCCTGGGCTGAGGGCTTCCCCGAAAATGGCGGCAATCCTTCTGCGACCCGCAGCAGCACCTTAATCGGCTGGGCGGGGAGAAGTGATCAGGGGGAGAGTTTCCAAGTGCGGAGAGTAAGGTTTCAACAAGTTAAAATCAGAACAGAAAAACAATTATAAAAACAAGCGTCGCTCCCGGCTTCCGCCTCAGGAGTCAGTTATCATCAGAGTGGATTGATAAGGCGGATTGTTCCGCCAAAGAACTGTTCCTGGTATATAAAGAGTTATCCTCACTGGCCTCTATTGGGGAACCAGAGGCTGAGTCTGCAGAATTTTTTGCCAACAAAGTGAAGGATATTTACACTACCTTCCTGAGGGAGGCTAGGGTCCGATCTGGTAGTGAGACACCCATGGGTGAGCTAACGGAAGAAGAATGCCTGAAGGTGTTCAGGGTTCCAGATGATGATATGCTGCATAAAGTAGCTAGGGGTGTGAAATCCGGCTCACCTAAAGACCCCGCTCCAGCTAAAGTCCTGAGAGGAAATATTGAGACCATAGCACCTTACATTAGATACCTGTTAGAGCTATTCTTTCGGATCTGGCACGGTGCCGATAACCTGGAAAGAAGCGGTGGTTCTTCCACTAAAGAAAAAGCCACAGATTAGTATGGATCAGCTGAGCAATCTGCGTCCCATATCACTCCTTCCATACTTTGCTAAAATAGCCGAAAAGTTGGTTGATCAGCAACTGACAGCTCACATTGAAACCCATAAGCTCTTACATCCATCACAGTCGGGTTTCCGAGCCTGCTACTCTACTGAGTCAACTTTGCTCTTCTCCACAGAGGCCTTACGAAGATATGTGGATGAGGGTCATACCGCGGCACTGATTCTCCTTGATCTCAGTGCCGCGTTCAACACTGTGGTGCATCACACCTTGCTGCACTGTCTTAGGAAGGGTGGAGTGGTAGGGAAGGCATGGGATTGGCTGGAATCATTTCTCCACGAGCGTAGTTTTCATGTCGAGCAAGGGTCCCACAGGTCTAAGGCTATTAACCTGGATCAAGGAGTTCCACAAGGTTCCAGCCTGAGCCCTACCCTTTTTAATCTTTATATGGCGCATATTACTGAGCAATATGGGGTGGAAGTGGTGACCTACGCACAAGATACGCAGCTGGTTATGGCTTTGGCACAGCCTGCTGAACGCGCAGCCAGAAATTTTGCGTCTTGTCTCCAAGACCTCGCTGGCTGGATGGCCGATAATTGTCTCAGACTGAACGGTGACAAAACGGAGGTGCTGATTGTTGGTAAGATTCCGTCAGTCTGGACCTCGGCCTGGTGGCCCCAGTCACTGGGTCCTCTACCTGTGCCTAAGGATCAAGTTAAGAATCTTGGAATCTAGACCGATGCTAAAATATCTTATGAGTATCACACCAGACGTGTGGCCGGAAATTGCTTCGGCGTTCCTCGTAGTCTTAGAAAGACTCTGTATCTGCTCCCTGTTACAGCTAGGAAGGCCCTAGTCCATGCTTTGGTTACTTCAAGGCTGGACTATGGGAATGTCCTCTATTTGGGAGCTAATGTGAAATGTCTCCATAGACTACAATATATCCAGAATGCTGTTGCCCGCCTGGTGTTGATGCTGCCTAAAAGAGCCGCCTCAAAAAAAGTCTTGGAATCGCTGCACTGGTTGCCCATTAGGAAGCGTGTCCTGTTTAAAGCCCCCTGTGTTAGTCACAGGATTGCACAAGGGAAAGGTCCTTGATTCCTTCGCAATCTGTTAACATCTTCCATTCCTACTCGGCTGCTGCGATCGCAAGGGGCTGGCATGATGCAGGTTCCCAAAATTAGAAGGGCCAGAATGGGAGGAAGGTCCTTCCGTTTTTTGACTGCCCGGCGCTGGAAAGCCCTACCACATAGGCTTCGTGTGGAAGTCTCAGAGGTGGTTTCCATAAAGAACTAAAAACCTATTTATTCCCTAGGGATTAGATCCATTGCGGCGGGTTGGTGGAGACTGTAACAGTTTGGTGGCTGGGCGGTGACTAGGGCGGTGACTAGCGCGGGGACACACTGGCTAGTGTAACCAGGCGCTGTATAAGCTCAGGATTATTATTATTATTATTATTATTATTATTATTATTATTATAATTATTATGAAGAAACAGGGTTAACATTCATCTGTGACATTCTGACAATGGCCCATTGCTCTTTTGGCTCAACTGTTGGTTAAATAAAGACCTAGGCCTTAATCATGAGTTACTGAGAGAAGTTTTGAGCCTGGACCACATGATTAACATACCGTGGCTAAAATATATAAAGGGCTGTTTTGGTGAGCTGGGACGCCCGGACCTTTTTTAAGACCTGATCTTTATACCGAAGCCGACGTGGAGTTTGTAAAGAAGTCTTTTATTTCCCTCAAAAAACTTAATAGAGATGGGGTAGAACTGTGTAAAACTAGCATCTGTAAATTTGTGATGCTCAAAACTACTCCATCCACGAAGCCATATCTTTTGTGGCCTCTATCGGCCATTGAGCGGTTTTTATTGACCAGGTTCCGTATGGATTATTTCAATCTTTTACTTGCTGTTCCGAAGGGGAGCTATAGAGGCCAGGCGCTAGCACCCTGTGGCTGCAACGGAGTGTTTCCACAGGATTTGCTGCACTTTATGTTCTTCTGTAGCCTCTATGATGCTCCCCGGAGGTTCTTTTTAAACCGCTTTTGAAAAAGTTGAATTTTATCCAGGTCCGCCCAGCCCTTTGCTTTTTACAAATGTTGAAGCCAAAATGTATCCCATTTGTGGTTGGTTTCCTGAAATTCTTATTGACGTCCAGAAACTGTATGGAGAACTAATATATCCCCATATCACGGCTGTTATCTTATCAGCTTTCCCCCTTGAGGGCACATGTTTTTCCCCGCTGGCTGATTCTTCTTTTATATGTGTTTAGTATTTTTATAATTATTGACTGTGTTGTATATATATACTCCTTTATATTTATAGGAATGATTATCTGTGTATTGTGATCAAGAAATGTATACATGTGCTTTTCTATATTTTATTGGAGATTTGTAACTTTTATGGTTTTCTACTTTTTAAACCGAATAAAGTATTTTGAATTTGAATTTGAGTCCTGAATACAGGTGAATTATTTCCTTTAAGTAAGTTCAGGCATGTGTTTAAAAATTACATATTTCATTAAGATCTCTAAGTGAGTCGCGAAGTCTGAAGGCCTGCTAATTCCGCATCTGAAGCATTGTGCCATTTCAGTCTCGATCAGTTCAGACCTACAGCCTCTCCCAGCAGATGATTGTAATCATATATATATATATATATATATATATATATATATATATATATATATATATATATATATATATATATATATATATATATTCCAGCACAGTATCCTTAGGGGTTAAGCAAGAAAAAACGCCGAGCCCCAATTCTTCCGGCTGGCTCCGAAACGCGTCGGGTGATGTTTGCCACTGCTGTATAAGAAATAAACTGCTTCACCGAAGAATTGGGGCTCGGCGTTTTTTCTTGCTTAACCCGTAAGGATACTGTGCTGGAATATTTAGGCTCGCAACCTGGCCGGAAGCCCGCCGTCATAAGCGGCAGAGATAACCTGCGAAAGAGATTTGCCGTATATATATATATATATATATATATATATACACACAAGAATACTGGCTGGAAACCGGTAAGGAGGCACTCACTCAGGTTGTTTGTGACTCCCGTGCACCAAGCGGCTACCGAAGTGAGGGACGCCGGCTCGGATTACAGTGGTGGAACCGGGAGAGCGAGTCTGTCAAGTCGGGATTTGTGGTGAAAGCACAGGACATAGCCACAACACGCCGGGGAGGCATAAAACAGGAAAAAACGCCCGGACGTGTTTAATCTCAATTTAAACAACATGACTCTCTGCGAGAACTGTGCAAACATGAGGCAGAATTGAAGATCTAGCCACAGAACCCGAGGCATCTCCGGTACAACAGAACCTCGGTAAGAACCTGTTGTAACAAACAAGCGCTATAACTAAAGATACATAGACTGTGATTAAAACAGCGTCTGAATAGTGTTTTTTCTCCCAAGAATACGTTGGGAGCTTTACACATTATACATAAATTGGAACCCTCTACAAAATTAGAGAACAGGGGATTACATATGAATTTTATATAAACAAGGAAGATTCACTAACCCCCAAATCCAAGCAGTATATTGAAATCAGACTCAGGTTAACCCAAAGGACCAATAATAATTGAAAAAAGAACCGGCTGGTTCAAAAATATAAATTAATAAACAAACTCGTCATGGAAGAAAGAGAAGCAAGGAGGATAGCAGACATAAACAACTTTTTCACATACCAGGGCACAAAAATACAGAAAGGGGCCAAATAGGCACACCCCCGGATACCATCAGAGATAAATTAAAGAAATGGGAACGCTTATCCAAAAGAGAAATCAATAAATGGTGGGAACTTCTAAGTCTGCAAAAGTTCATGGAAGTAAAAAGAATACCTCGGGGTCTAAGGCTAACCCTAATGCCAAGTCACCAAGACACAACAAGTGAATTATTGCAAGAATGGGGTGAGCATCTCTTAGATTCATCCATAGGCGTAATGGTAATCCTCATTAAACACATTGAAAAAATCCTAAAAATAATAACAACGGAACTGAAAACCTTGGAAGATTAAATTAAATCTCTAACGTTAAATGATGACCAACAAAAATTGAAAACAGATATATTGAAAAATCTGGAAAGACATGAAGCACGCGTAAAAGCGCAGAAACAACACAAATTCCAGAGAGATAAAGAGGATTTTGAGGAGGGACGAATCTTCACCTTTGGCAAACAACAATTCCCAAAGAAAGGCAAACAACCTGAACAACAAGAAACTAGTGAAACCTCAAGTTTTGACTCCCTAACAAGCTTGGAATTAAGTGACCAGGATGAACAGACAACAACGAGCACCGCTCTACCAAAAAAGACCACTTTTTTAATAGAGATGCAAAAGGCATTAGAACAACAACTACAGCAACAGCCACAACCCACAAGGGGCAGAGGGAGAGGCAGGGGCCGTCCCCGTGGAAAGGGAGGAAAACAAGGAGAGGGCAGAGAGACCAGAAAGGAGGCAAAGGAAGACTCTTGGACCACATTGAGACTCAGACAACCTCGCTGATAACAGATCCATCCTCTGACTCCCAAGAACTAAATATAATCAACCTCTCAACAAGAATCCTAACAGATGAAGAAAAGGACACACTCAAAAAGGTATTTAACTTCTGCCCCACGACACATCTAAACATTGCGGACACCCGCGTAGATTTGTATAAATATACGCGGAAACTGAAACTTGCAAAAATCCATGCAGAGAAGACCACCAAAAAAACTACCCAATTGAAACAAACGTCAAATATAAATCTGAATGCTGAGGATACTGAGGCACTCTCCACCTTAATGACAATGGGTGCCATGTCAATATCACAGGAAGAAGAAGAGCTCATTGCAATGGAAGATTCCATGGAACAAGAAGGTGCCAACGAGAGTGGTTTAAAAGAAAAATCCAAATATAACCCTATACTGCCTCCTGGCAACAAGATTGATTTATTCCAGGAACTTGTAATCGATGAGCTATACAAAATCAAACAAAACCAGACAAAAAACAACTTTTCTTTGAAAGAAAAACTGATCATAAGAAATCTCTCTGAAGATAAAAAAAATAGAGATAAAGCCAGCGGACAAGGGTGGAAACATCATCATCATAGACAAAATAGATTATGCAGAGGAAGCACAACGTCAACTGCAGGATAAAAACTGCTATGAGCTCCTGAACCAAGATCCAACTGCAGACTTACAAAAAGAAATTACCGAATTATTAAAGACTTGGACTGATGCGGGCCTCATAAGTGATAATGAACAAAAATATATGACAAATACATTTCCAACTCTACCCACATTCTATTGCCTCCCAAAAATCCACAAACACAGCCAGAAACCACCAGGGAGGCCAATAGTTTCGGCAAACAATTCTTTGTTAGAAGGAATGTCAAATTACATCCACCAATTCCTAGCTCCTCTGGTCAGAGATCTCCCATCATTCATAAAGGATACTACTGATCTTCTAAAACAACTGGAAAAAATTGTCTGGAAACCTTCTTTTAAACTAATCACAATGGATGTGACATCATTATACACGAACATCGAGCACACCATTGGTATGAATGCATGCAAATACTATTTGGGAAAAAGGAACATAAGATACAAAGAACATAATGAAATGTTAAATCACATGATCTTCTTATGCCTACATAACAACTACTTCCTATTTGAGAAAAACATCTTTAAACAAACACAGGGATGTGCCATGGGCTTTTCTTTTTCACCAAATTACGCCAATCTTACTATGGGTTGGTATGAACAAAATGAGGCCTGGAAAACAGAAAACTACGCGTGGAAAAAGAGGACGATACTATGGCTTAGATTCATAGACGATCTTTTTATAATATGGGACGGTGAACAAACAGATTTTGAACAATACTTTGAAAAATTAAACAACACACCTACAAATCTGAAGTTCACGTACGAAATAAGCAGCAACCGGGTTGTGTTCCTGGACACAGAAATATACATTGAGAACAACTGCCTTGAAACCACACTACACCGGAAGAAGACTGCAACCAATTCTGTACTACATGGACAAAGCTTCCATAAGGACAAACTAAAAAGAAGTATCCCTTATGGAGAATTTCTCCGCATAAAAAGAAATTGTTCTAAAAACTCAGAATTCCTCAAAAGACAGCATGGAAGCCTCAAATAGATTCATAAAAAGAAAATACCAACCAAACAATGTGAAAAAATGCCTCAAAAAAGTAGTAGAAACGGACAGAAAAGAAATCCTACACAAAGTCCAAGAGACTAAAACTGACAACAAAATCAGATTAATAACATCATACAATGCGGAAAAGGGAACATTAAAGAAAATAATCGAAAAACACTGAGGTATTTTACGGACCGGTTCAACTCTATCAAAAATCATTGGAGAACATCTGCATGTAACCTTCCGCAGATCAAAAAATCTGGGTGACCAATTAGTCCACAGCCACTTCAAAAAATCTCCCAATATAAATTGGATGCACCGTAAGGGTTTTTGGCCGTGCAAACAATGCAAGGTTTGCCGAATTGCATCACCAACGAAAGAACTCTCTATGTTTGGAGGAAAAAAATGGAAAATAAAACAACATCTGACGTGCAAAAGCACGTTCGTAGTTTATATGGTGACATGCCCCTGCGCCAAAAGTTACATAGGCAGCAGAATCTTTGAGGCAAAGAAAAGAATCCTTGAACATACAAGAGCTGTCACCCATCAAGACCAGTCCAATGCAATCGCCAAACACATGATTCAGCACCACAATAACAACTGGGAAACCCTCAAATACTGTGCAATTGACCAACAAACAAGCTCAGAAAGAGGAGGAAATCGAAGAAAGGCATCGAGACAAAAAGAATAAAAACACATTATCAGTTTCAGGACCCTTGAGCCATACGGCCTCAACCAGACGGAAGAACTACATGTACATTTGTAATCTGTCCTGAAACTGACAGCAACAGCAAACCGCAAAATTGATGTAATTCACAAGGACTTCATGGGATCCACTCACCAGAGAGAAAGAATTGTGACAACTACTGAGAGACATAAAGAACAAACATGATAAACCCGAGAGTATTGTGAAATTGCTCACCAGTGAGCAAAAACCATGAAAACATTCACTGACGTGAATGACAGTCACCACTGACTCAAAAACAAGAACTTTGATAAAAACATTGTTCTAATTATTTTGTTATGTCTGCAAAATCCAAACAGTTGCATTTTATTGTAAATGGAGCACGTTAACACTTGTTCACATGAAAAACTACGTTACCCATAATGCAATGCATTTTCACTGTAAAGTTTTTTCACTGTACACTGAAATAAAAGTAGGCTCGTGTTGGAGCTCAACACCCGTGATCAAGCCTTCGGCTGAGGGTTGGGTTAAGACGAGTATGCTGAAATAAAAGCAGTTGGTCTAAACTGAAACAACCTGAGTGAGTGCCTCCTTACAGGTTTCCAGCCGGTATTCTTGTGTGCAAATTTTACGACTGGTTCTTTATATATATTACCTACTGGCGATAGGTATAGGTATAGGTATATATAGTTAGGATTTTTTCTCTATAGAACTTTTGAAAATTCTATGTCTAATAACTTTGGCGTTTGTGAACGGAATCGGCTGAAATTATCAGGAAAATGGCACATTTTGTTTCTAAACAGCCCCTGAAAATTTGGGGGGGTTCCGTCAAGGGGGGGCCGAGAAAAAAGGGGGGTCCCAAAACGCGTTTTTCCCATTCATTTTTCCATAGGGCCTTTGGCCTCACTTTTAGCTCGAACGGCTGAATGGATTTGCACGAAACTTGGCAAAATTGTAGGGACTGTTAGCCCGATGTGCCTTTGCTGGGTCTCAATATATGTGCTCCAGTGGATTTTGAGAAATTAACGTTTAAAAAAACAGATATATCTGTGACAGCGTCCTGGATAGCGCACTGGATCGCGTACTTTTCGCGTAACGGAGCTTTGCGAAGCGAAGCTGATTGGCTCTCCGGTGTCTGTCAACATTCTAAACAGTCCGGAGCAGCCGCCATCTTGTCTCTCGGTAGGATCGAGAGACAAGAGGAGGAGAAAAACAAAGGGGGAATTTAATGAAAGGGGGCAAGGTAGACTCCTCTTGACCCCCTAGGAATGATGTTGGGGTTATTAAAGGGTCCCGTGGGGAAAATAAAAAAAATTTGATTTTTCGCGGTAGAAGCGCTTCCCGGTTCGCGAACCGGGCCGCAAACTGGTAGCGAAACGGGAATTCACCATTTTGTGTTTCGGTTTAATTAAATTACAGGGTATAAGGGGGTACGGGAGACGTATCCTGACCCCTTATGTTTTCTGAGGGTGGCTGAGGAGGCTCATATATGTTGATACATGTCTTCCAGCGGCTGTGCGTGAGCGTTTTTTTTTTTTTTTGCTGCTTGACGTCTGTTAACGTTCGATTCGATGGAAATCAGGAACTGTTGACCGCCATTTTGTCACTGCGAGTAAATATTTTGTTAAAAATAATTGTTATAAATTAATCCTTATTGATAAACATTGTCTGCGCCATCTTACCTTTTTTGCAATGCCACACTTTTGTCGTGCATGGCAGCCATTTTAGATGCCTTGACCAGACCCACTCTCTGCACGCCGCCGATCCTCAGCATGGCTCCCCACCCTCACAAGCATTTCCCCCACGCACTGGTCACCCCCGCTCTCTCTCTCATGCATGGGCCAGAAACCTCCTCCCATCTGCGCTGTTCTTCTCTGAGAATCACACCCTGTGCCCGCCCGACACCTCCCTTTCACCCTATTCACTACCGCACCCTCTGACACTCCTCTTCCTCGGTGTCCGATTGTCCAGGCCGGTCCCAGGCTATCACCTAGCCCTGCAGATGTAGTTTATGGCCCCAGCTGTAAAGAATCACCCCTCTTCAAAGGAGTTACAGTAGATCAAGGCCCCCACCCGATGAGATCCGTCACACCACACGCGTTCCTACTATCTGATAACCATCCTGTATTGTGCTTGGGGAGGGGATTCTCACTGTGAGGGTGTGTGGGTCCGAGCCTGAAGCGGAAGATTCCAGGGATGCCTCTTTGTACATCAAAGTTTTTACAATTATGTGTCACATTAAAAATATATAGCACTCCAACAAAGTAGTAGGATTATAAAACTTTAATAACTTATAAATATATACAACGCAACAAAAACAGTAAATACATTTAAACATTTTTTTGAAAAAAGAAGCAACAATGGTCAGTAGCTGTCTTTTGTGCGAATAGTCCCAAGGCAGCACAACGTGCTGAGTTCTGGACGGCACACAGGTGATGTCACCTGGGTGCCGCACTGGTTTTGGTATCCTACAATGCTGCTCCGAAAAACGGCATGGGGCGTCCCGGGGGGTGCGGGGGGAGGCCTCATCAGTAGCGGTCTGTTGTGCGAATAGTCCCAAGGCAGCAGAACGCGCTGAGATGTGGATGACACCCAGGTGATGTCCATTAAGTTGCCGCACTGGTTTTGGTATCCTACAATGCTGCTCTGAAAAACGGCGTGGGGCGCCCCGGGGGGGAGGGGGGGGGAGGCGGCGTGAACGGGCCTCCCCAGGTGGAGGCTCGTCTGCTGTAGTGGGGCGCCCCTTTACCGTTTCAGTTGCCATTCCGCCCGCTTTTGGTACACTGTGCCAAAATCCGCCATTCAGCTGAGTTGCGCCCACTCTTGCGGTTCAGCGATAGGCGGCTGCTACAGGACTCTCAAAATGGCGGCAGGCTCTTTCCTTTTTGGGCCTGTTCCACTAAAATGGCCCTGGGACACCTTGGAACTCGGACGCTTGTCTGCTCGGTCTTGGACCCCATTCTCGAAAGCGTCCCCTGAGCCTTGAAGATTCTACAAAAGTCTTGGGGCCCCCGACTCCTGCAGGCTTCTGGTGGGGAGCGGCTGCCATGATTGCTCGCGGAATGACCACGACGGAGCCACGAGATGGTGGTGCTTTCATGCTGACGCCAGCTTCAGTCTGAAACATCCAGAAACAAGGTGGGGCTTTCATCGTTTGGGAAAAAAAAATGTTTTAATCCAATGAAAAGTGTTATTTTTAGGTCATATGATCAAGCCTTCCATCATTAGGAAACCAAAAGTAAAATGAACCAATGAAAAGTTTTATAAACAAGTCACATGACCTGTTATGCGGCATAGGGCTATAAAAAGCGTAGAAAATCCGTTGGCACGTGAGGCGGCGTCAGTAGCGGACCGATGTGCGAATAGGCCGAAGGCAGCACAACGCGCCAAGATCCGGATGGCACCGAGGTGGTGTCCAGCAAGTTGCCGCACTGGTGTGGCCATCCTACAATGCTGCGCCGAAAGTCTGAGTGGGGCGCCCCGTTGGCCTGTGAGGTCGCGTCAGTCAGTGGGGGCTGTTTGAGGATCTGACTGCATTGGGAAGCAATGTGATGCTGTGCGTCGCCCCCAAGATGGAGGCTCCTCGGCTGCAGTGGGGCGCCCCTTGGAGTTTCACTCGCTATCCTGCTGAGTTGCGTCCGCACTTGCGGCTACAGTAGGCCGAAGGCAGCACAACGCGCCGAGATCTGGATGGCACCGAGGTGGTGTCCAGCAAGTTGCCGCACTGGTGTGGCCATCCTACAATGCTGCGCCGAAAGTCGGCGTGGGGTGCCCCGTTGGCCTGTGAGGTGGTGTCAGTAGCGGACTGATGTGTGAATAGGCCGGAACCAGCACAAGGCGCCAAGATCCGGATGGCACCGAGGTGGTGTCATAGTTGAGAGTTCTGAGCAGCGCTTGTAACACTGTCTGAAGCTTATTTGCACCTGCTGCAGCTTCACTATTGCCCTGGTGTGGCCAAAGATCGCCCATGACATAGGCGGCCGGCTCCCGGGGTCCGGCGGAACTTTTTTCCTTTTCCTTTCTGCGTCTTGTCCCACAATCCGTTTGACCTGAAGACACGACCAGGTCCCTGAATGTGTGCAGGGGGACGCTATTGATTGAATCAAAATGGCAGCTTCACACAAAGCTGACTCAAGCGTTGCTGCTGATGCTATACAGACAAAAACAGGTTTTCAGTTTGTACATTCTTCAGGATTTTTCCATCCAAAATGGCGCCAGTATAAATGGGACTCGTAACTCCTTGTTGTGTACTGGTTGCACAACCTTGATATCACGAGATACGTATGCAGTTTTGAAGCACATGGCGGGCGGGGACGAGAATTGATTGAATATTTCGACATCCCTATTGATATTAAGTTCTGATGTGTTATTGACTACTGTACTGTTGAAAGTTCGAATTAACGTCACCCATGGTACTTGCCCGCAAATGTATATCTAGATAATTTTATTGTAAGTGGCCCTGTCGTATTTTAATTACAAAATGTACGTCCACCGATTCCGCAACTGTTAGACACCTTAGTTCTTGCAACCTAATGGCCCGCTCGTTACGTTCCTCTACAGTGTAAATGTCTCCTCATCATATACGATTCCAGTTTGCACCGTGGCCGGCCCACGTGGTTATAGGCTCGTATTTGTATACTGACATTTTCACAATAAAGGTTTTTAAAACAAAACATGGTAGTAGTATTTACATTGGTAAAGTTTTTAATTTTAGTCACTGTTTTCGAATCAGTAAAAGGCAAGTGAAATAAAGCAGTCCAATTACAAGACGGATAAAAGGTATAATACGCAGGAACGCAGTAAAGATAAATGGTCAAGGGCTGTTGTGTTTTCTACTCCTGCAACATAACGTGATCAATAAGAATCTGATATTCAGGCGTATCGGCGACTAAGACAGCAGGCCGAGCCTCTTTTGCTCAACGGCTCCATCATGGGACGAAGAAACGCCCTTTTTCTCGACAAAGGAATATATTTTACTTGCAGGACAGTTGTAAATTTTCCGGGAAAGTACATTAGCCTGGAACATTATAACATATACGTTTAAGAAAAAATAATGTTCGAAAGCAATAAAAAGCGTAATTTTTAGGTCATATGACCAAGCCTTTCATCATTAGAATAACAAAAGTAAAATGAACCAATGAAAAGTTTTATTAACAAGTCACATGACCTGTTTTGCTTACGTTACGCGCTGCGCGCCGCGCCCCGGATCGCTTCCGGGGAGCTGCGCTTCGCGCACCGGAGCACTTCCGGGTGCGCTAACGCGGCGTGTCATATAACGCATTACGCGACAACGTAGGTCCAGAATATAGTCAAAATGTCTCCACCAACCAGCGGTCGGAACACAACCCCTTTCAGCAGTCTAAAAAGTTCTGTTAAATGACAACAGAAGGGACAGGCAACAAGAACCTTCAGTCAAAGAGGGGAGGGCAAGTTCTTCTCTACCGGGTCACGTTGGGGCGCTACCGGAACTGATCGAATTGGTAGTCTACAGTGTTTCTGGATGTTTCAGACTGAAGCTGGCGTCAGCATGAGAGCACCACCATCTCGTAGCTCAGTCATGGCCATTCCACGAGCAATCATGGCAGCCGCTCCCCACCAGAAGCCTGCGGGAGTCGGGGGCCCCCAAGACTTTTGTAGAATCTTCAAGGCTGAGGGGACGCTTTCGAGAATGGGGCCCAAGACCTAGCAGACAAGCGTCCGAGTTCCAAGGTGTCCCAGGGCCATTTTAGTGGACCACGCCCAAATCTGAAGAGCCGGCCGCCATTTTGAGAGTCCTATGGCAGCCGCCTATCGCTGCACCGCAAGAGTGGGCGCAACTCAACTACATGGTGAGGGAGACGCTGTAGTCACAAGAGCGGGCGGTAAACAGCTGAATGGCGGAAGAGACACAGTGTAGCAAAAGCGGGCAGAATGCCAACTGAAACGGTAAAGGGGCGCCCCACTACAGCGTGTCTTCAGGTCAAACGGATTGTGGGACAAGGTCCAGAATGGAAGAGTCATCAAAAGGCAAAAAGTTCCGCCGGACCCCGGGAGCCGGCCGCCTATGTCGGGGGCGATCTTAGGCCACACCAGGGCAACACGACTTGGGGAGGGGGCAGGAGCCAAGCGCCCCCTCCCAGTCCGCGCCACCACACCGTATGTTGAAAATCTGAAGCCATCGTTCTACAAACTCTCAACCAGCCTTGGATGGAAAAATCTTGAAGAATGTACAAACTGAAAACCAGTTTTTGTCTGCATAGCATCAGCAGCAACGCTTGCTATCAGAGTGCATGAGTTTCATGCTCGATCGATTGAGCTAGCCAGATCAGGCAACAAAAAGTATAAAATAGTTATGTAAATAGTTATTTAATAAAATGTTTTACCCTGTTACTTTGCTGGTGTGTTGTATATATTTATAATATTTGCATAGAGTTTATCGTTATTTTGGGCGGGGTGGGTGGCGGAGCCGAGCTGTCTTGCAGCCATCATGGTGTGGAGCTCAGTTCATCTCACTAGTTTCGTATTTTTCATGAAGGGTTGTTCCTAATGTTTCTATTTTAGCGAGGTCAAAAAGAGATCCCATTAGTGTCCTACTGATTTCGCTCGATTACTTTTGTTTTTTTACACAATTTTTCACTATCTGGAAAGACTAAACAGAGTATTGCGACTCTGTGCTTGTTTGTAAATAGAGAATGAACCAAAGAATCAATTCTAAAACAGTAAATGCTTGGATAACAATCAATCAAATGGAGAGACAAGCAGGTACGGCGGATTACAACGGGGGCAAAGGCCTGCGTTAACTACCCTTCACTATCTGCAAAGAGAGAGTACTACTAAGAGAAAAGAGGGGGGGGCAGCGTTCAAAGCACATCAGCGTGCATAAACACGAAAATGTTTTTACCTATCACGTACTTGACATTTGACAGCTTTTGATATTTGCTATTAAAAAACCATTGAAATTCACTGAAAAAAACATAGGTTTTAGGCCATATATAGTTAGGGATTAGCATTTACAAAACCTTAATTTACTCGCACAAAACCATTGAAATTCGCATATATAGTTAGATGCAATAACTATATATCGCGCACCCGCAATCCACTGCTGATGATGTCACATATTACATCATTCATGACATGGTCAGTGACATCATTGATGACATCACTGATGACATCTCAAATGACATCACTGATGACATCTCAAATGACATCACTGATGACATCTCAAATGACATCACTGATGAAATCACTGATAACATCTCATTTGACATTACTGATCACATCACTGATGATATCATTCATGTGATAATACGATGAACCTCTTCAGACTCTAATATAACCTTAGATACAATCAGTGTAAACAGACACTCACAGATTGTCACTCATCCATGGAGTTACTCACACACCTAGTCAGTCATGCAAAGAATCAATCACACCTCCATTTCCTCAACTATACAGTTATACACACCTTACTTATTCAAACATATACTAACACATATTTACTCTCTTATACAATCACTGATACAAGTTCACAATGATCCATACTGCCACTCACACATTCACTGGCTCTTATGCACATTTATTTATATATATATCAACTCTTACATGTACTGTGTTTTACATATGTACTTACTTTGACATGTAGCACTGAGAAATCCAATCACTCACCAATACACTCATGCAGACAGTCAACCGCCCATACAGCTGTTTCCACATGCACTTTTGAACCCATACATCTAGTGAATCAACTGCTCACACATCTATGCACAGAGTCACATACCTCCCAGCCACCCCCACACACACACTCACTCTCCCATACAAATATTTGGGCAAACAATCAATAACCCATATAGTTACTCATATGGCTACTGATCAACACATGCAGCAGTTTACAGAACTACAGAAATAATGATGCACAAATTAAGACAGTTTAGTCACTAACCCATGCACTCAGTGAGACACATTTAATCATTCTCTCATACAGTCAGTCATGCACCTACTAAATCCTTCATCCAAACACTTATACATCCACTCATTCTTCAATATGTAAGACATATTTTAACTTTACAGAAACATACAGTCACTGGATGATGTTATCAGTGATGTCATCAGTGATGTCATTTGAGATGTCATCAGTGATGTCATCAGTGATGTCACTGACCATGTCATGAATGATGTAATATGTGACATCATCAGCAGTGGATTGCGGGTGCGCGATATATAGTTATTGCATCTAACTATATATGCGAATTTCAATGGTTTTGTGCGAGTAAATTAAGGTTTTGTAAATGCTAATCCCTAACTATATATGTTCTATAACCCATGGTTTTTTCAGTGAATTTCAATGGTTTTGTGTGAGTAAAATAAGGTTTTGTAAATGCTAATCCCTAACTATATATGGCCTAAAACCTATGGTTTTTTCAGTGTATATATATATATATATATATATATATATATATATATATATATATATATATATAGAGAGAGAGAAAGAGAGAGAGAGAGAGAGAGAGAGTTAGTTTATG
The DNA here is from genome assembly GCF_964263255.1 of Lissotriton vulgaris. Taxonomy (NCBI): domain Eukaryota; kingdom Metazoa; phylum Chordata; class Amphibia; order Caudata; family Salamandridae; genus Lissotriton; species Lissotriton vulgaris. Next base: position 999,375,687 of record NC_141691.1, read on the forward strand.
TATGGTGCTAAACTGTCACAATACTTTATAGTATTGAATAAACTGCTGTAGCAACTATATTAAAAATGTCTCTCTAGGTTGTTCTTAAATTGAAATATTGTGTAACAGGGTGTGCTTTTTTGTCACACTGTTTGAAGTAAAGGGGTCTCAACAAGCACTGGTGCTTCCTTTTTCACTTTGCAAAGTATCTGGGTCACCTTTGAAGTGCCTCTAGAAAAATTGTGTAAGCTACATTCCTTAGGAGCAGAATTTAAAACTGTTTCTTTTAGCAGGTTTACATCCACAAATTGCGAGCAAAAGTTCTCAACGTGCTACATTCTTTAAAATTGTGCATAAAAAATTGACCTTCAATGAAGCTTTCACTTACTTGCACCCCTTATTATAAGTGCACCTCGGTTTCCTTCTACCTTCTGTCTGCCTCTTCTGTGTACAAGTTTCTCCAAATCTCATGCCTATCCGTCCTAAGCTCTTCTTGGAAACCATAGAAATATGTACTAATTCCAGTAAGCAATTGCTACTCTAATGATCACATCTATGTCAATAATGAATCATAAACAAACTGGAGGGACTGCATGGACTGAGCGTGCAAAACTAACCCCAGTAACTGTTGGACTGACCACTAATTTTGTGCTCCTCTCCGTAACGCGTAGGGATTTATACGAACCTTAGTTTTTATATGAAGTATAACATGCTTACTGAATAGAGCTCTCGAATTGGGAATATTAGAAACAGCAATATAGTTGGAATGCAGAATGAAGGCTCTGTGCATGAGGGGTTCATTGTGTGGCACACTGGTTAGAGCAGGCAGACCCTGAAGCAGAGGTCAGACCCGGGACCAGGGTTCAATTCCCGACGCGGCAGGGTCTTGAGCTCAAATGTCCATGGACTCGATAATTCTCGCTTCGGTGCCTGACCTAATCATGGGTTCACACTCTGCAACTCTGGGCATTAAGCTTGCTTAATCTCCACAATGGCCCCCCGCGGCGGGATGCCTGGCTTTCGCCTTGAGGATGCCCTGTAGGGGCTATCTCACAGGGAAAAGCCAGGACGGGTTCCCAAGGCAAGCGCGGAGATACCCCTTCGGGGGTTGAATCTGGCGCTATATAAGAATATAATAATAATAATTGTTCTCTCACTTCACTGTGGGGATTTGCTTAATTTTTCATATTCGTTTCTGGATATCATATTTCCAGTGGCGGTTTCTGGCTAAGGGCGTCGGGGCTCCGCCCCCTTTACTTTCACGTCCTCCGGTCAGCCATTCTCTTAACTATCCTAGTTTTAAAAAAACACATTGCGCCCACACTGCTTGCAGCTTTCCAGTCAGTGAAAGCTTTCTGAATGTGCTGGCGCTGCCTGTGGGCAGGGCAACAGCCTAATGTATTTGCCGGTCGGAGGACCCCACAGCCCTGAGGGTTGTGAGGTCATCAGCTCGGCAAATACATTGCCTAAAAGACCAGTCTCCACCCCCTGAAGACGTGCGTGCAAAATTAGCCCCGGGCGTTTTATTCTTAAGCCCTGTAACACTTGGGCTGCACGTCAGTCAGGGAGTGGAGGGAGGGGTCACCTCACCCTTTCCAATCTCGTCACAGTGACGAGTTGGGAAAGGGTGTGACAGGCTGCTGGCAGGCGGAAAGCAGAGACATCGAGTCTGCGCAGTCTGTCAGGACTTCTGAAGCCCACTGCAGACACGAGTTGTCTGCTTCCTGCGGCGCTGCTGTTGATGGCAGGACCGTGAGTTGGAGCCATTAATAGAGCTCCTGTGTTTCAAACTTGCCGGCAAAAGCTGAGGAGCAGTGACAGCCCCGATGGCCCCCTGGTGCAGCTCCCAATCCAGTAAGTTGATAAGGGCACGGCGGTAAGAACAAAATAGCTAGTAACTTAAGTTTAAAGATACTGGTGTGCTGAATTCAGCTGTAGTTACTCACTGAGTGTAAACATTCACAGCTGAGTCCTGGAAAACGCGAATGAATGAAGCTTGTGTTGTAAAGTTTACTCCACACTTACTGTGCTTGTACTGGCTAACCTTGGGTAACCCCAGTTCCATTGTTTCAGGTCCCTCGAGAGAATTCCAATTTTCCTTTCCGACTAATCTTGATAACTCATTGGAGCTGACCTATCTCTTTTAAAGATGTCTCTACAGTTTTCCTCTGCACTTAATTAATCTCAGCCCTTCTGGCCTCTATAGATCACCCAGGATGTGCGCAAATAGCATTTTAACCCCCCCACCCCCTCCCCCCACCCCTATCTATCCATCACTAGCTGCCCTCAAGATAATTTGGGCCGCAAATCACAATTTCCTGCAGTTTAAAAACTGTCCTTTTGAACACTTCATTCATGCAGTCATGGATGTCAACGCCACACCTGTCTTCCCACTGAAGCACCAGCAAATTACTGCAGTATTTTCACAAGGCTGAAGAGTGGAGAGCCTGTCTTTTTTTTTAGCACTCCCATGGGTCAAGGATGAGTGTCCCATGCTCCTTTACCTCTGGCAATCATTTACTACAAGTTCTGGAAAGTGTGGCATCAATAGGAAAATAAAGAAACGTTCAAACACACCCCACGCAGCCCATTTAAGAAGGAAATCACAGCATTTCACACAAGTTAGGGCACAATGAAAGGAGCATTCGTGTTACTGTTTGCTCTATCTGTCGGCCATGCAGACCCCAGAGATAAGACTCCAAACATAAAGACATATGATGATTATTTGTTTATAAGTTCCTGCGTCATAATATGGTTGTATATACAGAGCACCCTTGGTGGAAATCCCAGCTGATGGCGGTTGCAGATTAGAGCTGATTTGTAATGTTTGTCTAATTAGTTGATGTCTAAATGTGCCTATTGGTTCCAGCTTTATATTATTAACAAGTAGAATTTCCATAATGTTTTTTTTTCACAGTGGACACATGTAGTGAAACGTTATTAAACCCATATGCCATAGGCAGATCAGGAGAACTCCACAAGGGCTTTAACAAGAACCTTTTTGAAAATCATTAACACGTGATCGTTTTTTTCATATTTAGAAAAGGGACTGTGTTGTAATAGACCCTCTACAGTGGCAAAAATTCTGTTCCTGGTGCTAAAACTGCATTGATTGTCACTCAGATTTTTAAAAAGAAATCCTCTGACAAATGAAGGCATGTTTATTTATGTTTTTTCATTGCTGGCTGCCAAATAGAAGTTCGCTCAAGACTGGTTTGCCTTGTCCCTCGGAGGAGGAAAGAGTTTTATGATCAGGACATTTAGGCCTAATTACAGCCATGGTTCATGGGCTGGCTGAAAGAATAACATTGAAGTGGCGGCGCAGACACACCATCTTCACAGGCGAAGCAGCTCTGCTTAATAAAAGTATGAGTGAATGAATCTGATCCGCGTCTATTTTTCGTTAGGCCACATTTTCGATTGCTAGTCCCTTCTTGACGTTACACCGAATCCTCTTAACAAAGAGACAGCACAGCGGCAGCAATGTGTAGTGTGTTTAGGAAATTAAAAGCGCCCAAAAGCCATCACTTAAATTGCACATGTACAACACACATAAAACACATTTCGTGATATTTTACAAGAAATTAAAAGTGTTTTGTTGTTATTCATCCACATAAAATTTGCAGTACCTCAGATTCACCCCCCCTAAGAAAAGAGCAAATGTTTAAAATGTTATCACCCTGCTTAAGTTTTAAACATGGATGAAAAATGAAACCCGTAACGGCATAAAGTTGGTGCCTTTGCTGTGAATACATTTGTTTTAAAAATCCAGGCACAGATCAAAAGTAACCTTCCTCTGAGAGCTCCCTGCCTTCCTTGCTTGTCCCAGAATGCTCTAGTGCAGGTGCGTTTGCCAGGGGCTGTTACTGCCAGTGCAATCCACAGGTGAGATGTTCCATTACTTATTACCCCATACACAATTTCTCCTACAAATACAGTGGTCAGGCCCTTTGGCAGGTCATTAAAGCCCTATTAAGTGGGAAACGCCAGTTCTCTCCCTGGTTCCATTTAGTTGACCTTATAACTGCTCAGAGCTATGGAACAGCGCTGTATTGCTAGGTAAATAGTTAGAAATGACTACTGAAGGAAACATTTATTAACTTATTCATAATTCAGGTGTTCTCCTGGAGTGAAACTACAGCTGGTGGTTTGTGCGCCTGTCACATCAGGTGTGCTGCATCACATTATCAGCTCGAGTGAATCGCTGTGTTGTTCATTACGTGCCCACAACGAGGCTCTGAAAGTTTATTTCCCTGACATGTGATGTGAAGGTGAATCAAGCAGTGAAGCCTGTTTGCTTCCGGCAGTCAGTGCACACTGCACACGCTGGCACTAATCTCCTTCATATAGCAAATTTCCGTAATCTCACTTTTGTTTTCCTATTGAGACCTAGAAGAGCAAAACGCAGTGATTAGTTTGGAACACTCATAGCTGTCGGTGTCCAAAATGGTTCTAAGAAGGCCGCCACCCACTTTTAACCCCTGGTGTGGCTCACTTTCGAATGGATCAATCAAACATGACAGCCTCATGAACGCAATAACCTCTTAGTCCACAAAGGCATGTGGCCATCCATCAAGACATGACATAAATCAGAAGAAAGCCTGCCACCTGCAAGGCTGTCTCTGTAGAACAAGCATCTGATGCAATATCAAACCATACATTGAGGTTATGTCAATGAGATTGTGAGAAAGATTTCTGATGCTACTTTTCTGATTGATCCCTTTAATGGGTTATTTCCCAATGAGCTACGGGGTTTGATGCCAAATGCTGCTGTCTCAGCTGGTGATTCCTGTTTGAACAGCCAAACCAGGCACGAGCGGGGCATTACGAACAACAGGTCTTAACAGGTTGTTAAGTGTGACTGATTGGAGTGGAACCCTTAATCAAGTGAAAAGGAATCATCATCATCAGCTGAGTCGCATTATGTTCTAAAAGCCTTGTGTTAGGGGAGTGTGCCAGTGAATGGTGCAAGTTCAAGGTAAGTATGTTAGAGCCACAGTAAAGAAAAGCATTGTGAAGTGACTGGGCAAAGGAGGATGGATTTGTCAGTCCGTCAGGTGAGTGTGTGCGGGTGGGTGAAGGTGTCGGGTCACTGAATAATGGTAGAAAAATTATTTCACCTAGTGTATGTTGTGAAAGTATCAGAACTCCTTTCAGAGGGCCACGAGGCAAGCAGGAGCAGCTGGGCCCAAGAGTGGGGGTGAGGTTTTTTACACCTGATGTTCTGGGGCCCAACTACTATGGGTTCTGAGCAACTGGACCAAGTACCCCTCCAGTACTTGACTCTCAGTGGTAGCGCGTGTCGAGTAGTCCAAGGCCTCTCCTCTCGTACAGGGTGGTGAACACAGGCTCACAACTCAAAGTACGTTCACTTGCAGCAATACATTCTTTTCCAGTCAATTACATTAATTTATGACAAAAGTAGTATTTGTTTACGAACACAAAGTGAAATACAGCATACACAAACAATAGGCATAGCCCCCTGAGGTCAGGGCTCTGGTGTTCAAAAGGCAGGTCCCTGATATCACTTTCCTCTCACTAGCAGTAGTGTTTTTTCCCCATTCACTATAGGCGACATTAAGGTTAGGCTCCATGAGTAGTGAAGCCTGACTCTTCTTCCTCCTCCAGTGTGTGTCCCACCCAGCTCACAGGACTGCAGCAATCCACAAGTCTGCCTGGGGGCATTCCTCTACATCCTCATACTACTGCAGTCATCCCATGGTCTCCCAAAATGGGACCCAGAATCATCCATGTATTGTACCAGACACAGACACACATACACCTAGCATATGCATGTAACAAACACACATGCGGCACAGCGCCACATACAAACTTGATAAAGGCCACAGGTGACTCACACAGCAGAAGCACTTTACATGAGTGAACCTTTAGGCATCACTCCCATGAAACCGGTTTCATTTTTACTGATCACTATATGGCATGCTGCCACCACCAGCCACCCGCTACTTATCTCTGGGCAAACACAATAACTTTTCATCTCTATGAGAGTATCACTTTGGGGATCTCTATTGGTCCGACAAGATAGCAATCTTTTAGGCTGGCCTATGTCATGGTGCACACTCATGATCCATGGTTGTCAATGACAACAAAAATGAACCCCAGAGATCCGGACATAGTTGCAGCTGGTGCACTCAGGGCAGGGGCACACGTCCATCACCATGTGCAGCACTTTACCATAGAAGTGTAAGGTGAGTATACAAGAAATATGGACTGTGTTATTTGAGAATGTATAGAGAACAGAGAGGGTGAAAGTCTAATGTAGGCGAGTGAAGGTAGGGTAGACGTGTCAAGCGAGTGTGCAAGTGGAGAACAAAAGTGTTCGCTGAGTGTACAGGATGGGTGGATATGTCCGATGAGTGTGTCAAGTAGATCAAGACGTTTTACATGAGAGTGAAGGAATGGTAGCAGTGCTAGGTTGTTGTGTGCAAGTAATATATCACTGTGAGTTTGTAAGTATAGAATATCTGTATTAGTTGAGTGGCTGAGAGTAGGGTAGCAGCATCACTGGAGAAGTGTAAGATGTATTTGCAGGGGAAACTGGTTTCGTTGAGTGTGGCGTGTTTGTGTATGTGTTTAGGAGGGCTAAAGAGAAAACTGCCTTGCTAACTGCTGCTACACACTCTATTCTGGTTAGCACGCACTGTTTGACTTCAGGGCCATAGTTATCTCACTAAATGTGCACCTTATTTGGTTCTGTTGTTGAACCTGAGTGAACAGTAGGGGCTATTTTCCTGAAAAACCCTTCATTTTTTCATACCAAGGATTCTGATGGCCAGTTTGTGTCATTCTGGGTGTGAAATAGAAAGAGCGTTTGTGCTAAGAGAGTCCAGGGGGGGGGCTGTTGCTCCTGCAGAGGCGTAAGAAATTCTTCATACTTTTCTAAAAAGAGGCAAAACCCTGAGCCAGTGTAATTCACTCTGATCCCAACCAGACTGTTGCAATGGGGATGTCCTAGGCATGGTGAACTTGCATGTACCCCTGCCCTGAGTGCCCTACTACACGTGAAACTTATAAGCTGACTTTTCTTTTGATCCTGGCATCATGTAGTGTGTGCCCAGGGCCTAGGACTGTTCATAAAAATGTAGGGTTGTTGGCCTGCCTTATGACCTATAGGGGCACACTAAGTCTGCCATCATTGGAGGGTGGACTACAGTTCCTGTGCTGGGTGAATGCTGTAAGGCAGTGATGGCAGCATTCTGGGTTTTGAGATTTATAGTTGACTAGCCTGTTTTACTCTGTGTCAGTGACAATGTGGTGTACTGACCCCTCTTGTGTGAAGGTCTGCTGTTAGGTTAAACCTAGAACCTTGCACTGACATCTCTTGTGAATGTCAAGTGTGTGTGTGTAGTGAGCATGTGATGCCTGTATGTTAATAGAAACTATGTGTGTATGTGTATAATCATGTGTGTATGTGTATAATCATCAGTGATTGTATATAGACCAAGTCGTCATATTACATTATTTCGTGCAGACTGCACTTCGTCAGGGAGAATCAAATTTGAAGGGTAAGCGCCTATGAACGTCTTCCGGGTTCTTTCCGTTGGGACCGGGCACGAATGCTGAGTTCATAGGCGCTTACCCATCCAAATTTGATTCCCCCTGACGAAGTGCAGTCCGCACAAAATGCATTGGGGATATATCAATTACACGGAGCGCTTTCAAATTATTTAACCATTGAATATGGAGTATATTCATCAATTGATCCCATATGATGTAATATGACGACTTGGTCTATATACAATCACTGACTATCCTATGGAGAATATGAATTTTCATTAAAAGATGGTTTTGAAAACTGATTTACTTCTCGAATACCTTTCTACTACATACACCACGCGTGTCTCACGCATCAAGTGTGCTCAGTGGTTGCCTTTGCTCGCAGCAAGGCCTTGCTTTGACATTTTCCTAGCACCTCATGGACCAGGAGGTGACCACATTGAGCGCCTAAAAGGAACTTACCTTTGCAAACTTTACTACCATTTACTTACGCAAATTACCTTGTGAGTGCTGCGGTCACTATAATAGTCTATGTTATGAGTATGCCAAACAGAATTGCTTTATTAACCTTCCTGCTTTCTTTATTTCACAATTGCTTTATTAACCTTCCTGCTTTCTCAAATTTGCTTGAAAAAGCACCATTTTCCCACTATATTTTCAAACCTCCTTAGGGGGTTCGGGCTCGCTCGCTACGCTCGCTCGCTACGGTGCAGTATGATTATCAGTTTACGCCGCACCACTTTCAAATGTCACCAGCCGCCACTGCATATTTCCATATTTACTCCACGGCTGTGTAACAGCAAAACGTTCGTAAAACATGTTTTTGGGATCGTGCTATAGAATAGATGATATAGTAACGAAAGAATTGCTGTGACAAATGCATGATACACGTTCTTTGCAGTAGGCACATTAACCCTCTGTGCTACATTAGTTCAATCAAAGCTGCAACTGAACAAAACTCTCCTCAGCTCCAGCAGGTACATAAATCACTGGCATTCTCTTGACACTTTTATTGTTGCTGGAAAGCTGCTAATTATTCAAGAAACGTTTCTGTGCTTTTAAAACTGTTGCCTGCGGACCCCCTGGGAATGTGTCACGGACCCCTGGGGGTCCGCGGACCACAGTTTAGGAAACACTGATATAGAACGAATGCCACATTTGGGAAAACAATGTTTAAAGCAACATCGCCTCCCAGAGGAATTTTAACAGATAGCACCGTTTTCGGGTTGAACATCAGATATTATTCTGTTCCTTCCAATAATTCGCTTCTAAATCATTTTCAATAGTGAAATAAAGTATTTTTAGTGTAATCCCGTGTTATTCATTGTCAATTGTTATTGCTCTTGAAGTGCTTTTATCAAATAACATTCGCTTCGCTTTGCTCTCCAATTAGACTAAACACAGGAAGTACATTTTGCTGCGGTAGATAAAGCCGGTCTTTTACTTGTACGTCAGGCACGCTAGAAATCATGCCAAGCAAAGGACCTCAGGCAGTGACGTGCACACACGTCCCAGCAGCCCTTTACTCCTCTTGCAGCACATTAGAAGTATGTGAAATTAAAAAAGTGAAACTAATAATGTTTTTTGATATGGTGGTGAATTTAGCAGAAACTATTATGGTAATCTATTTTTTAACAATTGGTAAATGCAAATTTCAGTGAGCCATGTTTGGATTTAAACCTTTGCTCTGTAAGTGTCAAACAGATTTAAGTGGCTTACGGTTATCGTTTTCATCTAATTATAGTGACTATCCATTAGTTCCCTTGCAACATTGCATCAGTTGAACTTCGACAAAAATGACACATTATTTACCGAACAGCAGATTAAATGATTTTTTTATTGGAGTGACTTTGTACACCATACCTCACCCCCCCTTAAAATTGCAATTACTAAAGCAGAAACACTTAAATTGATAGGGAAGGTTGGTGGCTTTACTTTCTAAGGCTGATTGTGTCAATTCATCATATTATAGTGTTTGTACTTTTTATCATTAGGTCCGAATCGGATTCAGGATTGCCAAATCCGAACGGAACCCTTGTTTCCGACCGAATCGTACCCAGTTCCGACGGACTGTTTACGATGCCCAGAAACTGTTAGGGCCGTCCAAATCTGTTCCGAAAGGCATTCGGAAAGGTCAAGCCTTTCGGAGTCACTTCGTGCAGCTCTATGGACATGGTTTCCTAGGGAGCGATTAAGATGAACGATTCGGACGGCCGTTCTGATTCAGTTTGCCAGAACCAAAATGGCTGTTGGAATCTGTCTTTGGAGGCCCATAGCAGGCCCCCCTTCACCCGGGGCCTTCCAAATCGGGCCCATGGGGGTACCCATTGGTCACCACTTCCCAACCATGCACAGTATGGCAGGCACCATTAGGTAATCAAATCAAAAGGATCCATCAAATAGATCGGACAGTGTTCAAGGGAGATGTATCTGGGAAATGTGGTGCTCATCCAGATGAGGAGGCACACAGTGTTTGCTTAAATACCCCTAACACACCGAAAGGGCCCGGTGTCATGCTTCATCTAGGGGTCTGTCTGCCCTGCTGCGGGACGGGGCGTGCTACGACCTACGACTACGCGGGAGCACTGTTTCGACAACACTATGTGTGGTGATTGGGTAGTGAGAGGAGATGTCTTGTGTGTATGGGTTAAAGTGATTAAAAAGGACCTGGCCTTATTGAATAGGTCGTTGAGGTTGGACCTGTTAAAAAAGTGGTGCAGCGAAATCCTGCCTGTAATGCGCGGATACTCCTAAAGAGTCAACATGTTTCGAAGCAAAGGCTCCTTCATCAGGACTGAAAGATTCCCTCAGTACTCACTATTTTGAATATCCCCAATGGGTGTGCTATATACAAGTGAAAAAAGATATACATAAATAAAGAAAAAGAAATGAAATGCGTGAAATGCATGCACTCAATACAATGCCCACTGGTATCATGCATGTGTTAATCTGAAAGAGAAAGTACAATTAATAGCGCTTTCCCAGGTGCAAACACTCAAAATCTGTAAAAATAGACTGGTTAAAAACAGTGAAGGAACCACAAAGTGACTGTAGGTTGTTCCTAACATTATTGATACCATGGTCTACCAGTACGAAGACCTGTGGGGAAAAAGAGGACTCACAAGACATACACAAAAAGAAGAAAAATCACACACTCTATTATAGTGGCTAGGGTAATAGTTATCTGCTTTTAAAGTCATCAAAGATGTTTATCAGTCACATGGATTATACATACTATGTGGTGTGGGAGGTAATACCCCATGAGCCTCTCGTAACGGGAAGAGAAGGGAAGGAAATCGCCAAAACGTAGTTCTGTTGAGAGGTAAAGAATAGTTGCATACATTTGGTTTTTAGAGAGTAACGGTAGTAGTGTTGGCTGTGGTGAAACGCCTGTGCTGCCAACTACTTAATATGTTCTAAAAATAAAGCAATGATACTTTGCCTCTAAATACTAGAGCATCCAACAGCGGCTGTGCCATACTCACGCTTCAGTTGATTCTGCCTCGCTTAAGATTAACACCAACCCGCGGCTCCGTGATGGAGAAGAGGACCACAGGAAAGGCGTATTTATGTTAGCGTCTATTAGCCTAAAATGACCGCACCTTTGTCGGAGGCGTTTGGGACCATGCACCCGGAACAGGAAATGATTGTAGTTTCCAGCCTCCCGGTCTGTTGTCATGGTGAAGTGCTCTACCAAGCGGAAGTGGGGCAAAAAAAAACTTCACGCTCAAAGACTAGAGCGCAATATTGAAGTGTCTTCTCCCTCTATGTCTGCAGGCATATGCGTATGTTATTGTAGGCAGGGTAAGTGGGCGAGTGCGCAAGGTTGCCCTCATTACATTCCAGTTAGATCTAACACCTGTTGGGTATGAAAGAGTCCCGTATATATGTAAATGCGCATTTAATGACGGCAAAGCCTCCTTTGCTCATTAAAGTAGATCGAATGTTTTTTACAGGCCGGGGAACAACTAATATAAATATGACAGAGGAATCAAGTTAAATATGTAAATGTAAATGTATTTGAGCTTATATAGCGCACAGCTACCCGCAGTGGGTTTCCCGGCGCTTGCTTAGGGAACCCGTCCTGGTATTCCCCTGTGAGATAACCCCGGCAGGGTATCCACAAGGTGAAAGCCAGGTATCCCGCCGCGAGGGGCCATTGTGGAGATTAAGAAAGCTATTGCCCAGAGTCGCAGAGTGTGAACCCGTGAGTCGAGAAGGCACCGGAGCGAGAATTATCGAGTCCGTGGAATTTTTAGCACAAGACCCGCCGAGTCGGGGAATTGAACCCTGGTCCAGGGCCGATCTCAGCTTCCGGGTCTGCCGCCTCTAACCCCTGAGCCACACTTCTCCACAAAACCAAATATGGGGAGGAACTTCCAGATCGTGGTGTCACTCACCCAGAGTGGTATATTGCCCAATCAGAAAGCTATTGAAATTATAGACTATATTAAGATGTTCAAAAAACATAGTTAGTAAACTAGATGGTTTTTACAGATATGAGAGGGACAATACATTTGATTCAGTAGCATGGCCAATCATTCTACAGTAAATTAAGTCTTATTCAAAACTGAACCCAGTCGTTCATAGTTTGTGGTCATTCATGATGTCGTTAGTCAAGGAGTTTCAGAGGTCATCAGGTGCGTAGCACCAAATCATGTTCATTATCTGCTGGTGGAACCCAGGAGCAAGGTATATTATTTCTAGGACAGTTGCGCCCACGGAATGTCATCATTGAGGCCTGTGACATTGGTGCCAAGATGAAACACCCATCTTTATTCGGTCTTGGCATTAAGGATTACTTTCGATGACAGTCCATTTCAAATTATCCACTGTGTGGGCCATGGTTAGATAATGATTTGCCATTTTCGTGGCACTTCTCTTACAGCTCACATTACTTTTATGCTCGCCTATCCATATTTTCACTGATCTCAATGTCAATCCGACATATTTCAAACAGCACAGACATGTGATGACGTACGCCACATTTCTGCTATTGCAGTTGGTAAATTTTCTCTGCTGCCAGGTTTCTCCATAGGTAAACGTGATACTTCTGCTCGTCCTGGTGAGGCTACAATTTCCGCAGGGATGATATCCTTGTACAGGTGTCCAGCTGACAGTGGGTGGGTCCCTCATCTGTATTGGTCGCGGTCTTGTATGGAGCAACATATCTTTTATATTCCTGCCTCTCTTGTGGGAGAACATAGGTTTGGGAAAGTTAAGTTTGCCACAATTTAGTATCCTTCAGTGTCTGTTTATGATTTTAGAAACTTGGTTTGAGTGGCTACTGAAGGTGGTGACATTGATAGGTCTTATGTCTTGTTCCCTTGGGGGGTGTTTCTCCAAGGTGGCGTCCCGTTTGTTATTCCTTGCCCGTTTGAGCCCTTTCCTCACAATACGTTCCGGGTAATTGCGTTTCAACAATGTGTTTTCTAGGTCAGAGGCCTGCCTCTTGAAATCAGAGATTTCAGAGCAGTTACGTCGTAAGCACAGAAATTGTTCGTAGGGAAGGTTATCCCGTAGGTGCCTGGGGTGAAAGCTATTGTACAGCAGCAAACAGTTTTCTGCCGTGGGCTTGAAGTGGGTCATTGTCTTCAGGCCACCACTTTCGGGGTAGATATTAAGGTCAAGGAATACCATGTTGTCACTGGAGGCTGAGTGAGTAAATTTCAGGAAGGAGTTTTGTGGATTGAGCCATGACATGAAGTCCTCTGCAGAGTTGGTGTCCCCTTTCCATATCACTAGGACATCATCAATGTACCGTTTCCAGACAACAATGCGGTCAGGAATGGGTTTGCCTGCTGTAGTATCCTAGTGGTCTCCAGTGGTACACGTATAGTCCGCCCAGACTGGGGGCAAAAATGCTGCCCATGCTGGTCCCATGCTTTTATAGGTAATGCACCCCCTCATATTGAAAAAAGTTTTTTGACAGTGCTAGTGAAATACACTCCATGACGATGCTGCGTGGAGTATGGTAGTCCGATACAGTTGTGTGTAGTACTTCCTCTATGATCTCAAGGGTCTCACAGTGTGGAAGGCTAGTGTAGAGGCTCTCGACACTGAGCCCAAGCAGGTGGTGCTGGTATGGGTCGAAGTCAAGGTCCTTTATTAGTAGTAATACCACCTTGGTGTCCTTTCAGTAGGAAGTTGTTTTTTGATCCAGGGGCCAGAGGAAGCATCCGAAAATTTAGAGAGAGGCTCGAGAAAGGAGCCATTCCCGGACACAATCGGTCATCCCTGGGGTTGTTCCAGGTTTTTGTGGATTTTAGGGATGGTGTAAAAATATGGTGTCCTTGGTGATTTTTGTATCAGGAAATCGGCATCTTTCCTATATATCCAATTGTGTGTTATTGCCTCTTCGACCATCCCAGCAATCTGTATCCGCATTTCCTCAGTGGGATCACTCAACATGATTTCGTAGTTTCATTGGTCATCCAGCAACTTCCTGCACTTATTATCATAGTTGTGTTGCGTCTGTATGACGATTGCACCCCCTTTGTCGTCAGGTTTTATTATTAGGTCGGTGTTGTTAGCTAGTTCCTGTAAGGCTTGTTTCTCTTGTCGTGTCTTGTTTTGGAAGACATTCTTGTCTTCGCCTGAAAGACCTGTTATCTCCTCCATGCCTGCTTTGTCAAAGGTGAGTAGTTCGACTGGTAGCAGGGAGTCAAGAGGTGTGAAGGTTGACTTAGGTTGTAGTCCGGTGTCCAATGTCTGTTCTTCAGTGGTTTCTAATGCTTCTTTTTCTGAGAAAAAGGCACGTAGTTTGTTTCCTCATAAATTCCTTTATTTCGAGGCAGAGTTTAATTTGTCCATCTTGTTGGTTGGCACAACTCCCAGTCCCTTTTACAGGACCCTCATTTGTGGTTCTGTGAGTGCGTGATAAGTTAAGTTCACCACTAACTGCCCCTCTTGCTGGTTGCCGGTTGGTTCATTGTTGCCATCATACTCCTCGTGGCCATCCTGGCTGCCTCTTCGGCTTTATCGCGCCAGTGGACCTGGTTGCTTCCCTCTTGGTACCAACGTCACAGGCCTCAATGATGACATTCTGTGAGCGCAACTGTCCTAGAAATAATATACCTTGACCCTGGGTTCCACTAGCAGATAATGAACATGATTTGGTGCTCTGCACCCGATGACCTCTGAAACTCCTTGACCAACGGCATTATCAATGACCACAAACTATGAACGGCTGGGTTCAGTTTTGAATGAGACTTAATTTACTGTGGAATTATTGACCATGCTACTGAATCAAATGTATTGTCCCTCTCATATCTGTAAAAACCATCTAGTTTACTGACAATATTTTTTGAAGATCTTGATATAGTCTATAATTTCAATAGCTTTCCGATTGGGCAATATACCACTCTGGGTGAGTGCCACCACGACCTGGTAGTTCCTCCCCGTATTTAACTTGATTCCTCTGTCATATTTATATAGTTTGTTCCCCGGCCTGTAAAAAACATCTGATCTACTTATAATGAGCAAAGGAGGCTTTGCCCCATTAAATACACATTTACGTATATACGGGACTCTTTCATACCTAACATGTATTAGATCTAACCGGAATGTAGTCAGCGCAACCTCGCGCACTCCCCTACTACCCCCGCCTACAATAACATACGCATATGCCCGCAGAAAGCGAGGGAGAAGGCACTTCAATATCGCGCTCTAGTCTCTGAGCATGAAACGTTTTTTGCCCCACTTCCGCTAGTATGAGCCCGTCACCATGACAACAGACCGGGACGCTGGAAACTGCAATCATTTCCTGTTCCGGGTGCATGGGGGCGTTCGTCTCCGACTCAGGTGTGGTCATTTTAGGCTAATAGATGCTACCATAAATACGCCTTTCCCTCTGTCCTCTTCTCCATCATGGAGCCACAGGTTGGTGCTAATCTTAAGCGAGGCAGAATCGAATGAAACGTGAGTACGTCACAGCTGCTATTGGATGCTCTGGTATTTAGAGGCAAAGCATCATATTTTTAGAACGTATTAAGTAGTTGGAAGCACAGGCGTTTCACCACCGCCAACGCTACTAGCATTACTCTCCAAAAACCACATGTATGCATCTATTCTTTACCTATCAACAGAACTACGTATTGGCAATTTTCTTCCCTTCCCATTACGAGAGGCTCATGGGGTATTACCTCCTACACTACATAGTATGTATAATCCATGTGACTGATAAACATCTTTGATGACTTTAAAAGCAGATAACTATTACCATTACTATTTAGAGGAGCGTGTTGTACCATACAAAGTTTGGTAAACATACTTCAATGTTTTTGTAGAGCAGGTATTCTCAACCTTTTCTGTGTCCAGCACCTGAGGGAATATTTGATTAGTGTTTGCACCCCTTTCAAAAGTCTCACTGGATTCCTATCATGCATTCAGTACATACGTTCCCTCTTTGTCGCACCCACTGAGGGTGCGGGCACCCCAGATTGGGCACCCCTGTTCTAGAATGATGACTGTGACAAAGTATTTGACAAGTCAGTTGGACCACATTTGGATATATCTGTCAACTTATCTGAAAACTACATTTAATTGTAGCGAAAGTGTCACTGTCTAAGAAAAACACTATTCTTATCAAATGCAATTTACTTAATTCAATTAAATTAAATTAAATTCAATTCCTTTATTTCGGGCAATTTGGCCACAAAAGCACATGTAAAATAACATGCAATTCATTTGCTTTAAGATCAGATAAAAGTAGACAAGAGTAACAGAACCGGGTACATATAATAAAAAAAATTAAATAAAACATAGCCTGGTACAACCTGGGGCAGTATAAGTAGAGAGCAATCAGTTGGCAGCTCAATGAGAAGAGGGTCTGGTCATATAGATCACAATGTCAATCAAAGGCAGAAACACTAATGAAAATTCAGTGTACATGTACATTGCGATTGAGCAAGTCCTCGGTCCAGATTTAGGAGGTCCGATCTTTGGTTTCGTCACTAGAGGTGGCCTAAGCTCACAAATAGCAGCCCAGTTATTAAAAAATACAGAGTATAAATATGGTAGATCATTAAAATCATTCTCTGATGAGCGATAAAACTGATAATTCCTCAGAAAATGTTAATTAGGCGATTAATATAGGAGAATGTAGGTCTTATCTATAGGGTTGTTTTTTTAAAGACGCTCTTTGAGTACACCACATAGAGAATAAAAAACCTGGTACCGAGTATGCTATAGGGAGGCTAGTGTTGTGTTTAAGTATTCTAAAACCTCGGCACAGCGCCTGGTAGCTAAGTTTCTGCAAATTTGGACCAATCCTCGTTTTCTCGCTTTATGGTATCCGGGGCAACAAAAGAAAACATGGGTTTCTGATTTGATGGCCCGGTCACATGCTGCACAGCCCAGTGATTGCGAGCCCAACCATCTATTTGTAAAGGAGCGGAGAGGCAAAGCCCTGTGTCTGAACTGCAGATAGAGCTTTCAGGCAGTTGCTGGCTTGATATCATTTAGTGCCGGCTCTAGGCTGTACCGGTCCTTGATTTCCTAAGAAAGCTGCAGTAAACTTGCCTACTGAAGGATTGCTTTGGAGTTGGGCCAGTTTGGACTTCCAGTAATAACCATTCAGCTCTTTCCTAGACACTGTGGCAGATGCCTCTTCTCGGTCAGCCCAGAGACGGCCCCATCCAAAATACCCTGAAATTTGTCGGATGTAGGCGAGCCAGGGTAATTTGCCCATCCCCGGTAGACTCATCACCTCTCTTAGTTCTTCCCTATAATGTAAAAGTTCTGGGGTGACCCGCAGACGTAGCCAAAATAAAAAGCGAGTGAGGTCAACTTCATCAGCAATAGCCCTAACCCCCAAGTCCATTCGAAGTGGCGCTAGTGGGGTGCTTCGTGGGAGACCAAACAGTTGCCTGAGGAAGGTATTTTCTGTCTGTGTGAGACTCTCAGAACTGTGGTAGCCCCATAATTCTGAGACGTACAGCGCTGCTGCCCTAGCTTGAACCCTGTATATTTCTATTGCTGGGCTCACAGGTTTCTAGCTGGATTTTCTGAAAACTTTTGCAAACCCCCCCCGATGTTTGTGCCAGTTTCAAGGTTGATTTTTTAATTTGCGCCCCCATTCCATTGTTTCTGAGATAGTTATGCCGAGATAATCAAAAGCAGATACTCTCTCTAGGGGTTTACCATTTAGGCTTGAGTTTGGTTGGGTACTTCTAGCCGAGTTGAACACCATAAATTTAGTTTTTTGGAGATTGATCTCAAGCCCTCTTTCTCTACAAAACACCTCAAATCTATTTAGTATCCTCTGTATCCCCATAGGCGATTTTGACAATAACAGCATGTCATCGGCAAAGATCATGGCTGGAATTTTACGTGATGCCACCTTAGGGACATCCAGATCTTTCGCACTAAGTAAAAATTCAACTAGACCATTTATAAATAGGCTAAAAAGAGTCGGGGCAAGGACACGTCCCTGGCGGACCCCTCTACTTACATGATGGGAGCCGTGAGTTTTCCTTCCTTGCCATATCTGATTTACGCATAGTTACCCTCAAGTAACCGCTTCATGATTTAGCACAGTATGGCGGGACTCATGGAGGACTGACCACAGTTTCTCTCTTGGGACCAGATGGAACGCTGATTTCAGATCTACAAATATTAGGTAGAGGCTACCCCGCTCCAGGCACACGATCTTCCAGTGTAATATCTGCAGCCTGTGGATTTGGTCCAGCGTGGACATTTTTGATCTAAATCCTGCCTGAAGAGGACTAAGTATCTCATGCTCCTCCTTCCAACTCTGCAACCAAAGGAGCAGCACCCGCGCAAAGATTTTTTGGGTAATATCTATAAGGTTTATTGTCCTGTAATTTGTGGGTAGCAGCGGTGAGCCCTTTTTGTATATAGGGATTATTTTGGCCCGGCCCAGCTGGCAGGAATCTTCATGCCTTGTAAAATTACGTTGAATAAAACCCAGAGGTACAGCGCCCAGATAGTGGGTTCACTACGAAAGAGGTCCCCTGGGATCTTGTCTAAACCTGGCGCTTTACCCGTGGGTATTTTGGAGAGGGCACCAGCTATCACTTTAAGAGTTATTGTCGGGGTGTCCTCCATGGATCCGGGGTTAATTTTGGTTCTTGCACCTGGGGCCATTCCCCTCATGGCGGGACCTGCAGGCAATTGGCCGGAAAACTGTTCCCCTCACGACTGGTGTCAAGAAGAGAGAGGAGTGGGAGTGAGGAGAAGCCGTTCCCCTCATGGCGGTGCAGGCACGTACGTGAGCGCGTTCCGATCTGCGGGAGGGCTGCTCGCTAGATATTGTGCCTCCTGGCGCCGCGATGATGTCCTCAGCGGGCGTCTGGTACTGCCTGCTGGGAGATGTGGTTCTTGCACCTGGTGCCATTCTTCTCACGGCGGGACCTGCGGGCAATTGGCTGGAGAGCCGTTCCCCTCACGGCTGGTGTCGAGAAGAGAGAGGAGTGGGAATGAGGAGAAGCCGTTCCCCTCATGGCAGTGCAGGCGAGTGGGTGAGCACGTTCCGCACTGCGGAAGGGCTGCTCACTAGAGATCGCGCCTCCTGTAGCCGCAATGACGTCCTCAGCGGGTGTCTGGCAATGCCTGGTAGGAGTTGTGGTTCTTGCGCCTGGTGCCGTTCCCCTCATGGCGGGACCTGCGGGCAATTGGCCGGAGAGCCGTTCCCCTCATGGCTGGTGTCGAGAAGAGAGAGGAGTGGGAGTGAGGAGAAGCCGTTCCCCTCACGGCGGTGCAGGCAAGCAGGTGAGCGTGTTCCGCACTGCGGAAGGGCTGGTCACTAGATATCGCGCCTCCTGGCGCCCGATGACGTCCACAGCGGGTGTCTGGCAATGCCTGCTGGGAGTTGTGGTTCTTGCGCCTGGTGCCCTTCTCCCATGGCGGGACCTGCGGGCAATTGTGGGGAGAGCCGTTCCCCTCGCGGCTGGTGTCGAGAAGAGAGAGGAGAGCCAGTGAGGAGAAGCCGTTCCCTCACGGCGGTGCCGGTAAGTAGGTGAGCTCGTCCCCTTAATTACCTACTTAATTATAATCCTAACAAAGGTTATACTAATTTTCATAACTTCTTTCTAATTGGTTTCACCATTATGACACCAGAGGTGTACCATGTTCAATTAATACAAACATGAGACACAGACAACAACAAAAAAGAACCAAAAAAAATACATCAAACTTTACAGTCTTAAGATGAATCTAAGTTAAAATATATTTTTACGCTCACCTTTCAAACTCTATTTCCAAGCATCCTTAATTTTTTTGTTAATTGAACTACTTGTCTGGATAACAAATTTAAAGTATTTTCAAAGATGATGAGGCAATATCTGTTACATTTTTTAAAGAGAACAAAACATTTGAAAAAATGACAATAAGAAAAAAAGAGCAAAGAATAAACAACTAACTATTTTCAAGCATCTTTTTTTCATTTAACTATTAGTCAGGATAGAAGTTTTAAGGCGTTCCCAAAGACCCAATTACTATATACCCATGATGAGAGAATATATGTCTAGTTTCTTTAAAAAAAAAAAGGAATTAAGGGAAAACAATATAGCTTGTTAAAATCATTAGCATTATATCCCTCTGTGACACAATATAAACCCACCTTTGCGCATGGAACCGTTTAGCTTCCTTAAAAAACAGCCTGATAGAGTTGAAAAAGTATTGCAGGTCTTAACATCTTCCTTTTATACTCCGAAATTATATCAGTTTCTGATATCATAGTCAACAATTAGTCATATGTTCCAAAATTCAAAGAAAAACTCTAGCACATTCTTCCATTTATACTGTAGTTTAAATAACGGAGACACAATATCACTCAGATTCCAAATGTAATTCAAGCTGCTTTTTGTCTACGTGGTGAGCAGTATTTACTCTTTTCCAACAAACTACTACAACTTTAATAAGTCACAAAGTACTACAAATAAACTACTCAAATTCTTACTTATTTTATTTGAAAAATATCGCCTTAGAGTTAGGTCAAAGGATACCTTAGGCAGATACTACACAGTTTTGTGGACAAGGAGGAAGGTTTAAAATCAGGATTGCTCCATTATTGGTTGCCAGTGGAGAGACTCTCAGTCGAGCACCATGATTCAAACTTTTTGTAGTTTATAAAGTGAGTTCTTAGGTACGGTGTAGATGCCATTACAATAGTTCATACAGGATATGGCCACCTTGAGGACTATTTAAATGTTCTGTTTGGAGGAGCATTCCCCTCAGTCTCACAAGTAAAATGATACCTCAATTGTGTGGGTGGGGCAAGGGCCTGTGACTGGGAATGGCCAAAAACATAGGCATTGAGGGTATAGCACATAACATTCTAAGTACTACAGTTAAAAAAAAAAAGTTTTTAGCCAATTCTGGATTGGACACCCACACAAGTGATGTATCATTTTACTCAGTAGACTGGGGGAAATGCTGCGTGGTAGGATATTTGTGCCAACACGGTGATCTCATGCACAAATATGTGGAAAATGTGATTTTTTTCAGCTAAATTTGAGGTTTGCAGGGGATTCTGGGTAGGAACATGTTTTGGGATCCACATAAGCCATACCTCACTGGGCTTCCACGGGTGTCTAGATTTCAGAAATGTGTTGGTTTGGTAGGTTTTCCTAGAAGGCCGCCGAGCCTGGGGCCAAAAACCCAGGTGACCCCCTCGCAAAACAAGGTTGTTTTGTGATAGGTAATTTTGGTGTCTCCTCAATACGTTTTGGGCCCTTGCCTGCCGCGGGTACTTGGTCCACCCATACAAGTGAGGTACCATTTTTATTGGGAGACCTGGGGGAATGCTGGGTAGTAGGGAATTTGTGTAATGCCGGTGATCCCACAACTTTCACACACAGAAACTTGAGAAAAAATTGTTTTTTTCAGCAAAATTTGAGGTTTACATGGGATTCTGGGCAGGAAAACGTTGGGGGGTGCACGCAAGCCATATCAACCTGGACTCCTCCAGGTGTCTAGTTTTCTGAAATGTGTGGGTTTGGTATGTTTCCCTAGATGGCCGCCAAGCACGGGTCTAAAGACCCAGGTGATCCACCTTGCAAAACCAGGTTGTTTTGTGATAGGTAATTTTGATGTCTCCTCAATACGTTTTTGGCATTTGCCTGTCGCAGGTACTTGGCCCACCCACACAAGTGAGGTAACATTTTTATCAGAAGACCTGGGGGAACACTGGGTGGTAGGAAATTTGAGTCAGGCCAGTGATCCCACAACTTTCACATGCAGAAATTTGAGACAAATTAGATTGTTTCGGCTAAATTTGAGGTCTGCAGGGGAATCTGGGAGGAAACCTTTGGGGGGGTCCCGCAAGCCATACCTCGCTGGACTCCCCTGGGTGTCAAGTTTTCTGAAATGTGTGCCTTTGGTAGGTTTTCCTAGATGGCAGCCGAGCCCGGGACCAAAAACCCAGGTGACCCCTCTTGCAAAACCAGGTCGTTTTGTGATTTGCAAGGGATTCTGGGTAACAGAACCTGGTGAGAGCCACACAAGTCACCCCCTTCTGGATTCCTCAGGATGTCTAGGTTTTTAAAAAATGTATAGGTTTTCTAGGTTTCCTTAGGTGCTGGCAGAGCTAGTGTTCAAAATCTACAGCTAGGCACCTTGCAAAAAAAGGGTCAGTTTTCACTATAAAAATGTGATGTGTCTGTGTTGCATTTTGGCACGTTTCCTGTTGCGGGTACTAGGCCTACTCACACAAGTGAGGTACCATTTTTATCGGAAGACTTTGGGGAATGTGGGGTGGGTGGAATTGTGTGTATCCACACAGATTCCAGAACTTTCCATCACAGAAATGTGAGGAAAATGATTTTGTTGTGACAATTTCTGAGGTTTGCAAGGGATTCTGCGTAACAGAACCTGGTGAGAGCAACTCAAGTCACCCCATACTGGATTCTTCGGGGTGTTTAGCTTAAGAAAATGTATAGGTTTGCTAGGTTTCCCTAGGTGCGGACTGAGCTAGGGTTCAAAATCCACAGCTTGATACTTTGCAGAAAAAGGGTCTGTTTTCACTGTAAAAATATGGTGTGTCCACGTTGCGTTTTGGGCCATTTCTTGCAGTGGGCAATAGGCCTACCTACACAAGTGAGGTACCATTTTTTTGGGAGACTTAGGGGAACACAGAATTGTAGAGCAACTGTTATTACCTATTTACTTTCTATGCATTTCTGCCTGCCAAATGTAAGACTTTGTAAAAAGGAGTCACTTATATAAATGTGCTATAATTCACATGCTAGTTCTTTACGCTTGGTTTTGTACCAGTTGAAGTCACCTAGTGAGGCAGAGTGGGATTCCAAGGAACGTGGCGTTAGCGTAGTCAAAACGAGATAGGACCAGGGTTATCCCGACCTGGACTAATGCAGCTTGAGATAGTAGCCTGCTTATCTTCCTTATTTTCCGTAGCTGTAGGAAGCAGTGACAGGTCGTTGCCAATGGTGACCCCAAGGCTTTTTACTGACTTCGGGGGAGTAGGGGGGGAGCCTAGGTTATTTGGCGAGTAATGGGGGCCCCACTGTCTGTGTGCATCGTCCGTCAGTATCAGTTCAGTTTTACTGGGGTTCAGCATTAAATGATTATGATCCATCCATTGACGAATGAATGTCATGGTGGATTGAAAGTCAGAGATTGACTGGGGAGAGTTGTCAATCTTGAACAGAAGTTGGAGATCTTCGGCGTAGTTAAAGATGATCACTCTTCTTTCTTTCAAGGATCTTATTAGTGGGAGGAGATAGAGGTTGAACAAGTGGGGGGAGAGGGACAAGTCCTGTGGGACCCCACATGTAGTTTTTAATTTGGGGCCAGTGATGTGTCCAATTCGGACTGCCTGGGTGCAGTTTTTTAGAAAGTATTTTATCCAGCTTAGTGCTGGACCCTGGATGCCTGCCTCGTTGACACGGTCAGCCAGGATGTCATGGTCGACAAGTCAAATGCAGCTGAGAGATCAACACCAGGGCCTGGGGCATGCCTGTTTCCGCTGTTTCGCGTAGGGAGTCAAGTACAGCAATGATCACTGTTTTCCTGGAATGTGCTGGCCGAAAACCGGCTTGGCTAGGGTCGAGGAAACCTGTCTGTTCCAAGAAGTTGGACAGGCATCTAGCCATGTGGGCTTCTAGTTATTTGGCCATGTAAGGGAGTAAAGAGATGGGGCGGTAATTTACTGGTGTCTGAGGAGCTGTGCCTGATTTCTTAAGGAGGGGGACTACTATGGCTTCCTTGAATGCTTCAGGGACACAGCCCTGGTCTAAGGAGTGGTTTAGGAGGGCAAGGGTTGGATCGGGGAAAGCCATGAAGTCCGTTTTCAATACGTGAGGGGGCCAGTGGTCCAGGGGGAGCCGGATCTGGCCTTAGCTAGTAACTTATTCAGGGTCTCTGTGTTAATGGGGGTGAAGGAATCCATCGAGTCGGGGTTCCTCGAGGTAGATGTGGTGATTCCTGGTGAGATCTTGGGGGGAATGCTAGCTTTGATAGTAGTGATTTTGTCGATGAAGTAGGTATTCAGGGAAAAAACCAAAAGGGTCAGGGCAGCAGACCAGGTCAAGCACTACTAGTTCTGTATTTCTAAATTCTGGGTGGTGCAAACTTCTTCCTACACCTGCTACCAATAGGTGTTTAAGTCAAAGATATAAAAACATGAAGTGGAAGGTGCACACAATTAGAGTCCAAAGGAAGGATAGTGTATTGTTTATCTTCTTCTTTATTTAACAGTTTTTTCAAATACAGGCACAGCCAACGCGTTTCGTTCCATTAGCCTTGTGGAACTTCGTCAGGGCGAATTGATTCAATTTTGGGATTGGAATCTATTCTGACCCACCTTGTGGATCGAACAGCAGCTGATTCTGGGTCTTCAAAGGTATGTAACCTTCGTACATTCAGAGAAGGTGTTCAAACTGGATACGAGTGGGTAAGCCCAGTAGATGTTCCCATGCTATATCCAGCAGTGTTCCGAGTATAAAAAGACTAGGTATAAAGATAGTTCAGGGTAGTGCGGACATTCGCAGGGAATCTAGTATTCTTAAAGACAATTTCTTGTTCTTTTCTATAATGTCGAGCTCCGGTACGGGCATAAATTGAAGATGAGAAGGCCACCGGTCCGTAGTAAAACACGGTGTTCGTGGTAATAACCACTGAGCACCTGCAGTCGGGTGCTCCAATTCCGTATGTCGTCTCGTGGCGAAGAAGAAGATAAACAATACACTATCCTTCCTTTGGACTCTAATTGTGTGCACCTTCCACTTCATGTTTTTAGGTATTCAGGGAGTCGCAGAGGGCCTGTGATGGCTTGGGTTTGGTTAGGACTCTCTCTTGGTTTGACAGTTCATCTACTATAGTGAAAATTTCTTTGGCTTGGCTGTTGGAGTTGAGGATTCGTGAGTAGAAGATGGCCCTTTTGTATTCCTTCAGGGTCCTGACGTATGCGGAATTTCTTTCTAGTGAGTAATCCTGTCTTCATTTTCTTTCTATTTGACGAAGGGAGTGTTTTTGAGATTTTAGGTCTGGGGAGAACCATCTCTGGGCCTCGTGCCGGCAGGTGAGTCTAATTTGTTTGAGGGGGCATGGGTGTAACTGGCTACTAATAGCCAGTTCAAGAAGGATTCCTCGTGGTGGTTGATGTCGTGAGTAGGACGGGGTGCGGTATTGCTCAGTGTATTAATGAATTCATTGCTGTCAATAGAGTTCCATTTTCTCGCAGCACCGCCCCCTAGGATGGCTGTTTTTCTCGGGGGTTGAGATTTTTCGTGTGAATTTTACCAAGTAGTGATCAGACCAGACACAGGGCAATATGGATAAAGCTGATACCACCAGATTGGTGGTCCAGAGTGTGTCTAGAGTGTGGCCTTTGGTGTGGGTGGGAGAGGAGATCTGTTGGGTGAGATTCAGATTTTCAAGTGATTCGGTCAGCTCGGTAGAATGTGGCCCTCCTTGAGGGTTGTTTGCCCAATAGTTGAAGTCCCCTAACAAGAGAATTCTAGTGTGATTAGTGACTAGGGGTGAAGTTTGTACTCCCAGGGAGTGGGGGAACAGGGGCATATGCTGGGGAGGGGGGGCGCTGGGGGAGGGGGGGCGCCTATAGATTAGTATACATATAATTGGGACAGACTTTGACTCGAATTTTATCACTGTGCTGTCTGTGGTTGGGAGGTTGAGTGGGGTGGGAGCAGAAAAAACTCAGCATTTTGTTAATGATAGCTGCAACTCCACCGCCTGTCTTGCCGGGCGGATGATTGGTTTGCAGAATGTGGTATTTGCAAGGTAAGGCGGCTAATATGTCGGTGAGGATTCTGAGGTGAGCCATGTCTTGTGAGCAGAAGAATATCTGGCTTTTCAGAGTCAAGGAGGTCAAACATTTCTAGCTGGTGTTTTGCTAGTGAGCGTGTGTTGAGGTAGAAGATTAACATGTCTTTGTGCTGCAGATTCGCCGGTTTTGGGTCCTGGGAGGTATGGGCGATGGGCAACCTGATCTCGGGGAAAGAGTCTCTTGTCTGGCGCATGCTGTAGTGCCGCCGGCATGCTAGAGTTTTGGCTCCTGGCTTAAGTGATGCAGAATGCAACATTCTAAGGTCCCGGGAGGGGTATGTGAGAAAACGGGCATGGTGGCTCGGCCCTAGGCCCGCTGGGCACGTAATCAATCAATCAATCAGTGACACTTATAAAGCGCGCTACATACCCGTAGGGTCTCAAGGCGCTGGGGGGGGGGTGCCGCTACTGCTCGAACAGCCAGGTCTTCAGCTTCTTCCTGAAGGAGAGGTGGTCTTGGGTCAGGCGCAGGTCGGTCGGGAGGGAGTTCCAGGTCTTGGCGGCCAGGTGGGAGAAGGACCTTCCTCCTGTAGTCGCTCTTCGGATGCGGGGGACGGCGGCGAGGGCGTGGTTGGCTGATCGGAGGTGGCGTTTGGGAGCGTAGAAGTTGACTCGGCTGTTGAGGTAGCTCGGGCCTTGGTCGTGAAGGGCTTTGTGTGCGTGGGTGAGGAGGCGGAAGGTGATTCTCTTGTTGACGGGGAGCCAGTGAAGGTCTCTCAGATGTCCGGAGATGAGGGGCTTGCCTTTGGCACGCCACCGGCGTGCCCGCTGCACTCTCGCATTGCAACCGGCATTTATGCCGTCCGTTGCCTAAGCCCCTTCCTGGAGGTCATGCGATAGGGACCCAGGAGGAGGCAGGAAGTTGCTGGGGCACTCTAGTAATCAGAGCGCCCTCAAGGTGAGTGAGCTTTCGGGATGGTGAATATAGTGTTAAAAATGCACGTAAATTCAGTATCCACAGTTTCAAGCAACACTTCAGTTTTTAAAAAAAAGAATATATTTCTAAAAGCTGTCACACGTGAGTTAAAAAGATGCAGTTGTCAGGTAGCAGCCTCTGGTCTCGAGATTGGACAACTTGAATGGTAGAGTTGAAAAGGTAGAATTAATGTTGTAAAAAAAACATAGGAAATGCTGCCTGGCACTCAAAATAACTTCTTAGCTTATAACAAGGACCTCCTACTACATTCTTTGTATTGGTATTTGGAACATAAATGCTAATATTTACATCTTTTCACGCAGACGAGATTCTAGACTGGTACTTCACTGGAGAAACAAACCATTCAAGTCGTCCAATGTATTTATAAAGGTAACAGAACCTGTGGAGTGTTCCGCATTTAATTGGCTCTGAAATACTCCCACAATTATAATTTTCATTTTATATTTGTGTTTGATTTTGTAAAGTGACTTCTTCGTGTAGTTTATTCACAGTGATTCTGAGGTTTCCAACATGAACAGTTTTTTTGCACTTCACTGAGACACGTTAAAGCGATAGGCGATATGTTTGTTGTTAATTGAAAAAACAACCTATGTGTTTGAAACCCCTACAGCAAAGTTGTTAATACCACCGTGTACATATTGCCAGCACAGAGGTCACATTTGACTGACGTAGAGCTATGTATAGCTGGTAAAACATTTTGTCCACTCAAATAACACAAGTCAGTCAGCCAGACATCTAGACGTGCCCCGGGGTTTATTTTTTTATTTGAGTATGAAAATAGGACCAAAAAGCTATTACTGTCGGCAACTGTTTTTTCCTCTCTTGGTATAACGACAGTGACAGGTAAGAAAACTCTGAGGCAGATTTATCAATATTTCATACTGCGCTGCATTGCATTAAAGGGAGAGGGCAGAAATGCGCAATATATATGAAGAAATTATGCATTTCCCCTCACTTCCTGCACTAGCGCACTGTGTGCTGCCAAGCACCACTGCAGGCACCCTTGTGCCATAGTGCAAGGGGGCTTGCGTTACAGGCAGGATTGTTTTTGTGCAGGAAGGGCCTGATACCTTTCTGCACAAAAACAATCCTTATAGGCATTGTGCCTTTCTATGTGTGCATGTGGAAAGAAGAAATAACAAGAATAAATAAATATATTTCTCCTCGTTATGCCTCACTTTGGAAGGCGTACCATTTTGATGCAATACCAGGTTTACAGCTGTTAATAAATATGGCCATTTGTCAAAATATGTGTATGTGGATGCATGGTAACGCCCAGACTCCACCTATGGATCACCTGCTTAACGCCAAGTAACGCACAGCAGGATTATGCACTGCCTTGTGTTACCCTGGATTTACTTAGCCAGGCAGAGCCGCAAGGTGGTTTTGTGTGGCTTAGTAAATCCCACTCAAGGGCTGTGTCCTAGGGCAATGCAAGCAATTTGTAAATCTGGGCCTCAGTTTCTACTGGCTGAAGCCCAACCTCCAATCTGCGACAGACACTACTGTTTGTTGTGTGTGCACAGGAGCCAATCAACTTTGTTACACAGTTTGTTGTGTGTGCACAGGAGCCAATCAACTTTGTTACACAGTTTGTTGTGTGTGCACAGGAGCCAATCACCTTTGTTACACATCAAAAACAATTCTTCCTCACTGGATAATTCTACCTGTGAAAAACAACAGTGTAATATTTGATGCATTGCTCATCAAATTACATACATACCTCCACAACGAAAGGCAGCTCAGAAAGCAAATTTCACAGAGTGGTACTCCATACACTTACCTTAAATCTGGATGACCTTCCACTAAAAGTTGTTTGTTCAATGTTCCTGCATTTCGCAGTCAAGCACTTGTTCGTCCAGTGTTTAGTATGTGTTAATATTTAAAATGCCCTTTAGCTGTCCCTTGAACAGAACATTCTGCATTTCCTTCAGATAATGCCGTATTATATAATGATGTATTTTAGGGTCATATTTTCTGATGTTTATACATGCTTATAAATGATGTTTACTTTAATTTGTATGGGATGCACATTATGGATTTATACACATTTACTTGTGATAAATGAAACAACACCATAAATCTGCGAGTTTTTCCCATTTCTGGACATCAGAAATACACAGTGTTGGGGGGCGTGGCTAACGCCCGATGAAGATGGCGGCATACCTGTAGCTCTCCTCGGGAGGCGCGGGTAATGGGAATCCTGACGGCGCACTACTGACAACTTTCCGCTCCGGACCTGACCGAGATGCCGGCGGAATGTGAGGGGCGTCGTTCGGTGTCCTTCCTGGACCACGTTTCATCGTTTTCGTGCTCCTGCCACATTAAGTGAGTGACGAGACTTTATGAGAGGCTGCAGGCGCCATTTCGTCATACCTCTGATGGAGCTCTGCTTCTAGCGGTAAAGGTTTCTCGCGCTACTGTCTGTTTTCTAATGGAAATGCTTTTAAGACAGTCTTCGCTTTTGCTGCCAGCTGTTTTTTTTTTTGCCTGCCCCACGCATATTGCTGAAATGTGAGCTTTTACCTCAAGCTCTGGTCGCTTTTGTTTTCGCAGGCACGACAGTTTAATGAACTGCGTCACCTCAGCCTGCATTCTGAGGTATTTCTCTTCATCAACAAGTGCCATTTGAACTGCCCCTTGAACTGCCTCCTCTAATTAACAGTTCTACGTGTGGGAATCGCCTCAGAAACATTGCATCATTTATGTTTTATCTGACACTTAGACTCAGAGCTTCGTTTGCGCATATTTGCTCTTCCCATTGAGCGGTGAGTCTGCCACTATGTGCCCTCACGTTTTAACCCTTTCATGCCTGTTTTTCTGAAGCGCCTGTGCCTACACTCATGACCGCCATTTTGTGCAACTATCACTGACTTTCTACATGCGGTTACCTTCTGGCTGACTCTAACATTGTTTTCACCGGTTCTGCTTTGCCTGTGTCGCCTAAAGGAGTTTCCCATATCTTTTTTGCTGGCACGTCTCTGAATGCTCGTTTTATGTTTCATATGCTATGCGCCATTTGTCTTCTTTGCCTGCCAACGCCAGAGACTGCCTTTCTTCTCATCACACTCGCGCCCAGCCGCCTATGGAGGTTCACCACCTGCTTCTCATGGATCTGCACCGCCTATCTGCTATATCTACGAGAAAGATGCCTCTTTGAAGCTCATGCTGCCGTGCACCTTTATATGAGCTATTCAGCTTCCTCCTCTTGCTCTGCAATGGTGTGAGATATCCTTCTAGCGACTTCTTTTCATTTGCTCTCTCTGCATTGGTTTGGTCGCGCTTGCTTTTCTACTGTATATTTTTGTCCGGCCTTGGTCGCACCACTTGCTGTATAGTGACTCTTTATGGGGAAACTCCGCAATTTGAAGCTTGCCGTGACTACCAAATTTCCTCCTGGCTCTGACTCCGACTCGCCTCTTCAGGACACGGATATATCCAACATGTTAAAGCCGGACGCCACATCTGGTGCAATCCCTAAAGCTCAAAATGGAGGGAAGATCTCCTCAACGTTGCCTACTATCAAGCGCCTCAAAAAAGATCCCCCTTCACCTGACAATAGTGTCTCCCCTTCATCTTTAGACACTATTCTGGAGGAAATTCGGGCCCTTAAACCATTTATAGAGGCCACCACGAGCAACATGCAGGCTATGCAAGACAAATGGTCGTCTCTGGACTCTCGGGTCTTACTACTGGAACAATCTTCAGAGGCTCTCCATTCTACCTGTTCACGATTTCCTTCTTTGGAGGCTGAGGTTCTTCTGCTCAAGAAACAAACAGAGGATTTGGAAAATAGGAACCGCAGGAATAACCTTCGCCTTTACGGACTTCCGGAACTGTCAGAAGGGTCCAATCCAACGGTCTTCTTCCCAACTTTTCTCTCAAAAATCCTTGATGTTCCTGCCCTGGCCTCCATCAACATACAGAGAGCTCACCGTCTGGGCCCTAGAGTTTCTTCCAAACCTCGAGGTGTCATCATGTTGTTCCTCCAATTTACTGACCTTCTGCAGTGTCTCTCGGCTTCCAAGGCTAAGAAACAAATCGTGTGGGAGGGCCATCGTCTTTACCTGTCGCAGGATGTTTCCAAGGCCACCGCAAACAGAAGAAAACAATTCCTGGACCTCCGCCCTCAACTCAGACTTCTTGGTGCACGATATGGTCTCCTTCACCCCTGTCTTTTTAAGGTCACCTATAAGGACAGGACCACCACATACGAAGATCCTGCCATTCTTCGGGAGTTCCTATGTCGACAAGGCTCTGATGTTATGGACGTTTCCAGACCCCCTTGAATGGCTTTTGTAATTCCTCCTGTTCTGTTTGCGATTGTTTCTCTCTCGTTGCCACTTGTGACGATGCTTTTTTAGTCTTCTTTCATGGTTGTCTGCACATATTGTTTCTTGTGTTAACTTTTCCTCATGTTTTTATCGAGTTTTTATTCCTATTATGTACTCATCTCGTTTTCTCCTTTGTCTCTGCAGGTCCTATTGTCCCTCACCCTCTCCTGATGTACTTGTTTCTGTTTCGTACAGTATTCCCTGGATTCCCTGTTTCCCGAGTTTTGGTTCCTGCTCTGGATAGTGTCGTCGTTCCCCCCTTCGGTGCTCCCACCCCCCCTCCCCGCTTGTGTTTTTCGTTTTTCGTAAGTACGTCCGTTTTGGATGTGTACTGTGTTCTTGAACTTATCTGTCTTTGTTCTCCCTCTCTCCTTTCTCTTTCTTTCTCTCTCTTTTCTCTCTCCTTCCTTTCTGTCTCATATCTTCTTTTCTATTTATCTGATCTCCCTGTTATCTCTTGCAACTCTCTTATCTTCATTTTCTCATTTCTCTCTTTTCCTGGATTTAGTAAGCAGTTTTAAGAATTGTTGTATATTTTTCCTGGTGTCATTTCATTCCGTGTAGTTACTTGGAATGTCAAGGGTTTTCCTGGATGACTCAGCATTTCGCAAGGACTGGGCCCAGATCGCCTGGCACTGCACCAGGGACTGGCTAGTCCTCATTATCAAAACTGCGAAACGCCTATCAGATGCAATCATGATAGAGATACAAGCGACGGAATCACACTTCAAAACCACCTTGACAGGCTACAAGAAAAAACTTGAAGACCAGCTCAGGATCCAACACATCACGAGGCAGAGGCAGACGAGGACAACACTGGCAACAACCATGGCAAGGTCCCCAAAACCATAACTTTGGACCACCGCCCCCGCTATTCGGCCATCTACCACCTCCGTACTACGGATACCCACAGATGTACCCCCAAGGGAACATGCCCTTTTTTCAAGGAAATCAAATCCAGCGATATCCTTTTTTATCCCAGGGCAGAAGAGCCGGAACAAGAGACGGAACCAAGGACAGGTCCAATGGGCACCGGAAGAAGAACCGTTGAGCTCCAACACAAGGAACAAGACCAGGGAACAACCAGGAACAAGCAAATAATACCCCCATGTCCACTCGTGTTCAACCTATCGGACACCCAACTAACCATGGAGGAAACACAAGTACTTAACAAAGGCCTTTCTTTTGTCCCCACCACCAAATTGGACATGTTTAAATTACACGTAGAACTCGCCGAGTTCTTCAGAAAACTTAAACTTAAGGCTTTCTTTGAGAAAAAAGACAACACCACCACTGAGGTAGAGAGCACACCCAATGAAACAGGCTTGAGAGTCAAATCCACTTTCACTCCACCTCCAGGAAGTATCCCTGTCGAAATTCTGACCTTCTAACAGGCGGTCTACACAGACATAGAACAACTCCAACACAAGGAGACATTCAACAATCTGTCTAACAAAGACAGAGGCACCATTCAACGCCTACAGAATGATCCTACCCTCATCATCAAACCGGCAGACAAGGGCGGAGGAATAGTCCTCATGAACAAGACGGACTATGACCAGGAATGCAGGAGGCTCCTCAGCGACACTAGGAATTACAAGCGCCTGAATAAAGACCCTACAGAACAACTGCAAGCCACCACCCACCAGCTGGTCAAAAATGCCAAGGACAATGAAAAAATCTCCAAACAGGAGGCGGACTTCCTTTGCCCCAGAGAAATAAAAACTCCTTATTTCTACACAGTTCCCAAAATACACAAGGGCACCACTCCACCTCCAGGTAGACCGATCGTGTCTGGCATTAAGTCACTCCTAGAACTCCTCTCCCGGTTCTGTGACTTCTTTCTCAACCCCTTGGTCCAAAAAACTCCCTTGTACATCAAGGATACAAAACACCTCCTGAGTGTAATTCAAGACCTTACCTTTGATCCCACCACTGAGCTGCTGGTAGGCCTGGACATAGAGAGCCTTTATAGCAGTCTACCACAGGACGCAACACTAAAAGTGCTACATGATGTACTTATGACAAACCTGTGGGATTATAACACCCCCCGCAGTTTCATCCTGGACTGCGCTACTCTGGCTCTCAAAGAGAACTATTTTGAATACGAAGGAACCTACTACCTACAGACGAATGGGACGTCCATGGGCAGTGTTTTTGCCCCCAGCGTGGCAGGATTGTATGTGGCCCACTTTGAAAACACACATGTACTACAAGCCACAAACCCCTTCTCTACCAACATAAGAATGTGGTGTCGATACATCAACGATATCCTCTTGATATGGACAGGCAACAAAGACCTGCTGGATAACTTCATGCTCTGGATTAACCAATTAGACTCCTACTTACGCTTCACATGCACCAGCAGTTCTACTGAACTACCATTCCTTGACCTAAACATCAGGTCCAAAAACGGAAAACTCACTACCACCACCTTCTACAAACCCACAGCAAGAAATTCCCTACTAAGGTTTGATAGCTTTCACCCCAGGCACTTGAGGGAAAACTTGCCCTATGGGCAATTCTTACGCATCAGACGTAATTGCAGCAACATCCAGGATTACAAACTACAATCCAACGATCTAGTACACAAACTCAGAGATCGCGGATACCCCTCAAGGATAATAAACAAAACCTGCAAAAGGGCTAGGAACCAGAACAGGGAAGCACTCCTTGAAACCTTTGATAAACCACAGGAAGAACCAGTCCTAACCTGTGTGACAACCTACAACACAGCGTCTAACCAAGTGGCCAACATCATACAACGTAATTGGAAAATCATAAACTCTGGCACCAGAAAATGGGACAAACCTCGTTTTGCCTACAAAAGAGCAACCAATCTACGTGACCAATTGGTGAACACCAGACCGCGAACTGACACGCGGAACAAAGACAACACCATCGTCAATGCATGGGGCCTACCTAAAATCATTGGTCACCAACCCTGCAACAACTGCAGTGTTTGCCATTTAACATCGCCTTCCAAGACATTAAACTTGGAACCAGGCAAAACCTGGACACAAAAACAATTCACAAACTGCAACTCTACCAATCTGGTATATCTGATAACCTGTAGATGTGGCCTAAGATATATTGGCATGACGACAAGAAAAGTACGCACAAGAATGACGGAACACAGGAGCACAATAAGATGTGGGAAAAACATAAGCAAGCTGACAGACCATTTCCTTACCCACAACCACACACCCAATGACTTCTCTTGGACTGTCATTGAAAAATTTGACAACCCATTAAATGAAAAACTCCTTTTACAAAAGGAACAACGCTGGATATACCGACTATCCACTCACACCCATGGCCTTAACGATGCTATACCATGGAACTCCTTAGCTGTGTAAACATCATAACCCCGGTGGACCTATGCAACTCTGCATAAATGCAGTCTAACTCAGTGCCAGAAGCCCCAACCTGAACGTCCTTATCGCTGCCCCCTTTTTTCCCCTTGACATATCCCACGTGCACTTTGTGCACGCATGATTAAAATCTCTTCCCAAGTGTGGATAAATACATCCTTTCCCACACATAGGTACCTTTGGTACTACTCTTTTGATTGCCCAAAGCGCACAATAAACCTTTATGATATGCCCCACACATGTGGAACCGTAATCAGTATGATAAACGCTAGCGCTCGTAACCTCAGCGCATGCGCAGTACACACGGTCCCATAGAACACTAGCGCGTTCTATCGCGCATGCGCGCGAACGCACACTGCTCACTCGCACATGCGCAGCCAGCAGCTAACATGAGGTGGCGCGCATCCCTCCCTCTCTGTCTACCCTTTACCTCAATGCAGGTGAACCGCATTTAGCGAGCATTATAAAACCGAACCTCAGCGGCCCACTCACTTCATTCCGGGTGCCGCAGAAGGACGAATAGGTCCAAGGAGGAACCAGATCGAACTACTCGTGAGTAAGCAATACCGCTAGACCTCCAATGGAGTAAGCACCGTTTCTTTTTCCCTACAGGTTAGACAGCCTTGTACAACCCTTTTATCTCCACAGGGTCCCTTTCTCTGCCAGGCTACCCATGAGGCTTTTTACGGAAAACAACAGAGTGAGGACCTAGTACCTATACTTACCTGTACCTCACCTTGTGATTTCGTTTTTTAGCCCACCACCCCTCACTAACGGTTTCTTTAAACCTTCACCAGTCTCAGGCAATTGCCATGAGCCCACACTAGCCGTATATAGGTCGTACACCACCTTATAAGTCGGCAATAAGTGGTTCCAAAGCATACCACTCTAATATGGCTCTTCTATGTACGTCCTGTCTCTGTCCTTTGTGTTTTTTGTGTAGCTAAGCCAGAGGGAATCCCCCTCTATCAGTTACAGCGCCTTAGCATGCGCAACACATAACTAAAAAAACAACACAAACACTTAATATAGTTTATTATAATTTATTTTGCGCTTTTTCACATATCCTATCGGTCCTGAGGAAAGCCAGCTTAGAATACAAAAGGCACTGGCTGAAACATGTAGACCACACTGGACGTTGGAGGTCATTATAACACTCCTATTCACGTCCCTTTGCCTTTTTAACCTGCTAACAGAGGCCCAGTTCATGAAAAATGTGTTATCCCTCGGGTGCTGGGACCTCTTGTATAGCATTTTAAACTTCACCTATCTCACCTCTTCACTGCACACTCAGCAATATACCAGCTCCGCAGTCACCTGGCGTTGCAGCACAGCCGGGGCACATTCGGTGCCACTGTGGTGGGCCCGATGATGAAGCATGCCACCGACTAGGTCGGTGGGTGAGGGCTTTATAAGGAAAACAGTGTTTTTCCTTATCACCATTGTCTGACGTACCTGAGTCCCCCTTTCTCTCCCTTAACTAGCTAGTCCTTATTGATCTATACATATAACCCAGGGGATCCGGGCTAGCCTATCTAGTCCTCTCTCTCCCTTTGATCTGCATAACATTAAGCAGCGCACAGCTGCGAGAGCGCTACCTACCCCCAACCATGGCCGAAAATATGGGCCTAACCTTCACTGCTGAGGACATCAGCGAAATCCTAGCTGACCCCTCACTCCTGGCAGATTTCAACATTTCCGCTACTGTAGCCCAAACAACCGACTGGGATTCACTCACCGAAAAGAAGAGGAACAGGATCCGGACAGTTCTACATGGGGTCATACTGGCACAATATCTACGTACAAACACAGCTCCCACCGGCCTCCTGGTCACGAATGCCCCCAGGATTTTCCAGGATGACGCAGCATTTCGCAAGAACTGGGCCCAGATCGCCTGGCACTGCACCAGGGACTGGCTAGTCCTCATTATCAAAACTGCGAAACGCCTATCAGATGCAATCATGATAGAGATACAAGCGACGGAATCACACTTCAAAACCACCTTGACAGGCTACAAGAAAAAACTTGAAGACCAAAACCGCGAGATAGCAGAATACAAAGACTACCTAACACAGACAAAAATCAAAAAATTTGAAAAAGACCTAAAGAGGTTCAGCTACTCCAAAACCTACCCATACTCTGAAGATGACTATTCTCCTCCGAAAAAGTCATCTGAGAACTTTGATAACAGCTCCATCTCAAGCGCCTCAAGTAACTCCAGCTCAGGATCCAACACATCACGAGGCAGAGGCAGACGAGGACAACACTGGCAACAACCATGGCAAGGTCCCCAAAACCATAACTTTGGACCACCGCCCCCACTATTCGGCCATCTACCACATCCGTACTACGGATACCCACAGATGTACCCCCAAGGGAACATGCCCTTTTTTCAAGGAAATCAAATCCAGCGATATCCTTTTTTATCCCAGGGCAGAAGAGGCCGGAACAAGAGACGTAACCAAGGACAGGTCCAATGGGCACCGGAAGAAGAACCGGTGAGCTCCAACACAAGGAACAAGACCAGGGAACAACCTGGAACAAGCAAATAATACCCCCATGTCCACTCGTGTTAAACCTATCGGACACCCAACTAACCATGGAGGAAACACAAGTACTTAACAAAGGCCTTTCTTTTGTCCCCACCACCAAATTGGACATGTTTAAATTACACGTAGAACTCGCCGAGTTCTTCAGAAAACTTAAACTTAAGGCTTTCTTTGAGAAAAAAGACAACACCACCACCGAGGGAGAGAGCACACCCAATGAAACAGGCTTGAGAGTCAAATCCACTTTCACTCCACCTCCAGGAAGTATCCCTGTCGAAATTCTGACCTTCGAACAGGCGGTCTACACAGACATAGAACAACTCCAACACAAGGAGACATTCAACAATCTGTCTAACAAAGACAGAGGCACCATTCAACGCCTACAGAATGATACTACCCTCATCATCAAACCGGCAGACAAGGGCGGAGGAATAGTCCTCATGAACAAGACGGACTATGACCAGGAATGCAGGAGGCTCCTCAGCGACACTAGGAATTACAAGCGCCTGAATGAAGACCCTACAGAACAACTGCAAGCCACCATCCACCAGCTGGTCAAAAATGCCAAGGACAATGAAAAAATCTCCAAACAGGAGGCGGACTTCCTATGCCCCATAGAAATAAAAACTCCTTATTTCTACACAGTTCCCAAAATACACAAGGGCACCACTCCACCTCCAGGTAGACCGATCGTGTCTGGCATTAAGTCACTCCTAGAACCCCTCTCCCGGTTCTGTGACTTCTTTCTCAACCCCTTGGTCCAAAAAACTCCCTCGTACATCAAGGATACAAAACACCTCCTGAGTGTAATTCAAGACCTTACCTTTGATCCCACCACTGAGCTGCTGGTAGGCCTGGACATAGAGAGCCTTTATACCAGTCTACCACAGGACGCAACACTAAAAGTGCTACATGATGTACTTATGACAAACCTGTGGGATTATAACACCCCCCGCAGTTTCATCCTGGACTGCGCTACTCTGGCTCTCAAAGAGAACTATTTTGAATACGAAGGAACCTATTACCTACAGACGAATGGGACGTCCATGGGCAGTGTTTTTACCCCCAGCGTGGCAGGATTGTATGTGGCCCACTTTGAAAACACACATGTACTACAAGCCACAAACCCCTTCTCTACCAACATAAGAATGTGGTGTCGATACATCAACGATATCCTCTTGATATGGACAGGCAACAAAGACCTGCTGGATAACTTCATGCTCTGGATTAACCAATTAGACTCCTACTTACGCTTCACATGCACCAGCAGTTCTACTGAACTACCATTCCTTGACCTAAACATCGGGTCCGAAAACGGAAAACTCACTACCACCACCTTCTACAAACCCACAGCAAGAAATTCCCTACTAAGGTTTGATAGCTTTCACCCCAGGCACTTGAGGGAAAACTTGCCCTATGGGCAATTCTTACGCATCAGACGTAATTGCAGCAACATCCAGGATTACAAACTACAATCCAACGATCTAGTACACAAACTCAGAGATCGCGGATACCCCTCAAGGATAATAAACAAAACCTGCAAAAGGGCTAGGAACCAGAACAGGGAAGCACTCCTTGAAACCTTTGATAAACCACAGGAAGAACCAGTCCTAACCTGTGTGACAACCTACAACACAGCGTCTAACCAAGTGGCCAACATCATACAACGTAATTGGAAAATCATAAACTCTGGCACCAGAAAATGGGACAAACCTCGTTTTGCCTACAAAAGAGCAACCAATCTACGTGACCAATTGGTGAACACCAGACCGCGAACTGACACGCGGAACAAAGACAACACCATCGTCAATGCATGGGGCCTACCTAAAATCATTGGTCACCAACCCTGCAACAACTGCAGTGTTTGCCATTTAACATCGCCTTCCAAGACATTAAACTTGGAACCAGGCAAAACCTGGACACAAAAACAATTCACAAACTGCAACTCTACCAATCTGGTATATCTGATAACCTGTAGATGTGGCCTAAGATATATTGGCATGACGACAAGAAAAGTACGCACAAGAATGACGGAACACAGGAGCACAATAAGATGTGGGAAAAACATAAGCAAGCTGACAGACCATTTCCTTACCCACAACCACACACCCAATGACTTCTCTTGGACTGTCATTGAAAAATTTGACAACTCATCAAATGAAAAACTCCTTTTACAAAAGGAACAACGCTGGATATACCGACTATCCACTCACACCCATGGCCTTAACGATGCTATACCATGGAACTCCTTAGCTGTGTAAACATCATAACCCCGGTGGACCTATGCAACTCTGCATAAATGCAGTCTAACTCAGTGCCAGAAGCCCCAACCTGAACGTCCTTATCGCTGCCCCCTTTTTTCCCCTTGACATATCCCACGTGCACTTTGTGCACGCATGATTAAAATCTCTTCCCAAGTGTGGATAAATACATCCTTTCCCACACATAGGTACCTTTGGTACTACTCTTTTGATTGCCCAAAGCGCACAATAAACCTTTATGATATGCTCCACACATGTGGAACCGTAATCAGTATGATAAACGCTAGCGCTCGTAACCTCAGCGCATGCGCAGTACACACGGTCCCATAGAACACTAGCGCGTTCTATCGCGCATGCGCCCGAACGCACACTGATCACTCGCACATGCGCAGCCAGCAGCTAACATGAGGTGGCGCGCATCCCTCCCTCTCTGTCTACCCTTTACCTCAACGCAGGTGAACCGCATTTAGCGAGCATTATAAAACCGAACCTCAGCGGCCCACTCACTTCATTCCGGGTGCCGCAGAAGGACGAATAGGTCCAAGGAGGAACCAGATCGAACTACTCGTGAGTAAGCAATACCGCTAGACCTACAATGGGGTAAGCACCGTTTCTTTTTCCCTACAGGTTAGACAGCCTTGTACAACCCTTTTATCTCCACAGAGTCCCTTTCTCTGCCAGGCTACCCATGAGGCTTTTTACGGAAAACAACAGAGTGAGGACCTAGTACCTATACTTACCTGTACCTCACCTTGTGATTTCGTTTTTTAGCCCACCACCCCTCACTAACGGTTTCTTTAAACCTTCACCAGTCTCAGTTAATTGCCATGATCCCACACTAGCCGTATATAGGTCGTACACCACCTTATAAGTCGGCAATAAGTGGTTCCAAAGCATACCACTCTAATATGACTCTTCTATGTACGTCCTGTCTCTGTCCTTTGTGTTTTTTGTGTAGCTAAGCCAGAGGGAATCCCCCTATATCAGTTACAGCGCCTTAGCATGCGCAACACATAACTAAAAAAACAACACAAACACTTAATATAGTTTATTATAATTTATTTTGCACTTTTTCACATATCCTATCGGTCCTGAGGAAAGCCAGCTTAGAATACAAAAGGCACTGGCTGAAACATGTAGACCACACTGGACGTTGGAGGTCATTATAACACTCCTATTCACGTCCCTTTGCCTTTTTAACCTGCTAACAGAGGCCCAGTTCATGAAAAATGTGTTAACCCTCTGGTGCTGGGACCTCTTGTATAGCATTTTAAACTTCACCTATCTCACCTCTTCACTGCACACTCAGCAATATACCAGCTCCGCAGTCACCTGGCGTTGCAGCACACCCGGGGCACATTCGGTGCCACTGTGGTGGGCCCGATGATGAAGCATGCCACCGACTAGGTCGGTGGGTGAGGGCTTTATAAGGAAAACAGT
This sequence comes from Lissotriton vulgaris, assembly GCF_964263255.1. Lineage (NCBI taxonomy): Eukaryota > Metazoa > Chordata > Amphibia > Caudata > Salamandridae > Lissotriton > Lissotriton vulgaris. The sequence goes on from NC_141691.1 coordinate 999,416,349, forward strand.
GTTTTTCCTTATCACCATTGTCTGACGTACCTGAGTCCCCCTTTCTCTCCCTTAACTAGCTAGTCCTTATTGATCTATACATATAACCCAGGGGATCCGGGCTAGCCTATCTAGTCCTCTCTCTCCCTTTGATCTGCATAACATTAAGCAGCGCACAGCTGCGAGAGCGCTACCTACCCCCAACCATGGCCGAAAATATGGGCCTAACCTTCACTGCTGAGGACATCAGCGAAATCCTAGCTGACCCCTCACTCCTGGCAGATTTCAACATTTCCGCTACTGTAGCCCAAACAACCGACTGGGATTCACTCACCGAAAAGAAGAGGAACAGGATCCGGACAGTTCTACATGGGGTCATACTGGCACAATATCTACGTACAAACACAGCTCCCACCGGCCTCCTGGTCACGAATGCCCCCAGGATTTTCCAGGATGACGCAGCATTTCGCAAGGACTGGGCCCAGATCGCCTGGCACTGCACCAGGGACTGGCTAGTCCTCATTATCAAAACTGCGAAACGCCTATCAGATGCAATCATGATAGAGATACAAGCGACGGAATCACACTTCAAAACCTCCTTGACAGGCTACAAGAAAAAACTTGAAGACCAAAACCGCGAGATAGCAGAATACAAAGACTACCTAACACAGACAAAAATCAAAAAATTTGAAAAAGACCTAAAGAGGTTCAGCTACTCCAAAACCTACCCATACTCTGAAGATGACTATTCTCCTCCGAAAAAGTCATCTGAGAACTTGGATAACAGCTCCATCTCAAGCGCCTCAAGTAACTCCAGCTCAGGATCCAACACATCACGAGGCAGAGGCAGACGAGGACAACACTGGCAACAACCATGGCAAGGTCCCCAAAACCATAACTTTGGACCACCGCCCCCGCTATTCGGCCATCTACCACATCCGTACTACGGATACCCACAGATGTACCCCCAAGGGAACATGCCCTTTTTTCAAGGAAATCAAATCCAGCGATATCCTTTTTTATCCCAGGGCAGAAGAGGCCGGAACAAGAGACGGAACCAAGGACAGGTCCAATGGGCACCGGAAGAAGAACCGGTGAGCTCCAACACAAGGAACAAGACCAGGGAACAACCAGGAACAAGCAAATAATACCCCCATGTCCACTCGTGTTCAACCTATCGGACACCCAACTAACCATGGAGGAAACACAAGTACTTAACAAAGGCCTTTCTTTTGTCCCCACCACCAAATTGGACATGTTTAAATTACACGTAGAACTCGCCGAGTTCTTCAGAAAACTTAAACTTAAGGCTTTCTTTGAGAAAAAAGACAACACCACCACCGAGGGAGAGAGCACACCCAATGAAACAGGCTTGAGAGTCAAATCCACTTTCACTCCACCTCCAGGAAGTATCCCTGTCGAAATTCTGACCTTCGAACAGGCGGTCTACACAGACATAGAACAATTCCAACACAAGGAGACATTCAACAATCTGTCTAACAAAGACAGAGGCACCATTCAACGCCTACAGAATGATACTACCCTCATCATCAAACCGGCAGACAAGGGCGGAGGAAAAGTCCTCATGAACAAGACGGACTATGACCAGGAATGCAGGAGGCTCCTCAGCGACACTAGGAATTACAAGCGCCTGAATAAAGACCCTACAGAACAACTGCAAGCCACCATCCACCAGCTGGTCAAAAATGCCAAGGACAATGAAAAAATCTCCAAACAGGAGGCGGACTTCCTATGCCCCATAGAAATAAAAACTCCTTATTTCTACACAGTTCCCAAAATACACAAGGGCACCACTCCACCTCCAGGTAGACTGATCGTGTCTGGCATTAAGTCACTCCTAGAACCCCTCTCCCGGTTCTGTGACTTCTTTCTCAACCCCTTGGTCCAAAAAACTCCCTCGTACATCAAGGATACAAAACACCTCCTGAGTGTAATTCAAGACCTTACCTTTGATCCCACCACTGAGCTGCTGGTAGGCCTGGACATAGAGAGCCTTTATACCAGTCTACCACAGGACGCAACACTAAAAGTGCTACATGATGTACTTATGACAAACCCGTGGGATTATAACACCCCCCGCAGTTTCATCCTGGACTGCGCTACTCTGGATCTCAAAGAGAACTATTTTGAATACCAAGGAACCTATTACCTACAGACGAATGGGACGTCCATGGGCAGTGTTTTTACCCCCAGCGTGGCAGGATTGTATGTGGCCCACTTTGAAAACACACATGTACTACAAGCCACAAACCCCTTCTCTACCAACATAAGAATGTGGTGTCGATACATCAACGATATCCTCTTGATATGGACAGGCAACAAAGACCTGCTGGATAACTTCATGCTCTGGATTAACCAATTAGACTCCTACTAACGCTTCACATGCACCAGCAGTTCTACTGAACTACCATTCCTTGACCTAAACATCAGGTCCGAAAACGGAAAACTCACTACCACCACCTTCTACAAACCCACAGCAAGAAATTCCCTACTAAGGTTTGATAGCTTTCACCCCAGGCACTTGAGGGAAAACTTGCCCTATGGGCAATTCTTACGCATCAGACGAAATTGCAACAACATCCAGGATTACAAACTACAATCCAACGATCTAGTACACAAACTCAGAGATCGCGGATACCCCTCAAGGATAATAAACAAAACCTGCAAAAGGGCTAGGAACCAGAACAGGGAAGCACTCCTTGAAACCTTTGATAAACCACAGGAAGAACCAGTCCTAACCTGTGTGACAACCTACAACACAGCGTCTAACCAAGTGGCCAACATCATACAACGTAATTGGAAAATCATAAACTCTGGCACCAGAAAATGGGACAAACCTCGTTTTGCCTACAAAAGAGCAACCAATCTACGCGACCAATTGGTGAACACCAGACCGCGAACTGACACGCGGAACAAAGACAACACCATCGTCAATGCATAGGGCCTACCTAAAATCATTGGTCACCGACCCTGCAACAACTGCAGTGTTTGCCATTTAACATCGCCTTCCAAGACATTAAACTTGGAACCAGGCAAAACCTGGACACAAAAACAATTCACAAACTGCAACTCTACCAATCTGGTATATCTGATAACCTGTAGATGTGGCCTAAGATATATTGGCATGACGACAAGAAAAGTTCGCACAAGAATGACGGAGCACAGGAGCACAATAAGATGTGGGAAAAACATAAGCAAGCTGACAGACCATTTCCTTACCCACAGCCACACACCCAATGACTTCTCTTGGACTGTCATTGAAAAATTTGACAACTCATTAAATGAAAAACTCCTTTTACAAAAGGAACAACGCTGGATATACCGACTATCCACTCACACCCATGGCCTTAACGATGCTATACCATGGAACTCCATAGCTGTGTAAACATCATAACCCCGGTGGACCTATGCAACTCTGCATAGATGCAGTCTAACTCAGTGCCAGAAGCCCCAACCTGAACGTCCTTATCGCTGCCCCCTTTTTTCCCCTTGACATATCCCACGTGCACTTTGTGCACGCATGATTAAAATCTCTTCCCAAGTGTGGATAAATACATCCTTTCCCACACATAGGTACCTTTGGTACTACTCTTTTGATTGCCCAAAGCGCACAATAAACCTTTATGATATGCCCCACACATGTGGAACCGTAATCAGTATGATAAACACTAGCGCTCGTAACCTCAGCGCATGCGCAGTACACACGGTCCCATAGAACACTAGCGCATTCTATCGCGCATGCGCCCGAAACGCGCACTGATCACTCGCACATGCTCAGCCAGCAGCTAACATGACGTGGCGTGCATCCTTCCCTCTCTGTCTACCCTTTACCTCAACGCAGGTGAACCGCATTTAGCGAGCATTATAAAACCGAACCTCAGAGGCCCACTCACTTCATTCCGGGTGCTGCAGATGGACGAATAGGTCCAAGGAGGAACCAGATCGAACTACTCGTGAGTAAGCAATACCGCTAGACCTACAATGGGGTAAGCACCGTTTCTTTTTCCCTACAGGTTAGACAGCCTTGTACAACCCTTTTATCTCCACAGGGTCTCTTTCTCTGCCAGGCTACCCATGAGGCTTTTTACGGAAAACAACAGAGTGAGGACCTAGTACCTATACTTACCTGTACCTCACCTTGTGATTTCGTTTTTTAGCCCACGGTTTCTTTAAACCTTCACCAGTCTCAGGCAATTGCCATGAGCCCACACTAGCCGTATATAGGTCGTACACCACCTTATAAGTCGGCAATAAGTGGTTCCAAAGCATACCACTCTAATATGACTCTTCTATGTACGTCCTGTCTCTGTCCTTTGTGTTTTTTGTGTAGCTAAGCCAGAGGGAATCCCCCTCTATCAGTTACAGCGCCTTAGCGTGCGCAACACATAACTAAAAAAACAACACAAACACTTAATATAGTTTATTATAATTTATTTTGCACTTTTTCACATATCCTATCGGTCCTGAGGAAAGCCAGCTTAGAATACAAAAGGCACTGGCTGAAACATGCAGACCACACTGGACGTTGGAGGTCATTATAACACTCCTATTCACGTCCCTTTGCCTTTTTAACCTGCTAACAGAGGCCCAGTTCATTAAAAATTTGTTAACCCTCGGGTGCTGGGACCTCTTGTATAGCATTTTAAACTTCACCTATCTCACCTCTTCACTGCACACTCAGCAATATACCAGCTCCGCAGTCACCTGGCGTTGCAGCACACCCGGGGCACATTCGGTGCCACTGTGGTGGGCCCGATGATGAAGCATGCCACCGACTAGGTCGGTGGGTGAGGGCTTCATAAGGAAAACAGTGTTTTTCCTTATCACCATTGTCTGACGTACCTGAGTCCCCCTTTCTCTCCCTTAACTAGCTAGTCCTTATTGATCTATACAAGGGTTTAAATAACCCTATCAAGCGACAACGAGTACTGACATATCTAGCTAGACTAAACACTGATATAGCCTTTATTCAAGAATCTCATCTCACTGAGGCAGAGGCCTTAAAGGTGAAACGTTGTTGGTGGGTCATGTTCTCTTCTCCCCTACTGATTCTAAGAAGGGTAGGACTTTAATTTTACTACACAAAAAGTTGAATGTTTCTATTGTTTCACAAGAATGTGACGACCAAGGTCGTTGGGTTTTAGTTCACTTGCTTATTGATAACATACCGATTGTTTTATTCAATGTTTATGCCCCCACTGGTACTGATAAGCTGTTTTGGCCCTCGATTTCTACTAAGCTTTCTTCCCTTACTGAAGAATATATTAATTTTGGGGGGGACTGTAATTTGGTGTTCGACCCCTTCCTCGATCGTCATTCTAAAGTCAGGTTCTCCCCTTCCAAGATGCATGCTCAATTCACTAATACTGTTTGTAATAATGCTTTGGTGGACATTTGGAGATTGTGTAACCCCGACCTTCGAGAATATAGCTTCTACTCTCCCGCTCACAACTCACAATCATGAATAGACTATCTCTTCCTCAGTAAATCCCTCACTCAACATGCTATACACTCCGACATAGGGTCTATCCTAATCTCTGATCACGCCCCAGTACTCGTAGACATTAACCTCCTTCCATTCTCGCCTCACTCTGGCAGGTGGAGGTTCAATAATTCCCTTCTTCTCGACCCTCTCTTTAGCAAAGAATTCTCTATTTTTACCACTGAATTTTTCTCACTCAACGCCATCCCTCCTACCTCTGATGTTTCAGTCTGGGACTCTTATAAGGCAGCCTTTAGAGGTTTTATCATTAATTTTGTCTCCCGTAAGAAACGTGCCAACGAGGCTAAATCCTCTTCCATACTTGCTAATATCAAAAAGTTGGAACTTGCCTTTACCTCCACGAACTCGGAATCTTCTCTTAAAGAACTTATTGCGGCCAAGGTTTCTTTTCATAAATTTACCACCGAAGCTGCTTTTAATTTACTCTTAAAATGCAATGCCCGTTACTATGGCGGCCAAAACAAGATGGGGAAACTACTCGCTAACTACCTTAAAGTCCGGAAGGAACGCACAAAAATCGAACAAATTAAATCCTCCTCTGGCGGTACTCTCTTTAAGGATAAAGACATTCTTCATGAATTCTCGCTTTTTTACAAATCTCTCTACACGCCGGAATCTATCCCTTCCCCTGACGATCTCTTTACTTACTTCCAATCTCTCTCACCCCCTCCTTCCTCACATGTGAATTTTGAACATTTGACTGCTGATATTACCCTTTCTGAGCTCTCCAATGCAGTTTCTAAACTTCGAAGTGGTAAAGCTCCGGGCCCCGATGGTTTCACCATTGAATTTTATTCCCATTTTGCTTCCCTTCTTCTCCCGAAACTGCTGTCTCTCTATCACACCTTTCTGGCCTCTGGTTCCTCTAGTGGATCCTTTCAACAGGCTCTCATCTGCCTTATTCTTAAAGACGGTAAGGATCATTCTCTGTGCAAAAACTATAGGCCCATATCATCAGTTAACACGGACTATAAAATCCTGGCCAAAATTCTAGCTCTACGACTGGACCCTATCTTGCCAGCCCTGATCGGCCCTGAACAATCCGGTTTTGTGAAGGGACATCTCGCTTCAGACAATTCAAGAGTATTTTTTAACATCATCAGCAAAGCTTCATCGTTAGACCTTCCGTTCGCCGCTATCTCCCTTGATGCGGAGAAGGCTTTTGACAGGATTGGGTGGGACTTCATGTTTCGCGCTCTTTCTTGGTCCGGTATACCACCTAAGTTTATCTCTCTTATCGCACTGCTGTACTCTTGCCCTCAAGCGTCGATTTTCGTCAATGGCGCAGTTTCTGATTATTTCACGCTCAGTAGGGGGGTTCATTAGGGATGTCCTCTCTCTCCTTTATTATTTGTTCTCGCCTTAGAACCCTTCCTTACCAAAATCCGACAAGATAGTTCAATCTCTGGTTTCCCCTTCGGTCTTCAACAGATTAAACTTTCGGTATACGCTGACGACATTCTTCTGTACTGTTCAAACCCACTCTCTTCCCTTCCCGCCTTTCTACACAGGTTTCCTCTTTCTCAGCCGTTTCGGGTTATCGTCTCAATGTCGACAAATGTGAAATTCTCCCCTTAAACTCGTCCTGTCAGAAGCATCTCTTTGATGTCTCTGGCTTCTCTTGGCAGCCATCCAAAATTAAATACTTGGGTGTGTGGTTTGCCCCTCTTTTACCTGACACTTTGAAATTTAACTTCGATTATATCTCCAAAAAGCTGGATTCCGCTATCACTCGCTGGCATCCACTTTTCTTATCCTGGTGGGGTCGCCTGAACTCCATCAAAATGATGCTCTCCCCCCTTCTCCTCTACACTCTCTCAATGATACCAATTCATATACCCGATTACTGTTGACTCTCTCCTGTTGAAATTCCTCTGGAAGGGTAAGAAGTCCCGTATTGCTCTATCCTCTTTGCGTAAAGATAAATCTCAATCAGGGGTCAGCTTCCCTGACTTCAGAACCTACCATCGGGCTTTTTCTCTCAAACAGTTGGCTCGGTGGCTCTCTACAGACCTACCTTTTTACCCTCCCCTCTGGCTTTCACTTGAGGCTTCCTTTCTCTCTCCCTTTGAATTTCGTGAATATCTCTCTTTTACTTCCTCATTGACTCGTTTTCGGTTTCCCGTTCTCTCTCACTCTCGCAAGCTTCTGTTTCCATTTCTCTCCTCCTCTTATCCATTCTCTTCCTCAACGCATGATCAACCTATCTGGCATAACAAATCACTCTTGCTACACAACCGTACTTTCTTCTGGAAATCCTGGCATTCCCGCGGTATCCGCTGGATCTCTCAACTACTTTCTAACAATGTCCCTCTACCTTTCTCAGTTCTCAAGTCTCAATTTTCCTTGCCTGCTAGCTTACGATCCCAATATGACGCTCTTTATCCCATCCTCGTCTCATACCTTGCATCTTTGCCAGATTCTCAATCCATCCCCCTTACTCACCGTTCCAATATCCTCAGTTCTGGACTCTTCCCCCTCAGCTTCCTTTTTATACCGCTCACTTCAAGTTCCCATAGACAGAACCAAGACGAAGGTCGAATTGGCCTGGGGGCAGGACTTTTCCTCAGTTTGGCCTATTGCCCTTTGGGACAAAATCTGGACTAAGATACATAAGACCTCTAGAGCTGCCAACACGACCCAAACTCTTTTCTTTCTCTATAATCGCTCTCTCTTTACTCCCACAACGCTGTCCTCTTTCTCAGCGGATACCCCTTCCACCTGCTGGTCTTGCCCATGCCCTGTAGCAACTCTTTTTCATATGCTTTTCGAATGCCCCTCCACTCTCCATTTTTGGAATCTGGTTTGGTTACATCTTCAAAAGATTTTCCATATCTCCACTCCCTTCTCACCTACTCACGTTTTTCTGGGCTCTCTATCTCCAGCACTTCCCCAAGGACGCTCTCACTACCCTCTCATGGATCTCTTTCTGGCTGTTGCCTTTCACCACATCACTTCTAACTGGAAGCAGGCCTCCTTCATTTCCTTTAAGTCGTGGTGGAATGCAATCTGTTTTCATCACAGACTAGATACTAACTTTGTCTCCCCTATCTCGCTGGCCATAAAAAGAGACCTTCTCTGGCTTCCATTGTCTGACTACCTCTCCTCCACCTCCCCCTCTTCCATTACCTTTGATGCTCATTCTCTCGAGGTCCGCAAACCACCCTGAATTATACAGTTCCTTACAGTGTTCGAATATTGATTTATGCGATTTATGTTTTCTTTTTTTCTGCTTACTTTTCATATTTTTGAGATAATGCTTGTTTTATTGCTTTACTTTTTTATCCAATGTTATGATTTCCCTTTTTCTCCCTCCCCCTCCCCCTCTTTTTGATGATATTTGATTGCCTCTCCTTTGATTGTTCTTTTCATTTTCCTGTTTCTTCATGGTCCCCCGATTCCATGATTTTTTTTTTCCTTTGTACTTCATATATTTCAATAAACTCAAACTTAAAAAGAAAAAGAAATACACAGTGTTTTAAAAACAATTCAGAGAGGTTTTCAGTGCTTCCTCCTAAATGTTTTTTGATATAACACTAAAAGGGACTTTATGGCCTTCTCAAGAAATGTAAACATTCAGCTTTTCGAAGCATTTTTGACTCTCCTGCTTTTGTCTAACTGCTGGAACATCATAGGCCTACACAAAAATCGTGCACCACCATACATCCACACACTTACCATAATACGCCTCCAAAACGCACATCATACACCAGCACACGTACTGTTGGGACAGAAAGTTCTCCTATATGGCTCTGCAGAGTGAGCCCCTTCTCTGTGTTACACTTTTGTGAAAGTCATAGTATGTCACTGCAGGTCTTTGATTTCCACCTCAGGAAATGTGATCACCCCACGTGTTCGCTGGGACCTACCATGTAATGGTTTGAGATTACAGAGCTTGTCTCTGAGGGCAGTAGGGGTTCACCAAGTGCACTGCCTTTTGAGAGTGATTGATTTCCTATTCTCTCACTGATTTGAGAAGGATAGATATTTTCTGTCTTTTGCCTTGGCATGATGGATGCCTACTGGCCTCTCCTAGTAAAAGATCAGCCTCATCACCTCAACCATGTTCTTCGCTCCATTGATGTGTGACATGGATGAAGTGCATGCATAGGAGTCTGCATGTATGTGACAGGATGAACATTCTGGGCCTGGTTCACAACGGTAAACGTACTCTTTTGTGTACATTTACAAACGTTTGCTATTTACAATGGTATTTTGCGGATTCTCTGCACGTAAAAAGATAGGCCCTTCCTATCCCATGCTACAGTAAAATACCTTTGTGAATAGGGAACAGTCATTAACTTACACAAATGTGTATGTTTACCTTTGTGAATCAGGCCTGGAGTTTCTGTGTTATGCTTCACAGGAGAATAATACTGGGATTCACCCCAAGTTCCGTTTTAGGGAGTTCTCACTAATCAGTGTCTAGGTCTCACATACTGTGGGGAAGGATGATTTCTGAATTCCAGGGCTGGTGTGTTTGGCATCCCTTGTGAGGATGGGAGCAAGGAGAGCTAAAGATTGCCAGGAAGAAAAATAAACTGCCTTCTGGATACAGGGGACGGCTTGACTGAATCCTACAGATGGACTCCTGGTTTGAGAGTAATCAGCTTAGATGGTTGTTTCTAGGAGGTATGCATGTGACTTAGGGACTCGAATGCTGCTAGAAGTAATGCTTTACTCTGCCTTTGAAGAGGGTGCTAGGAATGTGCTGTGCAGAAAGAAAAGCTGTCCAGAAGTGGAGATCATTGCCTAGTTGGCTGCTGACTGAGAAAGCTGTGCAGAGGTTCCAAGAAGCCATCTCTACAGCATCACTGTGACCCACAGCACTGGTCTCAGTGTATACCCCTAAAAGGATCTTGAACTTGCTCAGTTGTTGCCCCTAACCCGGGATGTTTGGGTAGTGCTGCCAGCGAACTGTAAGGTTTTAGACCCACAACAACATCCAATACTGACCAGCGGCTGAGGAGATGTTTGGATTGAAAGTTCCATTTTATGGGAAGCTTTGTGTGCTTGTTTTTGAAGAGCTTTGCAGATAGGAAAGCACAAAGCCCTCATTACAAGTAGGCCGGATTTAGGTGCATAAATATGCGGGGATCTCCAAACCTAAATCTATCCATCATGACTTTTTGTCCACAGAATGGGGATAACCATGGGAACCCAGAATGGGTCCATTTTGGCTGGTTTTCCCTATTTCCAGTGACAATTCTGCTCAGATTTACAACCTGCCCTAATACAAATGTATCTAAATAATCCCTGACTGCCCTCGGACCCTCCAGTCAGTTCCCACACCCATATCATACACCACTGTCAGAACCCCTTTCACGAGGCCAAGGGTCACACTGGGGCTACTGGGCCCAGCCATGGGGCTCGAGGCCTTTTTCTCATGATTTCTTGGGGGGCCGACCTACTATGGATCCTGTGCAACAGGGCCAAATACCTCTTCTGCACGTGACTCTCAGTGGTAGCTGAGGAAGAGCAGTCAAAGGCTCCCTTGGGGGGGGGGGGGAGTGAACATTATTCATAACTCAAAGTGCACAAAGTATTGTTATTATGTCATCACCCAGTCAAATACTTGCTATTCTAAAAAAAAAGAATTCTATTTATAACTATACACATGCTAAGGAATAACATCATCATTAGCAACATCACAATCCTCTTGAGGTCTGGGCTCTAGCATTTGTCACGCAAATCCCTGCCCTACCCTCTTTCTTGTAAGGTGGTCAGGGATATTCCCAATTCACTGGTGGCCACACCCACGGAATGCTTACTCCCATGCCGTACTCAAAGATGCTTCCCCATTTACTCTCATTAAAGTAGGTCAAACGTGTCTATGGTGTCACACCACCATCAATAGCGAGTCTTCCTGGGCCCAACACGCCCAGTTCAAGTATAACCCTCTTCTGCAGCACAGAAGCATTCAGAGCTGTAGTGAGTGCTCCGACCGGGAGCACCTGAGAAGTCTGATCCTGTTCGGAGAATTTGGGCTGCTCACAGTGCACATAACAGCACTCGGCGGGCATGGCTTTCTTTCTGAGTGGCGATGCCAGCTTCCCAGTGATCAGGGAAAGATCAGCATTGTGAAGTGTTCAGGTAAAGTCTATTCCTTCCTTACTCAAGTGTATCCCTCTCAGCTCACTGGAAAGTAGCAATACACAAATCTATCTTGGTGGATTCATCAGCTCCTTGTGTCTTCACTAGGCAGGCCTGGGCTTCCCAAAATGGAACCCAGGGTCCTCTATGTAATGTACCATTGCATGTACATGTTACTCACAGTGTACTTTCAAGCACACATACTCCCCAGTAGTGTTACCTCTATGCATTGTGCCACTACAGACATGCATGAATACAGCATACACATTCAATCTGTGTGCACTGTTCAGTACTATAGCTGTTCTGCGTTATCCCAGGAAGTGCTATTTGTAAACACACACACTGCCAGAAAACATAACACTCACCATGTGCGAACTGCACAACACTTCTCTTTTCAGGTATTGCACTTCATGTAAGCACACTTACACCCAATACACCCATAACATGATTCCATTTCACACGCACTGCACAGCACAGCACTAAATCTCTCATGTGATGTATTCCTCGCAGGCATACATGCTCTCAGTACATCCACTAACCATTCATGTCGTACACAGTACTGCGGTATGCTTGTACTGTCCCCTCCCCAGGCACACATACATCTAGCGCAGTAACTACTTCTGTGCTCCGCAGCATTCCACATCTACTTGAAGTGAGACAAGGGTGAGCTAGGCACACAGCAGCAGAACCTCTCATCTCTCCCTCACACTCCCTGTCTCCTCTCTATACTGCCTGCTCATACATGCTAATTTCCTGTACCTCTTTGCGCTGTGCACTGGTCCACCTCTCACCTTCCCCTCTTTTTCCTCCCCCTCTAGGTGTCCCCCCCATTTGCCCCTCTCTCTCTCTCGTTCTCGCGCTCTCTCTCTCTCTCACACAACTCTCTTGCTCTCTCACGCACTCTTCCTGTCTCTCTCATATTGTTCACTTCAGGGCTTTGAAGACAGTTTCTTTCCTGTGCCTCTTCATAGTTTCCATCCCTCAATCCTACTCTCTCCTCCTCTTCTTGAGGTGTCTTCTGCATACACAGGCGCATCCTCTTTATGTGTCTGTGGCCTGATCTCCTATTCTTTCTCTTTCTCACACTCTCATTCTGGTACACTTTCATTCTGGTACTCCGTCTGGAGTTCATTTACCACTTCGTTCACAAACTACCTATCCCTCTCTATCTTCCCTTCGATCTATTCTGTGCAGCTCCCACCCATATCTGTTCACCATGCCATATAATTACCCTACACAAATACTACACACCACACAATTACACCCCACACAACTATCAATTGCAATTTACCCACATAATTCCATTCCAAACCACATACATCCACTCCACTCCAAACCAAAACACATGGACAAAAGGCATTCTCTTTTACAATGCCAATAGCTCAAACTCTCACAAATGCAAGACCGATTGCATTGCAAATGCTTGTTTTTGTGTGTCTTTACTACTGGTGTGCATGCATTTGATGTTGCTTGCGTGGATGAATGGCAGTGGCTATTTTTACATTTGATTGTGGATGTGTTGGGCATTATGTGGCTTGTGTGGATGTAAGTGTGTATGATGGTAGCTTTATTGGCATATTATGTTGGTTGTTTGGATGTGTGATAATGATGTGCTTTCAAATGATAATGGGAGTCTTGGTATATAAAGGTAGGTATGTAGGTGGCTAACATTGGTTGAGCTTAGGTATGAAGCTGGGTGTTTTGGTATAAGCAGGTGGATGTGTCGAGTGATGATGTTGGTTGTGCCGGTATGACAGTTGTTGACACGGAAAAGTCCTCTGCATAATTAAAAACTTGTACCCCGACCCTGAGTGCTCAACTGTATTGTCTGGATCCTAATGCTCATTTTTGTTGCATACATAAACACTGATGAGGATTGCAGTCTAGTTGGACCATGAGGGGCACCCAAAGCGCTACCCACGTAGTGTTGGAAGGCTTCTGCCTTCACCAAGAGTTAAGCAGCACGAGTGCCTGGTGATAGCATGTCATGTAGTGGGAGTGAACAAGTCCTTTTTACCCTGTGTCATTAGGAGTGAGGACTGTATGCTCACTCACCTTTTTAAACGTGTGGTTGGTAGGCCATGGGGTGGGCCCCGAAGAGTAAAAATTGCGCCTGTGCGCTGTAAGCGTACAGAACAAAATCCGGGGCTGCCAGCCTCCTTGTTCCTGCGGTAGTGTCAAAATTTCCCAGGCTATCCTTGGTTGACCCCCTGCGCGCACCATCTCTATTATGAGTGATCTTAATCATTTTAAAATTATAAAATATTATAATTTTAGCTACTGCAATGCGACCTTCCAGCGAAAGAGGAAGCGTCTTCCATCTTTTTACCCTGTCCTCAATCCAGGCCACCATTCTCCCATAGTTGGCAGTCCATACCTCCTGCAAGTCGTTGGTGAACCATACACCTAAATAGTAAATGGGTTCCAAAGCCCACACCACCGGGTATTCAGTGGCAAATTCCTGAGGGCCTGACGTGAGTGGGAGGATCACAGATTTTCTCCAGTTAATGTTTACTCCGAAGAGCCCAACAAAGCGAACCACCTCTCTTGTCATGGGGGCCAGGTTGTCTTTTGGATGCACCATATAAAGCGTGATATCATGCGCATACGGTAAGCGCCCTGGTAGCAAAACCAATCCCCCTGTTTGCGTTGTGCTGGCGCAGGCACGCAGCGAGAGGTTCCGTCACGATTGTAAACAGTAACGGTGACAAAGGGCAACCCTGTCTGGTGCCTCGTGTTATGGTTATCGGTTCCGATGTCAGTCCGTTCACCTTTAGGCACGCAGTTGGTTGTGTGTAAAGGAGTTGAATTTGCTTTATGAAGAACGGGCTTAGACCTATACTCAGGACCGGACTGACTACTGGGCGTTTTGGAATGCTGCCGAGCTGGGGGCTGATTTCACTGCAGTGGGGGATGATTTCGTTGATGGAGACCTGCGTGTGCTTTGAAATAAACAAAGCAAAACGAATTTCGTTCAGCACATGCAGGTCCCCATCAATAAAATCAGCCCCCAGCTTAGCAGCATTCCAAAACACCCGGTAGCCAGTACGGCCCTGCCTATACTAGTCTTAAGCAGAGGAAAGAGAAATCCCCACTCTAGCGAATCAAATGCCTTTGAGGCATCAAAAAGCGCTGCAGCCGCAGGTAGGTATGGCGCAAAATAGTGTTATAGCCCAAATAGGGTTCTGAGATTGTGCGAAGTTGCTCTACCTGGTACGAAGCCTGATTGGTCTGGCTGGACTATCAATGGGAGCAGTGGTTGGAGTCTGGTAGCCAAGAGTTTTGCAAAAATCTTGGCATCCAAGTTGATCAATGCGAGTGGACGATAAGACTTGCATTGCTGTGGGTCCTTGTCTGGTTTGAGAAGAGTGATGATGATCGCCTCTCTCATTGATTCAGGGAGGATTCCCTCCTGCAGTGCCTCATGGTGTACAGCGAGCAAGCAAGGGGCGAGCTCCTCAAAGTATTCTTTGTAAAATTTTGTGGTGAGGCCATCCGCCCTTGATGCCTTGTCTGCCCTCATACTTCCAATGACCCGACACACATCTTCAACCGTGAATGGTATATCGAGACACTCCCGGTGTGCATTGTTGAACCATACAAGCGCTATGGAGTCAAAATACTCCCCTAGAACCGAGTTGGCAGGTGACACTTGGGAAGTGTATAGCTGTGAGTAGAAATCTTGCATGGTATTTAAAATGTCAGGGAGGGAGTGTACTAGTTAATTAGTTGTGGTGGTTAGTGCAATGATAAATGTGTCTCCCCTCGGTGGCCTCAGTAGGTTCAATGTGTCTTCCCGGGCCGATCGCCCTCTCCATATTTCCTTGCAGTTGCATACTTGTAGAGAAACTTTACCTCCCTGTCAGCCTCCTTTCTGGTATGCAGTCAATTTGCTACAAATTTGCCCCAGTGTCCCCGCTGACGGAGTCACATTACATTGTCGCTCGAGTGAATGTAGCTCCGATTCTAGGTGGTCCAGACAACCTCCTGTATCCCTGAGCACCCTGTTTTGCCCTGCTATACAATGTCCTCGAATCACCAATTTGAAAGGCCCCCACAGGGTCGCGTCCGAGTCCACAGACCCTGTGTTCTTATCAAAGTAGTCTGTAATGTGTGTGTGCAATTCTTCCTTGAAAGCAGAGTCTAGCAGAGCATTGGGTGGCTGGCGCCATGTGAAGGGCTGTCTACAGGGCAGGGGTATCTGGAGGGTCAAAGTAACTGGAGAGTGATCAGAAAGCATGCGGGTGTGATGGGACATGTCCGATACCCAGGAGTGCAAATCGGGGAGGTGAGCCAAAAGTCCAGGTGCAACCATGCGTTATGTTGCTGCATGATACAAGAACCCTCACAGGCGTAAGGGTGGAGGATTCGGCAGGTGTCCACGAGACCGTAGTCTTCTACAAGTTGTTTTAAGACTGCAGCTGCTTGTGGGTGGGGTGTGCTTGAGGTTCCCACCCTGTCATCCCTTAGGGACATTACTGTATTAAAGTCACTCCCCCATATTAATGCTGCATCCCCCATGGATTGTATAGTGTTCCACACTTGCTTAAAGAAAGAGGGGTTGTCTACTTTTGGACCGTAGACATTAGCGATTAGGAACTTCTGGTGAAGCAACACCCCGAGAACCAACACAGAGCGTCCTTCTGTATCGCTGATCACTTTCAGAGTTTGCCAGGGGGTACCTTTTTTATTTAACGTGGCAACCCCACCAGAGTAGTTGGAGTAGCATGAGGTAAACACTTCACCTGTTGGACTTCAGCCTATCACAAGCTGTGCTCCTGAGGTGGGTCTCCTGAAGGAGGCATATTGCAGCAGAGTGTCTCGAGAGGTGGGAGTGTATTAGGCGCGTCTTTCTGTGGTCATTAAGACCGCATACGTTCCATGTAATGCATGTTAGATGAGACAGGGAGACTTGAAATAATATATGTCCCTTATTTTTATCAATTTCGCTACGTGGCGTACCCCCGGTGGTGTACTGAAGAGTCCCTTCCAATGCACTGCAGTGTTCCCAGGTAGTGTTTGACATGTCTAGTAAGCATCTTGTCAGAGATTAAATATAGAGCACATTGCAATGAACAGTAAACAAATAAAAACAATCCCTTCCCTCCCTCCTCCCACTCCAACCCCCCAATCAGGTTGAGTCTCATAACTAAACACCCTATAGAATCTAACAAATTAAGAATTTGCAAGATAGGAAATCATCACAGAGGGGTCGTGAAGTTGCCAGCATACTGCCGTAGTTAACCACCAGCAAATTGTGATTACCGCCCAGTTTTTCTCGTATAGAGGCGTGGATGAAAACACAGCAGCGGAAGGCTCAATATCAGGATAATTATGCTAGTCATTGTCACTTAGCTGACTCTGTGACGAGTTGTCTTTGTCTCAATCTCTTTCTCTTTGCTGCCGTGCTTGTTGTTTGGCAAATTTCATTGCTGCGCTAGCGTCTGTGAAGAAAGAGGGCTTGCCATTTGCATGAACACAGAGTTTGGCAGGGTCGATCATAGCATATTTAATTCCGGCTTCTGTAACAGTTTCTTTGCCAGAAGAAACTCCCTCCTCGCAGTTTGGACCGCCTGTGTGAAGTTTGGGTTTAGTGAAATGGCGTTGTTCTGTTATTGAAGTATTCCTCGTTCTAGGACAAGTTGGAGGACTGTGTCTTTTTCTCTGTGAGTGCGGTGGGCCCGGTCCACCGGGAACATGGCAGAAAGGTCGGACCCGAACAGTTCCTGGTGAAGGCCCTCCACTTTTTTCTCCATGTTGGGTATGTTTGTAGACTCCGGCACTCCTGTTATTCGAACATTGTTTTCAAGGTCTTCGTTCCATGCCTTGATGACCTCCAGCACCTTGTCCATACGAAGGAGGTGGTCGTGTGTCTCGACTTGGCGGTTGTCCCTGTCGGGACTCTGGTTTCCAACTCGTGTAGTTGCGCTTCATGCTTGTCCACTATGTTCGATACCTGGTCCATTCAGACTGCAAGAGAGTCAATTTTGGCATTGATTTCTTTGAGGCAGCCTTTTACGTTACATAATAGAGTTTTTATGTCCTCATCTTGGCCTGGATCCAGTTGTGTTTATGGTAGTACCATCTGTGACATTAGCTCACCATCCGCCTGCCAGATATTGCGTTTGTCGAAAGGTATTTTCGGCTGTTTGTTGTCTGCCTTACCCATTGTACATCAGCGCTGTGGTAATACCATTGATGGTGGGCAGGCTGGCAAGATGCACGCTTTAAGCTTTTCCCAAGTGCTGCAGTCTTTGTGGACAGGGTGGGGCGCCGTGTGTGAAAGGTAGGAATGTGCACCCCCTGAGCAGCAGATCCTTGGCAACAGGGCCAGCAGAAGAGTGTGAGCTAGGCCTTGATTACAACACGGTGTGGCCCAATGGCCTGCCTCTACATCAGATTCGGACCCCAGTGGCCAGCTGCACATTCAGTTCAGTGGGCATGCTACGTTTACTCTACCCGGGGGTTTCTTGCGGTTAGTAACAGGCGCTATGTACAGCAATCCGCCTATCTTCTTAATGCCCAGCTTCCTCAGCAAGAGTCCAGGTCGTCAAGTCTGATCATTGGGGACCCCCCAGAAGCAAGACGTCAATCAGTTTGTGCTTAAGACGCCGTGATGGCAGGGCCCCAGAAACACCCAACTGCACTACTCTGATATCGATGGCAGGTGGGCCTACACAGCAGAATCGCCTCCAATGGCAATTCGCACTCAACGTCGCAGTGACGATTCCGCCCGACAGAGCCTGGTGACGATCTGATAGTTCCAGGCAGCCTCGGTAAGTCTAAGCAGTGCCCCCAATAGTATGTCCCTTGTCCAGTCCACCCTGAGTCGGATAGCATCCAATCTCTTGCTCCTGCGATGCCACTTTGCAGCGTGTGTGGCTCATTCAGGCCGGAGGCTGCCATGCAACGGGCAGAGGGGAAACGGGGCACCCTGATGATTGCTCCTCCGTCACCCCAACCCCAGCACTACGCGTCAGCGTCTACCTCCGTCCCATACCTCTCCAGAGTTTCTCTGCCGCAGTCCGTGTCTCGGCTTCGGTGTGCGCCATGCCGGCGGCGCAGTCAGAGCCAGGCCAGGTTCCGAGGACGACTCCCCCAATTTCAGCGGTAGTTCCGCCGGCCCTCCTTCACCGGACTTACTTTATTTAACAATTGCGGGAGGCGGATGGTTGCCGCGGTGCATCGGCACTCAGTGCACTCAAGGCCAGATGTCGCTTCAGCCTTGGTCTCTGCTTGTCACCACCCTGGCCAGACCGCTAGCTTCCCTCAGCAATTTTGTCGCTTCTTTTTCGATTTTTGGGCCGATGAACGTCTCAATATATGCAGCTCGATATTGTACGTTCAGATTTAGTACATCTCGGCCAGGATAGGTGGTTTCCTGCAGGATAAATGTCGGATTGTGTGCTCGGCCAGCTGAGCCCTTTTAACAAGCGACGATCTTGCAGCTCGACTTGACCACGCCCGCATGCCATACATTCTTGAACAAGCGCGCTTCTCTTCCTGCTCTGCCTGGGTCCTGGTAAACACCTTCCTCTTCGTGCGCAGGAGCGTCTGTATAGCGGCTGCAGGACATATGCGTAATATAGCCATCAGGACAGGTTAGGTCAAATATAGTGCAAACTCACCCAGCCACTCCCAGGAGAAAACAAGCATTTACAAATGCAATAGGACTCATATTTACACAAGACCTGTTGCATTCTAAACAAAAGTTTGGCCGTCCAAGAACATAAGAACGGGAGTGGGGGTGGTGGTGGTGGGCAGAGAAGTTAAAAACTGTGGGAGGCAACAGGGGAGGCAGGGGAACAATACAGTTTTTAAAGTAAAGGGGCCAATAGCTGTGGAAGGAGAAAAATTACGACATGATGTCAGTCAGGAGGAGGGACCAGTTCAGGCTGGGCTTTTCCCATGAGGCACGGGATCAAGACTGATTTGCATATAGCTGGGTCTGCACTGGGATGGCAACGTGAGCTAAAGAACGATGGTGGATTCAACCCAGACCTGTGACTGGGGGCGAGTGTCGGAAAAATTGGACATTGGTAGAAAATGACAAAAAGGTGACAACAAAGTGGGTGGCCAGTAAGGAGCCTAACCAGTGATCGAAGTAGGACTCCTAACTTTACTACTACTAAATGCCTTTGGTGAATACCGAAAGTCGTAAAGTAGGATTTTGTCCTAGTTTAGTAGTAGTAAAGTTAGGAGTCCTAACTTTACTACTAATAAATGCCTTCTGTGAATACCAAAAGTAGTAAGTTTAGGATTTTATCTCAGATTAGTTCTGTGAATTGGCCCCCCTACTTTTTGTGAAAAGACAACCGTCACAGCATGGTTAATTCAGACACTTGAAATGCTACAGGCAACACAGGGTCGGATTGGGAAAGAGGGCATTCGGCCGGTACAGAGGCCCATTGGTAGAGGCCAACAGTGATGCGTTTTTTCCCGCCTACATTTAAGGATGTTAGAGACTGTTAGCCGGCCATTGTCGCATAAAGAATGGCAATGCTCCCCTCTGGGCAATCACAACATGAGGAGTGCCCTCTCCTGCCCACCTGAGGGCATAAGAGGGCTGTCTCTCCACGGGAGACCAGCAGAGCTCTCTCGGCCTTATGAGGAGGAGAGAGTCAAGGCGATGCCAGACTTCAGGAAATTTAATTCAGTTCATAGCGACAGAACACAGCATTTCTCTCCACTCCCTGGTTGCAGATACTAATTTCTTTAAAATTATTCTCATTATTTTAATACTTGTCCTTTTGTTTATTACTGCAGTTTCTTTTTATTTTCAGCAGCAATGTACATTACCTAAGCCGTATCCCACCCAGCTTGATTATACCACTGCTCTTACTTTTCCTTCTTTTTATTTTAGCCAAGATGTTGGCATGTTTTAATAGTAAATATGAACAGGGAAACGAGTCTTTCTCTTTTATTACACAGAATGTTTGCTGAAAAAAGAATAGCAGCATCTGTTGGGGTATACTTGAGGCAAGGAAGTGGCTTTACACATGTAATGCTATTGTGGTCTTTGCCAATGCTGTGATAAGCTGGTGCAATGGGAAATCACCTTGCTACTACTCACTTGGTTAGATTGCAAACAAATATGCTTCTCATGGAGGGGTCACAGTACAAATAGTGCAGCAGGTGAAATAGCACCGAATGCCAGAGGGGTAAGGCGCCAATTGCACCCCAGGTATGTCCCTTTATGCTCAAGGTAAATGTGTTCCTGACTTAAAGCACATCTTTTTTGCAGCAGGTGTGCAGTGCACTGGGATTGCAGGCAACTTTAGTAAGACCTCTAGTGAGAACCTTTGAGGCCAATAGGAAGTTTGAGAAAAGGCAAAACAACTGGGTGACACATAGTCACACCCAGCACCAATAAAGAGTTTAATATTGGCATACATTCTTCTCTTTCTCTCTTTATTACACAAGCAAAGGCCAGAAGGAACACCCCCAATAACCAACTAACCTTTCTTTCTGCTTTAACAACCCAGAACGAACATACACAAAGTCTGCTGTGTAATGTGTTTCATACAATGTTAAATGTACCACAATGGTACTAGTTTTGATAGTCTTGAATGGATATAAGGCTGAGTTGGCCCTGCCAGAGTCCAAACTGTGCCCCGAAGTGTGCACATGAGCTTCTGCAACAGGCATTTAAATAATTCAGGGATTTTACAGGCTTGTAAAATACTGTAATCTACCTGTTCTAGTCAACTGTTTTACTCACAGACGAGAGTCTTGCAGTCTAGTAGCTGATTGTGTGTTGTGGGTTTTTGTGCAACTTTCTAAGTGCCCTAAAATCTTCACATGGCAGGATGGCCACTCTCACTAGCTCCATTGACTTAAAAAGGAGTCTTGGGAAGCTTCCAAATGCAGCTGCAAAGTAGAAGTGGTGGATAACTGAAGCTACCATTTGGGGATGAGCAGAAATGTCTCATTCGGTGGGGTGACATTTGAGTCAAGGACTGGAAAATAAGTATATATTTTTACAAATACAAGGGAACCCGGAAGGTAGAAAAGGACATTGGGTAGCGATTTTAGTATTTGAACAGTGGTCCTTAAACAAAACAATAGTGTACTTAGGATAAATATAAACTTGAATCGGTACTATATTATGAATGTCCAGCCGAACAATTAATTTAATAATTTAAAAAAATGTCAAGAAGCAAAAATATAAAACAAGAATGACGTGGCACACAATCCTGCATCCTACATGAACACATTACACATACATTTGGGACAAAAACATTTCAGGCAAGACGGGGTAGATTGTGGAATATTGAGCACAATTTCAGGCAAGCTTAGGGAAACAGTAAATGCACCTCTTTTATCAAGTGCGACTAACGTGCACAGCTGTTTTACAGTAGTCGTCGACTATTAGATCCATTTAAAGAATTCTTTAAAAACTGGAAAACAGTTGTGCACGTTAAACACACTTGATAAAAGAGGTGCATTTACTGACCAAACACCAGGATGTCGTTGCTGTAGTTTAGACTTTGCCGCCCAGATTACCTCCCTTATTGTTTCCTGAAATATCTCCGCAGCTGATGATATGCCGAAACTCAGTCCCTTGTAGCGGAACAGGCCCATGTGTGTGGAGAACGTGCTGATGTATTTCGATTGCTCATTGAGCTCTAGTTGATGGTACCCTTTGCACTGGTCCAGCTTCAAGAATCGGCATGCTCCAGTGAGACAGCTTATCGTTTAGGTGTGGCCCAGGGTGCCGTTCTCTTTAAATGGCTGTGTTTGGTATCCTCATGTCCACGCATATGCAGATCTTAAAGGTGTTCTTTTTTGGAACCGCCACTATGGGAGACACCCAGGGAGTTGGTCCTTCTGCAGGCTCAATGATGCCTTGTGCCAGCAGACTCTGTATTTCCTCTTCAACCTGAGGTTGTAGGTGTATGGGCACTCATCATTGATGCTGCGCCACAGGTTTGACTGCCTCGTTGATGTGCAATGTTATTTGTTTCCCTTTTAGCCTCCTTAGGCCTTGTAGTATGGCTGGATGTTCTTGTAGAATGTTTCGTTTCTCAGAAATGTGGTATGTCATGGCCAGGAGGCCCATTACCTGAGTCGTGACATTGCTCAGTAGGCATGGTGTCAGGATGTCTCCCCGGTGCACATGTATCTCTTCTCTGCATGACCGGATCTTGTACTTTAGTGTTTCTATGAACTTTCCATGTTTTCCACCTGCTTCTTCGAGCCCCAGGTGAAAACATCGACGGTCGACGGAATAATTCGATTCCACTTTTGCATGACTAGTAAGTAATAGATTCCTCACGAGCACGCGTTTCACCTGTTACACTACCGAATAGATTTTAGCGCACTCTTTCTTTAACTTTCACGAATACGAACTGATGGGTTTCTTTCGTTCACTTTATTCGGATATTCGTGTCTACGCTATACACCAAGGAGAGTTAGATCGACGTTTAGAATAACAACACTTGGGTGAAAGTATTGAAAGTATTCACTTTGTTTAGCCATTAAGCCACTATTTCATGTATACCTCAATTCTAAATAGATCTCACATTTCAGTAACAATACTAGAGAGTATGCTTGTTTAATTTGACGTTATAATATGTTATGGATGATGTAAATGTGTTTACCTACATGCTTTGTAGAAAGTTTTCCTCATACTGAGATTATTTAATCTTTGATGTTTAGATTCCCCTGACGAAGTGCACTCAGTGCACGAAATGCATTGGGAACATTGCAAAAAATTGTGGAACATGAACTAACATGAAAATAATGCTGAAAAGTAACTAATTTGAAGCTAATGACAACAATTACCTTCAACTAAATAAACACTTTGAAAAGTGCACCTTTTTTGGTTTTAATATCAGAACAAACTTTGAACGCCTTATAGCGAACCCATAAGCTGTGCCCAGAGGGTCGTCCTCTACACAGAGGATGCTTCAAATCTTCGCAAGTCTAACACTCTAAGAGGGAGAGAGTGATACCACTGGAGCACGCTCCACCAGCACAAATCAACTATTTAAAAGCCTGTGCGCTGACCAAAGAATTTCAATTCAATTGAAAACTGACATGTGCTGAATTGGCTACTTTTTGAGTGTCCTACTAATGGTATAACGCTCCATAGATCAGTGATGATATGTGATTGATTGTTGGGAGGCAGTGTGGCCCAAAAAACATATTTTTTTAATGTACCCTTTTTCAAGGCGGACCTTGGAGCTCAAGTGCAAGATCCTCTGCTGTCAAGATATTACAATTTTTTTAATACAATTTGTTTGATCCCCTTTCAGAGGGCCAAAGAGTAGATGGGTTACTAGGCTCCACAGAGGTGGTGTTTTTTTTACTTCTGCTGTCCAAGAGCCCAGCCATCTATGATCTCTTCACAATGGGCACACGGACACCCCGTCAGCATTTGACTCTCATTGGTAGCGTGGGTGAAGCAGTCCAATGCTTTTAGGGGGAGGTGGAGAGCCAGTGTAGGAGTGAACACACAACTCAATTCACCCTCAAGCAACCCCAATAATTCCAGTCCAGCCCAATACTGAGTTTGATGAAAAAACAAGAATTTAGTGCACACACCAGTTCAAATCTACCACAGTGAAATAACCTGCCCCCTTGCAGCACCACTTTTAGCGCTTTTAGCACTTTCAGTCCCTCCTTTCTGGGCCCACTTCCCTGTTCTGAAGTGTCTAGGTCATATGTAAGGTGACTCTCCTTTAAGTGCTGCTCCACATTGCTCTAGGCTTCTGTTTGCAGCATTCATAGCCAGTGCATGCAAATCTTACACCGTTCTCACATGTGGCGCATTGTGCCTTTGTCCCCAAGTCTTAATAAACCCCTTCATGATGTGTCTTACACATGTGGTAGTAACAACCTAACAGTCCCCTTCTATGCTCCAGTCTGTGTCCCAGTGATTGCAAGTGCTGAGATGGAAGTGCTGCAACCTGGCTTGGGGCAGAGTACCTTCAGCGATGTGGAAACCTTCTCTGGAGGTGAAGGGCCCCTTTGGCAGGAGTCGGTTGTCCAGCAGGAAGGCATGAGTCTTCCGCTCTTGCAGAGCCCTCCTCTACAGGCAGGCAGTAGACGGCAGTTAGCCAGCTCCCAAGCAGCTTATGCTTGGTGATGCACACACAGGGTGCTGGGCCTCACTCCTTCTAGACTCTCCTCACATATGTCTCGGCATGGAGGCAGGTAGGCTGGTGCACCAGTCTCAGGGTAAGTGATCTTGGGGTCCTGCCCAGTGTACACCTGCCCAGCTGGGAGAACAGCAGACCACAGACCCTGGTCCTGGTTGTAGTAGCTGAATTTGTGGTTATCTTTTTACAGCTCTTAATAAAAAAGTGGGCTTTCAGTTTCCACTTTTATACAGTCGCTCCAGAGACAAATGTGATTTAGTACCTTGCCATTTAAAATGCATGTTGTGGGGCTCTTTGGCACAACTACACCTTGGTTCTGTTCTTACTTCAAGAGCCTGTCTGCCTCAGAAGGGGTTGCACCAGAGCTGATGGACCAACAACTCCGGTCATGATTGTAGCAAAGGGTTACACCTGGGTGTCAGTCCACAGCGACAAATGTCGCTCAAAGTTTCAAAGGAATAAGCCTCCCATATTTTATATTTTGTGTTCCTGCATTGTGTACCTTATCACTCCCACCATCTACCATTACATTTGCACTTTAATCTCCCTTCACAGCACCCTTCCTGAATCATAATATAACTTTTAAAACCTTTAATGCGTGCAGGGGATGCTCTGCTCCCTTCCCAGTGTAGCCCCCCCCAATCCGCACAGCACAAGGAATGTCAGCAATCCACATTTCCTGTCTGGGTCTGCAGACTAGACCATCTTCTTAGCATGTTCAAGGTTCTAGGCTTCTCAAAAGGGAACCCACAGGCCTCAATGTTATGTACTCTCAAAAGCTACATGCATTCTTCAGCACACGCAAACACGTGTGCGCCTCAAAGTGCTACATTCCTCTCATGTCATCCAAGCTAGTTGAAAATACAGCAGTTCAATTTCAACAGAGTGGGCAAGTAGGCTCCACTCCTATGACTTTGGATACAGCCAGGCCATTCTACTGTTGACTCAACGGGAATACTGCGACCACTGCTCTCGTATTCCTGAACTCTGGGTGAGGGCAGTAGCCCAACCCATTCTGAGGGAGATGCTTTAGGTACTCATCCTGGTATATGGTAGACCGAAAAGGTAGGCCTAGGTCACGACACACACTTATAATCCATGTAGGTCGCATGATCAATTTTGTAACCAAGTTTCAGATCTACATGTAGCTGAGGCACCCTGGGCTGAGGTGCACATCTGTTACCATGCAGGTGACTTCTCCTTGCAAAACACATTTTGTCACAAAATTGGATCCAAGAGAAAAAGTTTGGGGTTTGCTTTTTGATTAGGAACCAGGAGGGCATCTCGAGAACAATACCAGGCTCATTGTCTAGAGTGCTTCACAAGCCATTTTGGATATGCTTAGTTGTAATTTGGTAGACACTTTTTTGTTTGTAATTCTGTCTAATACTAAAGAATTGGCTATAGGGGAGGGAGTCATGAATAAATCTGGGATGATAACTCGACTATGTAAGTAAGGTGTTGCTTGCAGTGGGTTTGCAGAAGAGTGTAGTGTAGTGACCATCATACTCACATTTGACAGCGAGGTCAAGGGAGGATATCTCAGAATTGTGACATTGCATTGTGAATGCCAGACCCTTATAACAAAGTTTGAGCCATTCCCTGGAATCTTCAAGGAAGGAATCTGTCCCCTGCCAAATTAAAAAGACATCATCAGTGTTAGACCTGTCAGTCCTAGGGTGGTCTACCCCCAAACCTTTTGCCTTCTCTCCTCTTGTTTTTCTGAATACGTTTTTGTTGGCACTAGTACTGTGTGCACTTTACCACCGCTAACCAGTGCTAATGTTCTTTGTTCTTCTGCTCACTTCCTAAAACATGGTAAAATTGACTTACTCCTGATTGGCAAACTTAATTTACTTATAAGTCCCTAGTAAAATTATATACCATATACCCATGGCTTGTAAAACTAAATGCTACTAGGGGGCTTTGTGAACTACTGTTTGGGGAAACATTTGGTTATTAAAGTCTCCAACTCCAAAGTTATGATAATGGAACCAAAGTCTGTTATGTGGTGCTCCTTTTTCATGACTCTCTCATGAGTATCTCTTTCACGGACTCGATTTCCCAACACCCCGCAAGGGGAGTCCGAAACACTAGAGCTGGATTTCTCGTAGAGGAGGACAGCTTCTGATCAGTGCATCAGCTGGAGAGTTGGCTTCTTTTGTCACTTGCTGTAGAGAGCTGAGTCGTGCAAGTAGGTAGTCGAACTGCACAGAACCACACCGCGCTTTGTCATAGCAAGTGAAGGTATATTTATACCGTGAAAGTGTTTAGGAATGCCAGCTTGGACGTAAAATCGGGCATATGAATGTCATGGATGAACCCCTAAGGAATAGTTGTTCATGCATAATAATGAGTTTCTTGGAGAAATCAATATCCAGGCTAGGGGAAGTACCTTCAGCTTAAGAGTCTGGTTTTCCAAGAAATCGTTGTGACGTAGATGAACGGATGGAAGTAGCCACGCCTGTATTTGGGCTGCATGGGCTATGCCTAAATTAGGACTGGATTTCTATGCCTATATAAGGGCAATGTGTATTGTACCTATACGAGGGCACAAATCTGGAAAATGCATACTGAATCTAAATCGCCACACAACAGGCTCATAAAACTCTTAAAAGCTCTCCCATTGGTAATTTGGTGCATTGTAGAGAAGGCTTTTTTGGCCAGGCCAGTTGATGATATGATGAGCTAGTTCAATATCGGGTCACTTACTTCACTGCCTCCTTACACCGATAGCAGCCCTCAGAGCAGAAGGTGATATTACTCAGCGATGACAAACAGTGGTTGCACACTAGCCAACTCTCCCAGTTCGAGGATCACAATCTAGTATCACACACAGAAACATTTATTTAATTAGCTTTCCTTCAAATGTCCAGAATTTCAGTGGAAGGAGATGTGGTATATAAATTACTGAACTTTTGCTCAAATTTATTTCTTTTGGCGCTTCCCAAATGTTGGCATGCATGTGGGGTCGGAGACAGGTGGTCTGGGGACAGCTAGTTGGGGCTGCTGTGGTTCGTGCGGGCAATACCCTTACTTAAGAAAGACAAGGGATATCAGGACTGTCTGAGCCCTTGCTCCGCTGTAGCACGGGCATCACAAATCAAGTGCTAGCTTAAGGAGAGACAATATATGAGCAGGCAGGCACGGCAGAGAAAATTTGACCACCCGCAGTTGCGACTGATTTGGCACTGCTGGCAAATGTCATCCTAAATTCTGAGAGAGCTAAGAAGGTGAATCCAACCTTCTTTTGGAGGTTGGGGGTCTGTCCCCAGGACTTAAAAAATAAAATAATAATAGGACCAAATGGTGCACTTTACACTTCTATTTTCTCATAAATTGGGGAATAAATAAGAGGTTCTAAAGATGGTATACTAAAATATTCCAATCTTGTTTTGGTGTGCAAGGCAAACCTTACCTTCTCAAGGGGTCGTGGAACTTGTTGTCTGTAAGAAAACTATAAAAAAAGACAGTGAAGCAGTGTATTTAAAAAAAAATTGTCTACATTTGGAGGACTCTGACACTTTGATCTGAGCAGGCAAGACAAAGGATGGATTTCATCTTACAGAATAGGTCTTAGGGATATTCAGGTGCTCTTGAGGTGTAAATGCATTGTCTAGAGCATATTATTTCATACTTTATTAGACATTTTGTTTTTTTATATTACACAAAGGTCTGACTAGGTGTGAGGGTTTCCTACTCAAGCAGCAACCACAATCACAAGCAAACCCCAAATTAAGCAGTGCCTAACCCTCTGGTAGTGTGACACAAAAGCAGTCAAGCTTAACTTAGAGCCAATGTGTAAAATATTTATGCACCACTTAAACAGCAATAAAGTGAAAACTGAACACAAGAACGATTTAGATAAATTGAATATAATTTATTGAATCAGTTGAGACCTAAATGACCAAAAAAAGAAATCAGTAGAACTGGAGATATGCAATTTCAAATTTGTAAGTAAAAATAGTGCCTAGAAGCACAAAGCACCAACTTGTAGTTATCTAGTCACGCCAGACGGAGACAAAGTCATAAGTTTAGGCCAACTGTGATGGAGTGCGTCCAGATACAGGGACCAAGGTAGGGCCCCTAAGCAAAAATACCTTAAATCTTGGTGTTTGGGGCGTTGCGAGATACCGTGCCAAAAGTTGCGTCATGTAGAGGCAGTTCCGGTGAGCTGTATGGCTACAATGTGCAGTCCTACATCGTCATCAAGGCTGTCGTCATTGAGGGGCCTGCGAAGTGAAGGCCTGCATCTGGGATGCATCATGCAGTGGGTTACTGAGGAGACTGTGGCTGCAATGCAAGGTTTTATATAACAAAGAGGGTTTTGGCAAAAGCACAGTAAGGCTGTGCCAGATACAGAGTGAACAAAGGGGATGCCAGTACTGTGCGATTCTTTAAGCTTATTTGACAGAAAGTTGAGCAAAAGATTACTCAACCCAAAGACCACTATTTCAGTCAAGAATCTTTATGAAAATAATTTCTTTCATTAGTTTTTTGTTTGCTTTTTCCTTTTATTCTTTTTCCTTTTTACTTTCTCATAAAATGTAATAAACCAGTCAAATTGAACAAAAAGTTAATTTCAAGTGAGTGTTCGCAAAAAACTCAACGTGTAAAACACACTTGTTTAAAGGTTCATTTCAATACAATAAACAGAGAACCAAAGACAGTGGGGGTATAAAAACCCAAAATCACAATTCACCAATACAACATGAAAAATGACGCTTTTGGACAACGATTAGACAATAGACAACATATAAAATTAATGGGGCTAGTAAAGCCTCTATTTAAATACAAATTTATTCAAGATAGGCCCTATTGCAGAATCTCTGCTCTAATCTAGGGGAGGCCTATACCTCTAAATGAAAACGTGCCAGATTAGACATATCTTTTTTGCATATACGACCACACACTGTGTTTATATTTTACAGATTTTCAAAAAAAAGGTTGGTCGCAAAAACAGAATAAATCAGAATTAATGAGGAGAGGGGGGGTTGACGCGTTTCGAATCTCTGCTTAAATTAAGAGATTCTCTTCAGGACCGACAGACATGATCTGTGTTTACTTGTAACAGTGTTCAGGTCATAAAGTATTATTGATGTTTGCAATAGTCCAAAGAGAAGTTTAAAGGGCAAGTGGGGAGTTTAACCCAGCTTCCACATCGATCTGATGGCAACTCCTTAAATGATTGCTCTGTCCTCCTTAAATCCCTCCTCGCTCGCAGGGAAGACGCCGTCTAGTTAGGCATATGGAATATGCCTATAACTAGACAATAATACTTTATGACCTGAACACTGTTACAAGTAAACACAGATCATGTCTGTCGGTCCTGAAGAGAATCTCTTAATTTAAGCAGAGATTCGAAACGCGTCGACCCCCCCTCTCCTCATTAATTCTGATTTATTCTGTTTTTGCGACCAACCTTTTTTTTGAAAATCTGTAAAATATAAACACAGCGTGTGGTCGTATATGCAAAAAAGATATGTCTAATCTGGCACGTTTTCATTTAGAGGTATAGGCCGCCCCTAGATTAGAGCAGAGATTCTGCAATAGGGCCTATCTTGAGTACATTTGTATTTAAATAGAGGCTTTACTAGCCCCATTAATTTTATATGTTGTCTATTGTCTAATCGTTGTCCAAAAGCGTCATTTTTCATGTTGTATTGGTGAATTGTGATTTTGGGTTTTTATACCCCCACTGTCTTTGGTTCTCTGTTTATTGTATTGAAATGAACCTTTAAACAAGTGTGTTTTACACGTTGAGTTTTTTGCGAACACTCACTTGAAATTAACTTTTTGTTCAATTTGACTGGTTTATTACGTTTTATGAGAAAGTAAAAAGGAAAAAGAATAAAAGGAAAAAGCAAACAAAAAACTAATGAAATAAATTATTTTCATAAAGATTCTTGACTGAAATAGTGGTCTTTGGGTTGAGTAATCTTTTGCTCAACTTTCTGTCAAATAAGCTTAAAGAATCGCACAGTACTGGCATCCCCTTTGTTCACTCTGCAATGCAAGGTTGGCGTCGGGGATGTGTCATGCTGCAGTGGTTCTGTTGGGGCTGCCAGGAAATGCGTCGCGCTGCCTCGGTTCTGCTTCAAAGGACTACAGCTGGGCTGGTAAAACACCTTCAGGCCTACTTTTAAGGGTCCAGAACTGGAATGGCACCACTTGGGGGGAGGAATCACAGCAGACAGAGTACAGGTGCTGGGTTCAAGGTGATTGGAGCTTTTTCTGTCCTTCAGGCTTTGATCAGGAGGCCAGCCAACCAGCCCGAAGAGTTACTCAGGAGGTCCTGGGTTCAAGATGCAGGTCCAGTCCTTTGACTCAGGCAGCAGGTACCAGGGCAGCAGGGCACCAGAGTAGCAGTTCTTCTTGCAGAGCAGCACAGCAGTCCTTGTGAGCCTTCCACCGGTGCAGGGCTGCATTGAAGAGTTGAGTCGGAGGGTCCATGTTTTATAGTTGGCACCCCATTTGAAGTAGGAAAAGGTCTGGAGGTATCAACCCCCGAAAGGGCTTGTCATTTCCTGCCCCCCAACCCTGACTCCAGCTTGTCTGGGTTACAAAAGACTAGTGTCAAACACTTTGTAAATGTTCTCAGGCAGAGCTTTGGTGATGTTCAAGTGTGGTGGTAACAGCTTCTCCCCCTCATCAAGTCAAAGATAGCCCATCCTGCTAACACCTATTCTCCTTTGTCTCACTGTCTAGGAGTAATACACGAATTCCAACTGCCAACTACACCTATCAATGTGGTCCAGGATACAGGCCGCAGGCACCAAATGGTTGGGACAATAAAATGACAAGTTTCTAAAAGTGGCGTTTTCAGATTTGCACCTTTCAATCCATTTAAACCATAAAAGAGGATTTTAAATTACAATTCTTTAGACACCAAACTCAATATTCCGACCTGCTCCCAATTTTAAGCTAACACTTATTAAAAGTGCTAAGTTAACCAAGCCAATGTTGTCCTCTTGAACCGGTAGGCCTTGCAGTAGTGAAAAATGAATGTAAGAGTTTTTCGCTACCAGAACATATAAAAATGAAAGGTACCAGTCCAACTATTTAAAAACAATGCACCCTGCACTCAGGGCTGTTTAAGGCCTCCCATAATGATGACATATGCAATAAAAAGGAAGGTTTAGGCCTGGCACAATGTTTATTTTGCCAGGTCGAAATAGCAGTTTAGACTGCCCACACGGGATGCAGTGGAAGGCTGACACAATTGTGATGAGCTACTTAAATGGGTGACATAATTAGTGCTGCAGAACCACTAGTAGCATTTATTTACAGGCCCTGGGTAAATGTAGTACCTCTGTATTAAGGAAGTACCAGTAAATTAAATGTGCCAATTTGGCATAAGCCAATTTCACCATGTTTAAGGGAAAGTGTGCAGAATCTTAAAAGCCAACAGAAATGGGTTCAGAAAGCAGGAGGGTAGGCAAAAGGTTTGGGGATGATCTTGCAGAATATGGCGCATCACCAAAATTAAATTGGGATTCAAAATCTACCCCCCAGATGAGAACCTCATTACTAGAGCTATGTAGTTAGAATTTGAAACCACTCACATGAAAAGTTTCCCAGACATTTTTGATTGTGTCTACGACAGTGATTGTTAAGGAGCATTCTAGTTAATTGTCAGTAGAGTTGCTTTGTCATCAGTTTAGAAATGAGATGGTTTTAGAGATGTTTGATGTGGCAAAGTTTAAAAAACTGCACATGTTTAGATGGGCCCATCCATGGAGACATGAAGAATGGCTCAAGTGATACTACAACTTTGGGGACCATCGGCTATTCAGATTTCTGTCTCTCTAGCTTTTGGAAGTGCCTTCTGTTCAAATTGTGGCATGAATGCAGATGTGCCGCTTGCAGTGTTTGTTCTATTGTCCTTGTTTTTCAAAGTCATGTGTTTCCTGATTAAATATTATTGGTTGCAAAAATTAAATGTAGTGCAAACCTGGCTGAACGAAAGAGGAGTTTTTGCGAAAGTATAGGTCACATCGGAGCTTGAATCAAAAGATCTTTTTAGAAAATGCAACAATGCCATGTTTGGAGATAGCACAAGATGTTAAGGAGAAAGATTCAACATCATCCCTTCCTAAGACCATTATCCCTATCCAGTAATCCTTTTTGGTAAAAACCACTACGCTAAATGTCTTTGCTGGCAATATCAATGAGGGGCGCACTCTCCTATAACAAAAAAAGCAATAGAAACATAGCTGCACTTTACTGCTCATTTTGTTGTGGTTGTTTTCAGAGAAAAGACCTTGCTGTGTTCTTTTCAGATTCAGTGATGTTACACCAGGAGTGATAGAAAACCAGTGGAGAACTCAGAACCAGGTTACTTATTGATGTCTGGTAATGCTAGTAATCTCTACACCTGCAGCTCTCTTCTAAGCCCCATGCTGATATGCTTTAGGGGCTTATTTATGAGAGCGCTGCATCACTTTTTCTCCATGTAAAGTGATATATGTGTGATGCAGGGCTCTCATAAAGATTTTAGAAGCCATGCAAATCCACAGATCGCTGTGTCGCCTTACTCTGCACCTAGGAGGGCATTTCATGGACGTTGCAGTGGATTTTCTCATTCAACACCCATGGAATTTGACACTGCCCCAGATTTACAAAGTGATGTAAGTTGGGAAAGTGTCAAGCCTGTATGATTCCGAGGATGAGGCATAGCGAGAAGAAATATGTTTATTTCACTTCTTTCCATGTGTGCTGCATTCTGCAGCGCACATAGAAAGTTGAAAACGCATCAAAGGATTGTTTCTGTGCAGGAAGGTGCCTCTTTCTGCACAAAAACAATCCGGCCTGCAACAGAGGTTCCCTTGCACCGTGGTGCAAGGGTGCCTACGTTGGCACTAGGCTGCCAGAATGGTCCCAACGCAGGCAGAAAGGACAGAAATGCACCATATTGCTTGAATAAGGTGCATTACTGCCTGTTCACTTTGATGTAGGACAGCGCAGCAAGGTGGTTTGCTGCACTACCCTACACCAAAATGCCATCAATGAGGCTCTTAGTTCCTAGACTTAACATCTTTCACTCTCACTTGTTTGTAATGAGGTAAAGTGGAAAAAAGGCCCACACTGTGTGCCGGACAGTCACTGTTGTAGAGTGGAGTGTTGAACTATAGTAATAAGGATTACCATGAATTAAAGGCTATGTATTTTGACTGATTGTGTATTTTGTTCACCTGAATGCGTTATCCCATGTCAAAAAGGAAGCTTTTCCTGGAGTCATATTGAAGACTTCAGCTGGACAAT
This sequence comes from Lissotriton vulgaris, assembly GCF_964263255.1. Lineage (NCBI taxonomy): Eukaryota > Metazoa > Chordata > Amphibia > Caudata > Salamandridae > Lissotriton > Lissotriton vulgaris. The sequence goes on from NC_141691.1 coordinate 999,450,315, forward strand.
TTCTGGAACAATGTGGTGAAGTCATCCCAAATCATTCTGAAAAATGTGTATAGGGTGAAATATTTTAATGTAATGACTCTAACGCTATCTCAAAAACTTCTTAATGGTGACTTGTGGATTAAACCAATAGTAATTTTTGAAGTCATCCAACGACTTTAGCTGGGCTGTTTCCTAATGATTTGGTGAAGTCATCCCAAACTATTCAAAAATACATGTTTAGGGTGAAATATTTAAATGAAATGAGTCTAATTTTATCTCAAAAACTACTCTAGGATGCCTTGTTGATTAAATCATTATAAAACATTGGATGATCGTTTAATGCGATACAAATTGACAATTGACAACTTCAGGGTGACTATAGATTACAACAGGATGATTCCAGCACATGTCACTGTGCTGGAATCATCCTGTGCTGATAGGTGGTGATTGCCACAGGATGATTACATGGCTACTTTAGGATGATTGTGAATTACTTCAGAATGATTCTATGACATTTTCAAGACAAGGACAGATTATGGGTTCAGAAAGCAGGAAGGTGAATGCAAAAGGTTTGGGAATGATCTTGCAGAATATGGCGCATCACCAAAATTAAATTGAGATTCAAAATCTGTGGTGGAAACATCTAGTGACAATTAGATACAATTTTGAGAATTGGATACAATGTTAATATTAGTGGGTGTTGCTTTGTGAGGAGCTCTATGTGCATGGTGTTCTAAGGAACACAAAATATTAGAGGCAACACATAAGCAAGGAAGGTCAGTTTAACATCAAATCAGCAATTAAAGTCATTTCCAAGATAATGCGAGGAGTCCAAGGTTGCTCTAATGTTTCTTTTTTATTTTCTCTTTTTCAGTCTTGACAGTATAACAAACAGATGCAACCAATGCGTTTCACCCCCAAACAGGGGCTTTCTCAGGGCTGTGAGCACAATTAAACAAGCATTGGCATAGCCAATATGTCTCGCTTTTGGGACCTTATAAGTGTTTAGCCATGCAACAGTGATGTTGTTGCACCAAGGATATTGTGCTGGGTAACTAAACACTTATAAGGTCCCAAAGGCGAGACCTATTGGCTATGCCAATGCTTGTTTTTTCTTTCAACCTTCAGCGCTGCCCTCAATGCCGCACCCATTAGCATTACATTACTCAGCGATAATATGCCAGGACTAGAGTTGGATTAGTAAGTATGACTCCTGGATTATTTTGGAGGCAGTTGCACTTCCACTAAATATTCTAGGACTGGGGTTAGAATAGTAAATTAGCCTTCCCACAAAAACAACACTCCACATGGGTTTTTATATTTTAAAGCAATAATCTACCACTTAGACTAAGTAGCAAAAACCTGTAACTTCCACAGTTTTATGTTGTTTTCAAAAATATGCTGTGGATTGCAAAATAGCGAAAACTAAACAAATGTTATCACAGTTTTAGGGCACAACTATTGAAATGGATGCTTGCAAACGTTCGTTCAAAATTTAAGTTCTACTTTTTTAGCTCATCTCTTTCACATCTTATTGCTTCAATTATCTAGGGTTGTTCGTGCTTTTAAATGTGAATGGAAATATTATTTGTTTTCTCCTCTACTCTTGTATCTATTGTTTGTGGCCCAAAACCAAATTTTTGTTAACACGGCTCAAAATTAATATTTTCACGTAGAGCTGAACACTGCTACAAGACATGCAGCAAGCTAGCTTTTTCCAGGCCTAAAGTGGCATATTTAGGCTGTGTGTAAGCACCAGCATTTATGTGGCATGATGATCATACCTTATATATTATCTTTCAGCTATTATTGCAACGCGTGTGATTGCGTCGTGAAAAACTCCATCAATTTCTTAGACTATATAAATGGCAAAAAAACGTACGTTTTGTTATGTTGTATGATTTTTAATAAAAACGACACCTAAAGGGAAAATGATAACTTAAGCTTGTTTAAGAAACTGACCTTTTTTTATTGTATTGCATGACAGATCCGAGAAACCTGGGGATGTCTTTGAGGGTGGAGCGCTCGACGCTTGACCAAGTGAAGAAATGCTTTGAAGCTATCAAGAACACGCAAGCAGCATCGCAATCAGCTGTCTTCACTTTTGAAGCACTGCACTCGTGCTTGTGGCGTAATCCACCACTGCTCGCTCCCGCAAGGTGGATGCCGCCACAAGCACGAGTGCCGTGCGTCAAAAGTGAAGACCGATGGCTAAAGACTCTCCTAGAGCAACAATGCGCGTTGCGTAGGCGAGACCTAAAAAGGACAAACAGAAATACACAAACTACAACACATTCCATATAAAATACATAAAAACATAAATACAGTTTCGTTCAATACTAATACACATCTTATACATAGAAAGACGAGTTAAGAACCATAAGTACATCACACCCACATTAAACCCAACAGTGACATCCAATCACTGAGTATATATCATCCTTCTAAAGACTTCTTTAATAAGAATCCAACATGCATAGCAAAGTCTGTGGTACATATATTTCATATATATATACCCAAATGTGTTACTCATAAGTTTATCAAACACCCACATTTCCTATAAAGATGATGGCAAACAGATAATGTCATAAAAACAAAACAGAACAATTAGAAAGGATAAGCACACACAAAGAATAGCACATAGTGATAACTAGGATGAGAGAAGTTTTCAGAAAATGGAGGTTTCAATTAGTGAGCAGTGGAAGGTAACGTTTTTGAGTGAGTGGTTCAATGTCAAACAGTAAATAAAAGCAGGGAAATCTGTTGGAGACTGTTTCAGTAAAAAGTAAGGTGCGAGTGACAGGGTGTTTTTAAGTAAGCAAGCTTGAGGAAGGAAAGCTGTGAGTGGCTGTCTCTAGGGTGGGGAAGACTGCATGTGTCTAGGTAATTTAAGCTATTAAAGATGCAAGTAAATCTTAATTTTCCAAGTGTTATTGATGGAAAGTCCTACATTATTTAGTCCCTTATTTGCTGAGGCTTTTTCACTCCTTTTTTTGGCTATTTGGGGTACTTTGTGCTTAGGCCTCTATAACTTTTTTTACCACATAAGATGTTCATGGTATTCAATATCGTCCTATTTTCCAACGTAATGGGGATTTTAAAAGTACCCAGGGTTTGTGGAACTCTCTTGAGAGAACTGAGAAAATAGCCAAAATATAGCTACATTTTTTGAAAAAATAGAAAAAGTGCCCCTGCAAAAAATTTTCATTTCCTTTCTCTCGTAAAAATGGCATTAACAAAAGGTTTGCTGTGCTGAAATTTCCATCTACTCAGCTTTCAGGAATTAGAAGAGCTGAATCAACAAAACATTTTTACCACAGCTTTGGCATTTTTTAAAGAGGTAGCCCATTTCTCTTTATTTTTGTGCTTTCAACCTACTTCCAGTTTGTGGTGGAAACAGGTGTAAAACCAGTGGGAGATCCCTGAAAACTATATTTCTAAAACGTTGATAAAAATCTGAATTCTGCAAGGGGCCATTTGTGTAGATTCTGTAATGTTTTCACAAATAAACTAACTGTAGAATTTTATTTTTTTAATGAGTAGGAAAAAACAGCTTTTTGTGACGTTTTCATCTCTAACATTTTATCATTATGGCCGATTTGCGAAAGTAATATACCATTACCTCAATTAGACCCTTCTGGTTACGTGGCTAGAGAGGGTGTTCAGGTTGTCCAAGAACCCAAGGTACACAGAGCCAACAACTTACAATGGTTTTTCATTCTGGAAGATCAGATGCTATATGGTAAAATTTAAAGAAAAATGGGAATGAAGGAAACTTATGGATTTCTGAAATGCATACCAGATACCGACTTAAGGAGCAGTGGTTATTTGTAAACCTCTGACTTTGTTAGTTATTCCCCATACTAGCATGTGATTCAGAGGGCATTTTTCAAATGTCTTCTTGCTTGCACAGTGACTTACATTTGGAAGGCAAAAATGCAGAAACATCCAATTTAGTAAGTAAAGTAATTTATTATTCAGTTAATTAAATCCTTAAGAGGGGTGCCACCAGACAGTGCAATTCAAAATCAATTAATTAAAACATGATGTTTGAAAAAACATGGCTAACAATTAGGAACATAATGAAAGTTAAAACCTCCAACTCCACTGAGTGGGGGCGTTAATTAACCATTAAGTGCTGCCGTCAGCCAACGGTCGTCACAAGCATTACCTTGTCAGTGCTGCGCACGACCGTTGGCCGACGGGTCACCATTCGTTATTCGAACGTTCAGCACTGGACGCTGAACGTTCGACGCTCGGAAGGTGTTAAAATATGGAGAAAGTGTAAAGTGGTTAGAGCAGCAGACAACAATGCCATACTTGATTTAAGTGTGGAGTAGCAGCAAGGTGAAGAAGTAAGTTGAAGCACAAGCGAAAGTGCAGAGTTCAAGCAAGGAGCAGTGGAACACAATGCCTTAATTTGATTCATGTGTGGGATAGCAGCAGGGTGGCAGCAAAGCACGGCACCGGAAAATGGAGAAAGCAAATTAGGTTACTTCAAGTCAGATTGGGGCCACAATTAACCAGACGCGGTTGGTAGTAGGAGTTCCTGCAGGGCGGTGACGTGGGGAGGGGAAGGGGCAGGGTGGGGGGTAGTTAAGTATGGATTACGGACCTTAACAGGTAAGTATACATATAAATAAATAAAACGAATTTCGTTGCGTGCACTGCATCCCCAAATGCGCTGCAGTGCGCGCAACGAAATTCGAGTGCATTACTACCCCCCACCCTACCCCTCCCCCTCCCCACGTCACGGCCCTGCAGGAACTCCTACTACCGATTGCGGCTGCAATTAACATCATAGTGTGTTGGTATACTTTGGGATTTTCCTTCCCTAAGCGTAGATAAAGTGCTTGATGTAAAGTGTGGGGGCGGATAGCCGAGAAAATGTGACAAAATAACGGCAACTGGACAATAGTATTACAAAGGAGAAAGTGCAGGAAAACGGAATAGAGGCCAGGGTGGGTTGAACAAGGCCTCAAAGTTGTGCAAGCTTGATGAAAAAGTGCCTAGTGCCGAGGTACAGGGGAAAGAAAGAAACAACAATGTTGGAGGGAGGGAATTGAGCACTAAGTCAGTTTTAGATTCCAGCTTCCAAAGAGGCATTGTTTTAGCAGTTCCTAGCTTCGCTGCAGCTGTTTGGAGGAACTTGATGACTTTAACATTTAACATGGTGGTCCTTGGATTCAGGCCAGCAATTACGGGGTGACAGCAGGTTCAAACCCCCAGCAGTTGAAGTCTCTCTGAAGTAGATCTTTCCTTCAATGTAGCAAGGAGGGGCAAATGGAGAGAATATGGATGATGGTTTCCTGGCTCTGGTTACAAAGTCGGCACGTTTCTGCTTTTGTCGTGAGATTCCTCCAGGCTAGGGGATAACTCCATAGGTTCCACTCCCCCAGTCTAAACGCTACAAACTGGACTTTTAACCGCATCGGATAGGTGCAGGTGATGTAATGCTGTTGTTTTTGTGGTTTAACCCCTTGCATGCTGCCGCAATTCTGCGCCTGTGCGGCACATTCCGATCGCGGGTGCGGTCATGACGGCTGGGAGCGGTCATCAGCACACGAGCACTGTGTGCCATGACGGCTCTCGGCCGTCATCAGCATGCAAGGGGTTAAAGGAATTAAACACTGCCCAGGCATGACATTGCATGCTTAGTGCTGCTATGTCGTCTAACCTAGACAGCTTTTTTGCAATGATTATTGCAAGTTTTTTTATTGCCGACTGCAGAAAATGTTTTTCCCATGCTTCTTAAAGCAAGAATTGGCTTAGCTTCTCTTGAAGGTAGCAGTTATATGTGGAGGTAGGTTACGAACTGCTTACGTCTTGCCAGACTAAGCCTTTCATGCTGCCTTGTGGGGCAGTTCTGAGTCTGTGTCAGAAAAATCCAGTTGGCAATAACTAATGTTCTACTATTCTGTGTTCCCACATGTCCCAATAACAATGGTTACCCACACCTCACTTGTGTGGGTAGGCCTAGTGCCCGCTACAGGAAAGGACCCAAATCTAAACATGAATACATCAAATTTTTCCACTGAAAACGGACCCATCTTTTTGGAATGTGGATAACTGTGGATTTTGGGCCCTAGCTCAGCTCGAATATAGGAAACCGAGCACCCCTGAACATATTTGAAAATGATACACCTGTTGGAATCCAGTGTGGGGTGACTTGCATGGGTCTCATCAGGTTTTGGTACCCAGAAACTCTTGCAAACCTGAACCCTAGGCAAAAAAGACACTTTTACTCACATATCTGTGGGCATAGCTCCAGAATCTGCAGGAATCCACACATTTCCTACCACTAAGAGTTCCCACATGTATCCAAATAATAACTGTACCCTACTTGTGTGGATCAGCCAAGAGACTGGGAAACAAAAGGCGATATGTAGGTAAATCAGCGATTGGGTAAATGGAAAAAGGCATTTTAATGATTCTGTACCAGGACTTTGTTTGTTGCTACTTTGTATAAAGAATGCCAGCTTTGTTGCTCCTGTATGCAAATCTGCCAGTAACTTGATGCCAATAAAAACAAGCATTGGAAAATCCAATAGTTCTCGGCAATGCCTGAGCTATTGGCCCTGTCAATGTCTTTCAGCCCTGTTGTCCAGCAGCACATTTGCTGTACAGCATGGCTGAAGGTTACTGAAAGCCCAGATTCACAGGATGTTGAGCCAACGCCAAGTCTCTTCGCCCCCCCATTTTGAGTTTATTGTTCTGCCCCTCCTAACTCAAAAAGGCTCTATGACATGGCCTGCGCTGTCTGTATCACAGAGCTTTCTTCAGAGACTTTAAGCCATATTAAAACATGGAGCGCACTTGTTTAATTTGTTTTTTGCATGATCCGATGGTACTGGAGTGCTTGTTCTGTCCTCCAACGTGCCACAACATGAACTCAAGCCAATAGTATTGGAGTGCTTCCTCCAGCACTCTCCGATTATTGCTAGCCCATCTCTCCATCACCTCCTTTTTGACCCATCCTCCCACTACCTCCTCCATCACTGCTGCTTTAAAAAATGTTTGAATGATCTTATAGTATTAGAGCACTCGTTCCGTCCTCCATCTATCCACAGTGCTAACACCAGCAGATGGTATTAGAGTGCTTTAAGTGTTCATCAATTACGTTACACAATAACACATTGATTGTCGTAGGCGGGGGAAGAGTAAATGGTTTGCTCAGAATCACAAATCTTTCAGCCGACCCTGCTCTGCTGTTCAGCATGGATGAAAGTCACTCAAAAAAACGCTATGATGCGCCCAGCGCATGCATCGTCATATCGCTGTTTTGTGTTAGTGGGGGCTGGACAATAAACTCAACATGGGGGCGAAGACACTTGTGTCAGCTCAGCATCCTGTGATTCTGGACTTTCACTAATTTTCAGCCATGCTGAACAGCGGATGAACTGCTAGACAACATGGCTAAATGACATTCACATGTACAAGGCCTATAGCTCAGGCATTGCCGTGATCTATTGGCTTTCCAATGCTTGTTTACCAATGCAATCATTTATGTACACACGCGTGCATTTTAGTAGAATGTGTGTATGTACACAAGAGGGATGGCCTGAATTCACAAGTACTCCTATGCAGTGCTTGAAAGCAAAGAAAAAAATTGCTCTACAAACTGAGCAGTGTAAGGAGAGATGTACTTTGTCCTTGCACTATGGGAGGGCCAAACTCAAGAAAACGGCATGTCACCTGCATGCCTGATGAATGGCATCAAAGAAAATGAGAGCAATACTGAAGTTTACCAATGGCAGCAGATGGGCGGCCTGTAAGCCCACAGATAGAATACTGCGCGTGTCTTCGCGCATGCGCTGTCCAGCCGAGATCTAATTATTTTTCATTTAAATCAAGCAGTGTCATAAAACACGATTTAGTTGATGCTGGTTACACAGTCCACAAATCATTCATAATAAGGGTTATTAACTAGCATTTCATGCTGGTGCGCATGTGACTCAGTGATGCAAATCATTATGCTAAATTACGTGCCATTAAAAAGTCCCGCAAGCACCGGAGAACTTGCGCAGATCTGTGCAAATGCCCAGGCAAACCTTAATAAATATATGCCAAATTGTCTGGCAAGTACACAAACCTACCGTGGGTCGATACAGACTGGTGATTGCTCAAGAAGTGAAAGGCTACGTCTTTGAAGATACGCCCTTCGGAGCTGCTCTTTCTCCAGACACCTGTAATGTTATATTGTGACATTAAACTACTTACAGAGCTGATGAAGTCTACCTATAGAGCTTGCGAAAGAACAAAGGGCATCGACGATAAATATCATTTTGATTGGCAATAAATGTCAACAGTCTTTTCTTTGTGTTTTTTAAAGGTCAGCCTGCACACATTTCCGAATTGACCTACTTATACATAAAAATGAGGTGTATGGCACTATATTGTAGATTAACCTTTTTATGCGCAGTCCTATATTTATTTAATATTCTTGTATTGCACACTAGCTCCCAGGGCCCTTTATGTGCTCTACATCCAAACATAGAAGCAATATTGGACTTACTGTACATTGTGAAGGTCTGTATACGTTGCACCAGTCGACCTATGAAATGTAAGAGATATAAATCCACACAATAAACACAATCTCCAGAGCCACAGTATCACCCAACATAAAGTATTCTACAATACATGGGCGTTTGTAATCCCCCTACAAACTCATTCATGTTTTCTTGTTACAAGCAAATTGACATCATACTTCAGGTGTAATAAGATAATACCATCACTAGTCATTTGTAATAAGGAGTATCTACTTTCCTGCTTGACACATTAGGAAAGGGCATTAGGATACACGTGCACACACTTGAATAGTACATAGAGGATATACCGCAACAAACTACATGCAGCACATTAACATTAAGGGGGATATTTTCAAGAAAATGACAGAGTGCAGTATGACGCAAAATTTGCCAACGCAGCGCTCTAACATTTTCAAAACTAAGGGATGCACCGCATTTACAAAAATACGGCACACCATTGCGTTTACTCTAGCGCTGATGCTATAAATGCTGCCTAGCGCCAGCGCAGGCACCCAGGTGCCATGTTGAAAGGGTGCCTGCACTGTAGGTGCGATTATTTCTGTGCAGAAAGAGGCCACTTCTTGCACATAAACAATCAATAATGGCGATTTGCTCTTTCTATGTGTACTGCGGGTATTACCTGTCCTTAGTTTTTGGTGCTGCCCCAGCCGTGTAAATCTGGGGCAGCGTCAAAAAGCAATGGGTGTTGTGATGGAACACCCATAGCAAGACCCATTGCCCGCCCCTTTGCTGATGTCCATTGCGGTGGAATGGGGGCATATCTACAAGGTGACATTCAGTCACGTTAAATGGCTTAGCACCAGCTTGTAAATATGGGGAATGGCTCAATGCCACTGGAGCGTCAGAAAAAATGATGCTCCAATGGAGTTAGGGCCCTTTAAATGTGCCCCTAAGTGACAGATATGGATCAATAGCAAACAGTAATTGGTGATTAAACATTCATTCAATCCTATGTACATACCTGGAACCTGGTCTGTGTGTAAGCCCAGGAGACTCTTAGACTTGGGAAGTGTCAGCTCTGAGCCTGCCTAGGGCCCTGTGAGACAGAGACCTCCCACTCATGAGAGCTACTACGCTGTGAACTGGAGCCTTCAGTGCGCTCCAGTGCCACCAAAGACCAGAAGGAGAGTCTGGGGATTGGCATCAGAGACTTCTGGTGGCTGAGTGGCAGCTTCCACTCTGACAGCTTATGCTCTGCCCCTCCAAGGTTAGAAACTCTTACCTAAAGTCATGGCTGTGCATGTCTGTGAAGCTCAAGCATTCATTGGTGGGTAGAAAGTGACCGGAGAGTTGCTATTTGGGTGTGGGCATTTACACTCTCTGTGCGGTGAACAGCCACTCTTGTTTTATGCATATTGTACATGCAATAAAGTATGCCAGGTTAATACGGTATTCCAATACACACATGTTTACCCCTGACTATGATCATGGGATGTATGAAGGTACAACGCATGGTATTACCATGTGTACCGTTACCACGCAGGTTTTACAACACAAGTCGTTACAACGACTTGCGTTGGGGGGCGCTGGATAGTGGAATAGTTTAATTTACTATTTTAAACTCCAGTTCCCGTGGATAGTAGGGAAGGTTTTGGATATTAAATTAAACTATTCCCTATCCTACAGCGCCCTCCAGTGCAAGTCGTTGTTATGACTTTCGTTGTAAAACCTGCGTGGTAACGGTACCGCGTTGTAAAAGTTCCGTTGTAAAGGATGTTCCCCATGATCATGTCATGAGTTCCACTTCGGGTGTAAATTTGCCTTCGCTATTGAAGTTGAATTAAAGACCGGGCGAAAATTGCACCTCAGACAGCAGAGTCCCCAGTGGTTTAAAGGAGGGAGAGCCTTTCACAAATTGCTGGTGTAAAGTGAGTCCAATTCCAGACTGCGCCCCCGTGGAGTGGGTGAAATTGTGCATTAACTGCCCTTCACTCCTCATTCTGAGTGGAACAACTTCAAATTAAGTATTAATTATGCACCCACTAACTAATGTGGAATTAGCAGGCACACAATTTGTACCCATGTCCCGTATGGTACTTATACACAGACACAGAGGACCTGATTCACAAAGGTAAACTTACACGTATGGGTAAATTTACGCTTTTTCTATTATCACGAAACTGCAGTTTGTTAGTAAGTGGAGACTTCGCATTTGGAGAAAAAACTCTACCCATAAAAAAAGACAGGCCTATCCTATATTTTTATGCGCAGAGTTCTCCGTGCATTCGTAAATTTACTATTGTGTGATGCAGTTTTGTGAATACTGAAAAAGCGAAAACTTACACAAACTTGTAAGTTTACCATTGTAAAGTAGGCCCACAGTGTGTGGGTCAGAGACAGTATCTAAGCTGATGTCCTGAATTCAGTTTCTGTCCTCACAAATTATTTCCCGTGACGTTAGCGTCGACCAAACTTTCTAGGGCTTGACCCCACACATTGTACTTGGCTGTCCACTACGGCTAAAACCTTCCTACTACAGAATGTAATCTTCCAATACGTTGTAATTATTTTTAAAACACATGAATTTGCAAAATGCTAATACTTTCAGTGTCAACTTTTGTGTTGCAACGTTCATAATCGGATAAAATACCATAATTATGTACATTCGAATGCATGATGTTATTCTCCACAAACGATTGTGCTAACTCCGCAAAATCTGTATTAAAGATGGTACTAATTAGTGGTGGTTTCAGACTGCAGACTAATAACGATAATTTGTAAGACAAATAAGATAGATTAGAAGCTATTGTTGTTCAGTGGCACTTGTAACATCCCTCTGGCTGCAGTATCAATGTAATGCAATCTTTCTTTCCCAACTCCTCGGTTCTAATTACAGTGCACATCAAAAGCCAAGGGGAACATTTATCAGCAGGCAGTAGATCATGGCCGATAACATCATTGTCTTAAGTTGACTGCTTGGCAGGGAACATCTAAAGATACAATCTACAGCGCACACTCTTTCCTTTGATTAAACAGAGCGAATGTGGTATTGCTGCCCAGATGAAAGCCCCCACATTGTCATGTTGTGTTGCCACATTAGAAAGACTGGGATATGTGGAGTGCCTGGAAAGCCAGTGATCAGCTGCACCTCCAGCCCCTAGGCCTACAGCCATGCCAGCTGCGCGTGCGTGTGCAAAATCGCGCAATAACCACTCCACGCATCAGTTAGCGTAAAAGGCCATTTATTAGGACAGGTATGACATCCACAAATAAACATAACATCATAAACTTAAACAATCCCCCCAACATTCTGCCTTTCACCCATCATCCACTCACGTGCTCCACCAGCCACTCCCAAATCACACCACGACCTCTTGCATCTCATTCACTTCCCCTTTTCACTTTCCAACTCCTCCGTCATCTCCATCCATCGCACTCCCGTCTACCACTCCCCCCCATCCTGCACCTGTAACCCCCTCCCTGGAAGGGTGATTCTGCCAGTCATGGACCCCCCACCCCTCCCAGTTCCCGTAAACACCCCTTATTGTGCCATCCTGTCCTAAACTGGCATGTTGCCCAACTTGGCAACTTCAACAAAACGCCCAGCATCCCCCCTTGCAGCTATGTAGGGTGGGTGGGCGGCAAAACTAACTTCTCCCTGAGGCACCGGGGACACGAAAAGGAAGTCCTCCCCCTCCTGTCCCCCTAAATAGTCTCCTAACCCCTCCCATCCCTGACCTAACCCCCTACCTAACTTCCTGCCTGTCTGTCTGTCCTAAGCCTCGCGCGTGTTAGGAATTAGGCAGTCTTTTCTCGCTCCGTTCTATTGTGTGGTTGTCTGAATGATCCGGTGTCCTCTTTCTGTGTTTACCCTTTTGGTAGCCTCCGCCCCCTTCCTCCTCTCACTTTCCAAAACCAGGTGCCCGTGCCGGAGATCGGGGCTTGGTTTCTTTCCTTGTTGGAGTATTCTTCGGTGTTCTAAGAGCCAGCTGTGGGGATTTCGTCCCGTGGGGCGCGTTCTCACTTTCCTGGCGTGATCGGCGGTGAGAGCTGAACGGTGCGGAACGAGGCTTCGCTTCCGCGCTCCGGCCATCTGGAGCCTGCTTCCCCCTTTCCGCGTCAGGAGCGCAACGAGAGGAGATCGCTGCATTTTGAAGTTTTGGACTTCTTGGGACGTTTCGTTTGGCAAGATTGGGCAATTTTGGAACTTTTCCGTGTTCTTCTAGAGTGCTACTACGGTGTGCATTTCCGGGTTATTTAGTACCCGTTTCACATCGTTTAGCTTCAGCTGGGATAGGTGTAAGGAGCGTTTTGCTTCTAGCGTTATTGAAAACGCGCTATAGTTTTTGTGGCCACATTTAGAGTAAGTTTTCCTGCATTATCGGCTGATTTGCAGGCATTCCTTGTCTAGGGGTTTTTTAAGTCAGAATTATGACTTTTTTTCCCCTCTGTTGATGTCAAAGCTCGCTTCTGGGAGTTGGTGTTTATATGCCTTTGGAACTTCGCTTCACTCATCTCCCTTAAGGACGTACAGTCTATGTCACACAGGTAAGGGGAAGAAGGGGATGTGTTGGGCAGTCTTAAGGGTAGTGGAGGGGGATACAGCTATGAGGACACTGGGATTGTGAGTAACCTCATGTGCTTTTGTCTGTGTCTTTTCTTGTTCATGCTGCAGGTTAGAAGACTTGTCCTAAACTCCTGTGCTGGGAGCATCTAGCTGTGACATAGAAAGAGCTTGGACTTTTCTCTTTCTTTGTTTTCTTTTTTCTACCTTCTTCCTTTGTTCGGTCCGCTGCCACGCGGTTTATCAAGGGCGTGAGGCGGTCCGAATAGGGGTAGAGGCGTGGGGCCATCCTCGCTTCCGTGGTGTGGGTCCAGTTGGGGAGAAATCCAACAGAAAACCAAGCCCACGAACTTTACGCCACCTGAGCGAGAATGGATGAGGATGGGAACGCTTTAGAGGAGAGGGCCCCTACAATGCAGGAATTGATGGGGGCAGTTAATGCTCTTCAACTTAAAGTGCAGGAACTACAACAGGAGAATCAAGGGTTACGACAGGAAATGAGTGTAGGTAAAAGTAAGGATCCGGTGTGGGGAATGGGTAAACCCTCCGTAGTTCAGCCTGCCACGTTCCACTTCGATAGAGGAGCGAGTGCCGGCAATAGTAACCCCCCTTTGACTGTGAATGTTACTACTCCTACTCCTGTCCCCTTGGCCGTCCCGGAGAGATTTTCTGGAGACTCTAGTAAATATAGTGTCTTCATGAATCAGTGTCATTTACACTTCATGTGTCGCCCTGCTTCATTCCCAAACGATACCTCTAAAGTGGCGTTTGTCATTTCTTATTTGGCAGGGACCGCTGCCTCTTGGGCTGTTCCTTTGGTGGACAATGATGATCCGGTCCTGTATAATTATAGAGCGTTCAAGGAGCAGATGCGTTGTTTGTTTGCGAAACATGCGTTTATGCAGGCCACTGATGCTGAGTTGTTAAAATTGAGACAGGGGAAACAGGATTTATTGACCTATGTGTCTACCTTTAACCGTTTGATATCTGAGACCCATTGGCCCGTGGATAAAAGAACCTCTCTGTTCTATCAAGGGTTGTCAGAAGACTTGAAGGATGTTGTTTCTCAGGTGGTGAATCCCCCGGAGGACTGTGGGGAGTTTATTGATCTCGTAGTGAAATTAAACCATCGTCTATTGGAAAGGAGAGGTGAGAAAAGCTGCTTTCAATTGTCCAGAGTAGTTCCCAGTAGAACTGAAGTTAAGAGTACCGGAGACGGTCGATCAAATGCTGAACCTATGGAGATAGGGGGAGTTAGAGGTCCGCTGTCAGCCGACGAGAAGAGTAGAAGACGTTCCCAGAATCTGTGTCTGTATTGTGGGCAAGGTGGCCATTATGCCCGGGATTGTTCTGTTAAACCGTCATCAATTCCTTCTAAGAAAGTGGTAGCTTGTGTACAACCTCCAGAGGAATCTGCGATAGACAAATTAAATCCGTCCTATCAGATTACAGGGATAGTAAAAAGAGTTCCTAAACATTTTATGATAACCGTCTGCTTGGTTATATCCAACAGTCACAGGGCCCCTGTTTCCGCTTTATTGGACTCGGGTGCCACAGGCAATTTCATGGATATTCGGTTGGCTGAACAATTAAAGGTGCCTTGGATCCTGAAGGACCAACCCGAACCTGTGAGGGCCATAGATGGCACTGAGCTGTCTTCGGGCACTATTACTAAACAGACTGAACCCTTGTGTATGATATGTGACAATGGCCATTCTGAATACCTCGGATTCGATTTGATTGATGCCCCTTCTTTTGGAGTTGTCCTGGGGGTGCCATGGTTGCAGTCACACAATCCTAGGATAGATTGGTTTCGAAGAACAGTGACGCTTGATTCGGTCTATTGTTTGAAAGGTTGTTATAAGGTAGCTACAGATTGGGTGACTCCTTTAACCTGTGCTGTGGGTGATGGATTGAGGTGTGATGTGCAAAAGATACCAGAGGCTTATGTAGAGTTTGCCGAGGTGTTTGACAAAGGACGGGCAAGGGATTTGCCTCCCCATCGTTCATTCGATTGTAGAATAGATTTGGTTCCCGGGGCTACTCTGCCATGTTGTCGCATCTATGCCTTGTCCGAACCAGAAGAACGTCATTTGAAGGAGTACATTGATGAGATGCTAGCCAAGGGATTTATTCGTCCTTCTTCCTCTCCGGCCTCCTCTGCTATCTTTTTCATCCCTAAACGTGAGGGTGGCCTCCGTGCTTGTGTAGATTATAGGGCGCTCAACAAGGGGACTATTAAGAACAAGTATCCTCTTCCCTTGATCCCGGTGTTGTTAGATCAGCTGAAGCATGCGACGGTTTTTACAAAATTGGATCTCCGAGGGGCATACCATCTCATACGAGTCCGTGAAGGCGATGAATGGAAAACTGCCTTCCGGACTAAGTTCGGTCTGTATGAGTATTGTGTTATGCCCTTCGGTTTATGTAATGCTCCGGCTGCTTTTCAGTTCTTCATCAATGAAGTTCTAAGGGATTATTTGGATTTGAGCGTGATAGTCTATATCGATGATATATTGATTTTTTCCCGTTCTGAGAAAGAACATGTGATTCACGTGCGCCAGGTCTTACAGACCTTGAAAGATCACCAGTTGTATGTGAGGCCTGAGAAATGCAGTTTCCATACCGACAAAGTGGAATTTTTGGGATTTCTGGTATCTGCTGAGGGTATCAGAATGGATCCCCGCAAGATCGAGGCTATTACTTCTTGGCCACCCCCTAAATGTGTAAAAGAGGTACAGGTGTTGCTTGGGTTCGCTAATTTCTATCGGCGGTTCATTTCCCATTTCTCTGAGATTGTTGCCCCCATGACGGTTTTATTGAGAAAGGGAGTTCCTTTTGTGTGGTCTTATGTGGCGCAAATGTCGTTGGATCAATTGATCGAAAGGTTCACTTCCGCCCCTGTACTTGTCCATCCTGACCCAGCCTTGCCCTTTTTTGTTGAAGCGGATGCTTCTTTGGGTGCAGTGGGGGGCGTCTTGTCACAGCGAGATGTAGAGACGGGGTTTATGCATCCTGTAGCTTTCTTTTCAAAGACCTTGTTACCCGCCGAAAGGAACTATACGGTGGCAGAACGGGAATTGTTGGCCATCAAACTCTCCTTTGAGGAGTGGAGACACCATTTGTGGGGGGCTCGCCATACAATTACCATTTACACCGACCATAAGAACCTCGAATTCTTTCGGTCTGCGCGGGCGTTGACTCCTAGGCAGATGAGGTGGGTTTCATTCTTTAATGAATACGATTTCATGATTACGTATCGGCCTGCCGCTCAACAATTGAAATCAGATGCCTTGTCTAGAATACATGTGAAACAGAATGAGTGGGGAACGGATAAGGACCTGGGGTCTTTCATTGCTCCTGAGAAAGTTGTAGGCAGTGTTACTTTGGATGACTTTTTGGATTCAGTCAAAGACAAATTGAAAGGCATGGACTTGACCCCTTGGAGTTCTCTTCCTTCCTTTTCCATTCGAGAAGGATTGTTGTATCACGGCCCCCAGTTGTTCATTCCTCCTGTGTTGCAGGATACCGTGTTGCAATGGTGTCATTCTTCGGCTTTAGTGGGGCATCCCGGAATCAATAAAACTAGAGAGTTCTGTCTACGTTGGTTTTGGTGGGAATCACTACCTCAGGATGTTCAACAATTTGTGGCTTCTTGTCCTGTGTGTGCTGTGAGTAAACCATCCCACTCCAGTCCTTCTGGCTTGTTACACCCTTTACCAGTTCCCCCTGCACCGTGGCATACAATTAGTATGGATTTCGTTACAGACTTACCTGAGGTGGCAGGGTGTACAGTGATTTTTGTTGTGGTTGATTCCTTCACAAAGATGGCCCACTTTATCCCTTTACCTAAGTTGCCTACTGCGAGAGAAATGGCTCTAGTCTTTGTGTCATCAATAGTAAGACTTCACGGTTTACCGTCTGCCATCGTGTCCGATAGGGGAGCGCAGTTTGTTTCCCGTTTCTGGACGGAGTTGTGTGAAGCTTTGCATATGAAGATCTGCTTATCTTCGGCTTATCATCCCCAGACTGATGGCCAGACTGAGAGGATCAACCAAACGATGGAACAGTATCTACGTTGTTTGTTGACCTCTTTGACATGTAATTGGGTGGTAGCTCTTCCTCTTGCGGAATTCGCATATAACAACAGCGTTCATTCCGCAGTAGGGATGTCCCCCTTTTACTGTTCAATGGGGTTCCATCCCAAGGCCATCCCTATCCAACCTACAGGTCTAGTGCCAGCGGTCGATTCCCTAGGAATAGCTTTGGGTAGGATTTGGGGCATAGCTCAGGAACATCTGAAGAAGGCAAAAGAAGACATGAAAAGGCATGCCGACAAACACCGGGTACCTTCCCCCTCCTATGTAGTGGGAGACAGGGTGTGGTTGTCAACGAAGAACTTGAGGTTGGAAGGGTCCCGGAAATTGCAACCAAGATATGTGGGTCCTTTTTCTATAGAAAGAGTGATTAATCCTGTGGCTATGAGGTTGGAGTTGCCTGATGAATATGGTATGCATCCGGTATTTCACACCTCATTGTTGAAGCCTTATACACACACAGATCAGACCTTGCCCCCACCCCCTTCAGTGCTAGTGGATGGTGAGGAGGAGTACGAGGTTAATGCCATTCTCGATGCTAGGAGAACAAAGGGGAAGTTGATGTACTTGATTGATTGGAAGGGGTATCCTCCTGAGGAAAGGTCCTGGGAACCAGCTGCAGGAGTCCATGCCCCCCGTTTGATTAGACTATTCCATCTCCGTCACCCGACTAAACCCCGTCCTGTTGGGAGGCCTTTGAGGGGAGGTACTGTTAGGAATTAGGCAGTCTTTTCTCGCTCCGTTCTATTGTGTGGTTGTCTGAATGATCCGGTGTCCTCTTTCTGTGTTTACCCTTTTGGTAGCCTCCGCCCCCTTCCTCCTCTCACTTTCCAAAACCAGGTGCCCGTGCCGGAGATCGGGGCTTGGTTTCTTTCCTTGTTGGAGTATTCTTCGGTGTTCTAAGAGCCAGCTGTGGGGATTTCGTCCCGTGGGGCGCGTTCTCACTTTCCTGGCGTGATCGGCGGTGAGAGCTGAACGGTGCGGAACGAGGCTTCGCTTCCGCGCTCCGGCCATCTGGAGCCTGCTTCCCCCTTTCCGCGTCAGGAGCGCAACGAGAGGAGATCGCTGCATTTTGAAGTTTTGGACTTCTTGGGACGTTTCGTTTGGCAAGATTGGGCAATTTTGGAACTTTTCCGTGTTCTTCTAGAGTGCTACTACGGTGTGCATTTCCGGGTTATTTAGTACCCGTTTCACATCGTTTAGCTTCAGCTGGGATAGGTGTAAGGAGCGTTTTGCTTCTAGCGTTATTGAAAACGCGCTATAGTTTTTGTGGCCACATTTAGAGTAAGTTTTCCTGCATTATCGGCTGATTTGCAGGCATTCCTTGTCTAGGGGTTTTTTAAGTCAGAATTATGACTTTTTTTCCCCTCTGTTGATGTCAAAGCTCGCTTCTGGGAGTTGGTGTTTATATGCCTTTGGAACTTCGCTTCACTCATCTCCCTTAAGGACGTACAGTCTATGTCACACAGGTAAGGGGAAGAAGGGGATGTGTTGGGCAGTCTTAAGGGTAGTGGAGGGGGATACAGCTATGAGGACACTGGGATTGTGAGTAACCTCATGTGCTTTTGTCTGTGTCTTTTCTTGTTCATGCTGCAGGTTAGAAGACTTGTCCTAAACTCCTGTGCTGGGAGCATCTAGCTGTGACATAGAAAGAGCTTGGACTTTTCTCTTTCTTTGTTTTCTTTTTTCTACCTTCTTCCTTTGTTCGGTCCGCTGCCACGCGGTTTATCAAGGGCGTGAGGCGGTCCGAATAGGGGTAGAGGCGTGGGGCCATCCTCGCTTCCGTGGTGTGGGTCCAGTTGGGGAGAAATCCAACAGCGCGAACACCCCGGGGAAAAGACTGGTCTGCCGACCTGCTTTCCCCAGGGGCCGCATCGCGCAATAACCACTCCACGCGTCAGTTAGCGTAAAAGGCCATTTATTAGGACAGGCATGACATCCACAAATAAACATAACATCATTAACTTAAACAATCCCCCAACATTCTGTCTTTCACCCATCATCCACTCACGTGCTCCACCAGCCACTCCCAAATCACACCACGACATCTTGCATCTCATTCACTTCCCCTTTTCACTATCCAACTCCTCCGTCATCTCCATCCATCGCACTCCCGTCTACCACTCCCCCCCATCCTGCACCTGTAACCTCCTCCCTGGAAGGGTGATTCTGCCCATCATGGACTCCCCACCCCTCCCAGTTCCCGCCACCCAGGGAACCCCCGGAGGGCGGTTACCTGCCCCACCAAGCGTGCGTCTTTCGAACTCAGTCTCTCTTACACCATATCGATTCGTTCCACAAAAAACTAATCAGATCCCGCAGCTCCATCAGGTAAAATGCATTTCCCATGTGAGAAAGGTGCACGCCGTCATCCCTGAAAAGAAGTGGCTGTTCCAGCTGAAGCCCGACATGAGCCAGCACTTTGATACCCTGATCCGCACAGAAAAGTCTCATAGCTCTGTTCAATTTTCTGCGGACCCTTTCAATGGCCGCAGGCTTGAGTGCACCCCTCCAGATCCTCCGTGGGATGAATTCAGTCCACACAATACAGGCGCCAGCCAGATTGCGTTTCATCGCCTCCAGATCCCTCTGCATCAAATGCAACAGTGACACCACTGATTGCTTCACCAAGTCATTTTCCCCCAAGTGGATGATAAGCGTGTCCGGGCAGCCCAGCTGCGACACTTTCCTTGTTAGCCATGGCAACAGTTCACCCCAGGGCATTCCGCTCTTACCTCACCATTGTACATCGTGATGGCTGCTCCTCAGGCCCAGGCTACGGCCGTACACCTGCTTGTCAGCGTATTTCGAAGCCTAGTGCACAAAAGAATGCCCAACGACCCAAGTGACTGTCTTGGCCCCCGGTCCACGAACACAACCTATGAAGAGAAGGAGATTAGTACCCCAGCATAACAAGGAAAACGACAAGCAGCGCAGCCGGCCAAGCAGCACGCCCCGCGCCCTCACTTGCGCATGTAGCACTCACAGCACCGCGACCGCCATCGACCAATCCTCCGGATCTCCTCCCACAACCAGCCCAAACCTGCCGCCGCAGTGGCTGCCCCAATCCGAAACGAGTGCGTACCAAACCGAGCCGGATCCCTGCCCAGTCTCCTCAAAGCAAACCTCAGAACAGCCAGCAACTGGAATGACGTCAAGCGCTTTCGCGACGCGTGCACAAAAATCTCCCCTTCTGATCTCCGCACTTGGCCACAAAACCCCAGCCACTCTCGCACCGGGCACACACCTGCACACCCACTCTCTGACAGCCATACCCATTAGCCCCGACCCACCTGGTCCATCTTAGAACACCCCAACCATATGCCCAACCGAACCCCATCCACACGCACATCTGCAAACATCTGACCCGGCGCCCCACGGGTCCCTAGCAACTCTGACACCCGAAATGCACCAAAAAAACATCCAGATCATGCACAGGCGAAACAAAGCCACCTCCTCCCCGCCGTAACAACAGAAATGCAAAACCTTCTCCAACAAGTCAAACGTGACCGCCTCACGGGGCAACTCCCCCCCACCCATTTCCGCCCGCCCCCGCCCCCAACCCTTCAACATTCAACTCAGCAGATCCGATCTAGCCGGATCAAAACCCAAATATACCATGCTGTAGAAAGAAACTCCCGCCAACTTGCTAGCAATCGTCGTCTGCGACAATCCCTTATCCATGCAGTCCAGTACAAAGTGCACCACCCTTTGCTCACACACCTCTCTGGGAAACCTCCACTCACCTTTCCTCCAACCCACAGAGTCCCCAAACTCAGCCCACGCCAACCTGTACGCCCGCCTAGTGGACTCCACTAACGACCTCTCAACCAACCCAACCACTCTCACTCCCCCATGCCCAGATACCCTCCGGCACCTTGGTCTTGCAAGCTTCTGCTCCCGGCACCAGCTTCCTGAAGCGCTGCCACTGCGAACGAGATAACGCATCCGCAATTTGGTTACTCGCGCCAGGCACATGTTGCGCGCGAAACAGCACATTGAAACGCAGACACAGCAGCATGAAACTTCGCAGCAAGCACAGCACTCGCAAGGTCCCTCGCCTTTTGGTTGTTCACCAAGTTCACCACCGTCATATTGTCCACATGAACCAACACCGACCTGTTCCTGAATTCTGGGCCCCACACCAGCAGTGCAACCAACAAGGGGAAAATCTCCAAAAACGCAATGCTCCTGCCCTGGCGCAGCCAATGAGCTGGCCACTGCTCCGCACACCAGCGACCGTCCCAGAAGATCCCGAAACCTGCCGCTCCCGCAGCGTCCTCATAGAGTTGAACCTGCCACACCATCCTGTCCCGCGCAAAATCCAAAGATACACCATTGAAGTCTTCCAGGAACACCAGTCACACTCGCAAGTCCGACCGGACCCCCAGCGTGACCCTGATCCTGTGGTGTGGGAGGGCTGCCCCCGACATGGCCATGCCGTGCCGCCTACAAAACGTCCTCCCAGCCCTCACTACTCTGCAAGCAAAGTTTAACAATCCCAACAAACGCTGCACATACCGTAACTCAAGCTTTCGGACCTCAAGCGCGCCTCTCAAGGCTTCCTGCATCCCTGCCACCTTCCGTGCTGGTAAGCGCGCCTGCCAAGTGACCGAATCCAACTCAATACCAAGGAATGTCAAGCAACAACTAGGCCCCTCCGTCTTCTCTGGTGCCAACGGCACCCCAAAATCCTGTGCCAACAAGTGAAACTGCTGTAGAGCCGTTCCACATTCGCCAGAGCGACCCGCGCCCACAAACAGAAAGTTATCCAAATAGTGGGACACCAGTCGGTGCCCACTGCGGTCTACGAAGGCCCACTGCAAAAAGGAGCTGAAAGTCTCGAAGAGCGCGCAGGAAATCACACAACCCATCAGCAACACCATGTCCACGAAGATGGTCCCGTCAAACTGCATACCCAACAAGGGGAAGACCGCCGGATGAATGGGAAGGAGGCGAAAGGTCGACTTGATGTCACACTTGGCCAACTCTTCCCCCCTCCCACAAGATCTCACCAAACCAATGGCATCATCCACTGACGCAGGCAGCACTCTGGAGTCCTCCTCCGCGATAAAATCATTCACAGACCCTCCTTCCGGCCATGACAAGTGATGAGTCAATCTGAACTCCCCAGGCTCTTTCTTGGGCACCACCCCCAGAGGTGAGATAATGAGGTCCGACATCGGCCAATCAGTAAAAGGTCCCGCAGTCCTGCCCTCCGAAACCTCCTTCTCCAGTTTATGTGCCACGACCTCCGGCAATTCCTTGGCAGACCGCAAGTTCTCCGCCCAACGCCTCTACCTCGGCCCCTGATACCCAATTCGAAAACCTTCCACAAACCCCCAGTACAATTGCAGCGCCGCTTCCTTATCAGGGTACCGGGAGAGCCATGGACCCATGGCCTCCACCTTAACCGGAGTATGAGCCCTTCGGCCCAGGCTGCCCCCTACCCTTGGCAAATTTCCACTGCTCTGACGGCGTAGCCAGGGTGAGGCACTGCGTAACTGGGTGACGCCCCCCACACTTTGAACATTCATGTTTGAACTTACAGGAGGGACGGTTGCAGAAACCCTTATTGAACCCCCAACAGGCCCCGGAAGACACTGGCTTGTACTGTTGCCCCGCTGCCCCAGACCACACAGCTTGGTTTGCTTGCCCACCTGCAGCTCCCTGACTACCCACCCCAGACTGGGCGCGGCGCGACTGAAAAGACCGATAAGTGACCGGAAGACCACTGGCCGTATGCGTAGACGCCGCCGCCTGTGTCGAAGACATCCACTGAATCCCGAGTTCCTGGTCTACGTCCCCCCATGGCTTCTCCGGATTAATACTGACCCTGGCCCTGAACTTTGTCGTAGCTCAACCAGGCAAAACCCCCGAAATTAAGCTGCACCTTCCTCATTACGTCCATATACTTGAACAATGCAATAGCCCGATCCCCGTACTTCTCACAATAGATACTCGCATAAATCAAAAAGGCCGACGTCCAATTCTCCATCGTTACCAGCACCCTCGGCTGCCTGGTCAACTCCCACTCCTCTTCTTTAGACCCCTCTTTCGCCTGAATCTCCCTATGCAGGAGCTTAAACACATCAACATATTCATGCCTCCAGATCCTTGCCCTCGTCTTATCCGACAAATGTGAACCCAGAGGCATCGCCAGCCCCATGTATGGCAACTTCTTTCAAAGCTTCTCAACCCCTTCCTCTTTTCCCATGTCCTCTGTCTTGTCAGTCTGTGCGCTGGCCGTCGCGACCTGCTTACCCCTATCAGCCGTCACCGGCACCACCCCTCCTGTGGTCCCAGACTGCACAGACCCATCACCCACCCCCACCGACCGGCAGGGCTTCTTCCTTCCCCTTTTTACCCCCTCCGTCCAGGCATCCCACCAGGCGCCCTCACCTGACAAAGTTGCAGGAGTGTCCCTCTCCTGCCGCCGTGCGTCCGCCGGCCTCGAGCTCCCTTTGCTGGCCCGACTGGCGCCGTCCCGTGCCTCCTGGAGAACACCAACCTTGGAATTTGTCACCCTAGCCGTGCTCACACCTCCAGGTTCACGCAACTCACCCTCTTCCAACTCATCCTCCTCATCCAACCACTCATCCTGCACATCCAGCGGCACCACTTCCGTCACAACTCTCTTAGCACCCTTCCATTTCACTCCAGGCATAAATTCGCACTCCAACATCGCCGGTGCCCGCTCCCTCGCTGGAGGGCAGGCCGCCACGGACCCCCCTGCTTCTTCGTCCTGGTGTTTGGAGGCCGTTTTGTGCCCCGCCGGCTCACCCTGGCCTCTGCCAGCTGTCCTTGCTGGCTTGTGCCCACCCCCCCCGAGCCGTATGCGCTCGGGGAGGCCCCGGTGCCAACGGGTCTCTGATCCGTCAAGGCAGTCCCTGAACCTTCAACCCAGACCCACTGCCCTGGGGCCCCTGGGACCCCCCTGCCTCGACCCCAGATGACCCCCTGCCACGCGCAGGTGCCTGGGCTCCATCACCCCTGGGCATCCCACCCACCTTCGCCTCCCTGGCCTCGCATAAGCTCTGCCACTCCCTCTTATATTCAGCAATGACGTGACGCTGGTCGCGGGCCCTCCCTTCCTCGGTCATGTGCTCCCACATGTGGTACATGGAAGACTGCCCTGACTCCCCCAGGCCTCCCCGCCCGGGCACGGGTGCCAGAGCACTCGCCGCCGCCTGCCCTACCCCAACCTGCTGCTGCGCCTTCAGAGGGCCCTTGCCCTTGGAACCCTGAGGCCTGACAACCCCTTTCCGGCCCCCCGAAAGGTCGACCGGCTGCTCAAGGATGATGAACCCCTCCTCTCCCCCAGACTCCCCCCCTGACAGTGTGAGAGCAAAATCCTCTCCAGCCGCCACCTCCCACTCACCCAGGTCCTCCCCCCACTGCTCTCACTGCTCTTGTCATACCCTACCAACTGGCCCTTGCTCCTTGACCCCCCGGCCTGTGACGCCAGTGAAGCCTGGCTCTGCCCGGGCTCCCCAACAGCACGCTGGGTGCCCTTGTGCCCTTCCCCCTCGGCCCCTACCTCCTCCTCTGGCACCACTTCCCCGGCCTCAATCCTGGCAGGGAGGCTCAACCGCCTCCCCCCTTTCTTGGGCGCCTCCTGTTGCTTTTTACCCTTCCCCCTCTTGGGCACACCTTCACGAGCCCCAGAGGGCTCATCCATGCATGCTACGACAACAGCAGCCACCCCGGCAGACGCTGACCTAGTCGTGCGGGTCATACCGACCCACGCCTGGTCCAGGACACCGGGCTGGAGGAGGTCCGTCCTTCCAGCCCGGCCAAGCACTAGGAGCGCAGCCCGCACTGCCTCCGTATCAGGCGTTGCCATTACAATCCCGGAGCTCTTGTTCCGTCCACGAGATGCGTGAGGTTTGGCACCCTAGCGCTCGTCCCGTCCGCAAGATGCGTGAGCTTCGGCACCTTCGCGCGTGGCACCAAGGCACCAGTCGTGGCACGCTGTTATTTCGCCTAAATAGCACCCCGCCTATCTATAAACAAAGTAAACTAGACTAATCGTCGCACCGGGGCACCAGTTGTGACGTCCGCACCTCTAATTCACACTCCACCTACCTAAATGACACTCCACCTGCACTCCAAAACTAACTTCTCCCTGAGGCACCGGGGACAGGAAAAGGAAGTCCTTCCCCTCCTGTGCCCCTAAATAGCCTCCTAACCACTCCCACCCCTGACCTAACCCCCTACCTAACTTCCTGCCTGTCCTAAGCCTCGCGCGAATACCCCGGGGAAAAGACTGGTCTGCCGACCTGCTTTCCCCGGGGGCCGCAGTCCGGCTTTCATCTAAATGCCTGTATTATACAGTCCCTGGGAGTGTGATGAGTGGCCTATAGCAATACAGTGAGGACAACTTGAATTCCCACAAGTGTTCTCAGTAATTGAAGGTGTACCAGTGAATGAAAGACTGTGGGCTGCCTGTCCACCAAGGGGACCCTCGTAAGAGGGCGGCCGTCTTAGTGCCACATGAGGGCACACAATACTGGCTAGCTTGTTGGACCCCCCCTTCCTGAGGGCTCCAAGCGCAGCGTCACTTCTGGTGGGAGGTGGGCCGGGATGAGGTATAAGGCCTCTTCCCGCCCCCCTGGCGGCCTCTTTCCGCTGCCCTAGATGCCGTTTTGGACGGGTCCCCGGGAGCTGCTATTTGTCACGGTGAGTGCGTATTCCCACCCCGCCCCACCTGAGGCTGGGGTCTGGGACCGGCTGCGGCCGAGGCGGCTGTGCGCAAGTTGGGGGGTGAACAACAGCTCCCAGGGGGCAAGGACACCCCTCCCCTGGCCGTCGCCAGCACAGTGCAGGCTGAGGAAGGGGCCCAGAGGGTATTCAGAAAGAGCACTGCTTAGCATGGCGAGGGCCCGGCCCGACTTGGGCCCCTGGATTTTGTGGGTTTTTCTTGGTGCGTGGCCCTGGTGGGCCTGAAGCCTGCTGGCGCACCCGCATTGGCGTGGGGGCTGCTTACACTCTGCAGAGCAGGGAGTGAAGGCCGTACCAGTTGGGGGCCTTCCTCTTCCTGTTAGCCTACAGGGGCCGTTGGTTGTGGGTGCTCTTCCGGGGGACCGTGCAAGTTCACATCTGGGATGAGGGCTGGCTGCTGGGCTCCTGCACGTTAGCTCACTGGGCCGGGCGTTATGCAGGCTACCCCGGCTCTTGTCTGGGTTGCTGTGCCCTGGCCTGCGGGTGGCCAGTTCCAAGTGGCCCGCAGCTGACCTTGGCTCGCATGGGTCTGCTGTGAGGTGCTGGCAGCTTGCAGGCTCCTTCCGCTCTTGCCCTGTGTTGCTTGGGCTCTGACCTGCGGGGGCCAGTGTGAAGTGTGGGACGAGCGGGCTCCTCCTGCTTTTGCCGGTGTCACTAGGTTCCTCCTCCGGCCCTCGCCTGCAGCGGTAATGACAGATTCGGCAGCCATTACAGGCCCAGGCTGCCGGATCTGCTAGGGCGCCATCAGGGAGGGGCACTTGCGCTGCGCCTCGGCCCGCCACCCGCCTCTATTGCAAATTTCAATCCTGGGAAATCCTCTCTGTCCGGGCGCTCCGCGGCCTGTGAGTGGTGGGGGCGCCATGGAACTCTGCCAGGTAATCTGGCCATGGTGCGGCGAGCACGGGGCAAAGGCGGAGAGAACGTCGGGTCCCCGGCATCACAGGCCATATTGCGCAAATGGCTTGGAACACTTCCAGTCCACCCGTCGCTCCAGGCGGACAAGCCATGGCTGATATTGAAATATTTAATGAATCTCGCCAGTAATGTGTGCCGGGGAGCAAAGGTCCAGCCGTTTTTAGGTCGAGGTAATATCCGGTCTGCCGAAGGCAGAACCGGAAGTACCGAGATTTTATGTTTCTAAGAGTGGACTATTTGTCTCGCCTCTGTTTTTGCCTCTCTCCCAGTGGCTGGCTTCCTAAACGGAGGCCAGCCATTGGAAGAGAGAGCTGTCCCTCCGAATAGGCTCCGTCCTTTTCGGATTTGGAGGTGTGTTCGGGGTTCTTCTTTCCACTTTTAGGCCACGCCCATTCTGAGAACACCGAACACGCCCCCAAATCCGAAAAATGACCCTGGTTTCTCCGAGGCATTTCTGCCTTGCCTCGGAGAAACATGGTCGTGTGGAGTGCTCCTGTCTTGCCTTAGAGAATGCAGTCATTTTGTTTCATGCTTGTTTCATGAATGCACAGTTGTTGCATCTCGTGTTTTCAACTTAGAAGGCCAATTTCCGACTGAAGTGTTGTATATTTCTATCAGGCTCCGAAGTCAACAGAGGCTGTACTCCGGTATGGAACATTACACCGTAAATCACTTCCGTTCCATAAATGTTACGCTGACCCTTTTGAACATAGTGGCCACGGAAAATAATACTGAAAATGGTTCTCGGCCGACATGCAGTCTTTACCATCCAGGCCGCTCCGCTTCCTTCTGTCCCCACCCATCATCACCCTCCCCGGTGTTTTGTTTACTAATAGGTGTTTTTTTTTTATAAGGAGGAGACTACAGCCTCCTCTGCACCTTCGGATTTGCTGTTGACATTTTATTCTCCTCCCCTAATGTGTAGGTTGTCTCTGATCGCTGGGAAGGAGGAGGTGGTTACCATGACGTCACGCCGGGTGAAATGCACAGGCGTAGTGAGCGCAGTGAAGATGGCTGCAGGTCCGCAAACAGAGGGGAGAGGGAAATAAAACAATGAGAGGGGCTGAGAAGCAGAGAGAGGAGAAAAGAGGGTGTAGAGGGAGGGAAAGGAAAGGAGGATTACAGTGAAAGGGAACAGGAGAGAAGGGCAGAGGAACCGTGAAAGGGACACACACAGGAGGGAGCGGGTCTCAGGTTCGTGTAACCCTGTATGACCCACTGAAGGCAGCGGTTCCGGGGTCAGCATGAAGTTCGCGGAGCATCTTTAAGCCCACATCACCCCCGAGTGGAGAAAACAGTACATACAATATAAGGTAAAACATGTCTATATTAACCCCTGTACAGCACCCCTCTAACATTTCTCAACTGCGCCTTTTATTTAGAGTTCTACCATACCCATGCCATCATAGCACCCTAAATCTATCAGTCCCAGGCGCCAGCTCTCTGCGCACATGTGGCCTCTCGCTGCCTGCAGACTTTGCAGAAGGGAAGGGCCTCTCAGCAGAAGCCCAGTAACCGAGAGCACTTCACATCCTCTCCTGAGAGGCATTCTGCTGCCCGACGCTCAGCCCTCATTCTAAAGTGCTGAGATAACAGAACCCCGGGGCTACGCCCTTGGCTCCTTCACAAGCGGCGCCAACCCTCCCCAGAACTCATCTGCAGACCGGGGCCAGTGGATGCCTCCAAAATGCTCATCGGGGGGGGCCCTCAATGCCAAGTCAACCTCAGGGCACTCTGGATGGCAAAAGCGCAACAGCTCCGCGGGGAGTGCCAGCCCCACCTGGGGCCAGGTGCTGCTCTGCAGGAGGTGAAACACGGGCCCCACAGGCCTCGGGTCTGGGGGGCCCTCACCAGGAGCGAGACCCTGGACTTCCCTGCCAGGCACCTGCCCTCCCAGGCCAACCTGTCCCGCCTCGGGGGGCAGAGCTGCTACTTCCAGCAGGTACGTGGGCACTGCTCCGTGGTCTCAAGGCTCTGCCCTACGCCCCCAGAACCAGACGACGGCCCCCCGATGGCAGCAGAAGCACTGGCAGCTGATCCCCAACCCGGGCACCCAGGAGGATCTGAAGAGGGTGCTCTGCCCCTTCTTCCTACAAGTCGACACGTTCCCCTGTTCTCTACTCACTGGCAGCCGAGAGGGGGGGTGCTGTCCAGGTTCAACCATTCCTGGAGGACGATACTGACCTGCAGCTGTGGTACTGGAGCTAAGGGCGCCTCATCAACCTCCACTCTGAGCAGGCATTGGAGGCGCCGAGTAATGGCTCTGCTGTGCTTGCTCCCCTGCCTGTGCTTGCTCCCCCTGCCTGTGCTTGCTCCCCCTGCCTGTGCTTGCTCCCCCTGCCTGTGCTTGCTTACTCCCCCTGGCTGTGCTTGCTTGCTCCCCCTGGCTGTGCTTGCTTGCTCCCCCTGGCTGTGCTTACTTGCTACCCCTGGCTGTGCTTGCTTGCTCCCCTGGCTGTGCTTACTCCCCTGGCTGTGGTTGCTCCCCTGCCTGTGTTTGCTCCCCTACCTGTGCTTGCTCCCCTGCCCCCTGGGTGTGCTTGCTCCCCTGGCCCGCTTGCTCCCCCTGGCCCCCGCTTGCTCCCCCTGGCCCCTGCTTGCCCCCCTGGCTGTGCTTGCCCCCCTGGCTGTGCTTTCCCCCTGCCCCCTAGCTGTGCTTGCCCTCCTGCCCCTGGCTGTGCTTGCTCTCCTGTCCCCTGGCTGTGCTTGCTCTCCTGCCCCCTGGCTGTGCTTTCTCTCCTGTGTGTGTGTGGCTCTGTGTAGATAACTTTTTTTGTAGGTGGCTCTATGTGTGGGTGGCTCTGTGTAGGTGGCTCTGTGTGTGTGGGTGGCTCTATGTGAATGACTGTGTGGGTGGCTCTGTATGTGTGTGTGTGTGGGTGGCTCTGTGTGGGTGTAAATGCAAAAGGTGATGCATATGCGAGCGATTAAGCTATTGGCATTGTAAATGACAATGCCATTTATTTAATGATTAATCTATTGGCAATGTAAATGACAATGCTATTTATTTATGATTTTAAAAAAAAGTCACAAGCAATGCCAATAGCTCTTCCTTTAATACTGCCGAGACCATTGCATTGTAAATGCTTGTTTTGTCTGTAGTGCTTTCGTTTCTCTTGTCCTTCGTTTCGCTGGTTTCCCTCTACATGCTGGGAGATCAAAGGTCTAACAGGGGCACCAAATGGTGCGGTTAATTCGGGCGGGTGGCCTGGGTACCGAGCTGGTCTGCCTGCAGGGTATTACTATGGATGCATTATAGAAGCAGACAGGCAAAAAGTCGGGTGGCGCACTGGAGTTGAGGCACTGGGACTCGGGTCGCAGGCAGATGCACTGCATGGTCGGGTAGAGCATCAATAGTGGGTCGTTACAGCCTAAAGCGGAGCAAGCTCCATGTGCCCAGGCGGCTGGTTGATAGGACGTCCATAGCGCTGAGTATGGACGAGGTTAGCATCATACAAAGGCCTCTCTATTGGAACAGTGTTCGCCTAGGGCAATGCAGAATCAGAACCTATGATATTACCACTGTAGGCCTCCCAATTGAGAATTCCGATTGCATAAAGTTTATGACGTTTCTTTGTGTTGCAGGGACGTTCAGGTCAAATCGGACATTCGGCCAGGACGGTCACTAAGCCGCAGGTAATAATTTTAGTTGCATCAGGGGTCTCTGTGCATGACAGTGGATGTGAGGGCCGGCGCAATCACGATGAGTGTGGTAGTGGTTCACGTGGCGGGGAAACCTCACATTACCCAGCAACAACACAGGGCTACATGCTCCCTGGGGGAAGTACTCACTAATGTTTTGTATTCCCAGCAGACAGCATGGGATAGAATGATTACCGCCAGCTTCATAAGCTGACACGCTACGCACAATCTCTTAGCAGGTATTGGTGAGGGGTCACACCCAGATGCTCGGTATGCAGTCAAAATATCGAGTTTTTTATTTCGACTGGACAGAATATCGACTCCAGAATATCGAGATGGCAGTAATATCGAGGTAAGTAATATCAAAGTTCTTTTTTATCGATTTCTATGTTTAGTTAAAAATATTGAAGTAAAAAATATCGAGTAATTAATATCGAATGTAAAAAATATTGTTTCTTTGTATTAGTAAAAAATATCGAAAATAAAAATATCGACTGTCAGAATATCGATATTTTAAATGTGGACTGTTTATAATGTTGCAATATTGATTTTTTAGTTTAAAATAAATAATATGTTAGTTAATTTAGTGTTATAAAATATATACGTTTTTCATTTGAAGAAAAAAAAATATAGTAAAAATGTATAATAATGTTTAGGAGCGAATTGTGGGTTTTTAGGGGAATAGGGTGGGAAGTGCTTTAAAATATAAAAATAAAATTTTGTTTAAATTTAAAAAAAATGTCAATTATAGCAAATATTGTTCAAATAAAAAAAAAAATTGTTAAAAATGTATAATAATTTTTAGGAGCGGGTTGTGGGTTTTTAGGGGAATAGGGTGGGAAGTGTTTTAAAATATATAATAAAAATTTCAATAAATGTTAAAATGTATGTACAATATTGCAAATATTTATGTTTTATGAGAGGGTTGTGGGTTTTTAGGGGAATAGGGTGGGAAGTTTATTAAAAATTTAAATATTAAAATTAAAAAAAGAAATTTAATTAAAAACATTTAAATAATTTAAAATTTAAAACCAAAATTACCAAATTAATTTCAATTTAAAATAAAAAAAATGATAAAGGAGTGGGTTGTGGTTTTTAGTGGAATAGGGTGGAAAGTGCATTACAAATATGAATATTTAAATTTCAAAAATGCATTTAATTTAATAAATTTAAATAATATTATTAAATTAAAAAACAAAATTTATAAATTAATTTCAATGTAAAATGTAAAAAATAATTATAAAATTAATTTGTGTATGGAAATAATTTTGCAAATGTATAATAATTTAAAAAATTAATTGTTTTAATTTGTGTATGGATTGTTTGTAATAATATTGTATTTTGGTATTATAGAGGAATAGGCTTGGAATTGTTTTATAATTTTTGGATTTTAATTTTAAAAATGTATATAAAAATTTTAAATTTAAATTTTGAAAATATTTAGAAAATAGAAATTGAATTTAACTGGTAAAAGTTATGATTAGTTTGTGATTTTTATTGGTAAGAGTTAAATTTATGATTATTTTGTGTATATTTTTTGAATACTTTGCTAAAAATGTTTAAATAAAAAAACTATTAAAAAATTCACATTTTTTTAATAAATATTTATCTATTTTTATTTGTTTTTAAATTAACAAAATTAGGATTGGTTTTTGATTTAGTATGTTAATAGTGTGGTATGACATAAATTATATTTGGTGGTCTAGGAATAGTAATTTATATGGGTTTAGTGTCCAGCATCTTCCCTGACTTTATAATTCGTGGAGTGGGAATAGTCATTTATAAGGTTATAGTGTCCAGCACCTTCCCTGAGTTTATACTTGGTGGAGTGGGAATAGTAATTTATATGGTTATAGTGTCCAGCACCTTCCCTGAGTTTATACTTGGTGGAGTGGGAATGGTAATTTTTATGGGTTTAGTGTCCAGCACCTTCCCTGAGTTTATACTTGGTGGAGTGGGCATAGTAATTTATATGGTTATAGTGTCCAGCACCTTCCCTGAGTGTATACTTGGTGGAGTGGAATAGTAATTTATATGGTTATAGTGTCCAGCACCTTCCCATAGTTTATACTTGGTGGAGTGGGAATAGTAATTTTTATGGGTTTAGTGTCCAGCACCTTCCCTGAGTTTATACTTGGTGGAGTGGGAATAGTAAGGTATATGGTTATAGTGTCCAGCACCTTCCCTGAGTTTATACCTGGTGGAGTGGGAATAGTAATTTATATGGTTATAGTGTCCAGCACCTTCCCTGAGTTTAAACTTGGTGGAGTGGGAATAGTAATTGTTATGGGTTTAGTGTCCAGCACCTTCCCTGAGTTTATACTTGGTGGAGTGGGAATAGTAATTTATATGGGTTGAATATCCATCACCTTCCCTGAGTTTATACTTGATGGAGTGGGAATAGTAAGTTATATGGGTTGAATGTCCAGCACCTTCACTGACTTTATACTTGGTGGAGTGGGAATTGTAATTTATATGGTTATAGTGTCCAGCACCTTCCCTGAGTTTATACTTGGTGGAGTGGGAATAGTAATTTGTATGGGTTGAATATCCATCACCTTCCCTGAGTTTATACTTGGTGGAGTGGCAATAGTAATTTATATGGTTATAGTGTCCAGCACCTTCCCTGAGTTTATACTTGGTGGAGTGGGAAAAGTAATTTATATGGTTATAGTGTCCAGCACCTTCCCTGAGTTTATACTTGGTGGAGTGGGAATAGTAATTTGTATGGGTTGAATATCCATCACCTTCCCTGAGTTTATACTTGGTGGAGTGGCAATAGTAATTTATATGGTTATAGTGTCCAGCACCTTCCCTGAGTTTATACTTGGTGGAGTGGGAATAGTCATTTATATGGGTTTAGTGTCCAGCACCTTCCCTGAGTTTATACTTGGTGGAGTGGGAATAGTAATTTATATGGTTATAGTGTCTATCACCTTCTCTGAGTTTATACTTTGTGGAGTGGGAATAGTAATTTATATGGTTATAGTGTCCAGCACCTTCCCTGAGTTTATACTTGGTGGAATGGGAATAGTAATTTATATGGTTATAGTGTCCAGCACCTTCCCTGAGTTTATACTTGGTGGAATGGGAATAGTAATTTATATGGTTATAGTGTCTATCACCTTCTCTGAGTTTATACTTTGTGGAGTGGGAATAGTAATTTATATGGTTATAGTGTCCAGCACCTTCCCTGAGTTTATACTTGGTGGAATGGGAATAGTAATTTATATGGTTATAGTGTCCAGCACCTTTCTTGAGTTTATACTTGGTGGAGTGGGAAAAATAATTTATATAGGCTGAATATCCATCACCTTCCCTGAGTTTATACTTGGTGGAGTGGGAATAGTAATTTATATGGTTATAGTGTCCCGCACCTTCCCTGAGTTTATACCTGGTGGAGTGGGAATAGTAATTTATATGGTTATAGTGTCCAGCACCTTCCCTGAGTTTATGCTTGGTGGAGTGGGAATAGTAATTTATATGGTTATAGTGTCTAGCACCTTCCCTGAGTTTATACTTGGTGGAGTGGGAATAGTAATTTATATGGTTATAGAGTCCAGCACCTTCCCTGAGTTTATACTTGGTGGAGTGGGAATAGTAATTTATATGGGTATAGTGTCCAGCACCTTCCCTGGGTTTATACTTGGTGGAGTGGGAATAGTAATTTATATGGTTATAGTGTCCAGCACCTTCCCTGAGTTTATACTTGGTGGAGTGGGAATAGTAATTTTTATGGGTTTAGTGTCCAGCACCTTCCCTGAGTTTATACCTGGTGGAGTGGGAATAGTAATTTATATGGTTATAGTGTCCAGCACCTTCCCTGAGTTTATGCTTGGTGGAGTGGGAATAGTAATTTATATGGTTATATTGTCCAGCACCTTCCCTGACTTTATACTTGGTGGAGTGGGAATAGTAATTTATATGGTTACAGTGTCCAGCACCTTCTCTGAGTTTATACTTGGAGTGGGAATAGTAATTTATATGGTTAAAGTGTCCAACACCTTCCCTGAGTTTATACTTGGTGGAGTGGGAATAGTAATTTATATGGGTTGAATTTCCATCACCTTCCCTGAGTTTATACTTGGTGGAGTGGGAATAGTAATTTATATGGTTATAGTGTCCAGCACCTTTCCTGAGTTTATACTCTGTGGAATGGGAATAGTAATTTACATAGGTTTAGTGTCCAGCACCTTCCCTGAGTTTATACTTGGTGGAGTGGGAATAGTAATTTATATGGGTTGAATATCCATCACCTTCCCTGAGTTTATACTTGGTGGAGTGGCAATAGTAATTTATATGGTTATAGTGTCCAGCACCTTCCCTGAGTTTATACTTGGTGGAGTGGGAATAGTCAAATTCAAATTCAAAAGTGCTTTATTCGAGTATTTACTCATAAAAGCAGACAAACAAACACATAATAAAATACAATTAGATTACAAAGTCAGACATGACTTTAAGCACAATACACAGTAAAAAAGGGGTTTAAAATAACATTTACATCTAGTTGTTTACCATAAGGTGCAAAGTTCATATAATAAAGGTCATATTTAAAAGCAATCATACTTCATATTTAAAAATTGATATAATTTTTTTTTTCCGTCAGATAGACACCTGGCATGGGGACAGAGAATAGATAAACTAGCAGTCTCTGATCAGCTAGGCAGAGAGTAGTCACCCTACTAGCAATCTCTGCCTAGTTACCCACGCCCACCCCAAGTACTTAGCAGTCGCTATAATAATCCAAATTAAGGAGGTAGTTTTAACAATGCGTAGAGCTACCATGCTGCTTTTAGTACCCAAATTTCTACACATGGGGGCCAACCATACACGTCTAGGAACAGAATATACATGACAGACATACAAGAAGTGACCCAACGTCTCTTTACCTTCCCCACAAACTGGGCAAGTAGCTGGACCTCCATTTCTCCAATTAGATGTTAAATTACCAAGAGGTAGAGAGCCAGCCCTCATTTGAAAAAACAGTTTCCTGTCCATGGGTTTGGTTATAATATCCCAGTAGATTTCAAACATTGGAAACAGTTTAGCTTCAAGGAAGGCAGTCGTCATAGACCCATTATTATTGTTAAGGAGGCTCTTATTTTCAACCTGTTCCCAATAGAGGTTTTTTATAACCAACTTAGATGGAAAGGATGACCCGGTTGGATCAGACCACAATTCGCTTAGCCCTAGTTCACTTAATGCTGTTCTTAATGATCTAAACCATTTGATTTTATGGAATCGATCTGCTCTGATCACATCAGCAAATCCTTCTGCATATTGTGACAACTCGGGGGTGGTCCAAATTCTACGGCAATATAATATCGGTCTAAGTTTACACATAGCCAAGATTTCCTTCCTGCCAAGATCATATCTGAGTGGCAAGAGGGGGCTGCTCTGTGGGGTGCCAGTTAGTTTTCGGAGGAAGCTGTTCTCTGACCTCTGTAGCTCCTGGAGGTTTTCTTGCCCCCACAGCTCTGCCCCATACAGTGCAGACCCTATTGCTTTAGCCTCATATATGATTAATGGCGGTTTGATTGGTTTAGTTAAGGATTTCATGTGCTCCTTAATAATGGTACCAGCCAGTTGTTTATGTCTTAATATTGCCAAATTTAAGTGGTGGTTCCATCTGTTGTCATTTGAGATATGTATCCCCAGATAAGTAAAAGAATTCACTACTTCAAGGCAGCGCCCACTCATGGTTATTTTGGATTTGAAATTCCTACAAGGATTAAAAACCATGAGTTTTGTTTTAGCTGCGTTTACCTCCAAGCCATGATCACTACAAAATTTGTCAAAAATTACCAATGCCTTTTGCAGACCGCTAGGGGATTTTGATACAATTAAGGTGTCGTCTGCGAACATTAAAATAGGAACTTTTGCACCAGCGAGTGAGGGAGCATCTACGGACTCAGCTTGCATACGGGGAACAATTCCGTTTATAAAAAGAGTAAACAATGTCGGTGCCATTGAACAACCCTGTCGAACCCCACGCTCGACAGGGAAGTCAATAGTATCATTGCCGTAGCCACCCCATTGGATCTTAGCATAAGTGCCCTCATGGAGTCTCATGATCAAGGTTAAAATAGTCATAGGGACCCCCAGAGCTGCCAACACCTCCCACAATTTTGCCCTCGGCACCAGGTCGAATGCAGCCCGTAGGTCAACAAAAGCTGCGTAGAGACTGCATCCGCCCAGGACCACTGTCCGCCATTGAATCAATTGGAAGCCGAAGACCTGGTCCACAGTGCTAGTTGCTCTGCGAAACCCAGCCTGAAAAGGGGATAGGACGTTCTGTTCCTCAGCCCAATCAAGCAGATTATTAATGATTACACGTCCTACCACTTTTTGGACCGTGTCTATTAGGCTGATTGGGCGGTAATTACAGGGTTGGGCACGATCCCCCTTTTTATATACTGGGATAATGACAGCACCCCGCCAGGATACCGGGATTTCAGCGCCCCTGGCTATATGGTTTAGTAAAAGGCAGATGTACTTGCTCCACCTGTCGGTGTCATCTAAGAAGACATCCGCCGGAACTCCGTCGTTACCCGGGGCACGGCCCCTATGCACAGATTTCAGGGCAGTCAGGACCTCGCTTAGCATAAAAATATCTTCATCTGCGAACAGGTATGTTAGGCTTGAGTTGCTAACAGGCTGATCTCTGGAAGAGTACTGCTCGCTGAAGAATTTAACCCAAGCATCATGAGGGACATTATTGTTGGGAGGCTCTGGTGATCTATCATGGCCCCATGTGACAATATGCCAAAATTGTCTAGAATTTTTACTTTCACTAGCACATCTCAGTTTCTGCCAGTGGTCTTCGTCCCAGTCTCTTTTTGCCCTGGCAATACAGGTTTTATAGTGCTTCCTGGCAGACCGAATCTCACTCAATTTATTGCTTTTGATTGCAGCTCCTAATTTAAATCTTGCTGCCCTGCAATCTTTATTGTACCACTTTGCTGGTTTAAATGGACAAGCCCTATTATTTCGGGCGGGTTTTAGGAAGAAGTTTTTGACTTCATTAAAGAGAGTCGTATGAACTATGTTGGCATCTTCATGTCCTTGTACATAAGCAGTAATATTTTCCAGGGCCAGAATGGCCTTGTCTGCCGCTTCTCCTATCTTTTCCAGGGCCTGCTGGTCAGTCTTAACACCAGACCATCTTAACCTACGCATGTTATTGGATGGCGTAATCGTTGGGGGGACAAGTAGGTCACAGGGGTTTGGAGTAATTACGTTAGGTGTCCACCAATTATGTGAGACGCATAGCGGGTCGTGGTCGCTTTCTATCCTGGCTGTAACTACCATGTCACTGAGAGATGACCATATTGATATACTACAGATGACGTAGTCAATGCGACTTTTGCTTCGCCCGTTATTAAACGTCATGGCGGGAACACGGTCTGATTGGGTTCGGCCGTTCAGGGCTCGTAGCCCATGCTCCAAGCACATAGCGTTTAGACCGAAGATGTCAGCCGTCCACCGAGTTATCG
Source organism: Lissotriton vulgaris (assembly GCF_964263255.1). NCBI lineage: Eukaryota > Metazoa > Chordata > Amphibia > Caudata > Salamandridae > Lissotriton > Lissotriton vulgaris. The sequence continues at coordinate 999,488,221 of NC_141691.1, forward strand.
GTGGCGACTCTAGTGTGGGAATGTCCCAAAGCTTATCTTCCTCCGATCCCAGAGGAAAATCCCCAGTGATGAGAGGTTCGAATGTCCGATTCAAATCACCTGCAATTAGAATGTTTTTTCCTGCAGATTGGGTCTCAAGAAGTGTAAAAAGGCACATAAGAACCTCAGATCTACCTTTGCTGCCACCTCTAGCATAGATATTATAAATATCCATGGAGATGGGTAAATCACTGGTCAATCTGATAAGCTGGATATCTTTTTGGTCAAGTTCCACACATTTTACAGCAATTTTTAAAGACTGCCTAACCCATATAGTAAGGCCCCCCATCGGCCGCCCTTTAGGGCCCTTAATAGCAGGAACATGAAAATTCACATACCCCAATGCAAAAGTAGGCTCACACGCCCAAGTCTCTTGAAAAATACAGAGGTCATACTTGCTAATAAATTCAAACCAATCAGCGCTGTCCATTTTGGAAGATATTCCGGCCACGTTCCATGACAAAAGATTCCCTGAAATAGGTGTCATAAGAGTACCGGGGTTTGTAATATGCTTGTTTGACGTCCTACCCTCAGTAGCCTGGTTTGTGGTTATAACATTAGATAGCCCAGGTAAATCGGCAGTCAGAAGCCCCAGAGGGCTAGTTGTTGTTAGATTACAGGCTAAATCAGGTGTACTTTTGGCACAAAGAGGCACGGTAACAGAATTACAGGTGGATGGTTGTCAATCGCAATCGCTTAGGTTAGACAATGCAGAAAAACGATTTTCCAACCCCAAACCCCAGTCCACTGAAGCAACATCCTTTCTCCCCCTCTTAGTCACAATGTTCCATTTGGTTCTTAAAATACTTGAGTTTGGTCCGCTTCCCTTTCTAGGATAGAAGAAGTCCAAAGTCAATGGAACGATTGAAGTTGTTCGCCTTTGTGGTGGTAAGATATTTGGTAAGATGTTAGGCAAGACCCCAGGGTCAGAGAAATGGAGGACGACACACTCCCCTTTGAATTTTTTCACCCTGTCCCCGATCCACTGTACCCTTCTTGCTTTGACGAGCTCTTCAGAGAGTTGCTGCTTTCCCCAGGGAGTAATTACCATGTTGGTGGTTAACCATGATAAAGATTTGTTTCTTAGAGAAGATGTTGTTTCCCGTTCACCTTGAGCCAAGGGAGGAACATTGGCAAGGACAAGTACCAATGGGGATGCTTCAACCACAAGCTCGAAAGTCCCTTTTTCAGTAAATGGGTCTTCAACAGCAGGAGCAGGGATCGAGGTAATATGGGAATCACCAGGTAGAGTACTGTTACTTGGCATCAGGGGGTTTAATACAGGGGCAGGGATGAGACCACTAATAGCTGTGGTTACTGATTTGTTTAAAGATTCCTCTATCTTTGCAGAGAAATTTACCGGAAGTTCCCCTATCTCACCCATGGTTTTTTGTAATAGACCTTCCAGTCGGTTAACCTCAGAAGTTAACTTGTCTATTTTGCTAACCAGGGGTTTGACCACACCTTTAATTTTTGTGTCCATCAGAGCCAATAGTTTGTTAAATTGGGCATTTGAAAGTGTAACATACGCCTCATTAGTCAGGTCATGCTCCTCTTCCTCAGAGTGTTTCCTCGGGGGATTTGCTACTTTATTCTTAGCTGACCTGAGACATTCCCGTTTACCCAGGACGGGTGCTGGAGGGGAGGTAGAATGATCCTGACTAATAATTATATCAGACAGTACCTCATTGACGCTAAGGTCTTCAGTTCCAGCAACGGTACCACTGGGCTGTATAGTGATAGTATCCGGAAACAAGTCAGGTGTGGCACTATTAGTGCTATTGTTGATTAGAAGGCCAAAGGGATCGTCAGCCTCGATGTCAATAAAGGGAGATTGGATAGATGAATCTATTCCCAAAGATGCTCTTCTGTCGTTGTTAATTTTTTCCACTACTTGTACCAGATAGTTCTCAATAGAGTTACTAGGAGTGGTTAACTTTTTAGGAGGCATAATACACTTTGTACACAGCTGTAGTCAGAATAACTTACGTAGCAGCCTGCAGAGATGTGTTGTTATGCAGAGGCGTCAGTTCCAGATCAGCAAACCAAGAGACCAGGCCCAACCCAACCTTGGCCGACCTCGGACGGCCTCAGACGGCCCGCCCTTTGCCCGGGCTTAGCCCGGCGATGTCCCGCGCGCGTCCCGCGTTGCGGGAGATGCAGCGCCTTTTTAAAGCGCCTCCGTTCGCGTTTAGGGGGCGTGGCCAATGCGATTGCACCTGGAAGTTGTTGTGCCTGATTCCCCCCACTCTGCGGCTGCGCCTGATGGATTGCGGCGCCTGCGGCGGGGGGGAACGGCTACAGGGCAGAGAGTCACCAGCAAGTACCCCCGGTAAGCAGCGTTGAGGGGCCCAAGTCCAGGAGATAGCAGCGCCAGGAGGTATCAGCGCCAGGAAATGTCAAGCGTCAGCAAGGCAGGTTTCAGCGAGTCCGAAAAGCAACCCGCTCTCCAGCAGATGTAGCGCCTTTTTAAAGCGCCTCCGTTCGCGTTTAGGGGGCGTGGCCAATGCGATTGCACCTGGAAGTTGTTGTGCCTGATTCCCCCCACTCTGCGGCTGCGCCTGATGGATTGCGGCGCCTGCGGCGGGGGGGAACGGCTACAGGGCAGAGAGTCACCAGCAAGCACCCCCGGTAAGCAGCGTCGAGGGGCCCAAGTCCAGGAGATAGCAGCGCCAGGAGGTATCAGCGCCAGGAAATGTCAAGCGTCAGCAAGGCAGGTTTCAGCGAGTCCGAAAAGCAACCCGCTCTCCAGCAGATGTAGCGCCTTTTTAAAGCGCCTCCGTTCGCGTTTAGGGGGCGTGGCCAATGCGATTGCACCTGGAAGTTGTTGTGCCTGATTCCCCCCACTCTGCGGCTGCGCCTGATGGATTGCGGCGCCTGCGGCGGGGGGGAACGGCTACAGGGCAGAGAGTCACCAGAAAGCACTCCCGGTAAGCAGCGTCGAGGGGCCCAAGTCCAGGAGATAGCAGCGCCAGGAGGTATCAGCGCCAGGAAATGTCAAGCGTCAGCAAGGCAGGTTTCAGCGAGTCCGAAAAGCAACCCGCTCTCCAGCAGATGTAGCGCCTTTTTAAAGCGCCTCCGTTCGCGTTTAGGGGGCGTGGCCAATGCGATTGCACCTGGAAGTTGTTGTGCCTGATTCCCCCCACTCTGCGGCTGCGCCTGATGGATTGCGGCGCCTGCGGCGGGGGGGAACGGCTACAGGGCAGAGAGTCACCAGCAAGCACCCCCGGTAAGCAGCGTCAAGGGGCCCAAGTCCAGGAGATAGCAGCGCCAGGAGGTATCAGCGCCAGGAAATGTCAAGCATCAGCAAGGCAGGTTTCAGCGAGTCCGAAAAGCAACCCGCTCACCAGCAGATGTAGCGTCTTTTTAAAGCGCCTCCGTTCGCGTTTAGGGGGCGTGGCCAATGCGATTGCACCTGGAAGTTGTTGTGCCTGATTCCCCCCACTCTGCGGCTGCGCCTGATGGATTGCGGCGCCTGCGGCGGGGTGGAACGGCTACAGGGCAGAGAGTCACCAGCAAGCACCCCCGGTAAGCAGCGTCGAGGGGCCCAAGTCCAGGAGATAGCAGCGCCAGGAGGTATCAGCGCCAGGAAATGTCAAGCGTCAGCAAGGCAGGCTTCAGCGAGTCCGAAAAGCAAATAGTCATTTATATGGGTTTAGTGTCCAGCACCTTCCCTGAGTTTATACTTGGTGGAGTGGGAATAGTAATTTATATGGTTATAGTGTCTATCACCTTCTCTGAGTTTATACTTTGTGGAGTGGGAATAGTAATTTATATGGTTATAGTGTCCAGCACCTTCCCTGAGTTTATACTTGGTGGAATGGGAATAATAATTTATATGGTTATAGTGTCCAGCACCTTTCTTGAGTTTATACTTGGTGGAGTGGGAATAGTAATTTATATAGGCTGAATATCCATCACCTTCCCTGAGTTTATACTTGGTGGAGTGGGAATAGTAATTTATATGGTTATAGTGTCCCGCACCTTCCCTGAGTTTATACCTGGTGGAGTGGGAATAGTAATTTATATGGTTATAGTGTCCAGCACCTTCCCTGAGTTTATGCTTGGTGGAGTGGGAATAGTAATTTATATGGTTATAGTGTCTAGCACCTTCCCTGAGTTTATACTTGGTGGAGTGGGAATAGTAATTTATATGGTTATAGAGTCCAGCACCTTCCCTGAGTTTATACTTGGTGGAGTGGGAATAGTAATTTATATGGGTATAGTGTCCAGCACCTTCCCTGGGTTTATACTTGGTGGAGTGGGAATAGTAATTTATATGGTTATAGTGTCCAGCACCTTCCCTGAGTTTATACTTGGTGGAGTGGGAATAGTAATTTTTATGGGTTTAGTGTCCAGCACCTTCCCTGAGTTTATACCTGGTGGAGTGGGAATAGTAATTTATATGGTTATAGTGCCCAGCACCTTCCCTGAGTTTATGCTTGGTGGAGTGGGAATAGTAATTTATATGGTTATATTGTCCAGCACCTTCCCTGACTTTATACTTGGTGGAGTGGGAATAGTAATTTATATGGTTACAGTGTCCAGCACCTTCTCTGAGTTTATACTTGGAGTGGGAATAGTAATTTATATGGTTATAGTGTCCAACACCTTCCCTGAGTTTATACTTGGTGGAGTGGGAATAGTAATTTATATGGTTACAGTGTCCAGCACCTTCTCTGAGTTTATACTTGGAGTGGGAATAGTAATTTATATGGTTATAGTGTCCAGCACCTTCCCTGAGTTTATACCTGGTGGAGTGGGAATAGTAATTTATATGGTTATAGTGTCCAGCACCTTCCCTGAGTTTATGCTTGGTGGAGTGGGAATAGTAATTTATAAGGTTATATTGTCCAGCACCTTCCCTGACTTTATACTTGGTGGAGTGGGAATAGTAATTTATATGGTTACAGTGTCCAGCACCTTCTCTGAGTTTATACTTGGAGTGGGAATAGTAATTTATATGGTTATAGTGTCCAACACCTTCCCTGAGTTTATACTTGGTGGAGTGGGAATAGTAATTTATATGGGTTGAATATCCATCTCCTTCCCTGAGTTTTTACTTGGTGGAGTGGGAATAGTAATTTATATGGTTATAGTGTCCAGCACCTTTCCTGAGTTTATACTCTGTGGAATGGGAATAGTAATTTATATGGGTTTAGTGTCCAGAACCTTCCCTGAGTTTATACTTGGTGGAGTGGGAATAGTAATTTATATGGTTATAGTGTCCAGCACCTCCTCTGAGTTTATACTTGGTGGAATGGGAATAGTAATTTATATGGTTATAGTGTCCAGCACCTTCCCTGACTTTATACTTGGTGGAGTGGGAATAGTAATTTTTATGAGTTTAGTGTCCAGCACCTTCCCTGAGTTTATACTTGGTGGAGTGGGAATAGTAATTTATATGGTTATAGTGTCCAGCACCTTCCCTGACTTTATACTTGGTGGAGTGGGAATAGTAATTTATATGGTTATAGTGTCCAGCACCTTCCCTGAGTTTATACTTGGTGGAGTGGGAATATTATTTTATATAGTTATAGTTTCCAGCACCTTCCCTGAGTTTATACTTGGTGGAGTGGGAATAGTAATTTTATATGCGTTGAATATCCATCACCTTCCCTGAGTTTGTACTTGGTGGAGTGGGAATAGTAATTTATATGGTTATAGTGTCCAGCACCTTCTCTGAGTTTATACTTGGTGGCGTGGCAATAGTAATTTATATGGGTTTAGTGTCGAGCACCTTCCCTCAGTTTATACTTGGTGGAATGGGAATAGTAATTTATAGGGTTATAGTGTCCAGCACCTTCCCTGAGTTTATACTTGGTGGAGTTGGAATAGTAATGTATATGGTTATAGTATCCAGCACCATCCATGAGTTTATACTTGGTGGAGTGGGAATACTCAAAAAAACGAAATTCTTTATTTCAGCATGAATGCCATAAAAGAGTCACGACACAGATAATTACATTAAAATAAAACATTTTGTCAAGAAAAATTTAAATACATCAATAAAAATACATTTCTTAATACAAAAACATTGGAGCACAACCGATTCTAGGATACCAAGGATCCCCCTTAGTTACTAAGACTCATTCTGGTTCTAATCTTGTGGATATGTTTCATTGATAGTTTTTGTCCCTTAGGAAAAAAATTGAGTGTAAGAATCGACTAACACTAAATATTATTGTTTGGGTTGTGTTTGTTTTAAGTATTCTCAGGGCCTGGTTGCATGATCTCAAGCCCAACAATAGGCATAGTGGTTTGATCCATCTTCTTCTGGCCAATACATAGGCGGGGCAGAAAAAGAAGATGTGAAGCTCATTTTCAATCTGGTTACATTCACACATAGAACAAATTTCATCTACCACTAGGTGTGGAACATTAGGCCTCCTTGACCAACGTGCCAAAGTTGTTTTGATCAAAAGATTCCCATATCTTAATTTTAAAAATAGGGTTTTGGCAAGTGGGGGCTCTATCTCGTCAAGGAAGGTCTCAAATAGTGGCTCATCCTTGAAACTGAGAAAGTTAGTTACTAAAGTTCCAGCATCCGATACATTTGTTGCCATGTTAACCATGAAACTCCAAAAGGCCCTTTTTGCAATTAATTTTGGGTTAGACGGTAGATGTTCGGGGTGCCCCCAAAAATGTTTTAAGCCTATTTTAATGAGCCAAATTTTAACATGTTTTAACCACGGGATGGTTTTTGAGTTATCCAGCCCCATAATCTCTTTTAGACCGTCTCTATAGTCATGCAATTCAGGCACCCGCCACAACCTGACCCATAACATCAGTGGGCGAATTATAGTGTAATGGTCAGTTCTTTTGACATTTAAATCCAGTTGAAGGGGCACTAGAGGAGTGCCTCTTGGGGCCCTTGCTAGGCTTCTCATAAAGTTATTATCCAAGATGCAGAAGGTATCCTTTGACCCGGGACCCCAGATTTCTGCACCATATAGCGCTGCTGGTTGGCCTTGAATTTAAAAAGCTCTACTACCGGAGACACAGCTTTACTAGTACTCAAACTTTGTTTCCTAAGAATTGGCTTTACATTCTGAGTGAATGCAAGCTTACTTTTTTCCATTTGGGCTCTCCAGGAAAAGTTAGAGTCTAAAGTAACCCCTAAGTATGAAAAATGTGGGACCGATTCTAGTTTATCACCATTCAGTGTTAAACAGCCTTTGTTAATTTTTGGTGGATTGCGGGCCATACATTTTGTTTTTCCCATTTATTTCCAGTCCTTTCTTACTACAGTATTCGCTAAAAGAATTACGTAGTGCCTGGAGACCTTTCTTAGTTTGGGAAATCAGAATAGTGTCATCTGCAAATAATAATGATGTTACCCTTTCTCCATTCAGTTTAGGTGAATCCTTTATACATCCCTCTAGATGTGTAGGGATGTCATTCACAAAAAGGGAGAAAAGTGTGGGGGCCAATACACAGCCTTGGCGAACGCCACGCTCGATGGGAATTTTTTGGGTCAGTTCCCCACTTGGACCCCATCGAATTTTCGCAAAGTTCCCTTCGTGCAGCTCTTTTATCTGAACCAATAGGCTATTTGGCAACCCTATTACACTCAATGTTTTCCATAAAAGGTTGTGTGGCACTAAATCAAACGCTGCTCTCAGGTCGACGAAAGCAACGTATAAATGCCCCTATTTGATATGTACATATTTCCAGTAAAGGCAACAGAATCTGAATATCTGATCTATTGCGCTTACTTTATATCGGAAACCAGCTTGGAATTTGGTTAAGATTGCATTCTCCTCCATCCAGACACTAACACGAGTTAAGATATGTCGTGCATAGATTTTCTGGAGAATGTCCATCAGGCTGATTGGCAGGTAATTAGAAGGGTCCATCCGATCCCCTTTTTTAAAAATTAAAACAATTTCTGCTCCCCTCCAACTTTCAGGGAAATCTAAGCTAAGGGATAACTTGTTGCACAGGTAATTTATATATGGTGCCCATACTTTTAGATCGTTTTTAAATAAGTCCCCAGGGATCTTATCTAAGCCTGGAGCTTTACCAGTCTTTACTAGGTTAATTGCCAGCTCGGTTTCGCCTAGTGTAAAGTCCAGGCAATCGGTGGGGTGTTCAAAGCATGGGGCATACTCAAAAAAACTAAATTCTTTATTTCGGCATGAATGCCATAAAAGAGTCACAACACAGATAATTACATTAAAATAAAACATTTTGTCAAGAAAAATTTAAATACATCAATAAAAATACATTTCTTAATACAAAAACATTGGAGCACAACCGATTCTAGGATACCAAGGATCCCCCTTAGTTACTAAGACTCATTCTGGTTCTAATCTTGTGGATATGTTTCATTGATAGTTTTTGTCCCTTAGGAAAAAAATTGAGTGTAAGAATCGACTAACACTAAATATTATTGTTTGGGTTGTGTTTGTTTTAAGTATTCTCAGGGCCTGGTTGCATGATCTCAAGCCCAACAATAGGCATAGTGGTTTGATCCATCTTCTTCTGGCCAATACATAGGCGGGGCAGAAAAAGAAGATGTGAAGCTCATTTTCAATCTGGTTACATTCACACATAGAACAAATTTCATCTACCACTAGGTGTGGAACATTAGGCCTCCTTGACCAACGTGCCAAAGTTGTTTTGATCAAAAGATTCCCATATCTTAATTTTAAAAATAGGGTTTTGGCAAGTGGGGGCTCTATCTCGTCAAGGAAGGTCTCAAATAGTGGCTCATCCTTGAAACTGAGAAAGTTAGTTACTAAAGTTCCAGCATCCAATACATTTGTTGCCATGTTAACCATGAAACTCCAAAAGGCCATTTTTACAATTAATTTTGGGTTAGACGGTAGATGTTCGGGGTGCCCCCAAAAATGTTTTAAGCCTATTTTAATGAGCCAAATTTTAACATGTTTTAACCACGGGATGGTTTTTGAGTTATCCAGCCCCATAATCTCTTTTAGACCGTCTCTATAGTCATGCAATTCAGGCACCCGCCACAACCTGACCCATAACATCAGTGGGCGAATTATAGTGTAATGGTCAGTTCTTTTGACATTTAAATCCAGTTGAAGGGGCACTAGAGGAGTGCCTCTTGGGGCCCTTACTAGGCTTCTCATAAAGTTATTATCCAAGACGCAGAAGGTATCCTTTGACCCGGGACCCCAGATTTCTGCACCATATAGCGCTGCTGGTTGGCCTTGAATTTAAAAAGCTCTACTACCGGAGACACAGCTTTACTAGTACTCAAACTTTGTTTCCTAAGAATTGGCTTTACATTCTGAGTGAATGCAAGCTTAATTTTTTCCATTTGGGCTCTCCAGGAAAAGTTAGAGTCTAAAGTAACCCCTAAGTATGAAAAATGTGGGACCGATTCTAGTTTATCACCATTCAGTGTTAAACAGCCTTTGTTAATTTTTGGTGGATTGCGGGCCATACATTTTGTCTTTTTCCCATTTATTTCCAGTCCTTTCTTACTACAGTATTCACTAAAAGAATTACATAGTGCCTGGAGACCTTTCTTAGTTTGGGAAATCAGAATAGTGTCATCTGCAAATAATAATGATGTTACCCTTTCTCCATTCAGTTTAGGTGTTTCCTTTATACATCCCTCTAGATGTGTAGGGATGTCATTCACAAAAAGGGAGAAAAGTGTGGGGGCCAATACACAGCCTTGGCGAACGCCACGCTCGATGGGAATTTTTTGGGTCAGTTCCCCACTTGGACCCCATCGAATTTTCGCAAAGTTCCCTTCGTGCAGCTCTTTTATCTGAACCAATAGGCTATTTGGCAACCCTATTACACTCAATGTTTTCCATAAAAGGTTGTGTGGCACTAAATCTAACGCTGCTCTCAGGTCGACGAAAGCAACGTATAAATGCCCCTATTTGATATGTACATATTTCCAGTAAAGGCAACAGAATCTGAATATCTGATCTATTGCGCTTACTTTAAATCGGAAACCAGCTTGGAATTTGGTTAAGATTGCATTCTCCTCCATCCAGACACTAACACGAGTTAAGATATGTCGTGCGTAGATTTTCTGGAGAATGTCCATCAGGCTGATTGGCAGGTAATTCGAAGGGTCCATCCGATCCCCTTTTTTAAAAATTAAAACAATTTCTGCTCCCCTCCAACTTTCAGGGAAATCTAAGCTAAGGGATAACTTGTTGCACAGGTAATTTATATATGGTGCCCATACTTTTAGATCGTTTTTAAATAAGTCCCCAGGGATCTTATCTAAGCCTGGAGCTTTACCAGTCTTTACTAGGTTAATTGCCAGCTCGGTTTCGCCTAGTGTAAAGTCCAGGCAATCGGTGGGGTGTTCAAAGCATGGGGCATCCACATCAAATTGAGCATCGTCATACTTTTTTTTAGAGGTTAGTGAAAAGGTTAACCCATGTTAACTCGTCCAAATAGACGTCCTTAACCACTCTCCCTACATGGTTCCCATTAGCAACTAACCTCCAAAAACCTACGCTATCATTTGATTTAACAGCTAACAGCATGTCTGCCCATTTTTCTTCTTCCCAGGCTTTTTTTGAAGCCTTTTGTACTGTCATAATTATTACTTGCTATTTTTATATCAAGTAGTGACTTAGATTCAATAGCTAGTATAAGCGCCCCTTTAGATTCCCTGCAGATTCTGTCATACCATGGTTTACTATGGGACAGATTCTGTATCTTTTGTTGGTTTTTCTTGGGCATTTTAGTAACTAGCATTTTTAGATCCATAATTTTTTTTGTGGTGACATAAAATGAGTAGAATTTTCCTCATCTACCATGGAACCTATGTATGAACCAAAGGTCCCTGCAAAAAGTGCGTATATGTCAGCGAGAATATCGCCGTGGTCCAATATAAATGGCCATTTGAGTACTCGTCTGTTGTTGCTAATGTGTATCTCAACGTTATCTCCATTGTTTGCATCTGCTGGTAACGGACGCACTACTCCCTGGAACAGAGAAGCTTCTATTGAAAGGCTCAGGGGAAAGTGATCACTTTCTAGCCTATCTTTTACCTCAAAATCTAGGATGCTCGACCAGATAGGAGTAGAAATAATCACAAAATCTAAATTGCTTTTGTAATTATTTCTGCTAAAGGTTGGTCTTCTCAAACTATCTGACGAAAACCGTCCATTGCAGGCCCTGAGACTGTGCTCCGCACATAGTTTCATTATTTGGACTGCCAAAACCGAACATTTAACCGGTTTGACATTCTCCAATGCTGGAATGTTGTTAGCTTGGTCCTCATCTTCGAAAATGTCACTGAGCCCCAGGACTGGTTCATAGTTACAGTTTAGATCACCAGCCAGAATAACGTATTCCTCTTTACCATCTAATCTGCTTAAAAAAGAATCCAGTTTTGCTAGGGTGGGTGATTCTTTAGATATAGTTGCTGGTCTATTGTAGACATTTATTAGAAGGAATTTTTTCCCTTCACATGTGGTAATTTTTAACGCTAATATGTCAGAAGAGTTTGCGTCTACCACCTCAGTCTGAATCCTCAAGTTTACTTTCACCCAGATTATTAGACCACCCGATGGCCTTCCACTTTTAAATGGACTGGCACCTATTCCAAAAGACTTAAACCCTAGCCTATGTGGTGTTACCACCGCCCAGGTTTCCTGTGGCAGACAAAAATCATTGGTATCAATGAATCTTGCCCATTCGGGGTCCCTTAAATTTTTAGAGTCTCCGGCTATATTCCAAGACACTGATTTTAGTGGCTCCACCATTTCGATTGGGGTCTCAGATTGGGCCACAAATGTTGTTTCCTCAATTGTTGACATTCGTGTCGGCATATCTTCTGCTACTCCTAGTGCAATAGGGTCTCTTCTGCTCTCCCCCTGAAGACTTTCATCCCTCACTACCATATTGGCTAATGATAAATTGACTGCAATCGGACACCCTGGAATAAATCCAGTGACTTGAACAAGATAATGACCCAAGGTTCCCTGGTCTCCGAGATCGTTAGGGGGTACCATTGGGGCCAGGCTATGTTGTGAACAACCTTCCCCATGGAAGGTTAGGGGACCTGAGTGATCATCACACCCCATGGACCTCTGGATATTGTCAATCAGTCTCGGGGCTTCCGCTTCTGTTATTCCAATCGGAATTCTCAAACTTATAACAGTGGTTAAGAGGTTGGCCCCAGGAATCCCCATCATTTCAGCTCCATTCTCAATGCCCTCCATACTGAGAGTATGTGTTCCACTTCCCTCATCCCCTGAACTCAAAAAACATCAATCACAGTCATCTAGGTCGTTAAATATGTCAAACCTATTTGTAGTCTCCAATGGCGTAAATGGTTTTAGATGGTCCATTCTCCTGTTGGTGGTAATATTGGACCTAGTTGGTACAAAATTCCACCCATAGGGATCAGGGACTGACATGGAATAGGGCCCATATGGAGGGTTCCTGACATTTTGTATGATTGGAGGGTAGATGTTAGAGTAAGCTTGTGTTTGCATGTGTGGGGGGGTTGGTGCTGAGGTGGGAACACCACTGATCTTGGATAAAATTAAGTCAGTGGTCGGGGAATAATGCGGTTGTTGGCATTACCTGGGGGCCAGTTTAATATAAAATGAACAGCATTTTGATCTCTAAAGTTTACTACCACCACGTCACCCTCAATATCCTTGGGTCTGACCCCCAACCACTGAAGGCGGCGGATGTGTACAATTTCGGCGCTGATGTTGCTTGAAATTGGCCTATTAAACTCAGCCAATGCATGATCTTATTCTTCAGTTGGGCAAATCCCTCCCGCTTGTTCTCTTCCAACTCAGGCACCCCTGTAAGGACTACCACGAAAGGCACTGCTTCCGGTGGGAGTTCTGGAAGGGGGGCCTGATTAGGTCTCCCCCAAGTATGCCTAGTACTTTCCGCCTCCCTTGTTGGTCTCCCCAGTGATGCTTTACCCAGGCCCTTAGGTGGTCTGCTGGCTAAAGTAGCTGGATTCTGGTCGGGTTTGCTTGTCGGTAAATTAGGAGGTGGATTAGTCTGTTTGTTATTTTTATTAATGGGGAGTTTCAGGGTAGTCGGATTCATGTTCGATACAGGGATCGAGGCAGATGTAGTAGGTTGGGTAGGCAGTGAAATGATTTGCGTTGCATTATTTGCAGCTGTCTTGATAGAGGCTTCCTTTCTTCCTAATTCCTGCTCTATTTTCCCTAGTCTTTCTTCCACCTTATTCAATTTCTCTATAATTGCTAGGGAATAGTTTCTAAGTAAGCATTTGATGCTATCCAAAGTAACAACATTATGGGCCACTTGAGGCACAATATCAGCTGGGGAGATATCAATGCTAGCCTCTGTATCTATATGCATGGTAGTTGAGGGTAGTGGCGTTATATTTGTTACCTCGATGCAACTGTTGGGGCCTTATCACTCCCAATGGTAGTCTTTGCCTTTTTGCCAAAGTCAGAGTGACTCAGCTTTTTTTGGTAAAGTTCCCCCCTTTTCCGCCTTTTTTTGTTAGGGGGTGGGCCATACATTTTAGGCGGCGGCGTGATTTTTTATGCCCTGTTTCGTAATATTTTTCCTGGCATAGGTGCAGGTGTAATCAGTGCCTCAGTTATGATGGGAATGCTAGTGTGGTTAGTAGGCAAAAGACCATTTCTAGTTATCGTAGGGCAAGTACTAGGTGTCAGCGGACAGTCTCTAAATACAAGAGGCAGGCTGTCCAACAAAAGAGCACTTTCATTGCCGTTTTGGCTCCTTTCATTAGTGGCAGCAGCAGGTAAGGATGACTGAGTCAATAACCTATTCTTCATACTTTCTACAGAACGGCGGCGTTCCGCTCGCCGTTCTGCTAAAGCAATTTCCTTGTGGACATCAGCAGCAGTCTTAGTGAAATAATTGTCCAGAGTTCCATTAAGCATGCCCCCTAACTTGTCCGACATAGCAAGGTCTGTGCTTAGCGGTAGCTCTGACATTTGTAAGAGGCAATCAACTATATATAATGGAGCAGGGTAGACTTACTCAATACGAACGCAGGAATAGATTCGGCCAGGGAGTTGGGCCCTGTCCAGTCTCCTCGGGCCTCTGAGGGCCACAGAGGGCCCGCCCTTTGCCCGGGCTTAGCCCCGGGCGCGTCCCGCGAGCGCAGGAAATAGTGGTTAAAATATAGGAGCTGGGGGCGGGGAAGAGACACCAGGTGCGCTGGATGGTAAAGCGCAAAGCACCCTGGGTCTCGCAGTCCCTGCCCCGACAGCTACGGCGATGTCCTCCTCAGGGTCCTCGGGGAACAAGCTCCAGGTAGGGCAGGTCGGTTGGAGAAAGCAACCAGTGTCCAGGCACGAGCACTTTGCCAGCAGCAATTGATTTCCTGATCACGGCAGTCATTTTTATGGGTTTACTGTCTAGTACAGTTTCTGAGTTTAAAGTGGTGAAGTGGGAATAGGAAAAGATATATAGAAAATTATTTTTTGTGCTAGAATACTACAAGAATTATTTGTATAAAAATATAAAAACTATAGTAGTAAATCTAATTAATGTTAATTTACTAATAAATTGATACATAAATCCTAATAATTATGAAATTTCAAAAATTATCTCAAAATATTAAAAATATTATTTAGTTATTTTTTTTATAATAAAAAAATAGACACACACAGGGTTAAATGGAACAATTGAAATACAGTTTATTGAAATGGAAAAACAAATGGGAAGTAGAAAAAATAATGTTATTAGCAGTATAAATTAATAAGTAGATGCTGTTTATGATCACAAAAAATATAGCAAGTCAATATATACATTAATTTAAAAAAATCAATTGGATTTAAATAATGTTTATGTTATTCACATTTATTTTAACTGTAAATTTTAAAAACAAACATAATAACATAGTGTACATTTTATTTCATAACAATTATTTTAATCACATACAAAATAGAAATATTTTAATAAACATGTTGAAAATAATCGTTGTATTTGTTGTACATATATTATTTCATCTTTTAAAGTAGAAAACATTGATAGATACATATTTATAAAGTTTTTACCATAGTAACATTTTTGTGGGTTAATTTAGAAATGAATAAAATTAATATATTAATTTTTACATAGGTTAACAAATCAGAATATATTTAAAACATATGTAATTGTCAAAATAACATTAACATATTTATAAACAATGTTTAACACAAAGTTACATATAGAAGTAATTTTTACTTTTAAAATCATTATAAAGTGTACTTATAAATAATAATTTCTTTTTAACAGTTAGTTAAATAACTGTGCAAATATTTATTTTAAACAAAGGATATTTTATAAATATTAAAAAAAATATTCATCAGTAACAACATATAATGTAAGGCTATTTTTTAATTTTAAAGTGTTGAAAAATAGAAATTAAATAGCCTTTTCACATATACAGGGACTATTTTTTTACAGCGTAATGGTATTTTGGCTCATTTGGTGCAGGAACAGGTCACGGTTGGATGCTGCTTCGCGTTGGAGAGGGTATGTTTGTTTTCAGTATATTTTATAAGTTAATGAAGTTATTTTAAGTGTATGTGTGGTGGGTTTAGGTTTAGTTAGATAGTATTATCTATCCTAGATTGTGTTTTAGGTGTTAGTTAGAGTGTACGATATTTAGTTTTTACCGCATTTCAGTTGTAGGTGTGTGAGGTATGCTAATATGCTTTAATGTTTGTAATGGATATGTTTAGAGCATAAATATGTGTTTTTATAGGATGTATGACGATACATCGCTAACCTCCACAACGCCAACAATGACCTCGTCGTTTTTACCTCGCAAAAGGCATCACATCGCACGCATTCAGTGCGCATGCTGTCACCACGCTATTGTAGTGTGTCTGCCGCTTTAGGCAAATACATCGCAGTTCATCACATCGCATACTTTAAAACCGTTTTTCCGAAACTGTTTATTATAGTATCTGGGGCGATTTGTATTGACCTACCTGGTCGTGACCTGCTCTTTGTCCATGCCATCTGTCACCGCAGCACGCGTTGGATCTGTCACCTTTGTATTGCATCTGTCACCTTCTGTGGCTATGTTATGAGGTCATAGTGCAGCATAGCATAAAATATCCAAGCTTCTGAGTGTTCGTGACCCCCGCAAAAAATGTATTTTCAATCTGCCATGTCATCTTGCATCAGCCTCTATTAGGAACTCATTTGTATTTGAGCAAGTAATAATTATCTTTAGTTTAAAAGTAACTTATTTCTCAAAGTGTAACCATATGTGCGTAAAATAAATCATATCCAATACAACTGATCATTGCAGGCATCTGTCATCTCCGGTGTTCCTGCCCCTCCCCCCATCTTGCATCAGTCATAATGCGCATCTGTCATCTGCACGCATTAGCCAGCCTTTTATAAGATTTCATCCCTCTGGCCGGTGGGTATGGTATGACGTCACTGCATAGTGTCATATTCCATCTCCCATGTCATCGCAGCACACGCATCTTGCATCAGTCATAATGCGCATCATAATAATTGTAATACAGTGCAAGTGTTCAATGCGCATCTGTCATCTGCATGCATCAATATTTTTCCTTCAATACAAGTGATCGGCATCTGAATCTGCATCTGTCATCTTCATCATCGCACCCGCATCTTACATCAGTGATAATGCAATGGCAGTGCGTGAAAACACAATAGTTGAAATGGGTGTTTCCCCTCACCGAAGTGCATCTGCACTATTTACTAGGATGTGTTCATTAAAATCAGCCTCATTAGGTGCGTCACATAAGTGCGGTTACCAGGGTGCGTTTATAAAATACACCTTTGTAGCGCGACCAATGCATCCATCCATCCATCCACCCATCCATACATCCATCCATGCACCCATCAACCCACACATCATGCATCTATCCATCCACCCACCACACACACATCATACGGTCTTAGCATCTCATATTTACGTAGCCAGTTTGCATGAGGCCTGTAAAGCTGGTTGTCGAGGACAAAGAGTTGGAAGATAAGGTGATAGCAGTGAGCCTTCATACGTGACTTTACAGAAGAGGTAGAAAGTGCAGCAAACTTGTTTGCAGTTGCCATTGATTTTGAGCTGTCAGTACACTAGAAAGATTTTAAGCTGAATTAGGGGGCTTGTCTGCATTTTGCACAGCATCTGCACTTTTTGTTTGCGATGCTCTGCTGACAAGGAAAAGTTGTCTCTGACTTCCAACCAGCAGGGCCTTTCTTTAGATTGTAGCCCGTTTCGGTTGCGTTGGTGTTTGCCGGTGAATAAAAAATGGGTGGCACTTGGGAAGTTAGGCAAATTATTTTGGCGTGATACACATTTGCACTGGGCTGCTGCCATTAACATCGCATGCGTTGTAATTGCATGCGATGTTAATGCCATCGCGCCGTTGTAGCATGCGTAGTAAAAGCATGCGATGTCAACGAACCTGCGATGAAAAAGTTGCGGTGCGATGGCACCGCGATGTATTGACATCAATGTCATGGGTGTTTCCCGTTTTTATATCTGTATGGGTGTATTTGTGTGGGTGGGTATGTATATTTCTATTTTTCAGGTTATCGTCGCGGTTTAATGTTTTGGAGGAGGTCATTTTTTAAAAAAAAGTTGTGTGACGAGTATTATATACTCTTATTTTACCACACATAATTTGTTTCTCGGGTTTTCCAGGAGCGTTTTTTTTTTTAATTACTATTTTCGAGTTTTGAAGGGTACATCCTGTGGATTACATTGGAGCGGAGTCGCCATGGATTTGCTTGTATTTTTCCATTTTGTTTGGGCTTCCTTGGATTGTATGGATATTTTTAAAGCTTTGGTATGGATTGTTTGACATTGGATTACTTTTCAAGCAGCAACGGAAATGTAAGTATTTAATTAAAATGTTTTTGGGTGGGAAAACTGTTTTAATTTGTTATATTGTTATGTTATCTGTAACATTTGGTAAATAAATTATCATCATACATTTAATATATGTTTTTACGATGTATTTGATAATTTAATTACAATTTGTTAGATATAAGAAATGTAGGAATTGTTATATTTAGAAGTGGCTAATGTATCATGTATATTTATGTTATATTTTATAGAATAGTTTTAGCTATCATTGAGAGATATTCCAGTCCTTTGCTAGTTGGATAGAGGGTAACTTGGCTATGGAGTGGGTTATACATTTTTTTAGTTTCTTTGCTTAAAAATGTTAGGGTTACGGATTGCTCCATTCGGAGCTCTTGGTAACTCTGCTCTTTTTGTAAAAATTGTATTAATTTGTGAAGGGTAGGTGTCCCTCTGCCTGTAGTTGATTGGAAGGCATTATGCCATCCATCAACTGCATTGTTGGTTTTAGCTTCTTTGTTTAGTGTGCTAAGGTAGACATTCCACCAGGGTATTTGATATTTTGGTTGTCTTCTATGGCCAGATCTGTGTAGCCTTCCTACCCATGTATCCTCGAAGTAGTCAAGCATAGGGCTTAGTCTTTCTTCGTTTCTTTTATAGTAGGGGCATTCTATTAATAAGTTATAGTGTTCTGCAACATCTGTCACAGGCACATAGGCTAGGGAAATTAGTTTTTTGATTTGATAAGCAAAGGTGCTGTCTGTGGCATATTGGACTGTTGATTTTTGTAGGTGTCCCCATATACATTGATTGAAATGATAATAGCAACCTTGTATTGCTGTGTGTGGGTATGTTTTAAGGATGCTGTTTATCATTGCTTTCTCAAAGTCAATGATTATTCTTTGGGGAAAATAGTCATTAGTATGTTGTTTGATTTGGGTTAGTATTTCCTGATAGGTAGATTGCTGTTTGTTTGGTAGGAGGGCATATAGGAAGGGAATATTTGCGTTTTGTAAATGACCGTGGATAGTGTACATTTGGTAAAAAGGTTTAGGACATACTGAAAAAGTACAGTCCATCATCCAAGTTTGGCATTGGTTTAGTTTAGTCATGTTGTTTGCTGTGGCAAACAGAATAACTCTTTTATCTTTAGAATTGTTGTCATATAGTATAAATGGTTCTTTACTGTGAGTTACAGAGAGTTCAGGGGGAATTTGCACTTGTTCGAAAGTTGTTGGTGTGGGAGGAGTAGTTGATGTAGCTCTTTTTTGTCTAGCTATAGTTCTTTTAGGGGATTCTATAGATGGTAGTTGGCTAGAAGCATGTTGGGGCAGTACACTTAAATATTGTTTCAAAATAGCAGTTGTTGGTTGATCAGTACTAGTACTAGCTTCTTTGAGAGAATCAAGCATTTCTCTAATCTCTATTTCAGTTACATTGGGTGGGTGATTATGTTCCTTAGTATAAGTAACAGTGGTGTCCTGAGTGATAGCTCTACCATAACATTTGCTAGAACAGTTTTTTGTGCACTTCCAAAAAACGTTCATATCTTTCTGTTTCTCTTGAGTGTAAACATATCCCATATAACATAGAAGCATTTTCCCTTTTTGAGAATAAATACATTTTGCTCCTTCAGTCATGCTTGGCTTTTTGGTGCTAGGAGAAATAAAAATTTGAATATTAGGAAAGTTTTTAAATCATGTATGTTGTATTCTAATAACACAATTTGGCACATTTATTATTTACCTGTATATTTCTATGTTGATTTCAGGTGTTGCTTTTCTTCAAACTGTTCTATTCAGGTGTTGCTTTTCTTCAAACTGTTCTTTTCTGTGTGTTTCTTTTGTGCCTGTGGAGATTGAGAAAATGTGTTTTTAAAGCAGTTGAGTTTCTTTGGTTGTGCTCTG
Source organism: Lissotriton vulgaris (assembly GCF_964263255.1). Classification (NCBI taxonomy): domain Eukaryota; kingdom Metazoa; phylum Chordata; class Amphibia; order Caudata; family Salamandridae; genus Lissotriton; species Lissotriton vulgaris. Next base: position 999,507,928 of record NC_141691.1, read on the forward strand.
CTAGCTAGTTTGTACTTTGTTACCTATCTATTAAGGTTTTATCATGTTTTAAATTATATACTTACTTTTTATATTGTTTCTTAGAAGTGCAGATGTTGTGTAGGTCTTCTTTATTTTCTTTTCCTCTGTAGAAAATAGAGTAGAAGTAAATGATATGTTTTAGCTATTTGTTTTTTAAATACAGGTTTGAGCATTTAGAGTTAGGTTTTGGATATATGTAAAGGTGGTAGTACTTACTTTAGATAGGTCTAGTTGGTTTTCTGTTGAAGTCAATCAGTTTTCTTTCATCAATCCTGCAGAGTTTCCCCTTCCTTTTGTTTGGAGATTTTGACTGCAATTTTAGCTGGTTTTAATCTTGTTTTTATAGCATTAGTTTAATTGTTTCTGAAAGTTTATTGGTTGTTCAAATTGATAGCTAATTCCTATTTGTGTATTTAAATTTATTTAAATTTTATGCTAATTAGTTTCCTTATATGGGTGACGCCAAATACTATTTTTTTAATGTGTAAGGGACTTTTTTTCTATAGGTAATGCCTTTTTTTCCATTGAAAGTGCAAGAAGCTTTATAATGTGCGGTAAGAAATGTTTTATAATTTGCAAAAGTTGTTTATGTGTTGTAAAATGTTTGTTTTATGTAAATGTTTATTTTTAACACTTTGCAATATTTATTGTGTGTTGTATATATTTTATAAAAGAGCTTATGGTTATTTGTGATGAATATAATAATTATATTTCATTACAAAGTGCATTATTTACGTTTATTGAAAATTCGATAATGTTTCAATGACAATATATATTTGCATTCTATATTTTTGTGTTTGATATTTTGGCCATGTTTCACGTTAAGATGTGAAAATTGATGTTTTTAAATGCGATAATTTTGTTGGTCGATATAGTTGTAGCCGATATTTATTTTTAATGATATTCTGGTTTCAATATTTTTGTGTTTTCTTGTTTAAGTATTGGGAGTCGATATTTTTGTAGTCGATAATTTGTCACCGATATTTTGTCTAGTCGATATTCGGTCATTCGAGGTTATGTCAGTGATTCCAGATGCTCATGCAGCAGCGTAATCAAGGTGCCCGTAGGGCAGGGCCATGGCTTGGAATAGCAAGTAAGGTCTATCTTTTTCAGGGGCTGCACAAGTCTCTCGGAGCAAGCGTGAGTCCGCACCGCATGCAGGGGATTTGAGGTATGGGCGGTGCACGCTGGGGGGGTGGAGGTGTTCAGGCCCATCACCAGAACACAGGAGGGTTTCACAGGAGCGCGCAGGGAAGTGATGCAGGGGAATGGACACGGGTTGCATGTGGGGGGTTACAACAAATCATTTTTCTCATCCCCGCACACAGAGGCCCTCTGAAGCGTCATCAAAGTATATGTCAGCACAAGACCTACTAGTCAACCAACAGTATAAGTAATTGGAGACAGGGTGGAAGGGGCCCAGCGACAGTGGGTGGCAGGAATACAGTGTGGTTCGTGCCTTGAGATGTCGAGAGGTGCAGGGTTGTCTTACACTTCTATTTTTCTCCCCCAGATTCTGCCATTGGCCACAGGCGCGAAGTGCGGCATGGATAGCTACCCCCCCCCCCCTTCTCGCAGACGTCCCAGGTGTAGGAAACTAAGCCAGGCACCTCCTAGGATGCACAATTGACAGCCTTCATCCAGCTGGCTAAGACCAAGGGATTAGCATGGACCCCGGAACTCTTGAAGGCTAACAATCCTGAGGAGTCTGATATCGCCAGCAAGGTTCCTACCCCTGAGCAGGAGACTCGTGCAAAAGCAGGCCATACTAGGTCCAAGCGAGTACGCAGACCCACCATTAAGGACTTCCTGGCAGATCAGCTGCCTTCCAGGACTAGAGCTGTGGCCACACCTCGAGGGGCCACTCCCCCATTGGCCTCCCCCCGTCCCCGGCACCATGGCCGGCAGCCCTGCTGGACAGCAATGCGGCCCTTGGAAACGTAGCCACAAGGGAGGACTTGGGTAAGCTTATGGACACAATAAACACCTTTTTGGTTGAATTCAGAGCAGGTGTGCCAGGGACGAGCTCCCCGCACCGGGGCGTCACAAACACGGAGGAGGGAGGGGCTTTGGCAGCTGGTAGTGTGTGGGCGCAACAGGGAAACGGGTCAATGGGCGGCAATAGCTGCGGTAGCTCTAGAAGTAGCCAGAATGGGGGCGGGGACAAATGGAACCAGTATAGCAGCAGGTGCATCGGGGGGACACCAGTGCAGCAGGGTTTGCCAGGCCTCCCACCAACACTACCGGCGCAGAATCAGCAGTAAGCATGGGGGCGTGTCAGCCACCACAGGAGGGGTACCCCTCACCACCGGGGCTTCTTCCGCCAGTCCCCTGGCCGTCCCTGGGTTCCCAATGACAGTACCGCCGCCATCTCCAACAATGCAGCTACCCTTAACAGTTCCCCTCCCGCAGTTGAACACACTGCCAGCAACCCCCGTCCTGTCACCAACGCCCGCTACTGTCAGGATGCTGCTCCCTGTCTTGGGAGGTGCCGCAGGCAGTCAAAGAAGCAATCTGGTGGCCCAAATTCATAGACATGTTTTCCCTGCTTATGCTAGGCCAGGAGGGCCCGGACTCAAGAAGGGTTGGGGGAAAAGACAAGGACAAGAAAGTAAAGTATCAGTCTTGGCCAGAAAAGACCATTGATAACTGGCTCAAGGCTTTCTCTATCTTATCCTCTGTAATTATGGAAAGGTTCCCAGGGTTAGTTCAAGGCTTGGTGCAATACTCCAGGTTGATCCAAAGCTAAGCCCAGAAGTGGTGGGAGAGGGTTGGTTGCACTACGACAGGGTCTTCAGGAATTAAATGTCCAGATGCCCTGAGATGGGGTGGATCCAGAGAGAGGTTCAACTATGGATGGACCATATGGGATCTCGCACACTGTAGAGCGTAGGTCCACAGTCCAAAGCACAGGTGGGGTCCTACACAGGCAAGGGTTCCTTTCAGTTAGGCACACGAGTTTTCAGGTCGCCCTTTCGGGGATACAAAAGGGGGGCCAGAGGGGGGCTTCAGGAGGTCACCCCCGGGGACTTGTCACCTTTTCAACACCAGTTCATGCACTTGGGGGAAAACATGCAAGTTCATTCTTGCCTGCAGCAAATGTGGTGGGCCACACCTTGAGGCGTCTTGCCACGCAAAGCAGGAGCGTCGGCCTGCTGGCACTGTCAGGCAAGACAGCTGAGGTGTCCATGGATGAAGAAAAATCTCAAGCCTCCCTCTCCCTGACCACCATGCACAGCGCGTCACCTGGCTCTGTGACCACACCAGTCAAGACCACAAGTCCCCCCATTGCTCCATGTCTCTGTTCTATGTGCACAGTCAAGTGCCCATCTCCAGTGATCCTCACCAACATTGCACCCCTCCTCATGCGATACCCCAACAGAGAGGACAGTTTGTTGCTTCTGGTTGGCTTATCAAAGGTTTCAAGATCCCTTATGTGGGCCCCCCTGGTAAGCAGGAAGGCCGACAACCTCAAATCTGCAAGGGAACAACGAGGAGTGGTTCAAGCCAAGGTAGCAAAGGAGTTGGCATTAGGGAGAGTGGCGGGCCCCTTTTTTGCGACCCCCTTTGGACAATTTCATAGTCTCACCCCTGGGGGTGGTGCCCAAGAAAGAACCAGGGGCTTTTAGGCTGATTCCTCACCTGTCCCACCCTGAAGGGGAATCAGTTAACCATGGGTTCGAAGAAGGCTCTTGCTCAGTGTTGTATTGTACCCTGGATGTGGCATTGGACTTAGTCAGGAGGGCGGGCAGGGGGGCCTGGTTAGCGAAAGCGGACATCGAATCTGCTTTCCGCTTGCTACAGGTCCACCGAGCAGCCAACACCTGCTAGGTTTCAGGCTAGACGGCAGGTACTTCTATGACAGATGCATGCCCATGGGGTGCGCAGTCTCCTGTGCCTACTTTGAGGCTTTCTGTTGCTTCCTGCAGTGGGCCCTCCGGGAAACACGTGGAGTGGAAGGGGTGACCCACTACCTAGATGACTTCCTTTTCATTAAGCAGGAGGAGCTGGACAGTCACCTGGGGTTCCACTCGCACCTGGGAAGACAGAGGGTCCGGCACAAGTCTCAACTTTCCTAGGGATTGCGCTGGACACTATTTCCAGAGAGTCTAGGCTTCCACAGGACAAGGTACGGGACTTGGCACAACAGATCCAGTTAGTTTTAGGTCAGGACAAGGTCACACTCGGGTTTATTCAGAGCCTCCTGGGTAAGCTGAATTTAGCCGCAAGGGTTATACCTTTGGGGAGGGTCTTTGTGCGAAGGTTAGCCAGGGCCACTGCCAAAGTGAAGAGGAAACACCATATGGTTAGATTGAGCAAGAGGATGAGAAAGGACCTAAGTATGTGGGTAGATTTCTTGGAGAATTTCAACGGTTCAGTCATTTGTAGGGCCCCCTGGGCGAGCAGTCTTGAACTGGCACTCTTTACAGATGCGGCGAGCAGGGAAGGTTTTGGGGCAATTTTAGGCAGAGAAGGGTGTGCTGAGAGATGGCCCAACTCTTGGCACAAAAAGAAGATCACAGCAAACATAACTGTGTTATTATTGTTCACTGTAGTGGTAGCCTTCCATCTGTGGCCTTCAGTGCTGGTGGCAAAGAGAGTCCTATTCTAGTCTGACAACTTGGCAGTCGTTCAGGCTATCAACTCCCAGTCGGCTAGCTGTCCCCTAGTGTTGTACCTTTTGAGGGAACTGGTCCAGACCTGCCTGTTTAACAATGTGAAATGCAGGGCTCGTCACATATAAGGGGTGCAGAACACAGCAGCTGACGCTCTCTCTTGTTTTCAGTGGCACTGGTTCCGGGAGGCGTGGCCGAGAGCAAGAGAGGAGATGACCCCTTTCCCACCACACCTCTGGTACCTACTGAAGTGGAACAGCGACTGAGGAGGGCTGAGCAAGCTGTCCCTAGCACCCAGGACCCGTAAGCAATATAGGGCTTGTATAGGCAGGTTCTGTGTGGTGGTGGGAGCCGGGGATGAAGTGAGGTCACCATTGGAGCTCAGGGTACAGAATTTCATAGTATGGGTCAAGGACAATGGGAAGAGCCACTCCTGGATTTCTGGCCACCTGATGGCTATCAGTCACCACGCTAGGCTGAGGGGCCAGAACAATCCCACAAAATACTTTCTGATCATGGTGATGCTTAAGGGCTGGGCTAGGATAGAGCCGAGGGCTCCGGACAACAGGTCCCCCATCCACTTCAAGATTCTGCAAGGGATGCTGGACTGGGTGCCCAAGGCTACCCATTCAACGTTTTAAAGCAGCCCTCTTTGCAGCCACCTTTAGCCTGACTTTCTTTGGGGCCTTTAGGATAGGGGAGTTAGTGGCAAGGTCCAAGCATGACACATCGTGGTGGCATTGAATAGGAAGGATGCAACACTCTCAGAGGCCTCACTCAAAATCTTAGTACGGCGGTCAAAAACAGACCAGGCGGGGGAGGGAAGAGTGGTCCTGTTGCTAAGACTTGGAGATGCTAGGTATTGTCCAGTGGCCCTGCTCACCACCTACCTGTCCCTGCGCCTGGCTGCGGAAGGGTATCGCCTCTTACATGCAGACAGAATGCTAGTCACAAAGTTCCCAGTGGGGCACATATTGCAGATTCGCTTGAAGTTGTCAGGCAACGTAGGTCTGGACAAGAGGTTCTGCAGCCATTTGTTTCGGATAGTGGCTGCAACAACAGCCTTCAGGGCAGGCATGACCGCAGATCGAATTATGAAGGTGGGGCGGTGGGAGTCTCAATGCTTTAAGAGATACATACGACCCTGAGCTCAATAAGGAATGGACCTGAGGACATGAGCAGGCTTGTAAATTCATTCAATTTTAAATGTAAACAGGGTGTACCCATTGTGGCACCATATGAAGTTGTGACATGCAGTAATGTGTGTTCTGATGTGCAATATAGTTTTAGTGTTTGGAGTGTTCTGAAGCAATAAATGTTTTTTGCAACCCCACATTTCTTTATTTACCGGGAACAAAGGTCTGGGTGATTGGCCATTTGGGCGTTATGAGAGTGGGCAGAGAGCAGGAAATAGAGGCGCAGCTTCCCTGCCACCGAGAGAATTTGGCTGGGATACCCAGATATGCGCTGGAACTGTTTACTGAGGAAGCTGTAGCAGAGATTTGTGGGTTGTAGTTCTCCACCCAACGTCCTGTTATACGCTTGGGGGAGAGGGGGAATGATTTAACCCTTCTGGGGTGGAAGGTACTTCTGCAAGATATGAAGGACGCCATGTGTAAGCTAAGCAATCAGTTGGGGTCATGTGAACTGTGGTGGTCTGAAATAACGCCTCGCTTAGTGTGGCAAGGAGCTCGGTCAGCATATGCCGTAGAGGTATCACGCAGGAGGGTTAACAGTGCTATGCGTAAATGTACGGAACAAAAGGGGTTTCAGCTTTATCAGACATGGGCTACAGCAGGCCAAATCCACAGGATGTTTTGAGGAAGATGGGGTACACCTGTCCAGAGTGGGCATGGACTTTTTTTTGCTTGACCTGGGGGAGACCCTGGAAGCAGAAGGATGTAAGTAGGATGGCTGGCCATGGGGGGGGCCTTGGTTGTGTCGGTGGCCACATCCAGAGTTGTGGCGGAGTTATAGGGTGATCCAGAGGCTGTAAGGTACGGTGGGGGTTCTCGCTGCAGGAGCACAGCAGGGTGCAAAGGCCAAATATCCCCAGGGACGTCCTCGCGTTTTACCCTGGAGGAGCGACGGCGCCCCATTAGTCCTACGGGCGGTTGTGGACCTGAGCAACCGGGGGTTGCCAGGAACGCTCTGCCCCTTTCTGGTCATGAGTAGGAGGGTGGACTGACGGTCCCCTTGTGGGAGGGGTTTGTCCCTCCCCCAAAATTGGTAAGCACCGATTGGCGACGGCCAAGGTGTAATTTGGCTCATCAGGCAGGCAGGAGGGGTTGCCTGCCCTTGGATCGCCCGTAAGATAACCCGCCATGTTGGCATATTTGTTATGCAAATAAACCTGCAGCAATTTTCTCCACAAACAAGGTGTTGTGTGGTTTATTTCCAAATGTATTTGCTGTATGCGGGACGGGGAGTGTTGCTGATATTGGCACTATGCTACAGCATTCTACAGTATTAGTGCTGGCTCTCTTATGCATTCTAGCATAAGACATATTGGGGCATAGTTACAAGGATTTAACGGCACTGCAGCACCATTTTTTTTACTCTGCAGCTTTTTTTTATCGCCATATTTACAAAGTGATACTAATGCCCTTTATCATCACTTTTCCACTGCTAGCACCTATGTTTTTTAAAGCCAGTCTGGCTAGAAGCATTTTCTGAAAATGATATGCAAAGTAGGCTTTCCCTCGAAAAAAAACTGATGCTGCCGTATGCCCAGGGATTTTCCTAAATGCTGCTATTTTAAAGAAAAATGCCACTAGATCCCATTCTTGCAGTTTTTCACAGTTAGGGAAAAGCTGGTCTTAAAAATGACACTAGAATACTGGTACAAAAGCAGAACAGACCCAAATCACTTTGGCAATATAAACTATGGTATGGTACTACTGCTATTGCAGCTCGGAGCACCAAGGAGACACCACCACAGATCTAGTGCAGAAGAAAGGAGCAGACATACAGTCATAGGATAACCCACATTGACCTCCGGGAGGAGGAGGCCATTCCCATTACAGGCTCAAGAGGCAGTCCATTGTTCGCCTCCTGCACCAGATTGTGCCATGGCTGCAAACAAGATTACAGTGCTGCACCAACATTCCTAAGCAGGCCAAACTACTGGCTATCCTGCACATGCTGGCGTCTGGAACTTTCTAACCTACCACAGCCAGAGTGGCAGGAGTATCCCAGGCATCCTTCTCCAGGTTCCTTCCCACTGTCCTGGATGTCATCATAAGCCTAATATCCCAGTACCTCTACTTCTCCAACACAGTGCAGCAACAGCAGGAGAACATGCTATTGCAGGATTCCCACATGTGTTGGGAGCAATGGACTGCACCCTTGTGCAACTTGTGCCTCACTTGGCTACATCCCATATCTATCGCAATAGGAATTACACCTATTCCATGAACATGCAGTCAATTGTGGACTTTCTGGGCCTTTTCATCAATATCCTTGCCAAGTACCTGGGCAGTGCACATGACTCATTCATCTTTCAGCATTTCCCCATCAATGAGCGTTTCTAGAAAGGGACCTATGGGAATAACCTGCATGTTGGTAAGTACATCTGAAGCACACGACATACCATAAGGCACTCAATCATATAGGAATACATTGACATATCAGTCTTGGGTTGAATGAGACAGTTCATAGGTAGTTAGTTTTTGTCCCATAGACTTGTCCCATACCTCATGGCCTATGCGCAATACATTTCCTACAAGTCACACATGTCAACACCGCCTAAGCAACTGTGGCCCACATGTACATGTTATATGGGCTGATGGAGTATTAACAATCATAATTTATGATCTGTATGTAGTACAGCAAGCCACAACAAATTGCATATTTCATTCACCCTATGTTAAGGATGTATACCATGGGCCTTACAATGGCTTTTCCTATCCAACACCAATGAAGATCACACACATCCTATGCACAGGGACCCTGCGACTGTGTCTGTTGGACTTGGTGCTTTTTGCAGGGTCATCCCTAAACTTTTTGCCTTCCTCCTAGCATTTATTCTAACATGCTGTTGGTGGTTGTAGGACTCTTGGCACTTTAGCCCTGGTTAGCAGTGGAGAGTGCTTTTGCTCTCTGACCTCCATAGGCTAACATTGGGAACTCCCCCCTTATGGATTAACTCCTAAATAAAACAAAATAGGTATGGCAGGTTTGATATGTGTGGAATGAAAATGATAAAAGCTGCGCAATGGTGTGCGCAGATTTATGTTCACTATTTTAGGAATGCCACTTTTAGAAGTTGGCATTTCTGTGCGCTGTGTGCCTGCCTGCATGCCCGTTTCTAGAAATGGCCAAGGCTGGTGAGGAGTGGGTGGCTCCAGGGAGGGCAGGGGGAGTCAGTGTCAGGTTGAATGAGAGGTCTGCTACTGGAGTAGTGGGCGGAGAAATCCCCTGTCCCTGAATAGGTCTGTGCCTGCCATGTACAATGCTAGCTGCGCCCCCCTACTAACACCCCTCTCAGTGGCAGTTGGGACTGGAACTTCCAGGACCCTTCCAGAAGCTTCTTCCCCTTTCTAGACGCAGGACAGAAAGGTGTATAACTACAGGGGCTGTGACCCCATGTGAAGTGTTGTGCTTGTGCTGACTTGGAGGGGACACTCTGCCAGGAGGAACTGAACCCAACTTTGCCCCACTACCTTCTATTGGACTGGGAAGGAGCTGCGCTGGAGCCAGGGCTGCTGAACTTCAGGATTGCCATCCTCACCCCGTTTGACTGTCCCAATGGATTGCTACTCTGCTGGGGAAGAGCTGCCCTGTAATCTGCTGACCTTTGCCCAACCCTGCCTGCTTCCCTAGTGCCTCGTGAGCGCAATACATCAATTCCCCAAGGGGAAGGCGCATGGATCCTGCAGCGCTGTGCTGCCAAAGCACTACAAGGGGATCCTGGCCTTAGGGATTCCCCCTGCATGCTTGCCTAATCACGGGAGCCTAACCCACACTTTTACGCCTTTTTAAAAACAGCGGAAGCCCACCCCGCTTGCTGCCAGGGAGAGCTGCCTATTTAAAAAATACATTCGGAGCCTACCCATGTTTCGCCTGGAAAGCAGGTGCCCACCCTGCATTTTTCACATATTTCATTAGCAGGTGCCCACCCCACTTATAGTTGGTCCTGGCAGGAGCCCACCCCGCTGTTGTACAATCCCTCTGAGAGTCCCTGAAAGGGGGGGCTCCAACTTCCACCAGTGGTGCCAATGTTCTTTGTGGGATCCACAGCAGCGCCGCAGTTGCGGGCCGCTGCTACAGTGGGAGTATACCCAAGTTTAGCCTGGAAATGAGGTGCCCACCCCACGTTTTTCACATATTTTATTAGCGTTTGCCCACCCCGCGTATAGTGCATCCTGGTGGGAGCCCACCCTGCTGTTGTGTACTTCTCGATGGCGGGTGCCCACCATGCAAGCATCTTTGATTTACGGCGGATGCCCACCCTGCACTTGTGAGAAGGAATTACCGCTGCGGCCCGAGCCGCTGAGAGGAGGAAGTCAGGCATGCGCCACCTGGCTGTGGGCCGGGCCTACCCCGGAAGCAGGAAATCGCGGAGTTCGGAGCGGGGGCTCCCGTGAACTGGTGGGAGCCCCGCATATGCCCGACAATGAGATCGACCCAGAAGGAGAAATCCAGGCGGGAGCCTACCATGCCTGCCTGTTGCCTGGACGCAAGAAGAGGAAACTGTGGCCGGTGGACGGGCGGGGCTCTCATGCATTGGAGAGAGCCGCATGTGTAGCAGAGGTGTAGCAGCTGCGGCGGTGACAGCCCAAGAAGCCACCCAGAGAGGTCCTGGCAGAGGAGGGAACTGTCGAGGCACATACCGGACCCTGTCCCCTGCTGGAAGGAGTCCGACCACCAGGGGAAGCAGCGCGAGAAGAGTCCCGGTGAGTGGGGGCTCTTGGGAGTATTGAGGGTGCCCGAAGTGGCTCCAGAAGTGCCCGGATGTGGTTGGTGTCACAGCTGCCCCGTATGGCAGTGGGCGCTGCAACATTGGGTAGTTTTCTCTTCAGTAGTCCCTGAGTGGGGCTCCCAACTGGGCATTGTCAGGCCAGTACCTTGTGGGCCTTATTCCTCTCAGCTGGACTGCAGAAGCGGGTAGCTGCGATGTTGTGGCCATCCCCCTGAGAGTCCCTGAAAGGGGGGGCTCCAACTTCCACCAGTGGTGGCAGTGTTCTTTGTGGGAAGCACAGCAGCGCCGCAGTTGTGGGCCGCTGCTAAGTTTGGGGCACTTATTCTTGATTTAGTAGCCCCGGAGTGGGGCTCGAAATCTGCGCAGTTACCACCAGTACTTTGTGGGCCTTATTCTTCCTCAGCTGCACCGCAGGAGCGGGCAGCTGCAACATGGGCAAGTCAATTGGGTAGAATCCCAGAGTAGGGGCTCCCCAGGCGCAGTGGCGCCGAAAGCTGATTCTGCATCGTTGGGGACACTTATCATGTGTTCAACTTTTCCCTAATGTCCGCATTGCAGATTTTATGCCCAATGTGACTCATGCTAGTATGATATCTAATGTGTTTCTATGTCTAAGGTTTATTCCTAAAGCATCTATGCTAAGGATGATGCCTAATGCTTTTCCCCTAATGCTTACACTGCTGAGTTTAGGCTCATACCTGATCTAATAGGCTTTATGCCTCATGTTAATATGATGCTTGGGTTAGGCCTGATTGAATTGTGATTTATGCCCCATGGTTATTGCACAATGTATTTTTTTTTTTGCCTAATGATGTTGCATTCATGCTTATGAGGTTACCTAATATGCTATGAAGTTTTAACTTCATGCCTGATCTAATGGGTTTAGGCCTTATGCTAATGTGATGGTGTTAAGTGTATGATCTTGCCAGTAGGTGCTGGGTGTTTTAGATTAATTGCTTGTACTTTTGCGATGGTTCTGGCAGCGACCCGATTGGCGCTGCCTTGTACACAGTCCCCTGTAAATTGTTAGCTGGTGACTGTTGGTACAGTGTATATATATATATCTGTGATTGTGTTCTAATGTGTTTTTATAATACAAAGGCTATTTTTATATAAACTTGTGTGGAGTCTCTTTTGTAGTGTGCCTAGTGTGTTGCGTCTGTGTGTGTTGTGCAAACGCTTTACACATTGCTTCTGGGATAGGCCTGACTGCTCGTGCCAAGCTACCAAGGGGGTGAGCAGGGGTTAATCTCAGGGTGTAGCTCCCTCGCCCTAACTAGAGCGGGGGTTTCTGCCTGGCTTTGGCGCTTGCCCTAGCCTACCAGGAAACCCCGTTTCTAACATTGGTGATCAGCGGTGAGGATAGGACTTGCGTTTGCGCAGTACCACAGCGACATCTGGTTGCACTACAAACTCTGCACTTAGAAAATCACAGATTTGGGGATTATTTTTTCTGATTAGTTTCCCTCCTAAAAGTGATATTTTTGTGTTCCCCTGTGCCCTGTGGGTGGTGTATTTCGCCAAGATGGGGTTAGGCTATGAGGAGGATGACATTTGGGAGCATCAGCTAGCATTGCAAAGGCTTAGAGTGGACTTAGCGCAGCTGAGTTTGAAAGAGAAGAGGCTAGAAACCGAAAGGGTCCTAGCGCAGGAAAGGATGGCGGAGGCAAAGAGGGCCTTCACCAGGGAGAAACTGACTCTAGAGGGTAGGTTGTCCCCTGAGAGTGGTTTCAGGAGTCTGGACTCACCAGGGAGGGTGGGGTCCAGTGGTGGCAGCAGAAGTGATTCCAGTGTAGATAGCCCCCCTCCCAGAGCCCAGAAGATGGTACCCAGTTCCCAGGAAGAGGGGTACAGGTTGAAGTTCAGGGGCAGTAGGAAACTGTCTCACCAGTCCTGGGGGGAGTTTGTGGATACGTGTTGTAATGCACTGGAGGATTGGGTGGTGTGTAGCGCGGTGAACGATTTTCAAGGGCTGTTCCATCTGATTATCAGGGAGCACATGCTCAGTAATTGTTTTCTGGGGTTCCACCAACACCTGTTGGAGAGTGGGTTCTCTGATCCCAGGGAACCTGCAAGGGAGGCAGACCTCTGTGTAAGTGCCAGAGGGTCTGGAGAGGCATTGGGGAGTGATCCTGAAGGGAGTGGCTCAGGTTTCTTCAAACTCAGAGTGGTGGGAGAGGGTCGGAGTAGCCCAGCTAGGTCCCGATGTAGTGGGAGGGTTGTAGGGCCTCATGTCCTGTCTCCGAGGAGAAGGAGTGAGTCGTGGAGGTGTCCCGAGGTGCCCCAATCGCACTCCCAGGGCCTGGAGGGTTCCATAAGGGAACACCAGGTGGGGAGCCTAGGCCGTCCTGATGGGCCGTCCATTTAAGGGGATCTCCTAGTGCCAGGAGAACCTGTGTCTTCCAGGGGTACCACTCCAGGAGGGAGGGTGCAGAACTCTGGGAGGGGGTGCAGAGGGAGAAAGGACTCGCCTCTGACACCAGTTAAACCTGGGGGTTTAGTTCCTTGGTTGGAAAACCAGGTTCAGGTACTGCCTGGCTTGGAGAGAGGGACGTCTATAATCAGTGTCCCCCCCGATTGTCTTCCAGGGGTACTTCTCCAGGTGGGAGGGTGCAGAACTTTGGAAGGGGGTGCAGAGAGGTGGAGTCCCTACCTCTGGCACCGGGTTTGTCTTCCCGGGGTACTTCTCCAGGTGGGAGGGTGCGGAACTCTGCAAGGGGGTGCAGAGAGAGGGAGGACTCGCTCAGCCACAGGGTCTAGATCCTGGGTTGGGAGGCCAGGTTCAGGTACTGCCTGACCTGGAGGGAGGGACATTTGTAGTCAGCTTCCCCCCCAGGTTTGTCTTCCAGGGATACTACCCCAGGTGGGGGGGGGGGGGGGGGTGCAGAACTCTGGAAGGGGGTGCAGAGGGAGGGGGGACTCACCTCTGGCACCGGGTTAACCTAAGGGTTGGTGGATCAGTTACAGGGTCAAGGTCCTGTACTGGTGAGAAAGTTCTGTTCTGAGGGTGCCTCTCGTAGGAGGAGAGTGCGGGATCCCAGAAGGAGAGGTAGGGGAGGAAAGCCTCACCCTTGACTTCTGGTCAGCCTGAGGGTGTGGACCCTAGGCTTGAGGATCAGTGGCTGTTTAGAACTGCCCTGATAAGAGCTAGAGTGGTAAATGGGTACTATGTACCTGAGGCTATTGCCCCCCACTCTGTGAGACAGCAATGACCAGAGACATCTGGGTGGCCTAGGTTCCCAAGTAATGTGCTTCTTATAGAATGTGCTTCTTATTGAGACCCTGACTGTAGACTCTCCAGGAACCTATCCACTTCTTCAGTGAAGCGGAAGGTGTGCATCTTGTTATGAAGCATCACCTTTAGCATCGCTGGAAATTTTAGCTGCAAAGACCTCCCTAGCTTCCTAAGAGGCTCAATTCTCTTACCTAGCTCCCATTGCCTGTTAGAAGGTTTGGTCGAGATATCCGATCTAATTTCTAATCTAACTCCATCAATCTCCATCCCCTTTTTTTGACAGGGCACGTGGCAGAATCTTCTCCTTAAGGGAGTATGTCAAGAAATTTACCAGGATCCTCCTAGGTTTAGCTCTATTTAGGTTGGGCCCATAGGGGTCTCTATGTATTCTCTGTATGTCCTTGCTTATCTCCTACTCTGATTCATCAATAAGTAGCTCCTTTTTGATTAGAGGAACAACAAAGGATTTAATGTCCTCCCCTTCTTTACCTTAGTTATCTTCAGAAACTTCAGATTATTTCTTCTCTGAAAATTATCTAATCTTTCCAGTCTCTCCTGTTGCTCTCTATCTCTTTTTTTAGGACCTCTAGTTCAGCTATATTACCTTCTACTGTTTCCGTTATTATCTTAACTTCCCCTTCAAGAATCACAGTTCTCGAGCTTAGGTCATCACATTTCTTTTGCAGATCTTCGCAGACACCTCTGATGTCCTTCTGATTGCCCTGAGAGATCTCGAAGCAGCTTTTTATTTCCAACTTAAGAGTTGTAATGAGGTTAGCAATAGACATGTCCTCTTTGTCCAGAGTTTCTAAGAGAGAACACTGCCGCTTGCCGGTCACCTTGATTAATTTGTTGTCTCCCACACGGATTACAGAGTCTTCAGGCGAACCCGGGAGAACCTTGTAGGGAGCAGATACCACAGCCAGAACCTGGTAGCGATTTGGAGAAAGATCCTTTGACCAGTCCCCAATACTTGGGGCCTTTTTAGAGACGGAAACAGGAGTCGAGACAGAAGCTGAAACGGAAGCCGAAGCAGAGACTGGGGAGGAGGCTGAGGGCGGAGACAACGCGTTATCTCTACTGTCTCTACTATCGAGTGAGCCCTGGTCAATCGCTACATCCATCTTGGGATTACTTAATATAATATTCTTTGGTAGGATTTTGAAATAAGTTCTCAGTGAGGGAGTAACCTTAATTTTACTCTCAAGACTTATTCTGTTATTTGTTAATTTATTCCGCACTGTTCTCCCTATCTCTGTGTCCTTAACCGCACCCTCCTTTGATGTCCTAACAGATTTTTGAGTGTCTCTTACCCCCTGTATGCCTTTTATTTTAGCTCTAGAGTCAATTATGCCTGAGACCGCCGTTGCCTTTACCACCTCAAGATTGTCAGCTTGAGCACTCCTCATCGTGTACCTGGACACAGCAGAGCCCTCCTTAGCTCTCCCCAATCCCTTTCTCCTTCCTCTATTCAATTTAGTACTCATAAAATTCAACTGAGTGAGGCAAGAGGAGTCAGGGCAAACAATAGGGGTTATACAATCCAGAGCTCCTACCTTATTCAGCAATGTGCCCCGTTTTCTCTGCCTTGGGATGAGCTCTAGAGCCGAAGATATTCTGGCCCCTTTTACTGCAGTATTCTTTGCCTCTGTTTGAGCTTCTGCTTCTTCGGCGTGTGTCCGAGAACTGGGATCAGAGGAACTAGCGCTAGTGCTGCTCTGCCCGTCTCCAACCCCCCTCCCCCGGAAGGAGATTCGAGAGGTGGCCCGTCTTCCTCTCCGTAGCTCCAGCGCCGCACACAACAGTGGCTGACCACCCGCCATATTGCCACTTCACATAGAATGCCTCGTGGGGAGAAACACTCGGAGAAACACTCGAGGGGCAGTCCTGGTAAGTTTATTTAACTTTCTGCACCGTCTCTACTTCCCCTCAGTAAGGCAGACTCCACCGTGTAAAAAGAGAATCCCACCTCACAGCGCCGTACTGCCGGTTGCCTTTTCAAAGATCGTAGCCTATAAGGAACATATCAAGTCTACCTCCGTAGAATTCCTCGTATCCACAACCTGCCTATTTTCCTCCTCTCTACCTTTCTAATACTCGCGCTGCATAACTTTCCTTGAATTCGAGCAAAAATGGTCCTCTGGGTTCCCAACTCCCGCGACCTGCCCGCTAGCTGGCCACCATGTTTTCCCCGTTTGTAAATAACTTTGTGAAGATTATGTTCAGTGTATTTTATTGTGACGAAAATCCAAGAACAGAAGTGAAATATTAACATTTGTTTGTGACATTTGTAATAAAGCTTGAAACATTGAGAGGACATATTTGAACCAGTTGTTGTTGAATGGTTGCTCAGATTGATGCTGTAGTAGCGCTGAGTGATGTTGTGGTGGCGAACGAGGGATGCTGTGGTGTTCAGTGATGCTGTGGTAGTACATAGTGATGTTGTGGTAGCGCATAGTGATGTTGTGGTGCCCCTGAGTGATGCTGTGGTGGTGCTGAGTGACACTGTATGCTATGCATGTTTTGTTTTGCTATCATATGTTTTGGTTTGTTATGCTATGCTATGTTTTGTTATGCTTTGCTTTGTTTTGTTATGTATGCTATGTTTTGAGATGCTATGCTATGTTTTGTTATTCTTTGCTTTGTTTTGTTATGTATGCTATGTTTTGAGATGCTATGCTATGTTTTGTTGTGTTTTGTTAAGCTATGCTATGTTTTGTTATGCTATGCTATGTTTTGTTGTGCTATGCTATGTTTTGTTATGCTATGCTTTGTTATGCTACGTTTTGTTACGCTATGCTATGCTAAGCTTTGTTTGTTTTATTATGCTATGCTATGTTTTGCTGTGTTTTGTTATGCTATGCTATGTTTGGTATGATATGATATGTTTTGTCTTATTATACCATGCTTTGCTTTGCTATGTTTTGTTTTGTTTTGCTATGCTTTGTTATGTTATGTGCTTTGTTATGCTATGCTTTGTTTTGCTATGTTTTGGTATGCTATGCTATATTTTTATGTGTTTTGCTATGCTATGTTTTGTTTTGCTCTGCTATGTTTTGCTATCCTATGCTTTGTTTTGTTATGCTATGCTATGCTATGCCATGCCATGCCATGTTTTGTTATGATATGCTATGTTTTGTTATGATATGCTATGTTTTGTTATGCTATGCTATGTTTTGCTATGCTATGTTTTGTTATGCTATGCTTTCTTATGCTATGTTTTGTTATGCTTTTCTTTGCTTTGTTATGCCTTGCTATGTTTTGTGATGCTATGCTATGTTTTGTTGTGCTATGTTATGTTTTGTTTTGCTATGCTATGCTTTGCTATCCTGGTGTGTGTGTGTGGATGTGTGTGTGCGTGTGGTTGTGTGTGTCTGAGGTTGTGTGTGTGTGTGTGTGCGGTTGTGTGTGCAGGGTTGTGTGTGTGGGGTTGTGTGTTTGTGTGGGGGGTGTGTGAGGGGGCAGTGTGTGAGGGGGCAGTGTGTGAGTGGGCAGTGTGAGTGGGATTGTGTGTTTTTTATGTTTTGTTATGCTATACTATGGTTTGTTATGCTATGTTTTGTTATGCTATGCTATGTTTTGTTTTGCTATGCTATGCTTTGCTATCCTGGTGTGTGGATGTGTGTGTGCGTGTGGTTGTGTGTGTCTGAGGTTGTGTGTGTGTGTGTGTGCGGTTGTGTGTGCAGGGTTGTGTGTGTGGGGTTGTGTGTTTGTGTGGGGGGTGTGTGAGGGGGCAGTGTGTGAGGGGGCAGTGTGTGAGTGGGCAGTGTGAGTGGGATTGTGTGTGGGGTTGTGTGTGTGGGGGGGTTTGTGTTTTGGGGTTTGTGTGTCTTTGTGGGGTTGTGTGTGGGGGGGGTTGTGTGTGTGTGTGTGTGTGTGGGGGGGGTTGTGTGTGTGTGAGGTTTTGTGTCTGTGGTGTTGTGTGAGGGGGCAGTGTGTGATTGGGCAGTGTGTGAGTGGGCAGTTTGTGAGGGGGCAGTGTGTGTGGGGTTGTGTGTTTGGTGTTGTGTGCGGTGGGTTGTGTGTTTGTGGGTGTGTGTGTGGGGTTGTGTGTCTGCTTGTGTGGTTGTGTGTGGTTGTGTGTGGGGGTTGTGTGTGTGGGGTTGTATGTGTGTGTTGGGTTGTATGTGTGTGGTGAAGGAGAGAGAAGTGCACTATCAGGCTATGCTATGTTTTGCTATCCTATGCTTTGTTTTGTTATGCTATGCTGTGTTTTGTTATGCTATGCTATGTTTTGTTATGCTATGCTATGTTTTGCTATGCTATGCTATGTTATGCTATGTTTTGTTATGCTATGCTTTGTTTTGCTATGCTATGTTTTGTTATGCTATGCTATGCTTTCTTATGCTATGTTTTGTTATGCTTTGCTTTGCTTTGCTATGTTTTGTGATGCTATGCTCTGTTTTGTTGTGCTATGCTGTTTTATTGTGCTATGCTATGTTTTTTGTGTTTTGTTATGCTATACTATGTTTTGTTATGCTATGCTATGTTTTGTTATGCTATGCTATGTTTTGTTTTGCTATGCTATGCTTTGCTATCCTGGTGTGTGTGTGGATGTGTGTGTGTGTGGTTGTGTGTGTCTGGGGTTATGTGTGTGCGCGGTTGTGTGTGCGGGGTTGTGTGTGTGGGGTTGTGTGTTTGTGTGTGGGGGGTTGTGTGTGGGGGGTGTTAGGGGGCAGTGTGTGAGGGGGCAGTGTGTGAGTGGGCAGTGTGTGAGTGGGCAGTGTGTGAGTGGGGTTGTGTGTGTGAGTGGGGTTGTGTGTGGGGTTGTGTGTGTGGGGGGGCTGTGTTTTTGGGGGTTGTGTGTCTGGGTGGGGTTGTGTGTGGGGGGGGAGTTGTGGGTGTGGGGGGTTGTGTGTGTGGGGTTGTGTGTGTGGGGGGTTGTGTGTGTGTGAGGTTTTGGGTCTGTGGGGTTATGTGAGGGAGCAGTGTGTGAGTGGGAAGTGTGTGAGGGGGCAGTGTGTGTGGGGTTGTGTGTGTGGGGTTGTGTGTGGTGTTGTTTGTGGTGGGTTGTGTGTGTGTGTGTGTTGTGTGTGGGGTTGTGTGTGTGCTTGTGTGGTTGAGTGTGGTTGTGTGTGTGCTTGTGGTGTTGTGTGTGTGTGGGGGTTGTGTGTGTGGGGTTGTATGTGTGTGGGTTGTATATGTGTGGTGAAGGAGAGAGAAGTGCACTGTCAGACATGGAAGTCTTCACTTGGTTCTCCCAGGAAGAGTCAGGATATGGGGATGACAATATATGCTTCCTTATTGATACAAGCAAGCTTAAGTCAGCAGTAATTGCAGTCTGGTCTTCTGAGGCTCTTCCTGGGCTGCTAATATGGTACAAAACAGCATCCTGGTCAGCTGGTTGGGTGGCCAGAGAAGCTTATCAACTGAAACTACATAGTATGCGGAAAGCTAAAATAAACTCTCTTCACAGAGTTTCTAAAGCTGAAGGAAAGGGAACCAACTGTGAGCCAGACTGTTCTCAAAAAAACTCATCAGCGCCTGGAAGCCTGGGTTAAAGAGCAAATACGGTAGACACAGGAGCGCTGCCCTTTAAAGCCAAGCTCCTCCGCATACAGAGCCCCTACAGTGCCACAGCTACAGCTACAAGCGCTTATTAAATATGCCAAAAATATCATAAAATAAACAGTTAAAAAAACAGTAAAAAGTAATATTGCGACGTGACACGGAAATATAGAAAGACTCCTTGTAAAATAAATACATACAACGCACACTTCAGAAATAAATGAATTAGTTTACCCATCCAACTTAATTTAGTTCCACCCTGTTGAATTAAGTCACTCCCGTTAGTGCGCTATGGATCGTGACATACAACAAGTGGTCTGGGATCAAAGTTCACACAGAACATAAAGGGGTGGGCTAGGAACATGATTACTATTGATTCTGATGTTGAAGACTACCATTGCGCCCCTTCTTGGTTTGAGCAATGAAAGGTAAGAAGGGATGGGGCTCAAGCCCTGTACTTTCGCTCTGGTTGCTATGCGTGTTTCCCTGACACAAAGAAAGAAGCCCATCCTCTGTTTATTGCCACAGCTGTTTCAGACCATTCAGACCATGGTGGGGACAGGAGCAAAGGCAACATGAACCAACGGGTAGCGTTTGGAGCAGAGCTCCGAACACAAGCAGCAGGAAGCGAATAAATTAGCCGCGGCAAAAAGAAACAAGCTGGCATGCTGCTGCTTTTGAAAATTTGATTTTCAATGAAGAAATGGTTTGGCAAGACGCGCTATAAGTAAAAAGTGCGGCCGCCACAATGCTACATGTCATTGAGCCACACATAACAAAATAAGCATGCACAACTCAACATAGTGAAATAAAACACGGCGCCCATCTACATAAAAAGTATGCGTGCCGGCCCGTGGTATATATATAGAACAAGGCTACTGTAAACAAGCACGGTAGACGTTCACTTTCGTCCAGAAAGAAAACGAGAAAGGTGCAGAGAACGCCGAACAAAACACGGCTTCCCTGCGAAATGGATGCAAAAAAAAACAAGCTCTCGGCATTGCTGTGGCAGGGGGGCAGGGCGGGGGAGCAGGAGCACATTCCTTTGAAGTCTGATGAGGGGCGGGGGAGCGGCTTGGGAGCGGATTCCTTTGAAGTCTGATGCCGAGGCTCAGTCAAATGGTGGTGTGCGAGCGGCTTCCTTTGAAGTCTGATGCCGAGGCATGCTGTTGGATGTGGCTGGCGATGATGTGCACGCGCCTGCCTCACACGCCTGCCTCACGTGAACTGCACGCGATCCGCAGCTTGGTAGACTTTTTGAACCGCTTACTATAATCTCGTCTATTCAATCCCTAACAGCATAGAACAGGCGAGACCTAAAAAACAAGGGCTGTTTTGACAGCTACCCTACATGATGTCTAGGTTGATTTTGTCATATATATGTATTTTTGTACTTCCTAGATAATTTCATAATAGTACCACAGTACTTTTGCCAAACAGCATTTCATTGGCTTAGAACTGTACTATTCTAGGAAGTGGAAAGTTTACGCTCCCTTTCTCCATTTCCATTGATATCTTCAAAGTTGTACGTTGTACTCTTCACCAGAGGGAAAATCATGCTGTTCCAAGCCACCTTTAAGATTTTCGTGAAGTACAATGTCTGACCACCAAGATCCTGTACTGCTTGAAAAGGAGGAAGATGAGTTGGCACAGAGGATGCAACAGGAGGAACAGGAGTTGAGGCTGAGGAAGAATTTCAGGGAATCTGTTGTATGGGAGGTTTTCTTCTTGGCAACTGAAGAGAAGAAGGGTAATGCAAAACTGGTACCATGCAACCTTTCAAAGAACTCCCCCACAGCCCGCTTTAAAAAACAGTCAATAGTAGTGCCTTTAGATGATAAGGGGGCACTGGTATTTTCATTACCTGTTTCTTTTTACATTCCCTTCTAGATGAAATATTAGAAGCGGGTGACCCACTCTAGCTTTATCCTGCTGCTGACAGGTGCAGATTGGCCCACTCTTGGTCCGATCTTTATCTAGTCCCAGTTGGGGTGAGGCTCACATGCATCCGGCATTAGGGGACTGAAGGAAGTGTTATAAGCACTCAAGCTCCTCCTCCATAAGCACCATCAGACGGTTGAGGATTGAATTCTGGGCACTGTAATCTGACCCTGGCCCCACACAGCAGCAAACAACAGCAGCATCCCTTTTTCATGTCCTGCGCTGTGGGACTGCAGGAAGCCCTTAAAGCACACAAACCCATCCCCCTCCAGCTCCACCTAAGTGACAAAGATTGAATTATGGGCACTGGAGCCTGGCCCTAGCCTCAAACAGTAACAAACAATAGCAACAGTCTTTGTTCATGTCCCGTGCTGCGGGACTGCAGAAAGAACTATAAAGACACAAGCCCCTTCTCCTCCAGCTCCACCTGAGGGGGCGACATTTGAATTATTGGTAATGTAGTCTGGCCCCAAACCACAGCAAGCTATAACAGCAGTCTTTTTCCCATCATAAGCAGCTGCCCAACCTCCCATAGCCCACAAAGGAACTACTGAACACTTCAAGTTGGCATCGGATGTATGACGTTACAACGCATACTTTTACCACGCGTACCATTACAACGCGGGTTTTACAACGCATACCATTACAACGCATAGCGCTTTGAGGTGCTGGATAGTGAATAGTTTAATTTACTATTCCAACTCCAGTCCCCGTGGACACTAGGGAAGGTGTTGGTAAGTAAATTAAACTTATTCCCTATCCTAGAGCGCCCCCCAGCGCAATGCGTTGTAATGGTTTGGGTTGTAATGACTGCGTTGTAATGGTAGTGCGTGGTAAAAGATTCGTTGTAAAGGTTGTATACCGTTGACATCCTGGCCTACCTATTGGTGAAAGGAAGGAAGCAGATGGTAGTAGTGCAAACAAATGATTGTTTCTCAAAATTAAACCCACCACTAACAACCTGATGATGAACAATTATTGCTCATGAAAAACAAAAATTGCCGTGAGGATTTAAGGATTCCTTCCCCAGGATAAATGTAATCTAAAAGTATTCCAACTCTCAAATCGTTTAATTTCTGATGAGGAAGATGGAGAACTGTCAGTTTCTTACAATTGTCAACCAAATCATGAGAATGCAGCAGTTCTTAACTGGTCAAGAACTAGAGAGAATGGTGGAATATGGGTTTATGCAAGCCCACAAGGTGTATATGAAGACTTACATCAGATTCTACCAGTTGCTTTTACTAGCTGATGACAATTTCAATGAACCACTCTCAAGTGGGTGCACATATGGTGGGTACATGCAGCAATGTTTCCCTCGTGCGTAAGAAGGGCATAAGTGGTATAGTGAGCTTGATGGAAGCAATTGGTTTTACCAAATAGGCATTGTCCATGTGCAGAATAGCACACCCTCATACATGCATCAAAAGGTGCACATACACACTCATGATAAACCAGCATACTGCAACATAGACTCCCACCCCACCACTGTCATCGCCCACTGGGGTGATTGACAGTGGCTCAGGAAGAACTCTGGTCACTGTCAAACAACAAATAATGTGATCGATGAGGGGGAAGAGGCAGGCAGTGCACCACAATGGTTTGCACATTTGTTTTTTTACTGCAACTTGCACCACACATCAGTCCACTCCAAACAAAACATCATTATGTTTGGAGTTGGCTGACAGCTTAGAAGTATTCAATCCACAGTGCAATAGCACACTGTACTGACTCAGCTGCTACATGCATATGCGGCATGATGCACTCTTGCTTTTTTCAGGAGCGATTGTCACTGCAACTGTTGGAGCTTGTGGTGCCAAGTAGAGAAAAAAGGGGAAGATGGACACGAGTAGGATGTGTTTTTTCTGGGGCAGAGGGCAAATGCAATGCTCCCAGTGCAGTTAATGTGAGAATTGGTTTGGGATCACAGAGCAATCAAGGGGTTCTGGGCTTACATTGGTCCAAATTACAATGTTGGGCGGAAAGCCTCCGGCCATCTGTCGAACGATATCTGCCGGACATTGTAGGCTTCAGTCCGACTGCCGTATTAGGATGACAGTGGTTTGAGTGACAACTGTGGGGGGATTCAAATGCACTACTGACGGCCGGAGCTTCGGAAGCCACCATAATCCCCTAATAACGGCAGAGCTAGGCTCTGCTCCGTCATCGGAACACCTGTGTTCTTGCCAGACTAATTACCTGGCTACTTCGACTTCGTGCCTAGATTGGGCGTACTGCACGTATCCACTCATGCATTCTCGCACTTCACCGGCATAACCATTGAGATGCCAGCTGTCCGTGCCCTGAATTGTTGGCTGCCATGGGCCTCTGAAACTTCATAGACATAACATTCACTTTTCTATTCAACACCTTGAAATGTGACCTCATTTTACATCCCAGTATGGGATCGCGCTCATCTTCCAGCCACACTGCGTTAACTGCTAGGTGGCTTCGCACCCGATTGATGGTCGCAGTCGAATTCTCTACCGCATAGGCGCTTAAGCTTCTGAGCATTTACATATCGATTCCTCATCTTGGAATGTGCACATAAATTAATTCCCTGTATGGGATTGCTCTCCCTTACCAGCTACATTGAGTCTTCCACTTAGACTCCACGGTTACATCACTTAGCTGCGCTGGGCTTCAAAACCTTGGTGGTGCTTACTAACTTTGCACGCTCTACCACTTCTTAGTCGCAGCATTTGAGATGCCACCTCTGCTCACTAGCAGGAGTACAGACCCGGTGGTTGGCCACTCACTTTCCTGCGCCAACCATGGGTATTGCCCTCACATGCCCTCAGCTGCTTTTCATACTTGCTCTAATGGGTTCCTGCATGTAGCTCTAACCTTCCTTTTTCTCTCCCCTCTCAGACGACTGCACTTCACAGCTCCTTCCTCAGTGCTTATTCTAGCAGTACCCTTCAGTCCTTCTCTAGACTCCCCTCCAGAGACCTCCAAACGGAGCTTTCTCTGATCCAACCAGACCTCTGAGTTTTCCACCTTTACTACCCTTTAGCTCCATCCATGATCCCATACCGGTTTACTTAACCCTTCCATCTCTTTACACCAGATGGATGTGTCTTGACTCAGCCTGACCAATTACAGAACCCTGTCCAAGAATGGGACACCCAGTCTCGTTCTATGTGTAATTTGTTGTGATTCCCCCTGGCTGCTTCTGCAGCCCTGCGCATACCAGATCACAGGCAGGCACCACATGCTTGGTGCCCTGCTACTTTTCTTTGAGCCTAGTTATCCGGTAATCCTTCTACCCTTATCTCTTGTTTGCCACGTTCTAACTGTCTTTACCTTCCCTCTTGAGCTCATCCTAAATCCTTTTTCTATTTCCCCTTCCCCCCATTCCCACCCCTGCTCTGTCCACCATTAAGTGTTTTATTCTTACCCACAGCACTGTCATAAAAATAAGTGTAACCTGGTCCTGATGATGGCCTAAACATTCCTACAGGCCGAAACGCCGTCGATTCTTACAGCGAAAATTACAAAGCTATTCCTTCGAAGATAACTATCTTGAATTCCCCTGTACATATTAACATTTATTGTTTAGGTATTTCTAGAATGTAAAATCTGTCACCAACTGTTTTTATTTCTTTTGTTGCTCCCCTTCGTGTCACTGTACATACTTAGTCACGTGTCACTTGGGTCGTTCACCATTTCGCAAGCACTTGTGCACAGTATCCCACAGGTTGCATGCTATTTAATGTAACGCAGTGCTGTTTTTATACATGTTTAAATATATTAAGTTATCTATATAACAAATAAATGTAGTTTTCTAAACATCAAATTTATGTTGTCACATTGAATTTTTTGTCTTCCTGTTTTTCCTTCTCCCTATAGGGTTTAGGGGCTACCTCCTGTAGTCTAATATTGCTATCGGAATTAGGATGGCACTTTCCAACATCCTTTACATGTCTGCCTTTCCATCATGGAAAGGCTGTCAGAAAGTGTCTTTAGGGGCCACCAGTAGTGCCCCCTTCTCCCCCTGGGCCTCCGCAATGGGGCCTGGGTGCCACCTATGGTGCCCCCCTAAGCATCCCTGCACTGTGTGGCAGGCACCAAATGGTGCCTGCCACATGGTGCAGGAATTTTTACAGACATCTATTTCCCAATTGCAGCTTGTACTGCTGGCCTTTTCTTCCCGCCGCACAAGATGCCATTTGGGAAATGTTTGTTTGTGACCACCCAGAGGGTGGTCGCATCAAAATCTGGCCGTGAAAACCGCCAACCTGTGGTCCTTTGGTTCCAGACTGCAACACTGTTGGGCAGATGCAGGACCGCACAACATCGCAATTAGGCCCACTGTGAAATTTTGAGTCATGCCCCGGGTGCACCATGGCCGACTTACTGTCAGACTCAAACTGAGCCCCAAACATCCCCCTGAGGAACTTGACACCTAGTGTACTATGAGCAGTCGAATGATTACTCAGGTAAATGATTTGGGTTACAAACTCAGAAATTCGTATGGCACACAATAGTATTTCATGAGCAATGTTAACACATTACTTTCACTTTTAAAAAGAAAAGTGCTTTAATTCACAAACAAATAAATGCTACACAATCAATATAATTCCCAAACAAATTTAGAAAAATAAAGAAAACATGAATAGCCTAATGACACAATCATAATTAAGATCTTTAAGGGTAATTGGAGTATAACTTTTAAAGTTTCAAGGCAAAAAATACAAAAAAATTGCAAACACTAATGCAAGTCAATGTTCTCAGTGGCTCAAGACCTAGGAAAACTATTGCACAGATCGCAAATGAGTGGGTTTCATGCAAATTATGCTGGTTTTTATCATGGAACTTTCTTATTGTTCCGGTTCTCAAAATTAATCATTGCATACATTGTCATTGAGCTTCCAGTGGATCCTTCAGTTTTGGTGCCTTTCACCTCACCCCGTTCTACATCTTGCATTCAGACTGAAACACTTTTTTTTTTTTTTTTTTTTTAAAACCTTTATTTACGAAAGCACAATACACAGCGTCTGCCTACAACCCCGCAGGGCCGGCCGCTATGACATAAGCAGGCTGAGTGAAAAGTAGATTCTGAGACAGTACGTTGCTGAAGCAATCCATCAAGTCCACATTGTCGGCGAGAGCATAATATCATACAAGTAGGATAAGAAAGGTTTAATTTTATGTTTTTGTCGAAAGAACACCAACACACAAACACATGGTATCATAGTGGCAAGGGTTGCTGGAGGTGGGGGGAGGAAAAGTGATGTAGGAGAAGGGATGCTGGCACGGGGGGGTGACACGTGCGGGAAAACAGAGCATGCAGTGGAATTAGAGAAGGAACGTAAATCATGGAGAGGAGGGGAGAGGGACCTCATAGTCAAGCGGAGGGGCACAGATATCTCCGCGGTACGTATTCCACTGAGCCCAAACTCTGGACCACTTCCCTGGACGCCCTCGAGCCTCATACACAGTCTTCTCTCGGAACATGGACCAGTCCATGTTCTCTTTCCAGGCGCTTAGCAATGGTAATCTAGGGGAGCCCCAGAGCTGCGCGATATCTCTCTTTGCTACCATGTTGCCCAGGGTAACCCAAAGTGTCTGGGCAGCATTACAATCAGACGGTTCCCACACATTCAACAAACAACGACGTGCTTCGGGAAGTAGCGGGATCCCTGTGACACGACTCATAACATCATGCACTCTGGACCAGTACGCTGCAATCAACGGGCATTCCCACAGAACATGAAGAAAGGTACCATCCATCCCACAACCACGCCTGCATCGTCCATCCGAAACCAAACCCATCCGCACCAGACGCACCCCAGTCAGATACACACGGTGGAGGATCTTCAACTGGACGAAGCGAAGCCGTGCCGGAATAGCCACCTCCTTAGGGGAGGACACAGCCGACTGCCAGTCCTCGTCGTCTAATTCGAGTCCATCAGCCGTCCAGGCAGTCCGGAGCTTCTCAAGCTGGTCAGCCCTGTTGTTAATAAGCTTTTTGTAGATTAAGGAGATGGTACTATCCGGGACGTGGCCGTCTAGAACTCGATCTTCCAGGGGGGAGGACTGCGGTATATCGGAACCAAGTGGAAAGACGGAAGACAAGGCGTGTCTCACCTGCATGTACCGGAAGTACTCTCTATCATCGAGCCGGTATTCCAGTTTCAAGGACTCAAAGGACTTAACCGCGCCCCGTGCCCACAGGTCCTCCACCGTGCTGATCCCAATCATGTCCCATTTCTCAAACCCTTTCGTCTTCCACAAGTTGCCCAACCGTTCCGAATCATACAGTGGCGTCTTACGTGTCAGCCTACCACCCCAGCCCGTGGCCACGGTAGCGTCCCTCCATGCCCGCACTGCACATTTAGTCGGGCCCGTAAGGAGTCGAAAGGGTGCCTTTGAATACAGAGCCCTATTAAAATTGCCACCAGGCAACAGTAGTTTATCCAAGGCAAAGGCGGGAGCGGGCTCCGGAGCATAGGTCGCATGGTTGATGGCGCTCAGGTGTGAGGCCCAGTAGTACCGTCTAATATCCGGCAACGCGATACCCCCATCATACCAGGAGAGCGTGAGCTTGGATAAGGAAATGCGAGCGCGGCCATCCCAGATAAGTTGTCGCTGTAAACTCTCGACTTCACGGAAATAGCGAGCCGGAACAGGGTCGAAGAAGTTTTGCAGGGCATAAAGAAATCGGGGGAGCGACATCATTTTAAAGAGTGCCGCCCGGCCCAATGGAGATAGAGGCAAATCGCGCCAACGTCGAACGTCTTGCTTCAGTCTACGGAGCGGAGCATATAAATTTCGCTCGTAGCGGACCGAGGAGGTCATGGATACATAGATCCCCAAATACTTAAAGCCGTCGGCCGCTACCAGAATGGGAAACCTGCGGGGGAGAGGCGGCAACGTACCAGCTATGACGTAGACACAGGACTTGGTCCAGTTAATGACAAGTCCCGAGTTCTTACCGAAGGACGTGAGAACGTCGAAGAGAACGTTGAGCGACTTCTGAGGGGAAGTGAGATAAAGGAGGATATCATCCGCGTACAAGGAGACACGATCCTCGAGGTCTGGGGACCATCGGATCCCTTTGATAGAGGGTTCCCACCTGAGCCATGCGGCAAGGGGTTCGAGCGCCAATGCGAATAGGAGCGGGGAGAGCGGACAGCCCTGACGCGTGCCACGGCCTAAGGGGAAGGGGTCCGAACACCTACCATTCACCGCGACCTGAGCAAGTGGCTGTTCGTAAAGAAGCTTGACCCATGCGATGAAATTAGGGCCAAAGCCGAATTTAGCGAGGGCCGCCCATAGGTAGGGCCATTCGATAGTGTCAAATTCCATTGTGGCGTCTAGGGAAGCGACCACTGCCGGCTCGGCGAGGATTGGAGCTCTCGCGAGAACGCTGTGGAGTCTACGCAGATTGAGGGCAGTGTTCCTATGGGGGATGAAACCGGATTGATCCGGATGAATCAGGTCGCAAATCACCTTAATCAACCGATTGGCTAGTACCGTAGCAAGGATTTTGGGTTCCGCGTTGAGGAGGGAGATGGGGCGGTACGAGGCGCAGCGGTCACAAGGTTTGCCGTCCTTATAAATGACGACTATGGTAGCGAGGCGCTGCTCAAGGGGGAGGCATCCAGCCTCAACCGCCTCGAGAAGCATGTGACGCAGATGGGCGGCCATCTTGTCGGGACAAAGTTTGTAAAGTTCAATGGGGAGTCCATTAGGGCCCATCGCCTTCCCCGAGCGAAGGGATCGGATGGCGAGAGCAATCTCATCAACAGTAAAAGGGGCCTCCAAGGCAAGGCAGTCCTCATCCGACACAGTTGGTAGGGCGATGTCACGCAGCAGTAGCCTGGAATCGGCCTCGTCTCGATCGCTAACTGGCGCGTAAACCGTCCGGAAGTGGTCCACAAAGCAATCAACAATTTCACCCGGATCAGTAACACTCACACCAGATTCACGAACAATGGCAGGAACAACACGACTCGCACGTTCAGTCTTATCCAGCCACGCAAGAAGCTTGCTAGCCTTGTCACCCACGTCATACAGTCGGCCTAATTGATTAGCCCGCATCAATTTAGCAGCATCCGTGACACAGGCTTTATAGTCTGCCTGCTTCAATTCCAAAGTGTGTAACAGTGCAGGCGTGTCATTCCCACCCAGCTCACTTTCAAGCGCTGTAATTTCGGTTTCAAGAGCCACAACAGCCTCCCTCTTGACCCTACGCTCTGCGGCAATGAATGATAGGGCGGAACCCCTAATAACCGTCTTGAAGGCCTCCCAAAGAACAGTGGGAGAAGTGACCGAGCCCACATTCTCAGAAAAGTAGCAATCTATTGCCTTAACCAAATCTGAGCGGAGCCGGGGATTTCGGAAATGCCAGGGAGGAATCGGGGGGACCCTGTTGCCAAGTAAACCGCCCACAGAAATCGTAATCAGCAAGGGGGAGTGGTCCGAGATACCCCGGGGAAGATGTCGTATCTCTCGAACAGTGGACAGAGTGGAGGCTAACATAAGAAAATAGTCGATACGGGAAAGGCTACCATGTGCACCAGAGTGGAAAGTGTATTGCTGGAGTGTGGGGTGTAGTGAGCGCCAGACATCTACCAAGCCAAACGTATCAGCCATCTCACTGAGCCACATCTGGGACTGCAACAAAACCCTAGGGGGAAACCGATCACATTCACCGGATATCACAGAATTAAAGTCCCCACCCAGGATCAACAAGCCGTCGGGGAGCCCAAGGAGAGTTCTGCCAAGATCAGCATAAGTGGTAGCCTGCAGTCCCGGGGGGATATAGACAACAACAAACACGATCTGTTTACCCTCCCACCTACCAGAAACAGCAGCATACCGCCCACGGTCATCAAGGATAACCTCGTCAATGGCAAGAGCCAGGGAAGACTTTACCATGATACCCACACCCCGAGAACCTGAAGTGAAACCAGCGTGTGCAACCAGGCGATAGCCCCGACGGTCTAAGGCCTTGCAAGCATTTCCAATCAAGTGGGTCTCCTGAAGGAATACAACATCTGGGGTGTGGCGCCTCAAGAATTGCAGTACAATGCCCCGTTTAATCCTATCACCCAACCCGTTTACGTTCCAAGAAAGAACCCGCATTTCACCCCCCCCCCCATCGTGGCCAAGACATTCCACCCCCACCCACCAGCAGAGCCCACAGTTGAAAGTTATTGCAAAATGTGAAATACCATGAAAACCAAGACAGAACAAACTAAACAAAACACAACCAAGTCCCCAGAAACCAACCCCAAAACCGAAACCCGTTACAACACCCCCCTCCCTGCACCCCTGCTGACTAAAAAGCCACCCCCAACTGCAGTGTGCCTGTCGCCCCATATTATCTACACAAAGAATCCCCCGAGGAGGAAGGGAAAAATCACCCGTTCCCGCACCGTCACGGGCAGTAACATAAAGCACAAAGTTAATTTACACAGTACGTTGCATAGTCTCAATCAGAACCTCTGGGGCCCAAATTACTCCTGGGCCGTTGCACCACCTTCCGCACCACCAGGGCCTCCGCTTCCAGAGTCATCTGCCGGCAACGAGTCCAACCAGTCGGCAGCACGTTCAGGCTGATCAAAAAAGTAGGCACGTTCCCGAAATTCGATCCGTAGCCGGGCCGGAAACAGCATGGCGTATTTCAGTCCCCGATCTCTCAAGCAACGCTTCACTCCAAGGAAACCTGATCTTTGTCGCTGCACTTGGGGCGTGAAATCGGGATATATGGAGACAGAGTTATTGTCATATTTCAAAGGGCCGTGCTTACGGGCGGCCTGGAGGATAGCGTCTCTGTCCCGGTAGTGAAAAAGCCTCGCAATAATAGGCCTCGGTGGGTTCCCTGGCTTCACTTGCCCTCCTGGAAAACGATAGGCGCGCTCCACGGCAAAGAACTTACTGAGTCCTGCCGGAGCCAGTTGCGCGACAATAAGTTCCTCGACCAACAGATCGGTCGATACAGCACCATCACACTCCGGCACTCCGACCAGGCGTATGTTGTTCCGCCTGGCCCTGTTGTCATAGTCCTCCATCCGCTTGAGCAGTAGATCGTGCGAGGCACGCAGATTACCAATCTCAGATTGCGCCTCAGCCATGTCCGTCACCAGACTCGATGCTTTAAGATCCAGAGCCTTCACCCGCTCATTCGTTTTGGCTAAGTCGGCCCGAATAAGAGTTACATCCACCGCCACCGTGTCTATTTTGGACACTACGGCTTCGAATTGGTGACTCATATCGGCCTTAAGTCCAGTAATGGCAGCCAAAAGATCTTGGAGCGATACCTCCGACGAAGATGGCATGTCCGTTTGAAGTCCTTCAGCACCAACGCTTGTGGCCCCGGGGGAGCCTCGCGGCTGGGTGTAGCGTTCGATCATGTTGGACTGGATCGAACCCCCCCGGGTCGCAGCCTTCCGGCGTTTTTCGGCCTCCGCTTTGGTTGCCATCTCACGTTCGATGTTGGCCGGAGAGCCAGGAGAAGCAGTGAGAAGGAGGAAAAGTCTCGAAACTCGGACGTGCCAGTGAAATGGGAGTATCGCGACCTCCGTGCCAGTCCTACGGAGGGAAGTGCAGGCTGTGAGGGCAACAGGCGAAGGCAGAGTAGGAGGGGACAAGAACAAAGAGATGGAAACCGAAAGTGAAAGCAGTACACCTCCGGTGGGCCAGATGCCAGTCAGCCGTTGTTGTTCAACTACAGGCCGGCCACAATGGGTAGCCGAGTCCCCGGTCGCGCCCGCGGGCAGGCCAAAAAGTTGCAGATGTCAGAAAAATGGTCCCCAGGGTCCGTTTTCGACCAAAAAAAGGATCGTTAGCATCAGCGAAGATAGCGCTGCAATGGCCCGTCAAAATGACCAGGATAGGTGAAGGATAGATAAAGAAGGACGGCGCGGGTCTCGGGAGCTCTCTGCTCACGCGACCATCTTGGATGCCCGCGTAGCTCCTCCCTGAAACACTTTTTGATTCTAGCTTTGCATCAGTAGGGCAGGCCAGAAGGCTGTAACCAGCATGGCTCCATGGAGTTGGCACACCGTTAAAGCAGTTCCACGGTAACCTTGAATGCTGTGTGAAATAACTCTGAGCTGGTAATCCATTAATCGTAGCTGACTTGAGTCACACTTTCCTCTGGGAGCTTTGGCACAATTCCCAATCATCAGAAAAACAATTTGAGGGAGGATTTAAGGGGTGATTTAGGATTTGGCAGATAGGGTACTCAGTTGCATTAACAAAGGTTTGCACTATCTGCCAAAATGATGGACTGCCTGGACAATTTTAGAGTCAGGAGGAATGTCAGCTTTCTGTTGACGGACACCCCGTTAGTTCCTTCAATGGACAGGTTACTCTGACAGCCCGGTGGAGTAGGGCCCGTCAGAGAAAGGGCAATACACTGCTTGTCCAATTTAAAGTGAACTGTGTGAAGTATTTTTTTCTGTCTACCACAGCAAGGTAACACTTTATGTTGAGAGGCAGGATTTTCCAAAAACAAAAAGTTTCTAAAAGTTTGGTGAGGGCCATCAAAAGTGACAGTGGAGGCCCACCAAATGTTTTGAACCTTAACAGAAATTACTTCGATGGTGGTTCGTCTCAACTACAAAGATCACTGCTGGACAAGCAGCGATCTCTAAATTTGATGAAGGTAGTCCTCCAGGGTGGCAGACGTAATGTCCTCCGCCACTCTGACGAACTGAGTATCATCTGCCACATTCTAGATCTGGCTTTAAGTCTCAAGATTGTCTTGAGGCTGGGATTGTCAGTCGTCTTTTCTCCTACAGTGCATAGGACCTCAGGGGAGGCTTCTTGGCACCAGGCCTCTCACCAGCCAGGTCTCTCACCTGTTTAGTGCAGTCCACCAATAACTAACCAGCTAGATCTTCTTCAAGGGACGGAGCCTTCTGTCTTTTGTGTCTCTGTAAAAGTGAACAGGAGGATAGCGAGATACCTTTGGAAAAGCCTTTCTTTTCACTGGGTGACAATGCAGGGACATCTTAAGGATTTTGGGGCCCTGGACCAAATTTATTTTCGGGGCCCCTGGGCAAATGTATTTTAGTATTAAATCTCTTTATTGACAGAAAAAGACAGATACAAGCAAATATTTGTGCAATATATAACCAAGACAGTAATGAATCTCCAGGCAGGTCAGCCCAAGAACTGACCGTATCGCAGGAGAAACACCATATCATAATGTTGCTACTGAAAGCAGTGTCCGGAAGGGCATATGAGTATCCAAACGAAACAACAACAACTGACCCCCTTCCCTCCCAACCCCACTACCCCCCAGTCTGCCCACCCACCAACCCCGTTCCAGGTCCAAAATCCTCTTGTTGAGCCCTATCTTCTAACTGGGCGGTTCCGTGCATCCTCCCTGCGATAATCTCAGAAGACGCAGGTATCTGGGGCAAGTCACTTCCCAGAGGCCCTTGTGCGGAACAGCTTTGGATTTATGAACCAATTTCAGCTCTATCACGACCTCTTTAACTAGGTCCCTAACAGTGCAAAGGAACACCCGTCCAAATTCTAAATGTGTTTACATCTAATATTCAGGGATAGTTATGTGTGTTTTCAATATGGTAGCACAGCAGCAGCTCAGTAATATTACTGCAAATAATCTCTGTGACACCTTCCCATTTCTCATATATGAGGCCCTGTTTTGACCTAAAAGTAATTTTTTATGGATGTTGCATGAAACATTAACACAACATTTCTCTGCAAAATGTCTATGCTGGACTCCCACACATCAGATACATTAAAAATAAACTAAAAGAAAACAGTATTTAAAACAAACTGTTTAAGGAATCATTTAAGGTCATTAGGGCAAGACTCGGCAGAACAGAGCTGACTCAGTCAGGGGCCCACCTGAAAGGCTGGGGCCCAGGGCCAGAGCCCACTTTGCCCATGCATTAAAAGGTCTCTGTGACAATGGCTGGCAGAGAGTGTCTAATTTCTTCCTTTAGAGTTTCGTTCAGGCCCTGAAATGTTATAAGGAAGTGGTTTTGAGGTGCAATTGTTATTCAGGAAGCTCTTATGGGTGACTTATCTAATATGTGTAAAATATCCGAGAGAGCATTTTTCCCTGCCACGTGCTTCTGCAATGAGTTTAAAACTGCAGCTTAGCCAGTGCACTTCAAGTTTTTACTGAAGCCACAGCTTGCAGTCGCATATGTGGAAGGTGTAACTGAACACTGAAGCCTATATATAACATTTACTTCCATCACTATAGTTTATTTCTTATACAAAACGTACCATGGTATTACTGGAAAGTAAATTGTGGGTAATAATGTCTCTATTATATATGAGTAATGGAACTACTTCCTAGGTAGGGTAAGACAACTGGTGCTAATTAAATGTATATAAAGTACATCAATAAATGGGTAGAGCCACAACTGCCATGCTGCTTTTTTGCTTTTATATACTTTTATTTCAAATATATGAGCTTGGTAACAAATATATTGTTACTCACTCTACCTCATTCCAGTGGCTGCCTCAGATCCGATGGTGTGCTTTTGAGGGACAGCCTATAATCTCGCTTTTTCTCTTCAAACAAACCCACTGTGCAGGGAGAGGATTACTGTGTGCGGTACTAAATACAGTAATTATCTCCCCTGCTAGCCGCTTGATTGCAAGAGCAGTATCCCGCACGATGCATGCATACAACATATTTGTCATACCCCAAATCCCACAGATTATTTACACTAAAATGGCAAACCGCCATTGCAGATGTTCAAAACAGGGTTGAACTAGGTTAAGAATGAATCCGCCTTGGCAGGGCAGTTGGCAACTCAAACTAGTGGCGATGTAGTCTAAAATTCACTGTGGCGAATGGGAGGTTCTTTAGGTCTCGCCAACAGACAGCTTTCGTCTCTTGTCAAAGATCTTTTTCCTGCAGTATGATACATAAGGACGGCTTTGGGTCAGCCGCTTCCTCATGACTAGATGACTTTCTTGCTGCTTGTATGAATTCACTGAGCCTTACTCAATGTCTGTCCCCCTATTATTTTGTTTGTCCAACTCCTGGATCATTGTTGCAATACATTGCTTCTGATTATATAGATTTTTCCACTGGTGACTTGGTGAGTTTTTTTTTTCGTTTTCTTTTCGGCACTCTATGGGAACCCAATTTAATTCCTTACTCACTTCCTCTCCACTTATTCCCCTCATATAATTTCCCTCATGTTGTCTTGTTCTGTTTGCCCTCCTTGCGTCCCCGCAACCCACTCATATGTTGCCCCCCTTTCACGCTCGCCATTTTTTGTTTTATTTTATTTTTCTAAAGACCCAGTAGCCGCGAAGGGTTACTGGTCCACTCACTTCTTAGTTATTGCTTTTTGATCTATATTTTTTCCTGAGCAATTTATTTGAAATTTACGGTTCTAAAGTGGGCTTTGGCAAACATTTACAACAAGGGGTGGTGAGGGACAGAGTCTCTGAATTAAGCAGAAAACTCTCACCCAGTCAAGAGATCAGGGCTAGATCCAACACCGTTTTTTAGCTCACTGCACCATCCCAGTTTCAGAACCTGGCTGTATGCAAATTAGTCTGTTCCTGTCCCAGTGCATGATGGGAACAGGGCAAACCAAACTACAAAAGCCAATTCTTACACTGGGAAGGAAACAAGCTCCCGGGGACCGGTTTCTGGCATTACAGCCGTCTTCCGCCCGGTTTGCTTGAATCCTGATGGTGCAATGAGCAAGGGACTCATGTCTGAGTATACCCTTCCACGCTTAGGGTGGACAAAAATATTTACAACAAGGGGTGGTGAGGGACAGAGTCTCTGAATTAAGCAGAAAACTCTCACCCAGTCAAGAGATCAGGGCTAGATCCAACACCGTTTTTTAGCTCACTGCACCATCCCAGTTTCAGAACCTGGCTGTATGCAAATTAGGCTGTTCCTGTCCCAGTGCATGATGGGAACAGGGCAAACCAAACTACAAAAGCCAATTCTTACACTGGGAAGGAAACAAGCTCCCGGGGACCGGTTTCTGGCATTACAGCCGTCTTCGGCCCGGTTTGCTTGAATCCTGATGGTGCAATGAGCAAGGGACTCATGTCTGAGTATACCCTTCCACGCTTAGGGTGGACAAAAATATTTACAACAAGGGGTGGTGAGGGACAGAGTCTCTGAATTAAGCAGAAAACTCTCACCCAGTCAAGAGATCAGGGCTAGATCCAACACCGTTTTTTAGCTCACTGCACCATCCCAGTTTCAGAACCTGGCTGTATGCAAATTAGTCTGTTCCTGTCCCAGTGCATGATGGGAACAGGGCAAACCAAACTACAAAAGCCAATTCTTACACTGGGAAGGAAACAAGCTCCCGGGGACCGGTTTCTGGCATTACAGCCGTCTTTGGCCCGGTTTGCTTGAATCCTGATGGTGCAATGAGCAAGGGACTCATGTCTGAGTATACCCTTCCACGCTTAGGGTGGACAAAAATATTTACAACAAGGGGTGGTGAGGGACAGAGTCTCTGAATTAAGCAGAAAACTCTCACCCAGTCAAGAGATCAGGGCTAGATCGAACACCGTTTTTTAGCTCACTGCACCATCCCAGTTTCAGAACCTGGCTGTATGCAAATTAGTCTGTTCCTGTCCCGGTGCATGATGGGAACAGGGCAAACCAAACTACAAAAGCCAATTCTTACACTGGGAAGGAAACAAGCTCCCGGGGACCGGTTTCTGGCATTACAGCTGTCTTCGGCCCGGTTCATCACCACCCCCTTTTCTGAATCATTTTTGTCCACCATAAGCTTGGAAGGGTATACTCAGATGTGAGTCCCTAGCTCATTGCACCATCAGGATTCAAGCAAGCTGGGCCGAAGACGGCTGAAATGCCAGAAACCGGCCCCCGGTAGCTTGTTTCCTTCCCAGTATAAGAATTGGCTTGGTAGTTTGGTCTGCCCTGTTCCCATGATGCACTGGGCCAGGGTCTGGCTAATTTGCATATAGCCAAGTTCTGAGCTGGGATGGTGCAGTGAGCTAAAAAACGGTGATGGATCAAGCCCTGATCTTTGGACTGGGTAAGAGTGGTCTGCTTAATTCAGACACTCTGTTCATCACCACTCCCTTTTCTGAATCATTTTTGTCCACCATAAGCGTGGAAGGGTATACTCAGATGTGAGTCCCTAGCTCATTGCACCATCAGGATTCAAGCAAGCCGGGCCGAAGACGGCTGAAATGCCAGAAACCGGTCCCCGGTAGCTTGTTTCCTTCCCAGTATAAGAATTGGCTTGGTAGTTTGGTCTGCCCTGTTCCCATGATGCACTGGGCCAGGGTCAGGCTAATTTGCATATAGCCAAGTTCTGAGCTGGGATGGTGCAGTGAGCTAAAAAACGGTGATGGATCAAGCCCTGATCTTTGGACTGGGTAAGAGTGGTCTGCTTAATTCAGACACTCTGTTCATCACCACCCCCTTTTCTGAATCATTTTTGTCCACCATAAGCGTGGAAGGGTATACTCAGATGTGAGTCCCTAGCTCATTGCACCATCAGGATTCAAGCAAGCCGGGCCGAAGACGGCTGAAATGCCAGAAACCGGTCCCCGGTAGCTTGTTTCCTTCCCAGTATAAGAATTGGCTTGGTAGTTTGGTCTGCCCTGTTCCCAGGATGCACTGGGCCAGGGTCAGGCTAATTTGCATATAGCCAAGTTCTGAGCTGGGATGGTGCAGTGAGCTAAAAAACGGTGATGGATCAAGCCCTGATCTTTGGACTGGGTAAGAGTGGTCTGCTTAATTCAGACACTCTGTTTATCACCACCCCCTTTTCTGAATCATTTTCGTCCACCATAAGCGTGGAAGGGTATACTCAGATGTGAGTCCCTAGCTCATTGCACCATCAGGATTCAAGCAAGCCGGGCCGAAGACGGCTGAAATGCCAGAAACCGGTCCCCGGTAGCTTGTTTCCTTCCCAGTATAAGAATTGGCTTGGTAGTTTGGTCTGCCCTGTTCCCATGATGCACTGGGCCAGGGTCAGGCTAATTTGCATATAGCCAAGTTCTGAGCTGGGATGGTGCAGTGAGCTAAAAAACGGTGATGGATCAAGCCCTGATCTTTGGACTGGGTAAGAGTGGTCTGCTTAATTCAGACACTCTGTTCATCACCACCCCCTTTTCTGAATCATTTTTGTCCACTATAAGCGTGGAAGGGTATACTCGGATGTGAGTCCCTAGCTCATTGCACCATCAGGATTCAAGCAAGCCGGGCCGAAGACGGCTGAAATGCCAGAAACCGGTCCCCGGTAGCTTGTTTCCTTCCCAGTATAAGAATTGGCTTGGTAGTTTGGTCTGCCCTGTTCCCATGATGCTCTGGGCCAGGGTCAGGCTAATTTGCATATAGCCAAGTTCTGAGCTGGGATGGTGCAGTGAGCTAAAAAACGGTGATGGATCAAGCCCTGATCTTTGGACTGGGTAAGAGTGGTCTGCTTAATTCAGACACTCTGTTCATCACCACCCCCTTTTCTGAATCATTTTTGTCCACCATAAGCGTGGAAGGGTATACTCAGATGTGAGTCCCTAGCTCATTGCACCATCAGGATTCAAGCAAGCCGGGCCGAAGACGGCTGAAATGCCAGAAACCGGTCCCCGGTAGCTTGTTTCCTTCCCAGTATAAGTATTGGCTTGGTAGTTTGGTCTGCCCTGTTCCCATGATGCACTGGGCCAGGGTCAGGCTAATTTGCATATAGCCAAGTTCTGAGCTGGGATGGTGCAGTGAGCTAAAAAACGGTGATGCATCAAGCCCTGATCTTTGGACTGGGTAAGAGTGGTCTGCTTAATTCAGACACTCTGTTCATCACCACCCCCTTTTCTGAATCATTTTTGTCCACCATAAGCGTGGAAGGGTATACTCAGATGTGAGTCCCTAGCTCATTGCACCATCAGGATTCAAGCAAGCCGGGCCGAAGACGGCTGAAATGCCAGAAACCGGTCCCCGGTAGCTTGTTTCCTTCCCAGTATAAGAATTGGCTTGGTAGTTTGGTCTGCCCTGTTCCCATGATGCACTGGGCCAGGGTCAGGCTAATTTGCATATAGCCAAGTTCTGAGCTGGGATGGTGCAGTGAGCTAAAAAACGGTGATGGATCAAGCCCTGATCTTTGGACTGGGTAAGAGTGGTCTGCTTAATTCAGACACTCTGTTCATCACCACCCCCTTTTCTGAATCATTTTTGTCCACCATAAGCGTGGAAGGGTATACTCAGATGTGAGTCCCTAGCTCATTGCACCATCAGGATTCAAGCAAGCCGGGCCGAAGACGGCTGAAATGCCAGAAACCGGTCCCCGGTAGCTTGTTTCCTTCCCAGTATAAGAATTGGCTTGGTAGTTTGGTCTGCCCTGTTCCCATGATGCACTGGGCCAGGGTCAGGCTAATTTGCATATAGCCAAGTTCTGAGCTGGGATGGTGCAGTGAGCTAAAAAACGGTGATGGATCAAGCCCTGATCTTTGGACTGGGTAAGAGTGGTCTGCTTAATTCAGACACTCTGTTCATCACCACCCCCTTTTCTGAATCATTTTTGTCCACCATAAGCGTGGAAGGGTATACTCAGATGTGAGTCCCTAGCTCATTGCACCATCAGGATTCAAGCAAGCCGGGCCGAAGACGGCTGAAATGCCAGAAACCGGTCCCCGGTAGCTTGTTTCCTTCCCAGTATAAGAATTGGCTTGGTAGTTTGGTCTGCCCTGTTCCCATGATGCACTGGGCCAGGGTCAGGCTAATTTGCATATAGCCAAGTTCTGAGCTGGGATGGTGCAGTGAGCTAAAAAACGGTGATGGATCAAGCCCTGATCTTTGGACTGGGTAAGAGTGGTCTGCTTAATTCAGACACTCTGTTCATCACCACCCCCTTTTCTGAATCATTTTCGTCCACCATAAGCGTGGAAGGGTATACTCAGATGTGAGTCCCTAGCTCATTGCACCATCAGGATTCAAGCAAGCCGGGCCGAAGACGGCTGAAATGCCAGAAACCGGTCCCCGGTAGCTTGTTTCCTTCCCAGTATAAGAATTGGCTTGGTAGTTTGGTCTGCCCTGTTCCCATGATGCACTGGGCCAGGGTCAGGCTAATTTGCATATAGCCAAGTTCTGAGCTGGGATGGTGCAGTGAGCTAAAAAACGGTGATGGATCAAGCCCTGATCTTTGGACTGGGTAAGAGTGGTCTGCTTAATTCAGACACTCTGTTCATCACCACCCCCTTTTCTGAATCATTTTTGTCCACCATAAGCGTGGAAGGGTATACTCGGATGTGAGTCCCTAGCTCATTGCACCATCAGGATTCAAGCAAGCCGGGCCGAAGATGGCTGAAATGCCAGAAACCGGTCCCCGGTAGCTTGTTTCCTTCCCAGTATAAGAATTGGCTTGGTAGTTTGGTCTGCCCTGTTCCCATGATGCACTGGGCCAGGGTCAGGCTAATTTGCATATAGCCAAGTTCTGAGCTGGGATGGTGCAGTGAGCTAAAAAACGGTGATGGATCAAGCCCTGATCTTTGGACTGGGTAAGAGTGGTCTGCTTAATTCAGACACTCTGTTCATCACCACCCCCTTTTCTGAATCATTTTTGTCCACCATAAGCGTGGAAGGGTATACTCAGATGTGAGTCCCTAGCTCATTGCACCATCAGGATTCAAGCAAGCCGGGCCGAAGACGGCTGAAATGCCAGAAACCGGTCCCCGGTAGCTTGTTTCCTTCCCAGTATAAGTATTGGCTTGGTAGTTTGGTCTGCCCTGTCCCATGATGCACTGGGCCAGGGTCAGGCTAATTTGCATATAGCCAAGTTCTGAGCTGGGATGGTGCAGTGAGCTAAAAAACGGTGATGGATCAAGCCCTGATCTTTGGACTGGGTAAGAGTGGTCTGCTTAATTCAGACACTCTGTTCATCACCACCCCCTTTTCTGAATCATTTTTGTCCACCATAAGCGTGGAAGGGTACACTCAGATGTGAGTCCCTAGCTCATTGCACCATCAGGATTCAAGCAAGCCGGGCCGAAGACGGCTGAAATGCCAGAAACCGGTCCCCGGTAGCTTTTTTCCTTCCCAGTATAAGAATTGGCTTGGTAGTTTGATCTGCCCTGTTCCCATGATGCACTGGGCCAGGCTAATTTGCATATAGCCAAGTTCTGAGCTGGGATGGTGCAGTGAGCTAAAAAACGGTGATGGATCAAGCCCTGATCTTTGGACTGGGTAAGAGTGGTCTGCTTAATTCAGACACTCTGTTCATCACCACCCCCTTTTCTGATTAATTTTTGTCCACCATAAGCGTGGAAGGGTATACTCAGATGTGAGTCCCTAGCTCATTGCACCATCAGGATTCAAGCAAGCCGGGCCGAAGACGGCTGAAATGCCAGAAACCGGTCCCCGGTAGCTTGTTTCCTTCCCAGTATAAGAATTGGCTTGGTAGTTTGGTCTGCCCTGTTCCCATGATGCACTGGGCCAGGGTCAGGCTAATTTGCATATAGCCAGGTTCTGAGCTGGGATGGTGCAGTGAGCTAAAAAACGGTGATGGATCAAGCCCTGATCTTTGGACTGGGTAAGAGTGGTCTGCTTAATTCAGACACTCTGTTCATCACCATCCCCTTTTCTGAATCATTTTTGTCCACCATAAGCGTGGAATTGTATACTCAGATGTGAGTCCCTAGCTCATTGCACCATCAGGATTCAAGCAAGCCGGGCCGAAGACGGCTGAAATGCCAGAAACCGGTCCCCGGTAGCTTGTTTCCTTCCCAGTATAAGAATTGGCTTGGTAGTTTGGTCTGCCCTGTTCCCATGATGCACTGGGCCAGGGTCAGGCTAATTTGCATATAGCCAAGTTCTGAGCTGGGATGGTGCAGTGAGCTAAAAAACGGTGATGGATCAAGCCCTGATCTTTGGACTGGGTAAGAGTGGTCTGCTTAATTCAGACACTCTGTTCATCACCACCCCCTTTTCTGAATCATTTTTGTCCACCATAAGCGTGGAAGGGTATACTCAGATGTGAGTCCCTAGCTCATTGCACCATCAGGATTCAAGCAAGCCGGGCCGAAGACGGCTGAAATGCCAGAAACCGGTCCCCGGTAGCTTGTTTCCTTCCCAGTATAAGAATTGGCTTGGTAGTTTGGTCTGCCCTGTTCCCATGATGCACTGGGCCAGGGTCAGGCTAATTTGCATATAGCCAAGTTCTGAGCTGGGATGGTGCAGTGAGCTAAAAAACGGTGATGGATCAAGCCCTGATCTTTGGACTGGGTAAGAGTGGTCTGCTTAATTCAGACACTCTGTTCATCACCACCCCCTTTTCTGAATCATTTTTGTCCACCATAAGCGTGGAAGGGTATACTCAGATGTGAGTCCCTAGCTCATTGCACCATCAGGATTCAAGCAAGCCGGGCCGAAGACGGCTGAAATGCCAGAAACCGGTCCCCGGTAGCTTGTTTCCTTCCCAGTATAAGAATTGGCTTGGTAGTTTGGTCTGCCCTGTTCCCATGATGCACTGGGCCAGGGTCAGGCTAATTTGCATATAGCCAAGTTCTGAGCTGGGATGGTGCAGTGAGCTAAAAAACGGTGATGGATCAAGCCCTGATCTTTGGACTGGG
This sequence comes from Lissotriton vulgaris, assembly GCF_964263255.1. Lineage (NCBI taxonomy): Eukaryota > Metazoa > Chordata > Amphibia > Caudata > Salamandridae > Lissotriton > Lissotriton vulgaris. The sequence continues at coordinate 999,550,700 of NC_141691.1, forward strand.
TAAGAGTGGTCTGCTTAATTCAGACACTCTGTTCATCACCACCCCCTTTTCTGAATCATTTTTGTCCACCATAAGCGTGGAAGGGTATACTCAGATGTGAGTCCCTAGCTCATTGCACCATCAGGATTCAAGCAAGCCGGGCCGAAGACGGCTGAAATGCCAGAAACCGGTCCCCGGTAGCTTGTTTCCTTCCCAGTATAAGAATTGGCTTGGTAGTTTGGTCTGCCCTGTTCCCATGATGCACTGGGCCAGGGTCAGGCTAATTTGCATATAGCCAAGTTCTGAGCTGGGATGGTGCAGTGAGCTAAAAAACGGTGATGGATCAAGCCCTGATCTTTGGACTGGGTAAGAGTGGTCTGCTTAATTCAGACACTCTGTTCATCACCACCCCCTTTTCTGAATCATTTTTGTCCACCATAAGCGTGGAAGGGTATACTCAGATGTGAGTCCCTAGCTCATTGCACCATCAGGATTCAAGCAAGCCGGGCCGAAGACGGCTGAAATGCCAGAAACCGGTCCCCGGTAGCTTGTTTCCTTCCCAGTATAAGAATTGGCTTGGTAGTTTGGTCTGCCCTGTTCCCATGATGCACTGGGCCAGGGTCAGGCTAATTTGCATATAGCCAAGTTCTGAGCTGGGATGGTGCAGTGAGCTAAAAAACGGTGATGGATCAAGCCCTGATCTTTGGACTGGGTAAGAGTGGTCTGCTTAATTCAGACACTCTGTTCATCACCACCCCCTTTTCTGAATCATTTTTGTCCACCATAAGCGTCGAAGGGTATACTCAGATGTGAGTCCCTAGCTCATTGCACCATCAGGATTCAAGCAAGCCGGGCCGAAGACGGCTGAAATGCCAGAAACCGGTCCCCGGTAGCTTGTTTCCTTCCCAGTATAAGAATTGGCTTGGTAGTTTGGTCTGCCCTGTTCCCATGATGCACTGGGCCAGGGTCAGGCTAATTTGCATATAGCCAAGTTCTGAGCTGGGATGGTGCAGTGAGCTAAAAAACGGTGATGGATCAAGCCCTGATCTTTGGACTGGGTAAGAGTGGTCTGCTTAATTCAGACACTCTGTTCATCACCACCCCCTTTTCTGAATCATTTTTGTCCACCATAAGCGTGGAAGGGTATACTCAGATGTGAGTCCCTAGCTCATTGCACCATCAGGATTCAAGCAAGCCGGGCCGAAGACGGCTGAAATGCCAGAAACCGGTCCCCGGTAGCTTGTTTCCTTCCCAGTATAAGAATTGGCTTGGTAGTTTGGTCTGCCCTGTTCCCATGATGCACTGGGCCAGGGTCAGGCTAATTTGCATATAGCCAAGTTCTGAGCTGGGATGGTGCAGTGAGCTAAAAAACGGTGATGGATCAAGCCCTGATCTTTGGACTGGGTAAGAGTGGTCTGCTTAATTCAGACACTCTGTTCATCACCACCCCCTTTTCTGAATCATTTTTGTCCACCATAAGCGTGGAAGGGTATACTCAGATGTGAGTCCCTAGCTCATTGCACCATCAGGATTCAAGCAAGCCGGGCCGAAGACGGCTGAAATGCCAGAAACCGGTCCCCGGTAGCTTGTTTCCTTCCCAGTATAAGAATTGGCTTGGTAGTTTGGTCTGCCCTGTTCCCATGATGCACTGGGCCAGGGTCAGGCTAATTTGCATATAGCCAAGTTCTGAGCTGGGATGGTGCAGTGAGCTAAAAAACGGTGATGGATCAAGCCCTGATCTTTGGACTGGGTAAGAGTGGTCTGCTTAATTCAGACACTCTGTTCATCACCACCCCCTTTTCTGAATCATTTTTGTCCACCATAAGCGTGGAAGGGTATACTCAGATGTGAGTCCCTAGCTCATTGCACCATCAGGATTCAAGCAAGCCGGGCCGAAGACGGCTGAAATGCCAGAAACCGGTCCCCGGTAGCTTGTTTCCTTCCCAGTATAAGAATTGGCTTGGTAGTTTGGTCTGCCCTGTTCCCATGATGCACTGGGCCAGGGTCAGGCTAATTTGCATATAGCCAAGTTCTGAGCTGGGATGGTGCAGTGAGCTAAAAAACGGTGATGGATCAAGCCCTGATCTTTGGACTGGGTAAGAGTGGTCTGCTTAATTCAGACACTCTGTTCATCACCACCCCCTTTTCTGAATCATTTTTGTCCACCATAAGCGTGGAAGGGTATACTCAGATGTGAGTCCCTAGCTCATTGCACCATCAGGATTCAAGCAAGCCGGGCCGAAGACGGCTGAAATGCCAGAAACCGGTCCCCGGTAGCTTGTTTCCTTCCCAGTATAAGAATTGGCTTGGTAGTTTGGTCTGCCCTGTTCCCATGATGCACTGGGCCAGGGTCAGGCTAATTTGCATATAGCCAAGTTCTGAGCTGGGATGGTGCAGTGAGCTAAAAAACGGTGATGGATCAAGCCCTGATCTTTGGACTGGGTAAGAGTGGTCTGCTTAATTCAGACACTCTGTTCATCACCACCCCCTTTTCTGAATCATTTTTGTCCACCATAAGCGTGGAAGGGTATACTCAGATGTGAGTCCCTAGCTCATTGCACCATCAGGATTCAAGCAAGCCGGGCCGAAGACGGCTGAAATGCCAGAAACCGGTCCCCGGTAGCTTGTTTCCTTCCCAGTATAAGAATTGGCTTGGTAGTTTGGCCTGCCCTGTTCCCATGATGCACTGGGCCAGGGTCAGGCTAATTTGCATATAGCCAAGTTCTGAGCTGGGATGGTGCAGTGAGCTAAAAACAGTGATGGATCAAGCCCTGATCTTTGGACTGGGTAAGAGTGGTCTGCTTAATTCAGACACTCTGTTCATCACCACCCCCTTTTCTGAATCATTTTTGTCCACCATAAGCGGGGAAGGGTATACTCAGATGTGAGTCCCTAGCTCATTGCACCATCAGGATTCAAGCAAGCCGGGCCGAAGACGGCTGAAATGCCAGAAACCGGTCCCTGGTAGCTTGTTTCCTTCCCAGTATAAGAATTGGCTTGGTAGTTTGTTCTGCCGTGTTCCCATGATGCACTGGGCCATGGTCAGGCTAATTTGCATATAGCCAAGTTCTGAGCTGGGATGGTGCAGTGAGCTAAAAAACGGTGATGGATCAAGCCCTGATCTTTGGACTGGGTAAGAGTGGTCTGCTTAATTCAGACACTCTGTTCATCACCACCCCCTTTTCTGAATCATTTTTGGCAAACATTGTAATGGCAAATTAAAATTGCAAAAATGTAATGCTGCTGCATCATGATGCAAGCCCATGCTTATTGGCCAAAGTGGAAAGATTATTTTTTATGAGAAAAAAACATTTCAAGATGGTCACTTATTGATTGTGATGCACCCGTCATTTTGGAATGTTTTCTATAAAAATGAAAAATATCGTTACAGATGGTTGCCATGCATGTGTGCACAGGTGTCATGACGCACCAGTGCTCATTTGGCATTTTTACATTACCATTTCAAAATGGAATAGGGCCCTTTTGATTGATAAATTAAAATTAAAAATTAAATGCGTAGCTGCGCCAATGCAAACACACATTGGCAAAGCTAATAGATCAGTGCCTGCCTTTTAAAGTTGAGACCTATTGGCTTTGTCAATGCTGTTATTTTATTTCTTTTTCCATTTCATGCTGGCAATTAGCCCTATTTCCAACACCATTTAGCATAATGAGAGCCAAAGTATGCTGGGTAAAAATGGCTGCTCTACTGTGTGCAAAAGTATCGATACTGAGCCATAATAAGGGACTGTGCAATGAACATAACATGACGAAAAAAGTCTCTCAGCTGAGGAGCAGCAGTTTTTAATTTACATTGGTGTGACCCCACACGGTTTCTGGCTTTTTGTGTTACTGTTGTTACGTGTAATGCCCGAGATTACAGCATGTCGTGCACAAGTGATTGTGTTCAGGTAAAAAAACCTACCATGGGAACAATGCTAGAAGGCTTTACCAAATGTGAGCAGCAGCTTCTTTTACAGTTGGGTGCCAATATTGAACCTCAAATTCATTTTGAGTTGAATTTCAACATGGGCGTACTGTTCCAATACAATTTGTACCACAAATGGATCATTTGGTTTACAGGGGAAGTGCCATATATAGTGAGGTTACTATACATACAGAAAGAAAACTCCTCTTATGGTTTTGATGAGTCCTTCCTGTTCTTTGTTGAGCGCTTGGTTATTTTTTTTTGTTTAATAAAGTTTTATTGAACATTTTTTGCAGAGAACAAAATACATGCCAAAAGTGAACATATTATCATCATGAATAGGAAAAAACAATCAGGCAGAGTATTATACTATCAAGTATATCAACAGGGGATGGGCAGGGGATATGATAGAGAAAAAGAAGATAGAAGAAAGGGAGAAAGAAAAGAAGGAAAGAAGAAGAGAGAGAAGAGAGAGAAAGAAAAAACAAAAAACAAAAACAAAACTCATCTAGCAGGGGTAGCAGAGGAAAGATAAGAAGTCAAAGGAAGCCATAAAGGATCAGATTTTATTTTTTGGTGGATGGAAGCGGAGTAACCAGTAGCAATCCTATGCTCATCACAAATAAAGTTCCACCACATAGGTATTGATAATTTAGAATTATCTATCCATGACGACAAGATAACCTTAAACGCTAGAGCAATAAAAAGGTCAAACAGTTTAGAGTCAGTAGTAGCTATATCTATGTCAGATGATAAAGATCCTAGAAAACATGTATAAATGATATAGTAGTAATAAACTTGAAAATTGACATGCAAATCTTCCAAACTGAATTCCAAAAGGATGAAACAGCAGTACATTCATATAATAGATGTAATAAAGTTCCTGTAGCATTAGAACAAGACCAACATAGGGAAGAGGAATGAGGGGAAAATTTACAAATGCTAACAGGAGTGATAATCGCTCTATGATAAACAAAATATAAAGATTGAGTTATACGTGCAGCTGCAGAAACTTTAAATAACTTAGACCAAAGTTTTCCCCACAAAATAATAGGAAAAGAAACAAATAAATCAGTTTCCCAAATAACTTCAACATTAGATTTGGAACGCGTTTGAACAGTAGACAATAGTATGGTATAAGCAAAAGCAGACTTAGGTATGTGTGTAGAGAATAAAGGATATAACGGAGTCGAAGGTGTGATGGAGGGAAATTCAGCTGGAAGTGAAAATATAGCTAAATGAGATTGGATAGCTGTAGTAATAATAGTATATCTCTAATAAAAGAGAGAGGGACCCCGAAGCCAAAGAGATAGGGTTCCACAATTGACACAAGTCAAAATATAATTCCCTTTGGGCGAATTATCGTAGACACATAGGTTCTTACAGACAAACACATAGACTCACCAATATCAAATAATAACAAGGAAGCAATAGAAACAATTTAAAAATATTAATATAAGTGAAAACACTCTAATAAAGGTAGATCTTAGACAATTTATTAACATATATTATATTTCGTTAAAAAATGGGAAACACATACAGGACGAAACACTATATAAAAATTAAATTCAACATTCCAATAAAAAAGAGAGCTACGGGAAAAAGGACTAAATTCAGACAAAACAGTTATTTTGAATTTTCCTTAATTTCTTATTCCAGTTTCGCTCCTTAAAGATGACGGGGACAGGAATATAATAACTTAATAAAGGAAATAAATGAGGATCCAAAACCAAACCATTGAAGGGTCCATAACATAAATTGCCAATTAATTCGATCAAATGCCTTTTCTGCATCCAGAGAGAGGGCAGCAAGGGGGGATCTTCACATTTTTTACTAAGGGGAATAATATTAGCAAACATACGTGCATTATCAGACGCTAGCCTGCCCTTTACAAAGCCAACCTGATCAGTGTTAATCAAAAGGGGAATAATGGTATCAAGTCAAGTGGCAAGGATCTTGGCAAAAATTTTACAATCGTAATTAATTAAAGATATAGGGCGGACGTTTTTGCAGTAAGAATGGTCCTTATCTGGTTTGGGGATAATAATAATTAATGCGTCCATAAAGGATCCTGAGGCTTTGGCTTCGGCAATAAAGGAGTTAAAAAGTTGTAGGAGTCTAGGGGCAAAGATCGAGTGGAAAGTAGAATAAAATTCGATAGGGAGGCCATCAGGACCGGGTGCTTTAGATTTTTTCAAAGCATGAATGGCAGTAATGACTTCTTGGAGGGTAATATCCTTTTCTAAATTAGCAAATTCATCAGGGAGGGCTGGAGGAGGTGGAAGACCTGAGAAAAAAGAATCAAGGTTTTGAGTAGATGGAAAAGTGTCATCTGAGTAAAGAGACCGATAGTAGTTGTGAAAGACATCAGCAATATCTTCATCAGAAGACCCTAGTTTGTTGGTGGATTCATTAAGAATGGGACCAATAGTTTCGCGTTCAGACTTGATTTTCAGATAATTAGTTAACATCTTGTCCGCTTTGTTTTGACCACCATGATATTTAGATTTGATTTTAAGCAAAACATTACAGGCCTCAACAGTTGCTAATTTATTAAGTGTCGTTTTTGCTGCTATAAGGTCATGAAGGGCAGTGGGGTCTTTAGATGTGAAGTAAGTGTGTTCAAGTTGTTTGATATTTTGCAATTGAACCACATACTTAGCTTTAGCATCTTTTTTCTTCTTAGATACAAAAGATATAACAAAGGCACGCAAAGCAGCCTTAAAGGCATCCCATGTATTAGGTATAGATGCATCCGAGGGAACATTAAAATGAAAGAATTCATTAATGAAGGAGGTGACATGAGCGCTTGGTTATTATGGATTTGGATTCTGTAGAGATAGCATCACTCCTTCTTAACAACTTCATTCGATTTGATACACTCACTATAAAAGCATATAAATAACAATCATTAAAATATTTCATAAGAATACATTTGGCTAGAATAAGCTAAAATACAATATCATTAGTGTAAATCCATAACATACTATATATTAACAATGAAATAAAGCTCATTGATATACTCAATCCCCCCTTGTTATTCGTAACTTTAAAGCGGCTCTTAAAAAGTTTACAGCACAATAAAGAGTAAAAACATCGTATGACAATTTTAAAAACAACAAAGCTACCCGTGCCTGCCTAAATCTAGCTTTCCTTAATAGGGCCTTCAAAAACATTTTTCTGGGGAAGGCATAATGCGGGCAGAGTAAGACTAGATGAAGGGTGTCCTGCTGAGACTTATTGTTGCAGCCGCAGGGCCCTCTCTCTTCTAAATTTGTAATAAAACCTTCTGGTACTGCCAATAAATGATGGATGTAATTTAATCTAAAACGGGTTATCAAAAAACGATCATGGGCTCTTGTCATTAATGTTAGATAGGGTTCTATGCCCTGTGATAGCATCACTCATCTTTTGTCTGCAATCTATGCTGAATCACCAACTTTTGAGATTTGTGCCTTTTTTTGGAAGATCAAGTAAGTTCAGCCAATCACTTTGTAAAATGTTTGATTTTGAGAGAGGGTACGCAAAACTATTTTTTCCCAGGGTTTGGACTAGGAGTTGCAAGGCAGTTGCACATGGGGATTAATGGAAAAGAGTGTAGGTGCAATGAATATTTTGAAATGGTAGCGGTTTAGCATTATATAGCCTCATTTTCATTGTGCTTGTTGTCCGGATTGGTTAATATTGCAGGGTGTTTGACAGTTTGAGTCCTAGTCTGCTGTTGACTTTTGATGGTATTTTAATGGATTTTTCACATTCTCATTGCTGCTGTGCCAGAGCTATTTCAGTGGATCAGAAATTAGCTTGAGTTCATGTCAAATGTAGGTAATGTTTTGTCTGATTGTGTATGTTGGTGGCTTGGTGGGGGCATTTGCAGGAGGCCAGCCATTTTCTATTGTTCTCAGCCACCTTCTTCTCAATGTGCTTCTACACCATTTTGTGTGGGTGTGGTTGTGTGTGAGATGTATGATTAATGTGCATATTCTGCAACACTTAAACATCTTTGGCTGGTGTACTTATTGCCTAGGGTTCTGTTATTTAGCGTAAGTTTTTGTTAAACACATTTTTTCAGTTTCCATTTTGTTGTACTGTTATTATTTTGTATTTTGGTTGCTTGTTACATTCTCATCTTTGCATGGGCCCAAGTACATTTTGTGTCTATATTTGTGCAATATTTGGAGGGTGAAAAACTTAAAATACCACACATTTAAGGCATAATAGCTCAGGACCATACAGTAAATGAGCAAGAGTATGCAAACCAGTGGCGTAACGAAACCTTAGGGGGCCCCCCTGCAATGTACTGCAAGGGGGCCCCCTTATTCGATCACTCTACCACCCGCTGGTTTAAAGCACCTGACCCTCATAACCTACCTCAAAGCTAGCAGCAGGGTTTTCACTGATACAAATGGCTTTAAGGAAATCAACAAGTTCTGCAGTCAGGGAGACATTAGGGTATATAAAAACAGTTTTTTGGTGTTATTCATTTACAAAATGAAGCTATAGGTGAAAAGGGGACATGCTTGGTGACATGAAGGGATTCCAGGGCACAGTCATAGGGCTACGAGCATTTCAAAGTTAGTAGTGAGCAAAAGTGGTGACTTTGTGCTACTGAAAATTCAATTTGCAGTGCACCAATGGGCCAGGTTACCGGTCATTTAAATTTCTCACATTTCTTGATCAATCTTTTCCGGTCAGTCACTCATCTTTAGCCCTCATTCTTTCATAACCATTTCTGCTTTGAAGAGTTCACCTGTTCTTTTATTCTTCAAACACTTTTACCCTTTTCCAGCATATTTAAGCCTCCCTCCCACTAGCACTGATGTCATTTACCTTTGTTGTTCTTATCTCTAGCATTCCCAGTTACCCTACTCCATGCTTCCAGTTCTCTTTTCTCTCCCAGCTCTCTTAATTCCTCGGGTTTCATAAATTGTTTGGAGTTTCCTCTTCAAACACAAGATTATTTTCCTCATTCTCATGCTGCTGTCATGATCCCTCACACTTACGCCACTTGTTCTGACAATTTCCCCCTCTCCTCTATTTCTCCTGGGTTTCTTTGCACCTCAGTCTCTCATTAGTACACTCTACCTCTTCCAATTTGCTGCTTACCCTCAACTCTGATTCTCTCATTCTCTAAACTATACCTCTAATGTTTCACACTCACCCCTATCTCTCCTGGTTTTACTGCCACCCTAAGCTCATTCTCCTCTCCCTCCTCATATTTACCTTTAACTTGCACACTTCACATTCTCCCATATCTATACCACCTGTTGGAACTGGCCCTTCTTGCAGGGTCATCCCCAAACTTTTTGCTTCTTCCTCCCTTATTTTTCCTGACCCGTGGCTGTTGGCAATAGGACTCTGAGCACTTTACCACTGCTGATAAGTGCTAAAGTGCCTATGCTCTCTGTGTAAATTGTTATTGTGATTGGATGTACATGACTGGCATATTTGTATCACCATGAAGTCCCTAGTAAAGTGCACTGGGTGGGCCAGGGCTGGTGATGACAAGTGGTCCTACAACACTGATTGTGACACCCACATGAGTAGCCCCAAAATGGTGTCTCAGGCCTGCCACCGCAGTGCCTGTGTGCAGTCTGTGAACTGCCATGTCCTCCTGGTCAATGTCCCCACTGACCAGGCCTAACCCTTCCCTTTTTGTGCATATTGGTCACCCCTATGGCAGGCCCAAGGTACCCCCCCTGGTCAAGGTGCAGTGTATGTGAAAGGTAGAGCATGTACTGGTGCAGGTGACATGCTATGGTAGTGAATTACAGTCATTTTCGTTTTTCACTGCTGCAAGGCTATCTTGCTCCATAGGCTATCATGGGGGATGTTGGCTACAGTGGCTACCAGCATATCTTCCTATAGGAACAAGATAGAAGATAATAGTCTAGTATCCCTGAACTCAAAATTTAATAACACATGTTTTAGGAAAGGTTGTTTTTGAATCCTGTGTTTAAGAACAGCACTTTTAGAAGGTTGCTGTTCTCTTGTCTGACCCTTCTGTGTGCCTTTGCCTGTTTGTGTAGACTGTCTAGTTTGAGAGTGACAGGGGCTGGGATTCCCCAGGAGGCTCGCTGAGTCAGCCCTAGGCTGAATGAATGACTGCATTTGCAACTTGAGTGGTGGGAGGAGATAGCACCTGGGCCTGAATAGGGTTGTGCCTGCCTTTCACAATGCTGGCTCCACCTCCTGCTGGGCGGCTGACGACCATGCCCCTCACTCTGAAAGGAAAGGAGAAGCCAGGAAAACAAAGTGCTCAAGAAATACCCAGAACTGGTTCACACAGGGCTCAGGGCCCACTTGCACAAAGAGAACAAAACTTTTAGGGGTATAAGTACAGGACCCCTGACAACAGCAAATTAGATCATCCTGGAACCAAGAAGTAACCTCTGCCAAGGGGAAAGCTGAAACTGAAGAAGGAAGATTGTCCAGCTGTTGCTATGCTGGATTGCCCTGCTGTTGCTTTGCTGCCAAGGAGAGGGGAAGGACTTTGCTTTGTGCTGTGTTCCCTTGCTTGAAGGAATCTCCAAGGGTCTGAGAAGAGCTGGCTCCCTGTTCTGAAGTCCCAGGAACAAAAGGACTTCACCCCCATCTTCCCCTGAGCTCTACTGAGAGAGTTCTGTCCTTCCTGGAGTGTGTGGCCCATGTGTGGTTCCTCTGGAAGTTGTACCTGTGCTGGGAAGCTGGAAATCAAGATTTAAAGAACTTTGCTACAGAAAAGTTATCGCATCACTAGCTGCGGAGCGCATCCCCGACAGTGCGAGGAAATTCCTGCCGCTACGAAGGTCGAGATTGTCTCAGCGCCTGTTGCCGTTGTCAGAGCCGTTGCATCCTTCGTTTGCGGGACGCACCCGATCGGTGGGGGAAGTCTAACATCGCTGTCAGTGTCACCGCAGAGCCTGTCGTCACTGGGTGAGATCGCCGCACCGCCTGCTTGTGGACCGCATCATGTCGCTGCGAGAGTCATCGCCGAAGCCATCGCATGGAGGAGCTGCGAGAGAGAAGATCACCGCTGGTCCACACATCGTCGCCCCGGAGATCGTCGCAACTCCAAAGATCGTCACATCTTGCCTATGCTAGAACAAACTTCCTACGGAACCTACGCACCGGAATCCATAAAAGTGGCCTTCCTCCCCATACAGACTTGATTCGTCGCAACACACCCGCTGCTGCAGCGGGGCTGTCGCAAACGCCTCCCCAGGGTCTCAGGAGCAACGCATCGCTTGTTTTCCACCGCACCAGCTTCTGCTTTTGGAACTTTATCGCATTTAAAGGTAATGTTGGATAAACGTGACGCAACTGTGAACTTTTCACGCATCTGTAGATTATTTTATCGCAACCTTAAGAACTATTTTGAAACCATATTCTTGAACTGTGAATGTTGGATTATTGTCGTTTTGGTCTTGTGCAGTTTAGATTAAATACCTTTATTTTCGTAAACTGTTGTGGAGTCAGTTTATGGTATTTTCACTGTGTTACTGTGAGTGTTGGTACAAATACTTTACACATTGCCTTCTGATTAGCCTTGACTGCTCGTTCCATGCTACCTAGAGGGTGAGCAGGGGTTATCTCAGAGGGTTTCCTCCTTACCCTGACTAGAAGCAAGGGTCCCTATTAGGACATTGGTACCTACCTCTGCCAACTAGAGACCCCCATTTCTAACACCACCCATCCCTCTTACATTTAATTTTACCTTTGCCCACTATCTCTCTTCAGTTAATCTCTTACTTTCCACTTTATTCTCCTCATTGTCTCCCTATCACCTCTCAATGCCACTGTCAGCACAGTCTCTGATCTTCTTGCCTCTGCAACCTCAGTTTCCAAACTATCTTCATCTTTACCCTTTTGTTTATTTCCAAACCCCTATCACACTTGTTTCCTTCACAGATACCTCCCTCATTCCCATGCACCCACTTACTTCTTGTTTCTGTCTTTTATTACTCAGAATTTTCCTTTCAGCTCACTCAATTTCAGCTTCCCTTACTCCTTAACCTCTTTCTTTCCATATTTTCCACTTGCGCAGTGCAATCTTCATTCGCACACCCACAGCAGGTACTATGAAGGCAGCAGCATTGCAAAGGCGATAAAAATGTCCTCATGCAGGTTATGCACAAGCAGTACTGGTGTAAGTTGTCTTCACACAAAAGAGAAATAGCACAGCAATGTAATGAAAGCTTTCTTGATGCAAAATAGGCATCGCAGAGGCAACTTCTGTACAAGCTTCCTTCACACAAAGAACAGGCACACCACGAGCAACAGCACTGCAAACTTTCCTTGCACAGAAAAGGTACAGCATGGACACCAGCATTCAAATTGCTATCACATCAGTGAGTTACTGTGAGCATCAGTGCAAGCTTCTCTAGCAAGACAAGTTCAGCATGGGTAGCAGATGTGAAAGCTTCTCTCGCACTAAACATGAAAAATATGAGCAGCAGCTGTAGAGGTTTCCCCAAGAAACAGATACAGCCCAGCAAACGAGTTCTGCAAATATCCCTCACAACAGTGGTACACCATGGGAAGCTCCAAGCAATGACAGTCACCTTCATTAGAGAGGTACTTTAGTGACATCAGCGGTGCAAGGATCTCTCACCCAAACAGGTAGAACACCACAGCAGCAGAGCAAGCCTATGTGACAAAAAGTGATGAAGTATGGAGGGATAGGTGTGCACAGGTGACAACATGTCACATGTGACACCGTCAGTCATTCCTGGCATTTTATCCAAAAGCAAGGTGCAAACAAGGATTTCTGATCCCATGTTTAAAAGCTAAACTCTAAACTACCAGTTCCAGAATGCACATTTCTCTTGGATAAAAAGCTAGAACCAGCTAAGGTTTATTATATGATGGCAGGAGAGTGTGGGTGTATGTGAAAACGTACACACCACTATGTCAAACTTGCCAGGTACATATTGTAAAATGTGATGAAATATACAACCTCAGTGTGCTATCAGGTGCATTTGGGTTATGCATTAAAGAAGCATTTTTTTAAATCTTGTAGCTTTCAGAGTTATAATATATAGGTTTTAGAGATACCTGCAGGATCCAATATGCTTTATAAAGATCATTTCTTTTTATTTTACCTATGGTTCCAATTCAATATGCGTTTTTTGGTATCTGTATATTATTTTCGTTTGTGTAAACCATTTAAATGAACATGAAAAAACATAGTTTGGAGAGTTTATAATGATGGAGAGGTGGAGAAGTGTGGCTCACTATTTAGAGCAGGCAGACCCTGAAGCAGAGGTCAGACCCGGGACCAGGGTTCAATTCCCGACGCGGCAGGGTCTTGAGCTCAAATGTCCACGGACTCGATAATTCTCGCTTCGGGGCCTGACCTAATCATGGGTTCACACTCTGCAACTCTGGGCATTAAGCTTGCTTAATCTCCACAACGGCCCCCGCGGCGGGATGCCTGGCTTTCACCTTGGGGATGCCCTGTAGGGTCTATCTCACAGGGGAAAGCCAGGATGGGTTCCCAAGGCAAGCGCTTAGAGACCCCTGGGTGATAAGTGCTATATAAATACAATCTAAGTAAAGAGGTAAGCCAGGGGACTCTGCACCATGGAAAAAAATGTGGATGGGTGATTTTCTGAGTGTCTCACTTTCTGAATCCAGGGCAGATCACACAAAATCCCAGGGTTGATTTTGCATTACAGGCACCCAGTATGGCAATCTTTGTTGGTACCTTGTCCCACTGCCCATGACCTCCTTCTACATGGACTTCCTCACTACCTTCCTCCATCGGCGCACCTGATCTCTCCATAATCTCATGTATCGTGTCAGAGCACACTTTATGTCACACAGACATAGTGCACAGAGGCAAGAAATCCCTCTACCCAGCCCTGTTACTCTTTTTGTAATTGGTGCTTTCATGGTAAAAAAATATTTTTTTTATTCACCATCCCAATTAGTGTCCTCGGTCTTGGATCAGTACCTAAAAAAATTAACATAAATGGTGCCTTGTCCATTCCGCTGGCATGCACGTACTTTGTAATGCATGGGTGCTGGATTGGAATTATGGGACTGGCAACTCGCCTTTTTTTTCTCTTCATTTTGACAATGCTGCCAGGCATCCTGATGATGTACAGGACCGCCAAAAGCAAAAGGCTAAGCCAAAAGGTCCCAAGGGCGTGAACAATTGGATTTACCAGTGCCTGTATTTATGAATCTTTAATTTAATAACATCCTCTGGTGGGGGAATTCCAGTGATACCAGCAGTGTTCATGTCATATCAAAGACATGATAGGTATTTTTGCCTGATATATTTTACCTGATAAACTCTGCCCAGACCTGCTGCAAAACCCAGAGTAGATAAATGCTGGTGGTATCTGTAGCAGGCCCCATTAAGGGCCACCATATCTGATCGCCTTTGTTGCAATTGCATAGAATAATTACCTGGAACTTAGCTAGAAGTACTCAAATGGGTAGCAACATATTTTATTTTATTGTTTTTATGACACACTCATCGGACCGAATCATGCAACCAAGTTATGGGCTCATTGTAGTTTTTAGTAGGATTTATCTGGGAGTACGATGATACTGAACTACAGTAGTTGAAATGTGAGAGGGACGCTACTATGATGAGGGTGATTTGGCCTTCAGTTTCCTGTAATGGATGCATCCACAGAGGCTTTGGAAGTGGGAAGCAATCATTTTATTCATTGAGTTAACCTGAATGGTGAAAGATAATTGAGAGTCGAAGACGGCTGCCAGATTTCTAACTTAATTACAGGGGTAAGTAAGCGATAGAGGCTAGTTTGCTTTCAAGAGTCTGCTTTACATGGCCAAAGAGCAGCATCTCAGCTTGTACACCATTCAGGCAAAGTCAATTGTCTGTGTTCCATTTGTGTGTGTGTGTTGGAAGCAGTTGTGCACTTCGGTTCTATTTTCCGCACCTTGATGCCTACTCTGTCAATTCTAGAATTTATATTCAGGACCTTAGCCATCTTGTGGGCTAGCTCTACTGTGTAGGCCCTTTACTCTTCTCTGCTGGCTGACCCGGTAGGAGAACCAGGCTGGAGCCTACAATGCTACTCACTCTCCTAGTTTTTGCCGCGGCCTGGACCCTGGTCCCCTCTGCGACACTTTTAACACCTGGAATAATAAGATTTCATGCACCCTCTCAGTCAGTCTCTCATTCAGAGGCCCCCGAAACTGGAGCCCACTACTACAGTGTGCTGACACTCAAATACAGCAGTCAGCAACAGAAAGATGACCAGTCAACCTTTGTGAAAGGCCTTCCACTGCGCTGCAACACGTGTCGCTGCATTTTTAGCAACTTTTGACCCGTTTGAGATAGAATCAAATGTTTTTATTTAAACTCTGCAGATTATGCAGTAGATGGTGAATTATGTTGCAAATGCGGCAAATCCATAACTCTGCAGAAAATGCAGCAGCCACAAAATCGCATAATTCCAGTGGCCCAGGTTTAGCAGCGTGCTCAGTGCAATGCACTGGCATACAGTTTATCTTTATAAGGGTTTTGTGATGTTCTTGCGGTACTCAAAGAAGTCTCCCTTGTTTCAAAGCACAGTGTGCCTCCACCATATGACTCGATTCTTCCCAAACTACCCAGGTAGTCTGTCCGTCTATCGCCTCCTGAGTGTAGTGCCTGGTGTTTGTGAGACATGCATGGACCGTATCATGAACATCTAACCCTTACAAAAATGGGAATATACACATATGTTTAAGCACACAGCCAGTCACTGTTCTGTGTTTTTGCAAGCCTAATCATCAATTTGTGTACATGCATTCTGTTTTGATTTGCACATTTGCTCAAATTTTATCAGTGGGTGACCCTATATGCAGTTGATTCTATCTGAGAATAGGAAAAAAACAAGCATGGGCAGGTTTATGAGCAGGGGAAGCTGGGAGGTGTATTCTGCGCCTGTCAATCAGGCCTCTCCCCTCAGTGTCAGCATTTTAATAACAAGGAGTACATATGCTTCCAAAAGATGCTGTTATGCATCCAGAATATAGGGACATGTGAAAAATTAAACACAGCTCTGCGTGGGAGCCCACAAGTCTAACATACATTCAATGTAAATATAGCCAATATGTAAGCACATAGTAAGGAAAAGTTGTCATTTCAACAGACCAGATCATCCAGAGAAAAATTCAATTCGAGCATTTATTGCTAAAATTA
Source organism: Lissotriton vulgaris (assembly GCF_964263255.1). Classification (NCBI taxonomy): domain Eukaryota; kingdom Metazoa; phylum Chordata; class Amphibia; order Caudata; family Salamandridae; genus Lissotriton; species Lissotriton vulgaris. The sequence continues at coordinate 999,566,755 of NC_141691.1, forward strand.
ATATATTTCTGACACATTTATATACATTTTCTTTCAATACATGTCAATAGAAACTTGAACATGTGATCGAAACTTGTTACTGCAAAGAAGAGCAGGATGCAGGATCGTATCACTCGAAAGAAAGCACACAAACCTTGGGAAGAAAACAGAAAAATAAAGAAAACACTGAGTTCATTGCACAATGCAATGTGCAAGTGCACAACACTGAATACAATGGCTTCTAGGCCACAGAGAGGCATGCAACCTCGCAGACATGTTAAGGTTAATGGGTGCTTTAAATTTGCTTAAAAATTACATTGAAATTCGGCCATGTAACATATCAGCGGCAGGGGCAGGGCGAGATTAGCCAAGCAGGGGCCGGGGAGCTAATCAATGAATTTAAATTACGGGCGCGATCGGCTGGGTGCCTGGGTCTTCTTGGGATACCTCACGCGCACTTTTAATTGCGTTCGCTCAATGCGCATGATTGTGAAGACATATTCAAATCAGGGCATGATTGGTCAACAGCTCTGTCCCACCCTGAAAAATGCGCAACTACGCGCACCCACCCAGCATTTATTAAGAACCTCAGGGGCCCCGGCCGGGGCGCGCCGCGGTGCGCGTGTGCAGTTTATTAAAGGTGTAGTGCGCAGTGCGCACCATAACCAATTCATGATGAAGTGAGGGCTGGGGCCCCCTGGGGCGCGAGGCCCCCCCCGCAACGCGGGGGCAGCGGGGGCCTGTGTTACACCCTTGATGCAAACCCTAAAGGGAAATCTGCAATTCTTAATTTTTTTGTGTGTCATAATTTTTTGTTTTTGAAATAATAGCATACAAAAGGGTTTGAATGCGAGAAATGCAATAATGAAGAACATTGAGTGGTACAATAAGAAAGGAAAGAATGGTGGAGGGAAGAAGGGAGGGATAGGGAGCGATAGGGGTGCAACATGAGGGGGCACAGGTCGGTAGCGGAGACAGGGTATTTAGCCTTTCACCCTATTGCTGTTTGCCAGACCTCTGGTGATGGTTGTGGTATAGTGGGCATGGCTTTTCTCTCATTACAGTCAGCATGGATATCTTTGTGACATGATGTCTCAGGAGCTGGGGGGAGGGAGAAAGGAATGGGTGACTGGGGGTCTCTGCGTGGGGTCGGTGTGGGTGAGGGGGTAGGCCAGGGGAGGGAATGATGTAGGGTGGGGTGAACTGCGAGCCCCAAACCATGAAGTAAATGGTGCAGGGGGCGTGGCTGTGGCGTGTTCAGAGTGTCCAGGGAGTGAGTCAGGAGGGAGGGGGAGTTCTAGGTCATCAGTTTATTGGTGCATATAATCTATGGATGCGTATTTTCGAGGGTCTCCATCGAGGGGGGAGGATTTGTATGTCTGTGTGCCCGGCCGGGGTGAAGACAGAGGGTTAGGGATGGAGGAAGACAGCCCAGGGTGGTAAGGAGTGGGGTGGGAAAGAGTCAGTGAGTCAGTCTTTATTTTAACCTCAGAAAGGATCCCTTTGGGCCCCCAAATTAGAGGGTTAGGAATTGCTCCCTCTTAATTTGTTTCCATGATGCAGGTACAGGATCTCCCATCCTGTAATGGCAACCTGCAATGGTGGCTGAAACAGATTTTATCTGTAACCGACAGCCAATTAAAGGCTTTGGGTCAATGGACCCAGGTATGAGTTGGCACATCAAAAATTGAGAGAAAAAAAATAATGTCAAATTAGATTTCTTTATTTTTTTAAATTATGATTCATGGATGGTCCGTGAAGCCCGGTTTAAATGGCTTATATAGCATTTGTCAACTAATGGTTTAGCTATCTCCAACTTTTTAACCATACATACACACACATGCACACACACAGGCCCCCCCACACCCACACACACACACACACACACACATATGCTATTAGACCTGGCACCATTGGCGGCGTGGGTCTCCCTTCCATTTTTTGCTGTTGCCTCCAGTGTTTTGATATGTTTTGCTGGTCTAGATGCGTTGAGCACTGTGCCACTGCTATTCAGTGCCACAGTGCAAGTGCTCCCTATGGTAAATTGATGTATAGATTAGTGATTCCATGATTGGCTTATTTGGTTTACTTGTCAGACCCTAGTACAGTGCACTGCGTGTGCCTAGGGCTTGTAAATCAAATGCTGCTGGTGGCTTGCAGCACTGATTGCGTCACCCCACGGAGCAGCTTGTAAAATGTGTCTCAGGCCTGCCATGGCAGAGCCTGTGTGCAGCCTGGTACTGCCCTGTTGACTTGGCAAGTGCACCCACTTGCCAGTCCCTAAACCTTCCCTTCTCCTTTTCTACATATTAGTCAACCCTAAGGTAGGCCCAAGGGCAGGGTGAATTGTATGTAAAAGGTAGGACATGCCCTGATGTGTGTGGCATGTCCTGATAGTGAAAAACAAAATTGGCTGTAATTCACTAGTGCAAGGCTACCTGTTCCCCATAGGCCACAATGGGCAGTTTGATTATAATGTCTCATAATCCTAACTGACTCAGGGAACTAGGTAGAAATTCGAGTTTAGTATGCCTGAACTCAGAATGATAAAATACATCTTTTGGTGAAGTTGGTTTTAACATTCTGTGTCTGAAAATACCACTTTTATAAAGTAGGAATTTTCTTGCCTAACTATCCAAGCCTGCCTCAGCTAAGTTGTGTATTCCTTTGTCTGGTTTGTGAGCGACAGAGGCTGGGGTGGCTGCAGGAGACAGGGTGAGTCAGCACAGGGCTGAATAGACCCATCTGCATGTAGAGTGGTGGGAGGAGTAGCACCTGGGACCTGAAAAGGGCTGTGCCTGCCTTCCACAATGCTGGCTCCACCTCCTGTGGTGTGACTGAGGACCCTGGCCCACCCTGATAAAGAAGAAAAGTAGTCTTGTAAACAAAGTGCTCCAGGACTGCACAGAATTGGTTTTGACGAGGAACAGGACCCTCTGCCTTCAGAGGACAAAGGATTTATGAGTATAAAAAGGCGGACTCAGACCCCAGAACATGATATCACTTCGGGGAATCAAGACTAACCTTTGCTGAGGAGAAGAACCAGGAAGCTGAAGGAGGAGACTACCCCTGTGCTGTGTGTTTGGGGGTGGGCCTGCAGTGGTTGCTTCATTGCTAAAGAAAGGAGAAGAGGACTAAATGTGCTTTTCATCAACTTGAAGAAGAATCTCCAAGGGCTTGAACTTTGAGCTTGCCTCCTGCCTGAAGTCTCAGGGATACAAGACCTCACCAACCTGCTCCCCCCTGAATTCCCCCTTCTGACAATTGAAGTGCCTGCTGCTGTGTGCTGGGCCTTCTGAGAGACTGTGTGTCGCTGGGAGCTGGAAGCGCGACTCAATGACGAGAAGCGCGTCGCTGCCCCAGCAGTCACGGTCGCATCGCCAAGGAAGTATGCCGCTGCTGCCTCTGCCGCTATTGCCATTGCATCGCCGAAGCGTGACACATCACCGGGAAACGTCCTGCCACCACAGAGGTCGCCGTCGCATCGCCGGAGAAGTATGTCGCAGGGCCTGTTGAGGCTCCAAAGATCCCCGAGTCACCGCACAGCTGTCTGGCGTGCATGCATTGCATCAACGTTGTTGCATCGTAACCAAGACCCCATTTTGTCGCATTGCACCAGAGAGAAGTATCGCATTGAGGTACCATCTTGTCGTATCGTACCGGAGAGCAGTAAGAAACCGACGCATCACCGCCCCACACAGTAAGGAAGCACGCATCAACTTTCCTGCGCAGCAGTAAGGAACCGACGCATCCACTCCCCTGAAAGTAAGGAACCGACGCATCACCTTCCCTGCGACCCTTTTGTTTGCTTTGCGTAACGCATCCAAGGTACTTTGAGAGTAAAGTGTCGCACTTACAACTTGAGAGAACTGAGCTATTTTCTACCATTTTAAAGTCTATTTTTGAGTGCAGTATTGTGGATTTTTGTTGTTTGGTCTTGTGTTAAGTCTATATAAAAAATACTTATTTTTATAATACAACCTGTGTAAATCCATTGTTTTTGATTTGAGGCAGCATGATAAATTCATTATACTGTCCGCTCTGCAATCTAGCAACCGGAGACATACTACATATGACCTGTCTCTGTGAAGAGTTCCGACAAGTTCGTCAACAGCTATTAAGGGACCAGCTCAAGCAGATAGGAACCAGCACGCGAAGGCAGGCTGTGCTCGCATGCTTGAACCCTGCAAACACAAAACTGAACTGTAGATATGTCAAATATCTGACCACAATAGAGCAAAGCCTGCAAAATCTACAACTGGCAGCAACTCCTGGCTCTGGGACCTAATGGATGAACCTGGGGCCACAAAAGTCTAGCCTGCCCTGGCTCAAGGAATACTGCCCGACAACTACCCTCAGTCTCCCACCGCATGCCTTTTGACAAAGACGATTACACAGACTATATTTTTTATCATATTTTAAGAAATTGTTTTAAATGTAGTAAATGTACTGGTTTTAATTAACTATACATAATAAATGTACTTACTTATTAAACTGGTTTATAAAGTGCTAATGAGTATTAAGAATAGTGAGTCTTGATTAATGAGAGATTTTTATAATATATATATATATATATATATATATATATATATATATATATATATATATATATATACCTCAACCAAGCAGTTGTAAAAGTTAACAATAGACCTAGAGATTCCCTACTAGAACCTTCCAAGCCTAATGCTGAACATATGAAAGACAAAGAAGAGAACATACCTAGACTCATCTTGACCTTTACCCAACAAGAGCGCCAAATTAGAACCATTATAAAACGTATTTGGCCAATCATATTTACAGATGTAGTCCTAGCACCAGACTTACCAGACTGCCCAACCATCACCTTTAGAAAAGGCATCTCAATGAGGACGCAAATAGTCAAAAAAAGTCCGGAAACCATTGTCAAAAAATCCACTTGGTTACAACCAAGACAAGGTTTCTATAAATGCTCTTCATGCCGAGCATACAGATTTGGCATAAACACCACAAAATATAAGACTCATTTTAGCCCTAATGAGTATAAGTTACAAGGCAGTTACAACTGCAAAACCGAGTATGCTGTGTACATCCTAACATGCACCTGTGGCCTAAGATACGTGGGCAGCACCAAACTACAGGTGCATGTCAGGATCCTACAACACCTACGGGCAAGTGTCAACAACGACACGGCAAACACGGTAGCCAGGCATTTTAAAACAGTGCATGGTAACGATCTCAAGTGTCTCCGTTAATTTGTCATCGCAGCTATTCCCATTTCTCTTCATGGAGGCAATCGGAAATGAACTCTGAGACAACTTGAATCCAAAATGATCTTAGAGCTAGACAACAAACATCCAAGGGGTCCTAACAACACAGAAGATCTCCACAACTTTCTGTAATGCATATAATAAAAAGATATACCACTCTACAAGCACTGTATATTAGGTTTACTCTCCCTCAGCTGTAACCGACCCTTCTCGTTCTTTTACAATTTTGACATTTTTAAATCCATTGGTGAGGGATAAATTATTATGTTTTGCACTTTTTGCACATAAATAGAGCACTTTATAATTAGCGCATTGCACACCATAGCCAGATATACCTATAATAATAGGATGCTATTTAATTGTTTACATCTTTTCTAAATTTGCACATTTTCTTCTGGTTCTAAAATATTATTATTGTATGTTTGGGAGTATATGCTACGAATTTATTCAGTAACAACTAAGATATGGCCATAGGGGGACTGTTTTGCACATTTTGCACCTGCAATTATCAATGATTGATTTTTAATAATTGAAATCTATTTATTGTTTTAGCATTACATATTCAAATGACAACATGTTTTTTTATTATATATATTATGCCCTGTATGTTTCTTATTTGGAAAGATACACCCTTATAATGCCAAATAGCCATATCAATGTTAGAAAGCCTAAACATATTTGTTTTGCATTTATACGGTCAACAATCATGTGCTCATACACAATGGTCTTTTAAACAAACATTATCTTGTCAAAAACATTAATTGGTTATACCAGTGTGAATAATCATATGGTTTTAAAAGATGAAAACTCATACCTGTGGAGCACCAAATTTGTTAAACAAAGATAAAGCAATGCGCATTTGTGAAAGTATGTCTTCTATGTCCATTTAGATCATGTGACATGGGACTACCATAGAGTTCACACTTTTCACTAGCACTGTGGGTATTTAAATAAAACGCGGACGGCGTTTCTGAATATGAGCAAGGTTACTGTGGTAACCGAAACGCATCATAGCTGTTGAAACAATAAAGACCTGGCATTCCACAAAAGAATCGGTGTCCATACGGTGTCTTCAGATCAAACGGATTGTGGGACAAGGTGCAGAATGGAAGAGTCACCAAAAGGCAAAAAGTTCAGCTGGACCCCGGGAGCCGGCCGCCTATGTCGGGGGCGATCTTAGGCCACACCAGGGCAACAAGACTTGGGGAGGGGGCAGGAGCCAAGCGCCCCCTCCCAGTCCGCGCTACCACACTGCCCCTCGGGGGCCTCCGTCAAGCGGTAGGATCGAGAGACAAGAGGAGGCCAAAACGAAGGGGGAGATGACCATAAGGGGGCATAGTAGATCCTCCCTGACCCCCTAGGTTTGATGTGGAGGCTTTAAAAGGGCCCCGCGGGGCAAATTTCTTTTTTAAAAAATCGATTTTTTTGCGTGAGGAGCGCCCGGTACGCTTTTGTGCAATGGGCGGTGGTAATCTAAATGATGGGGGGGGGGGAGGGCATCGTTCAAAGCACAACAGCGTGCATAAACACGAACATGTTTTTATCTACCACGTACTTGACTTATCTCTCTGAGATGCATTCCCTTGTGTTTCGGCAATGGTAGTCTGTTCATTACATAGATCGCCCGAGGGCGGTAGTACAGACCGCGCGTAGGAAAGGGTCAAAAGCCAGGGGTATAGGAGTATGTAACAAGCGAGCCATTTAATTGAAAAAACTAAACGTGACAAACGGTTGTAGGATCAGTGAAGGTTGATTTTTTAATTGAAAGTATAACAGGATCAGTTACAATAAAATCGTCCATACGCACACCATGGGCGAGTATCATGGGTTACATTACTTCAAAGCTTTATTAATACAATAATCAATAATGAAAAATCGAAAACAATAGGGTTGTCCGTATTCCCAGTCAGTACCCTTCCCCGCCCGCCATGTGCACAAAGACCGCATACATCCCCCATAACGTCAAGGCTAAGTAACTAGAACGTCATAAGGAGATGCAAGTCGCTCCCATACTGGCGCCATTTTAGTCGAGGCCAGGCAGGTCCAGAGTATAGTTTAATGTCTCCAATAAGTAGCGGCAGGACCAGAATCCCTTTTGGCAGTTCTGGCTTAGTTATTACGAGCACTAGAAAACAAGACATTCTGGGCAATACCACCCTTGTCGCAGCCCTTTATTCTACAAGATGGTGTCTTTCAAAAGCCAGGGGTATAGGAGTATGTAACAAGCGAGCCATTTAATTGAAAAAACTAAACGTGACAAACGGTTGCAGGATCAGTGAAGGTTGATTTTTTAATTGAAAGTATAACAGGATCAGTTACAATAAAATTGTCCATACGCACACCATGGGCGAGTATCATGGGTAACATTACTTCGAAGCTTTATTAATACAATAATCAATAATGAAAAATCGACATCAATAGGGTTGTCCGTATTCCCAGTCAGTACCCTTCCCCGCCCGCCATGTGCACAAAGACCGCATACATCCCCCATAACGTCAAAGCTAAGTAACTAGAACGTCATAAGGAGTTGCAAGTTGCTCCCATACTGGCGCCATTTTGGTCGAGGCCAGGCAGGTGCAGAGTATAGTTCAATGTCTCCAATAAGTAGCGGCAGGACCAGAATCCCTTTCGGCAGTTCTGGCTTCGTCATTACGAGCACTAGAAAGCAAGACATTCTGGGCAATACCACCCTTGACGTAGCCCTTTATTCTACAAGATGGTGTCTTTGAAAAGCCAGGGGTATAGGAGTATGTAACAAGCGAGCCATTTAATTGAAAAAACTAAACGTGACAAACGGTTGCAGGATCAGTAAAGGTTGATTTTTTTATTGAAAGTATAACAGGATCAGTTACAATAAAATCGCCCATACGCACACCATGGACGAGTATCATGGGTAACATTACTTCGAAGCTTTATTAATACAATAATCAATAATGAAAAAACTAAACGTGATAAACGGTTGTAGGATCAGTGAGGGTTGATTTTTTAATTGAAAGTATAACAGGATCAGTTACAATAAAATCGTCCATACGCACACCATGGGCGAGTATAATGGGTCACATTACTTCGAAGCTTTATTAATACAATAATCAATAATGAAAAATCGACATCAATAGGGTTGTCCGTATTCCCAGTCAGTACCCTTCCCCGCCCGCCATGTGCACAAAGACCGCATACATCCCCCATAACGTCAAGGCTAAGTAACTGGAACGTCATAAGGAGTTGCAAGTCGCTCCCATACTGGCGCCATTTTGGTCGAGGCCAGGCAGGTCCAGAGTATAGTTTAATGTCTCCAATAAGTAGCGGCAGGACCAGAATTACATTTATGAAGAATGTTGAAGAGTAGTATGTTGAAAATCTGAAGCCATCCTTTTACAAACTCTCAACCAGCCTTGGATGGAAAAATCCTGAAGAATGTACAAACTGAAAACCAGTTTTTGTCTGCATAGCATCAGCAGTAACACTTGAGTCAGCTTTGTGTGAAGCCGCCATCTTGATCCAATCAATACCGTCCCCTTGCACACATTCAGGGACCAGGCCGCAGGACGTGTCTTCAGATCAAACGGATTGTGGGACAAGGTGCAGAATGGAAGAGTCACCAAAAGGCAAAAAGTTCCGCTGGACCCCGGGAGCCGGCCGCCTATGTCGGGGGCGATCTTAGGCCACACCAGGGCAACAAGACTTGGGGAGGGGGCAGGAGCCAAGGGCCCCCTCCCAGTCCGTGCTACCACACCGCCCCTCGGGGGCCTCCGTCAAGCGGTTCAGGGAGGCACCGCAGGCAGCGGTTCTTCAGATCAGTGGCTCTCACCGGCAAGGCTCCCCTCCGTTAGCAGCGATCGTTGGCGCTGTGGTTGCGGCCGGAGGCCCCGCCTAGTCAACGCCCCGGCCTCTCCATGTCGTAGGCCGCAAGAGTGGGCGCAACTCTGCTGGCCGAGCGAGAAATACCATCCCCCTGCACACATTCAGGGACCAGGCCGCATTGCGAGGGCACCGCAGGACGTGTCTTCAGGTCAAACGGATTGTGGGACAAGGTGCAGCATGGAAGAGTCACGAAAAGGCAAAAAGTTCCGCTGGACCCCGACAACGCCCCGGCCTCTCCATGTCGTAGGCCGCAAGAGTGGGCGCAACTCGGCTGGCCGAGCGAGAATTGGGGAGGGGGCAGGAGCTAAGCGCCCCCTCCCAGTCCGCGCCACCACACCGCCCCTGGGGGGCCTCCGTCAAGCGGTTCAGGGAGGCACCGCAGGCAGCCGTTCTTCAGATCAGTGGCTCTCACCGGCAAGGCTCCCCTTCGTCAGCAGCAATCATTGGCGCTGTGGTTGCAGCCCAAGGCCCCGCCTAGTCAACGCCCCGGCCTCTCCATGTCGTAGGCCGCAAGAGTGGGCGCAACTCTGCTGGCCGAGTGAGAAATACCGTCCCCCTGCACACATTCAGGGATCTGGCCGCATTGCGAGGGCACCGCAGGCAGCGGTTCTTCAGGTCACAACAGAGTCTCATGCTCGATCGATTGAGCTGGCCGAATCAGGCAACAAGAAGGTGTGGGGGGGGTCACCTCTTGCTCAACCACCACCTGAGGAGGTGGTACTCTCTTCCTAGGAGGTGGTGGTGGTGGTGGGGATGCACCAGCTGAAGCTACAACACTTGCTATTGCTAAGTGATGAAAAAAGGTCTTCCTCTCACAAAGATGAAAGTCAGAGTGAGGAAACAAGGAGGGGTTTTCATCATTTGGGACAAAAAATAGTTCTCAACCACTGAAAAGTGTTATTTTTAGGTCACATGACCTAGCCTTACATCATTAGGAACCCAAAAGTGAAATGAACCAATGAAAAGTTTTATTAACAAGTCACATGACCTGTTATGCTTACGTTACGCGCTCTGCGCCGCGCCCCGGATCGCTTACGGGAAGCTGCGCTTCGCGCCTCGCGCACCGGAGCACTTCCGGGTGCGCTAACGCGGCGCGTCATATGACGCATTACGCGACAACGCGATACGTCGCGGTTACGCGACGCGTCACGATGTTGTTTTCTGACGCGGCAGTTGTGCAAACAGAACGTTTATCGGCCGGGCATATGGAATATATACACATTCATACCATACAATCAGGGCATGTATGCACAGTCACACCATACAATTTTTTACGTTCCCAGTGATGGTCTGCACTCCATGCAATATCTCACAGCGCTTGTCTATGTCTTTCCTTACATGGAGCACGGTGCGGTCCATGTCCACTCCATTCTTCAGTCGGAACTCTGATGTAACCTACAGAGGAGAAAAGAAAGGAGGGGGATACAGCATTCAGAGGATGTCAGCGCACACAAACACGAAAAAGCTTCTACTTACCATGTATCAGACTAGCTGCAGGAACGTGTGATACAACAGATCTTGGCTATCCCTTTCGCATTATTTTTCTGTGTAACATATCCTCCCCTTCTTATGATGCCAAAAAATGTTTCATTTTGTTTGTCTCTAAATTCGAGTTCCCTCTTCGTGTATTTGTTTCTCAATTAGTCTTATTTTATGGGACAAAATACCACACCTTACATTCGGCAGATACCTTAAGCTACGGTCGACCATTTTCTAACAATTCTGGAAAAAGGGCTGGTGTGACGGATACAAATTTCAATCAATCCAAAATTCAGGCAAAGGGTCTGCATTATCTGTCTTCTATTGTTTGGGAATAACAGCCATTATTCTAAAACCCTACCAACCTAGACGATTGTTATGACGCTGATTACATACTTCCTTCGAAAACTCTTTTTTTTTCAGTATACAAATACGGGCCTACAACCATGTTGGCCGGCCACAGAGCAAACTGGAATCTTATATGATGAGGGGACCTATACACTGTAGAAAAACGTAATGGGCGGGCCATTAGGTTGCAGGAATTAAGGTGTCTAACAGTTACAATGAAATTATCTAGATATACATTTGCGGGCAAGTACCATGAGTAACGTTAATTCGAACTTTCAATAGTACAGTAATGAATAATACATCAGAACTTAATATCAATAGGGATGTCCAAATGTTCAATCAGTACCCGTCCCCGCCCGCCATGTGCTCAAAAACTGCATACATATCTCGTGATATCAAGGCTGAGCAACCAGTACACATCAAGGAGTTGCGAGTCTCATTTATACCGACGCCATTTTGGGTGAGGCCGGGCAGGTCCAGAATATAGTCAAAATGTCTCCACCAACCAGCGGTCGGAACAGAACCCCTTTCAGCTGTCCAAAAAGTTCTGTTAAATGACAACAGAAGGGACAGGCAACAAGAACCATCAGTCAAAGAGGGGAGGGCAAGTTCTTCTCTACCGGGTCATGTTGGGGCTCCACCGGAACTGATTGAATTGGTAGTCTACAGTGTTTCTGGATGTTTCAGACTGAAGCTGGCGTCAGCATGAGAGCATTCCGTGGCTACGTCGTGGCCATTCCGAGTGCAATCATGGCAGTTGCTCCCCACCGGAAGTTTTCGGGAGTCGGGGGCCCCGGTGACTCTTGTAGAATCTTCAAGGCTGAGGGGACGCTTTTGGGAATGGGGCCCATGCCCTAGCAGTCAAGCGTCCGAGTTCCAGGGTTGCCCAGAGCCATCCTTGCAGGCCAGGCCCAAGTCTGTGGAGCCGACCGCCATTTCCTGAGCTCCGTGGCAGCCGCCTATCGCTGTACCGCAAGAGTGGGTGCAATTCAGCCGGATGGCGGGTGAGACGCTGTAATAGCAAGAGCAGGCGCAATTCAGCTGGCTGAGCGAGGCTCTGTGCCGCAGGAGCGGGCGCAACTCAGGTAGCCGAGTGAAGCGCTGGGTGTAGCTGAGAAACCTCCACCTGGGGAGGTGGGGGAGGCTCGTTCGCACCGCCTCTCCCTTCCAGTGCACCCCACGCCGTCTCCTGGCGCAGGTATATGTGATGGTTGGACCAGGGCACCGCAGGACGTGTCTTCAGGTCAAAAGGATTGAGGGACAAGGTCCAGAATGGAAGAGTCACCAAAAGGCAACAAGTTCCGCCTGACCCCAGGAGTCGACCGCCTATGTCGGGGGCGATCTCAGGCCACACCAGGGCAACAAGACTTGGGGAGGGGGCAGGAGCCAAGCTCCCCCTCCGAGTCCGCGCCAGCACACCGCCCCTTGGGGGCCTCCGTCAAGTGGCTCAGGGAGGCACTGCAGGCAGCGGTTCTTCAGATCAGTGGCTCTCACCGGCAAGGCTCCCCTCCGTCAGCGGCGATCGTTGATGCTGTGGTTGCGGCCGGAGGCCCCGCCTAGTCAACGCCCCGGCCTCTCCATCTCGTAGGCCGCAGAGTAGTCGGGGAGAATTCCCGGGAACGGCGGCATGCATTTGGATCGATGTTGCAGCAGGCTGCCATGTAAATAGTTATTTAATAAAACATTTTACCCTGTTACTTTGCTGGTGTGTTGTATATATTTATAATATTTGCATAGGGTTTGTCGTTGTTTTGGGCGGGGTAGGCGGCGGAGCCGAGCTGTCTTGCAGCCATCATGGCGTCGAGCTCAGTTCCTCTCACTAGTTTGAGCTTGAGGTAGTTACGTACCATCCATTGCGATACTTGAATTCACAAAAAGGGATTTAGTTTCTGAGAACCGCATGAACATGACAACTTTGTTTCCCCAAGATAAAAATGATCTTCAGAGTCGTGGAAACATTAGATAGATATTTTACTCAGTCATTCGTGCATGCTTCATTTCACCAGAGGTTGTTCCTAATGTTTCTATTTTAGCGAGGTCAAAAAGAGATCCCATTAGTGGCCTACTGATTTTGCTTGATTCCTTTTGTTTTTTCTAACGATTTTTCACTATCTGCAAAGACTAAACAGAGTATTGCAACTCTGTGCTTGTTTGTAAATAGAGAATGAACCAAAGAGAACCAATTCCAAAACAGTAAATGCTTGGATAACAATCAATCAAATGGAGAGGGAAGCAGGCACGACGGATTACAACGGGGGCAAAGGCCTGCGTTACCTACCCTTTACTATCTGCAAAGAGAGAATACTCCTAAAAGAAAAGAGGGGGGGGCAGCGTTCAAAGCACATCAGCGTGCATAGACACGAAAATGTTTTTACCTACCACGTACTTGGCATTTTAAAGCTTTTGATATTTGCTATTAAAAAACCATTGAAATTCACTAAAAAAACCATAGGTTATAGACCATATATAGTTAGGAATTAGCATTTACAAAACCTTATTTTACTCATACAAAACCATTGAAATTCCATATATAGTTAGTTGCACTAACTATATATCGCGCACCCGCAATTCACTGCTGATGATGTCACATATTACATCATTCATGACATGGTCAGTGACATCACTGATGACATCACTGATGACATCTCAAATGACATCACTGATGACATCACTGATAACATCTCAAATGACATCACTGATTACATCTCAAATGACATCACTGATAACATCTCAAATGACATCACTGATGACATCACTGATGACATCTCAAATGACATCACTGATGACATCACTGATGACATCTCATTTGACATCAATGGTCACATCACTGATGATATCATTCATGTGACAATACAATGCATCTCCTCACACTTTAATATAACCTCTGTTACATCCAGTGTAAAATACAGAATATAATTTTTTAAACCATTGACACACCAATACTAGTTACTACATACGCACTCACTGATTCCTATGTCTACACACACATTCACTCATTCACCCATACAATTATTCATACATACAATCACTCATCTTTACAACACTATCATATGCACTCATACACCTATACAGACACTCACACTCTGCCACTCATCCATGGAGTTACTCACACACCTAGTCAGTCCTGTAAAGAATCAATCACACTTCCATTTTCTAATCAATACAGTTAAACATAGAGTACCTTACATTTTCAAACATATACTAACATATACTTACTCTCTTATACAATCATTGATACAAGAACACATTGATCTGCACAGAGTCACACATCTCCCAGCCAGCCACACACACACTCAGTCTCCCATACAAATACTTGGACAATCAATCAATAACCCATATAGTTACTCATATAGCTACTGATCAACACATGCAACACTTTACAGAACAACAGACATAATGATGCACAAATTAAGACAGTTTAGTCACTAACCCATGCACTCAGTGAGACACATTTAATCACTCACTCATACAGTCAGTCACACACCTACTAAATCCTTCATCCAGACACTTCTACATCCACTCATTCTTCAATATGTAAAACATATTTAAACTTTACAGAAACACAGTCACTAGATGATGTCATCAGTGATGTCATCAGTGATGTCACTGACCATGTCATGAATGATGTAATATGTGACATCATCAGCAGTGGATTGCGGGTGCGCGATATATAGTTAGTGCAACTAACTATATATGGAATTTCAATGGTTTTGTGTGAGTAAAATAAAGTTTTGTAAATGCTAATTCCTAACTATATATGGTCTATAACCCATGGTTTTTTCAGTGAATATATATATAGATATATATAAAAATAATTTTTGCACTGTTGATGGATCTGCATGACATTTGCCATATACTTAGCATGTTTAACCCACACTTGTTTTTCTTATTTTTGTATGATGCACCACTTTCCCCTGCAATTTATCCATTCTGATCTGTGCGACACATTTGGCCAAGACCTTGAGCCCACCTGATTTGACTGTGTGCAGCATGTTTTGGTCGTGGATTCCTGCCTGACCCTGCACTGGGCTTCCTTTTCTGGCTTTCATGTTTTATGCAAATTCATCAAACAGCGGTATAAAATTGAGAAAAACAATATGTTCCTGTCATGAAGTGTGATTATCTTGTTTGCGCTTTCATACATTACCAAATTACAGCTAGACATTTGCTACTTTTGGCCTTCTCCCTTAAAGTGAGCACGGAAAGTGCTCATTTAAGACAGGTCTCTGGGGTCGATTAGCCTTAAGTAGTGAAAGAGGTGGGGCAGAGATCTTTTACCACCATAGACAGTGGTATATGGTTGCTTGATACTGGAACTTTAAATAATGTGCTGATTTTTTCCTAGAAATGTGACAGCTTTTGATGATATCATCACATAACAATATAACATAACAAAAAAACATAAGAAAAAAACAAAATATAACATGGCACGACACAACGACACTGTTATATTGTTGTGATGCAGCACAGAATCAAGACACGATAGCACAACGCATCATTGTCACAAGAAACCGCATCACAACAAATGTGCATACATTTTTTTGCCACACAGTACCATCTCCAGAAATCTACTTTGTTGATAAAAGAAAATCGCCAAGCACCGATATAAATTAGCACCAAAGCCAAGCAATAACGCCAAAGCATCGGACCCTTTCTCTCAAAAACAGTTTCCCCCCTGAACAGGAGTTAGGAAGAAATATAACATATATATAATTTGACTGCATTCTATCCAAAGAGCGAAAGGTGGCGCCCTGGATTTGTGAAACGAGCAGTACGAATACTTGCTCTAGTTTACAGGCACTGTCGGGAATTTAAGACTCATTCCAAGGTCTTTCATTTCAGTGTTGCTGAAAGAAAGAAAACCGTGCTGAGTAGCCAGAAACCTTGACTGAACTATACCCTATTGACGGATTCTGAATGCACCGTAACATAACATATGCGTGTCTCGAATTGTGAAAACATGGAAATGGTAATAATTCTCATGCAATGTCATTCAGGCTCTTTCATAATTTTCGATGTGTGTAGCCCAATCATTTGTCTATAGTTTCTTCTCTCTTCACTTTTTAAAATTGTTCTTTTTGAGATTTGGTATTAATGTATCATTATCAGGCTGTATCATGCCAATTGTTACCAGAAGGGCGATTTCCTCTAATTAAAAATATTACACAGTGCAGTTTAGCTCATTTTTGTTTAACCATAAGGAATTTAACTGTAATTTAACACATATTAGAGCATTGTAATGGTGGGAGCTCCACTGGAGATATTGAAGTGGCTCAGGGCTAATAATGGCTTGTATGAGCCTTCTGTTCCAACATTCCAATGCTTGTCTTTATGCTGCTCCCTTTTTATTAATTTAGAAAACTCCGCACTCAGTGGGTAGCACGTTCTAATATCATTATCCCTTCTGTATCAGTCTATACTGGTTGTTAAAGGCCCTCTCTCTCCGTATAGACCCTCACCCACCAGGTTCAGTGCCATTAACAACGGGTATAGCCCTCTTCATCGGACTATAAGACTATTTTAACCTTAGTTCACCTCGTTCACTCATTCCATCTCTTGAAACATCTTACTTTCTTCCATCCTATACAACCTGGTTCCATGTTAACTATTTTTCGGATTATTATCTCAAGTGTGTACGGCAAAGTGATGCCCCCCCCCCCCCCCCCCCCCCCCCCCTTGTACCAGCATTAGAGTTGGGAAAGGGTAAATCCTTGGATAACAGCTGTGTAAGACGTTAAAGATGCTCTGCGTCTGCTTTGGGTGTCATGACTCTCGGGATCATGTCCTAGTCATTGCAAGCACCATTCCCACCCACATGCTTTATCCGTTCCCTTACTGATGTCATCTCAGCTGTTACACAGACAACCATTCCTTAAAAGCAGGTGCCCCTTTTGCTTTCCAATACACGGCTACGACAAAGGCAGCTCGTATGCTGATTTTGAAAACGAAAAAGGCAGCTCTATGCTGATTTTGAAAACGACAAAGGCAGCTTGACAAACCTTTACTCTATTGTGGATATTTTGTGATCTGTGGACCTGGCTTAATAGGCAGCCATAATAGAAATTTATATCAAAAAAATCTCTATGGAAAGAGTAATACTGTGCCCTCCAGAGTGGGTTCGATCATAAATGAATCATCCTTCCTATCATACACAGTGTAATGAGATTGTGGTATTCGCTGCTGATTATTTTCAAGTATATATATGCAATCTGACTAAGAATGATAGATTATATAAGGAACTGTTTTATTTTTTACTTGAGTATTTGTAGAGATATTTACTGAGAGCATACTGATTTAGAAATAAAAGGAATGCCTACTTGGGCTGTATGAAATGCCATTACAGTTATAGCTGTAATGGCATTGTGAACTTGGAACTAATTACGAGAATCAATTGAGGTGTTGGACAGTGTAATCATGCTACTTTATAAATGTTAGAATGCATATGATTTTGTTTGTATACCACACACTGTAAATAAGAATGGTGTGCATACCGCTCGGTGCCCTTACATACTTAGGAACGGGCACCGAGGGGTATGCTTTGTACATTGTGGTGCCCAATCTGCCCCCTCATGGAATTCCAAAGAGTTTTAATGGAATCCTGCTGAATGAAATTCCACCAATTCTGCCCACAACTACACAGCACTCTACTAAAGTCCACTCATCGACAATGCACTATATACCACTCCACTCTACTCTGCTCTACGACACTCTACTCCCCTCAACACCCCTCCAATCTACCACACTACCCCACTCTATGCCACTCTACTCTACAACACTTTACTTCACTCTTTTGCCACTCTACTCCACTCTGCAACACTCTATGCAACTCCCTGTATGCTACACTAATCCACTTTACTCCACTGTACTCTATGACACACAACTCCACTGTACTCCACTACTCAACTCAACACTACTCTACTCTAACCCACTGTATGCCACTCGACTCAATGACATTCTATGCTACTTCCCTCTACAGCACTTCACAATACTCTAGCCCACTCTCTGAGACCCCACTCTACAGCACTTTACTACACTCTATGATATACCACTCGACAACACTACACTCTACAGCATTCCACTGTACAACACTAGCCTCTACAACAATTCACTCTGCAACACTCTACCTGACACCACTCCACTCTACGCCCCTCCATTCTAAGATACTCTATGACATACTGTTAGCCCTGTCATCCTTTGGGTGGTATTTCTCCTTACTTTTAGCTTTTTACCTCCTGTTTTGCTGATTATTGTTTGGCCTTAGGACTCTGAGTACTTTACCACTGCTAACCAAAGCTAAAGTGCATGTGCTTCTCCCCTTAACATGGTGCCATTGGTGTATACCTGACTGGCATATTTGATCTATTACTAAGCCCTTTGTAAAGTAGTATCACATATACCCAGAGTTTGTAAGTCAAATGCTACTAGTAGGCCTGCAGCACTGATTGTGCCACCCACATAACTAGCCTTTCAAACCTGTCTCAGGCCTGCCAATGTAGGGCTTGTGTGTGCAGTTTTCTGCTACTTCAACTTGGCATTTAAGACTACTTGCCAAGCCTTAAATGCTCCTTTTATTATATATACGTCACCAATAAAGTATGCCCTACGTAGCCGTAAGAGCAGGGTGCCCTGTAGGTAAAAGGTAGGACATATATGTTTAATCTCTACATGTCGTGGTAGTGACAAACACTCAAGTTCAGGCTTGTGCAGCCCTCCTGCATCCCTGGGGACCACCATCTCCCCTGGGGACTTTAAAATATGTAGGTTTGAAGACCCGCTGGGTCTGCCCATGCCCCGGAGACTACAACCTCCCTGGAGCAATTTACACTAAAAAAATGTTGGGGCCAATGAGAGCCCTCCCAGAGCCCTGGGGACCAACGCCTCCCCAGGGCTGAAATACAATAATGTGGGGGATTAAGTCCCCTTGAAATCTGAGTGTCCCTGAGGGCCAACTAGCCCACCATTACCTCCAGTAAGCGCCACAGAGCTGCGTTGCAGAGTGGTATAAAAAGGGGCGCGGCCTTGGACCACCTCTCTGCAATGCAGCTCTGTGGCACTCACTGGAGGAACCTGGTGGGCTAGTTGGCCCTCAGGGACACTCAGAATTCAAGGGGACTTAATCCCCTATTTACATATTGCCAGGGGGTGTGTTTGCACACTTGTAATATCAGGCCCCACCCCTTCCCTGCACCACTGTGCAAACACACCCCCAGGCACGTTGTAAGTTGGGGGATTAAGTCCCCTTGAATCCTGAGGGACCCTCAGTATTCAAGGGGAATTAATGATCCAACTTACAACACGCCAAGGGGCGGGTTTGCAGAGTATTGCAGGAAGGGGGCGGGCCTCCGGCGCAATGCCAGATTTTTTTTCAGAAGGGGGTTGTGTGGCCCCCTTCTTTTCCCATTTTTGGGGTCCTGGAGACCCAATCCCCAAGGGCCTGACCCCTATTGTTTTAAAGATATATATATAAATGGGAAGGGGTTCAAGTGGGCCCCTCCCAGTGGCCAATTTTTAGCCATGGGGACCTCATCTCCCTGGGTGCATATATATATATATATATATATATATATATATATATATATATATATATATATATATATATATATATATATATATGTCCTGCTTCTCCCCCAGCTACGCCTGTCTTTTGGTTGGCTGGTGGGAGGAGCAGGTCCTAAAGAAAGAACACTCGGCACTATACAACACACATGTAAGGTTGGGGTTGAGATTTATAGACAATGTTTTTATACTATGGCAGGGCAGTGAAGAAAATGCTAAAGAATTTATTGCCAACCTTAATGTCAATCAGGTCAACCTAAAATTCACCTCCCACATTAGTGCCAAAGAGATTGAATTCCTAGATGTCAAAGTGTATGTGGAGAATGACACCATTAAAACTACCCTACATAGAAAAGCGACGGCGGGTAACTCCACGTTACATTCCACCAGCTCTCACCCCAAACACATAATTGAGAGCATCCCCTACGGAGAGCTCCTCGGAATTAAACACATATGCAGCAGTACTGAGCAACAAGACACCTGCATGAGGTAGGTAATTGAAAGATTCCGTAGGAGAGGATACACGACATGCACTCTGAACAGAGCGCTCAACAAAGCCAAAACAAGATCAAGGGAATCACTGTTGGATCCCTCAAAAAACAATAGCACTGATGAGCATGGACCGGAGGTAGATGAGGCAACAACAAATGCCCCCGCCAATATCGCCAGATACGGTCTATCATCACTCAAAATTGGCCAATTGTTCTAACGGATGCTGTGATATCACCCGAGGTGCCCATCAGGCCCACTATAAAATACCGCAGAGGCACCTCTATGAGAACTCAGATAGTCCACAGTCATCCAGAAACCATAAAGAGCAATACATCTACTTGGCTAAAACAAAGGGATGGTTTCTATAAATGCTCATCATGCAGGGCTTGTAAATTTGGTGTTACAACCACCAAATATAACATTCCATTCAGCCCTTATGAGTCAACGATCAAGGGATGCTTTGACTGTAAAACCGAGTACGCCGTATATATCCTGACATGCACCTTTGGCCTCAGATATGTGGGCAGCACCAAGGTACAGGTGCATGTCAGGATACTCTAGCACCTATGGGCCATTGTTAATAATGACCCGACGTACCCGGTGGCCAGACATTTCAAGGCTGTCCATAAAAATGACCTCAAGGACATAAATATTTTGTCATAGCTGCTGTGTCTGAACCTCTCCGGGGTGGCAACCGAGAGAAGAGTTTAAGGCAGTTTTAATGTAAATATATCCTCGAGCTAGGCAGCAAACACCCAAA
Organism: Lissotriton vulgaris; assembly: GCF_964263255.1. Taxonomy (NCBI): domain Eukaryota; kingdom Metazoa; phylum Chordata; class Amphibia; order Caudata; family Salamandridae; genus Lissotriton; species Lissotriton vulgaris. The sequence continues at coordinate 999,587,476 of NC_141691.1, forward strand.
TGGACTCAATAATACGGAGGACCGACACAACTTCCTGTAATATAGTGGCTCTGGCTTTAAAGTTAATTAAATCTGCTGTATACCGGTATTTGTCCGCCATCCACTTTGCTACTCCAAACAAACTGTTATCATGTTTGTGTTTCCCTTATAATGGAATACAACATGTTTTTAGTCTTTCCCAATACATACAATATATATTTTTTGTATGTATCTTTTAACATACCCACTCTATTTCTATTTTGCACTTTAACTTGCACAGATAACCCTTTTTTTGTATGCACTTTATGACAATGTTTAGAAATACAAGAAACAGCTGCTCAAATGCAATATTTGCACATATGACAATTTTTGCACATTGCGACAATTTGCACATACAATTAGGACAGTTGCCTATACTGATTTTAATTATATTAGGTCCTTAATCAGTTTGAAATTAATTTTTGCTTGATTGTGATTCCAATTGCACTAGAATATATGCATTTTAAGCATTTTATCTATCTCCAAGATATTTAATGGTTTTAAAATATATTTATTGCTACGTATATATATATATTTTTGTATGTATATACCAAGGTGTGCGTATATCTAATTTTCATATTTATTTATTTATATCTATGATATTGAGTATACATGTATACATACACACAATCTGCAAATTACAAACTGTGCCCTCTCACAAGTAGAGGCCATTGCGGGGTGTCCCTGAAAAGCATTTAAGCCACTTACTATACTGTCATGTTTATAGATTCATGTAATAACAACCAATGTGCACATTACAAAGAAATGTCAACAACATCTATGTGTCAGACAACACAAAGTTATTCAGAAAAGGCAAATAAACTTAGCATGTATGCATGTCTAGTATTTCTTTCATGTCTAACAATCACATATGGGGTGGTGAAAGCATCACCAATAGAAGAAAAAAACGGGGTATAAAAATAGAAAGGGGACTGTGTCCAGTCAATTGATAAAGAATACTTGTTATTCGAAATGCATCTGACCTGACATCAGCTGTGAGCAAATAAAGACCTGCTTAACCACGCTACTTTGGTGTCCGTTTCTCGTCCTTTGCAGCGCTACCGGCTGGAGTGCATCTAAGAGGTGTGGGAAAACCCAGTGGATATATATATATACATACATACATACATACATATATATATTCACAGAAAAAACCATAGGTTATAGTGGATATATAGTTAGGAATTTGCATTTACAAAACCTTGAAAATTCAATGAAAAAACCATTGGTTTTAGGCCATATATAGTTAGGGATTTGCATTTACAAAACCTTATTTTACTCGCATAAAACCATTGAAATTCCATATATAGTTAGATGCGCTAACTATATATCGCGCACCCGCAATCCACTGCTGATGATGTCACATATTACATCATTCATGACATGGTCAGTGACATCACTGATGACATCACTGATGACAACTCAAATGACATTACTGATCACAACATCCAGTGACTGTATGTTTCTGTAAAGTTAAAATATGTCTTACATATTGAAGAATGAGTGGATGTATAAGTGTCTGGATGAAGGATTTAGTAGGTGCATGACTGACTGTATGAGTGAGTGATTAAATGTGTCTCACTGAGTGCATAGGTTAGTGATTAAACTGTATTAATTTGTGTATCATTATATCTGTTGTTCTGTAAACTGCTGCATGTGTTGATCAGTAGCTATATAAATAACTATATGGGTTATTCATTGGTTGCTCAAGTATTTGTATGGGAGACTGAGTATGTGTGTGGGTGGCTGGGAGGTGTGTGATTCTGTGCATAGATGTGTAAGCAGTTGATTCACTAGGTGTATCAGTTCAAGAGTGCATGTGGAAACAGCTATATGGGCGGTTGACTGTGTGCATGAGTGTATTGGTGAGTGAATGGATATCTCAGTGCTACATGTCAAAGTAAGTACATATGTAAAACACAGTACATGTGAGAGTTAACATATATAAATAACTGTGCATAACAGCCAGTGAATGTGTGAGTGGCTGTATGGATCATTGTGAACATGTATCAAGGATTGTATAAGAGAGTAAATATGTATTAGAATATGTTTCAATAAGTAAGGTGTGTATAACTGTATAGTTGAGGAATTGGAGGTGTGTTTGATTCTTTGCATGACTGTCTAGGTGTATGAGTAACTCCATGGATGAGTGACAGTCTGTGAGTGTCTGTTTTCACTGAGTGTATCTAAGGATATATCAGAGTCTGTAGAGGTTCATCGTATTAACACATGAATGATGTCATCTGTGATGTTGTCAGTGATGTCATTTGAGTTGTCATCAGTGATGTCATCAGTGATGTCATTTGAGATGTCATCAGTGATGTCATTTGAGTTGTCATCAGTGATGTCATCAGTGATGTCACTGACCATGTCATGAATGATGTAATATGTGACATCATCAGCAGTGGATTGCGGGTGCGCGATATATAGTTAGCGCATCTAACTATATATGGAATTTCAATGGTTTTATGCGAGTAAAATAAGGTTTTGTAAATGCAAATCCCTAACTATATATGGCCTAAAACCAATGGTTTTTTCATTGAATTTTCAAGGTTTTGTAAATGCAAATTCCTAACTATATATCCACTATAACCTATGGTTTTTTTCTGTGAATTTCATTGGTTTTTTAATAGCAAATATGAAAAGCTTTAAAATGTCAAGTACGTGATAGATAAAAACATTTTCGTATTTATGCACGCTGATGTGCTTTGAACGCTGCACCCCCCCCTCCCCTCTTTTCTCTTAGTAGTACTCTCTCTTTGCAGATAGTGAACGGTAGTTAACGCAGGCCTTTGCCCCCGTTGTAATCCGTCGTGCCTGCTTGTCTCTCCATTTGATTGATTGTTATCCAAGCATTTACTGTTTTAGAATTGGTTCTCTTTGGATCATTCTCTATTTACAAACAAGCACAAAGTCGCAATACTCTGTTTAGTCTTTGCAGATAGTGAAAAATCGTGTAAAAAAATAAAAGTAATCGAGCAAAATCAGTAGGCCACTAATTGGATCTCTTTTTGACCTCGCTAAAATAGAAATATTAGGAACAACCCTTCATGAGAAATACGAAAATAGTGAGATGAACTGAGCTCCACACCATGAGGGCTGCAAGACAGCTCGACTCCGTCACCCACCCCGCCCAAAATAACGACAAACCCTATGCAAATATTAAAAATATAGACAACACACCAGCAAAGAAACAGGGTAAAACATTTTATTAAATAACTATTTACATAACTATTTTATACTTTTTATTGCCCGATCCGGCTAGCTCAATCGATCGAGCATGAAACTCATGCACTCTGATAGCAAGCGTTGCTACTGATGCTATGCAGACCAAAACTGGTTTTCAGTTTGTACATTTTTCTAGATTTTTCAATCCAAGGTTGGTTCACTTTGTAGAACGATGGCTTCAGATTTTCAACATACGGTGTGGTGGCGCGGACTGGGAGGGGGCGCTTCGCTCCTGCCCCCTCCCCAAGTAAGATTTTCATACGTGAAAGTACGTTAATGGTTTTGGTCCCTGAGTTGCTTCAATGTCACTGCCATTCTCAAATGGCATAAGTTCTGGATGTTGGGTGCCATAGTTAAGAGTTCTGAGCAGTGCTTCTAACACTGTCTGAAGCTTATTTCCACCTACTGCAGCTTCACTATTCTCAAAGTAAGTGAGTGTCGTTTGTGGACCTGACTGCATTAGAAAACAATGTGATATGTTACCTTCCTAAACAGCTTGACGGAGGCCCCTGAGGGGCGGTGTGATGGCCATGGACTCGGAGAAGACGCTTGGCTCCGACACCCTCCCCAAGTCCTATAGCACTGGTGTAGCCTGAGATCGCCCCCGACATAGGCGGCCGGCTCCCGGGGTCCGGCGGAACTTTTTGCCTTTTGATGACTCTTCAATTCTGGACCTTGTCCCACAATCCGTTTGACCTGAAGACACGCTGTAGTGGGGCGCCCCTTTACCGTTTCAGTTGCCATTCCGCCCGCTTTTGCTACACTGTGCCTCTTCCGCCATTCAGCTGTTTACCGCCCGCTCTTACGACTACAGCGTCTCGCTCATCATGTAGTTGAGTTGCTCCCGCTCTTGCGGTGCAGCGATAGGCGGCTGCCACAGGACTCTCAAAATGGCGGCCGCCTCTTCGGTTTTGGGCCTGGTCCACTAAAATGGCCCTGGGACACCTTTGAACTCGGACGCTTCCCTGATAGGGCTTGGGTCCCATTCTCGAAAGCGTCCCCTCAGCCGTGAAGATTCTACAAAAGTCTTGGGGGCCTCCGACTCCTGCAGGCTTCTGGTGGGGAGCGGCTGCCATGATTGCTCGTGGAATGGCCACGACGGAGCTACGAGATGGTAGTGCTCTCATGCTGACGCCAGCTTTAGTCTGAAACATCCAGAAACACTGTAGACTACCAATTCGATCAGTTCCGGTAGCGCCCCAACATGACCCGGAAGAGAAGAACTTGCCCTCCCCTCTTTGACTGATGGTTCTTGTTGCCTGTCCCCTCTGTTATCATTTAACAGAACTTTTTGGACTGCTGAAAGGGGTTGTGTTCCGAACGCTGGTTGGTGGAGACATTTTGACTATATTCTTGACCTACGTTGTCGCGTAATGCGTTATATGACACGCCGCGTTAGCGCACCCGGAAGTGATCCGAGGCACGGCGCGCAGCGCGTAACGTAAGCATAACAGGTCATGTGACTTGTTAATAAAACTTTTCATTGGTTCATTTTACTTTTGTTATTTTAATGATGAAAAGCTTGGTCATATGACCTAAAAATTACGCTTTTTATTGTTTTCGAACATTATTTTTTTTTAAACATATGTTATAATATTCCAGGCTAATGTACTTTCCCGGAAAATTTACAACTGTCCTGCAAGTAAAATATATTCCTTTTTCGAGAAAAAGGGCGTTTCTTCCTTCCATGACGGAGCCGTTGAGTAAAAGAGATTCGGCCTGCTGTCTTAGTCGCCGATACGCCTGATTATCAGATTCTTATCGATCACTTTATGTTGCAGAAATGAAAAACACAACTGCCCTTGACCATTTATCTTTACTGCGTTCCTACATATTATACCTTTTATCCGTCATGTAATTGGACTGCTTTATTTCACTTGCCTTTTACTGATTCGAAAACAGTGACTAAAAGTAAAAACTTTACCAATGTAAATACTACTACCGTGTTTTGTTTTAAAAACCTTTATTGTGAAAATGTCAGTATACAAATACGGGCCTATAACCACGTGGGCCGGCCACGGAGCAAACTGAAATCGTATATGATGAGGAGACATTTACACTGTAGAGGAACGTAACGAGCGGGCCATTAGGTTGCAAGAACAAAGGTGTCTAACAGTTGCGGAATCGGTGGACGTACATTTTGTAATTAAAATACGACAGGGCCACTTACAATAACATTTTCTAGATATACATTTGCGGGCAAGGAGTTACGAGTCCCATTTATACCGGCGCCATTTTGGGCGAGGCCGGGCAGGTCCAAGATATAGTCAAAATGTCTCCACCAACCATCGGCCAGACCAGAACCCCTTTCGGCCCTTTATGCTACAAGATGGTGTCTTCCATTCAGAAAATATTGTTGGCAGCATTTTGAAAGGAAACAGAAACAGCCGTTCTCCTAGTGAGTTTCACATTGTTTCATTTAGGAAGAATGTTGAAGAGTAGTATGTGGAAAATCTGAAGCCATTTTTCTACAAACTCTCAATCAGACTTGGATAGAAAAAAAAATCCTGAAGAATGTACAAACTGAAAACCAATTTTTGTCTGTATAGCATCAACAGCAACGCTTGAGTCAGCTTTGTGTCAAGCCGCCATTTTCATTCAATCAATAGCGTCCCCCTGCACACATTCAGGGACCTGGTCATGTCTTCAGATGAAACGGATTGTAGGAAAAGAAGCAGAAAGGAAAAGGAAAAAAGTTCCGCCGGACCTCGGGAGCCGGCCGCCTATGTCATGTGCGACCTTTGGCCACACCAGGGCAATAGTGAAGCTGCAGCAGGTGCAAATAAGCTTCAGACAGTCTTACAAGCACTGCTCAGAACTCTCAACTGAGGCACTCAACATCCAGGACTTGCCATTCGGATCTTGGCGCCTTGTGCTGGTTCCGACCTATTCACTCATCGGTCCACTACTGACATCACCTCATAAGCCAACGGGGCACCCCACGCCGACTTTCGGCGCAGCATTGTAGGATGGCCACACCAGTGCGGCAACTTGCTGGACACAACCTCGGTGCCATCCGGATCTCGGCACGTTCGACTCACTGGTCATGTGACTTGTTTATAAAACTTTTCATTGGATCATTTTACTTTTGGTTTCCTAAAGATGGAAGGCTTGGTCATATGACCTAAAAATAACACTTTTCATTGGTTTAGAACATTTTTTTTTCCCAAACGATGAAAGCCCCACCTTGTTTCTGGATCATTCAGACTGAAGCTGGCGTCAGCATGAGAGCACCACCATCTCGTGGCTCCGTCGTGGTCATTCCGCGAGCAATCATGGCAGCCGCTCCCCACCGGAAGCCTGCGGGAGTCGGGGGCCCCCAAGACTTTTGTAGAATCTTCACGGCTGAGGGGACGCTTTTCGAGAATGGAGCCCAAGCCCTAGCAGGCAAGCGTCCGAGTTCCAAGGTGTCCCAGGGCCATTTCAGTGGACCAGGCCCAAAACCGAAGAGCCGTCCGCCATTTTGAGAGTCATGTGGCAGGCGCCTATCGCTGCACTGCAAGAGTGGGAGCAACTCAACAACATGGTGAGCGAGACGCTGTAGCCGCAAGAGCGGGCGCAACTCAGCTGGATGGCCGCCACCTGGGGAGGCCCGTTCACGCCGCCTCCCCCACGCCCCCCCCCCCGGGCCGCAGCACGCAAATTTTCGGAGCAGCATTGTAGGATACCAAAACCACTGCGGCAGTTTACTGGACATCACCTGGGTGCCATCAACATCTCAGCGCGTTCTGCTGCCTTGGGACTATTCGCACAACAGACCGCTACTGACGAGGCCTCCCCCCGCCCCACCCGGGACGCCCCACGCCAATTTTCGGAGCAGCATTGCAGGATCCCAAAACCAGTGCGGCACCCAGGCGACATCACCTGGGTGCCGTCCAGAACTCTGCACGTTGTGCTGCCTTGGGACTATTCGCACAAAAGACAGCTTCTGACCATTGTTGCTTTTTTGGGTGAAAAATGTTTAAATGTTTTTACAGTTTTTGTTCCGTTCATTATAGTTAAATGTTAATAAAGTTTTAAAATCTAACTTTGTTGGAGTGCTATATATGTTTAAAAAATCGGGTGAATTGGGCCTTGAATCGGGTTATTGTCATGTGTGGGCTTTGCAAGTGTACTGCTACAAGATCGGACATTTCAAACTCAAATGCACGTTCTTTTTCTTACCTTTCCAAAGCATGGAGCGCAATAGCAGGCAGAGAAAGGGTGATGCACGTGTTGAACACTGCCTGGCCTGGCAAGTTGCTGGCAGTGCCCCCCCCGCCCGCTCCTGAAAGAGGGCACACACACACCGCCGCCCGAGTACTTCACAAATCTTTAAAAGACCATGCGCTTGTTCATGAGGCTTAAATGGTTTATCACCCCTTCTAGAACCCCTGCATCGACCCTCTGACGTTTCCTGGAAAAATTAGCACGTAACACAATACCAAGCCCTGTCAGCTGAAACCCCCGAGAAATCATGGGGCATATTATCAAGGGGGTTTATTTCCGCTTTTTGGGCTTTAAAAGCCCAAAAAAAAAGAGATAAAATTATCTCCCTATTACCAAGCTGTCGCTAACACCAGTTAGTGACAGCTAAAAGGAGATAGCGACCATCTTGGGCCCCGCTTTGCATATCAGTGATATTTATCACTAATGACATGCAAAGTGGGCGTGCCAAGATTTTAGCGACTGGAAACAGTCCCTAACCATTGCTATCTCCTATCACCAACTTTTGGAGACATTCGCGCTAAGCGCGAATATCTCCCAAACCTAACACCTGCCCTAAGCAGTTTTAGCCATGTTATCCAATGGGAAGTGGATAACATGGCTAAGAGCATTTGCTGGATAATGCATGAATATCGCTGACTTTTCAACGATATTCATGCATTGCGGCCGTTTTTTTATCGCATTTGCGATAAACCTTGCTAATAGCAAGGTTTATGTGCGATAAAATTCGCCGATGTGCGGCGATAATTTTTGTCTCTAAACAAGTTAGAGACAAAAATTATCGCTAGTTGTTGGTAATATGCCCCCGGGTTTTTGCTTGCAGGAATCGGGAGGCGGGAGACTAGCACTGAAATCAGTAGTCTCACGCCTGAATCGGGAGGGTTGGCATGTCTGGATACTCTACAGCTGGGGCCATAAACTACATCCGCAGGGCTAGGTGATAGCCTAGGTCCGGCCTGGACAATCGGACACAGAGGAAGAGGAGTGTCAGAGGGTGCGGTAGTGAATAGGGTGAAAGGGAGGTGTCGGGCGGGCACAGGGTGTGATTCTCAGAGAAGAGCAGCGCAGATGGGGGGAAGTATATAGCCATGTTATCCAATGGGAAGTGGATAACATGGCTACGAGCATTTGCTGGATAATGCATGAATATCGCTGACTTTTCAACGATATTCATGCATTGCGACCGTTTTTTATCCCATTTGCGATAAACCTTGCTAATAGCAAAGTTTATGTGCGATAAAATTCGCCGATGTGCGGCGATAATTTTTGTCTCTAAACAAGTTAGAGACAAAAATTATCGCTAGTTGTTGGTAATATGCCCCCGGGTTTTTGCTTGCAGGAATCGGAAGGCGGGAGCAAGGAAACACTGTAAGTACGCTCTGCTGCTCCCGGCCCCTCTTTTGCGCCTCTCCTGCTGCGATGCTGCCCCCAGCCCCCTTCTGCCCCGGGCAGCGCTGGGGCGGGCTGCTAGTATATATATATAAATAAATATATATATATATATATATATATATATATATATATATATATATTACCTACTGGCGGTCGCCAGTAGGTATATATAGTTAGGATTTTTTTCCTATGGGATTTCTGAAAATTCTATGTCGAATAACTTTGGAGTTTGTGGACGGTATTGGCTGAAATTTTCAGGAAAATGGCACATTTCGTTTCTGAGCAGCCCCTGAAAATTTGGGGGCCGAGAAAAAAGGGGGGTCCCAAAACGCGTTTTTCCCATTCATTTTTCCATAGGGCGGTTGGAATCACTTTTAGCTCGAACGGCTGAATGGATTTACACAAAACTTGGCAAAATTGTAGATTTGGTTTGCCCGACCTGCCTTTGCTATGTCTCAATATATGTGCTCCAGTGGATTTTGAGAAATTAACATTTTAAAAAACAGATATATCTGTGACAGCGTCCCGGTTAGCGCCCCGGTTCGCGTACCTGACGCGTAACGGAACTTCGCGAGGAGAAGCGGATTGGCTCCCCGGTGACTGTGAACATTCTAAACAGTCCGGAGCGGCCGCCATCTTGTGTCTCGGTAGGATCGAGACACAAGAGGTGGAAAAAACAAAGTGGGAAATGAGCATAAGGGGGCAGAGTACATCCTCCCTGACCCCCTAGGTTTGATGAGGGGGCTTTAAAAGGGCCCCGCTGGGCAAAAAAAAAAAATTATAATCGTTTATTTTTCGGGGGGAGCGCTCGGTACGCGCACCGGGAAGCGGTCCGGGAAGCGTAATATTGGGAAAATAGGATGAAAGAATGTTCAAATATTGTATGTTTATTGATTGTTCTTTTTTTTATTTTTTATTTTATTTAAGTACCAAGATGTAGGTACCAATGCAGAGTCTAAAAATAAAAATACACCGTTTTCTTTGTAAATATCTTGCATGTTGTTTCAGAGGTTATTGTGGTATATGGAATTCATAGCGTAGTCTGTCAGGAAAGCAGAAACACCATGGAGGCAGGAGATGATAAAGAGATGTTAACACACACATTGGAGATAATATAGTGGAAGAAAGGAAGTAAATATGAGCAAACTTACTATGTAACACAAAAAAGTTGCACAGTATATTTAAAGTCTGATTTTACATTATATCAATTTGCTACTAGTTTACAAAATACATATAAAAATGAATAATGTCTCAAACAATTTTTGAATTATTAAATAAAAATTTATTTTTCTGATTCGTTTTCAAAATTCAAAAGAACTCCTAATAATTCATTGTCAGATTTTTTTCATTTTCAATTAGGAAATCTACTGATTCCACACATTGCAGAAGTTCAAAGTCCTGTGATTCATCATAGAATTCAGAGTCAATTTCTGTATCTGTGTTGCTTCCTGCAACAATTTCCAAGTTACTTTTGTTCTCTCCTTCCATTTTTGTGCTGTAAAATGAATTTTAAAAAAATATATCAGTACAGATAGGGCACTGTTGGGTTTAAGTACAGACAGGTAGTTTGTTTTTTTAAACAGTGATTTTATCTTTTGGCAGTGTATGGTATCAGACTGGAAGTAGAAATATAAAAAACATTTATGTGATAAAGCCTAAGTTAATTCTTAATTATACAAGACAAGCCTAACTCCATCCATAACTAAAACAGAGAAGCCTATCTTATTCTATAACTATTACAGAGGGATAGTATATAACTATCAGAAAATGTTTTCCTAATTAACTTAAAGTGCAGAACATACTTCAGTTTTTAAAATAACATCTTACCTCTCAAAAAGAAGTTTAAGTTCTCAGTTGAAATGCGCTTGATATGTACTTCAGGAAGTAGTAGTCAAAATGGCTGTGTTTCTCTCTCTTTCTTTATATATATTCAGGTACATAACCAATCAAATGTCATGAAATATTAGAAGATATTGAAAGTAGCATTTTGATTGGTTGTCAATTCTAACACTTCATAAGTGTTTTTGTTAGGTAATTTACCTCAGGATATTTAGTCAGGCTTACAGCATAATTTTCTCAATGGAATTCCATCAAATTTGGGTAAATAGTAGGGACTGCTATGTAGTAGGCCCTATTCTATATTTGATGAAAGTGTCTGTAGTGGTTTTTCCGTAAATTACTTTCCCACCTTTTTTTATCGAGCGCTTACCGGTGCGCTCCTCGGTACGCGAACCGGCAGCGTTACGGGAGTCCTCCATTTTGTGTATCGGTGTTCGGAATGGGTAGAAGGGGGCACGGTAGACACTTTGTGACCCTCTAGGTTTTCTGAGGGGGGATTAGGACGCTGATATATGCAAAAATAAAAAAATTAAATTTTTGAAAATTTCGCGGGGGGAGAGCCCGGTACGCGCACCGGTAAGTGAACCAGGGAGCGTACTTTGGTGAAGAAAAAAATAATTTGAAAAAGATAAACGTTTTGAATGATCAGAGGTAGGGTAGCTCTGAAAAGAGCTATTGGGTTCTGTGGCTAATTTAGGTACCTACAAGTAGGTTCCAATGCACACTTTTAAATAAAGGACGAATATTCTATTCCCTTCATCGGAGAAGTGCACACCATCTCTTCTGTAGATGTGTTGCATGTTGGAACGAAAGTTATTGTTGTATATTAAACCCATTCCCTAGTCTCTCATGTAAGCAGAAACAGATTTATTCACATGTTTCCGTGCTTTCTCAAATTGTGGAAAAAATTGATTGGACCACTTACATTTTTGTCTTTGACATATATTGGAATATCAAACAACAATAGAAGAGAGGTCTGGTCAGGCACAAAGCTACCAGAAATATGGAGCAAAAAGATAAGGGGGTAATTTTGATCACAGTCACTCCATTTGAGTAGGAAAGCCCTCACACACCGACCTGGTCAGTGTCATGCTTCATCATCGGGCCCCACCGAAGAGACCGAGTGTCTCTTCGGTGTGCTACAACGCCAGAAAGACTGCGGAGCTGGTCGTGTGGGGAGGACGTGTTGTGGAAATTATAAAATTAAAAGTGACTTACAGGGTATCAAAAAAAACTTTTAATGAGTGATCCCTAAGACACGTGTAAGTGGTATATGTGTCTGAATTTAATGGCCAAGGTTGTTAGGATTTCGGTTTAAATTCAGCTAAATACCACGAGTTTTAAAATTTAATCAGTCAACATGTTTCTGCCTTACTTGTGGTATATATTCACCATGGCATTCTTCAGGACTATACCCCGGCGGTATGGACACTCTAATAGCCCACCCTAACCTGGGGACGTGAAAGTGAAAAAGGAAAAGTGAAAAAAGTGCTTAAAAATTAGAAGAGCAATTGCTCATTCCAAAAAAAACCCGAATTCAGGGGTGTATCAGCACTTTTAAAATTGGGCGCTACTTGCACCATGGGTCTCGGGAGGGGGAATTTAAACCGAAATCCTAACAACCTTGGCCATTAAATTCAGACACATATACCACTTACACGTGTCTTAGGGATCACTCATTAAAAGTTTTTTTTTTGATACCCTGTAAGTCACTTTTAATTTTATAATTTCCACAACACGTCCTCCCCACACGACCAGCTCCGCAGTCTTTCTGGCGTTGTAGCACACCGAAGAGACACTCGGTCTCTTCGGTGGGGCCCGATGATGAAGCATGACACTGACCAGGTCGGTGTGTGAGGGCTTTCCTACTCAAATGGAGTGACTGTGATCAAAATTACCCCCTTATCTTTTTGCTTCATATTTCTGGTAGCTTTGTGCCTGACCAGACCTCTCTTCTATTGTTGTTTGATACTTAACCGGGGATCAAGAGAGGGTCTTTGATTCTCCCTGCCTCTCTCTTTGTTGATATATATATTGGAATATACCAAGGCAGTTTGGGGAAAAAGTGTCATCAAATGAAGAAAGGTGTTCTTTAAAAGCATTTCAAGATCATCCCCAGTCATAGTGCCCAAATCATTTCCACCACAGTGCACTATTAAGAGGTCAGGGTTTGGCAGATGCATAACATTTTTTTAATTAATACATATAAAATATATTTTTCGTTTAAAAGAAGAATACATTTTACAGCTTTTGATATTTGCTATTAAAAAACCATTGAAATTCACTGAAAAAACCATAGGTTATAGACCATATATAGTTAGAAATTAGCATTTACAAAACCTTAAAAATTCACTGAAAAAACCATAGGTTATAGACCATATATAGTTAGGAATTAACATTTACAAAACCTTAAAAATTCACTGAAAAAACCATAGGTTATAGACCATATATAGTTAGGAATTAGCATTTACAAAACCTTATTTTACTCGCACAAAACCATTGAAATTCGCATATATAGTTAGTTCCACTTACTATATATCGCGCACCCGCAATCCACTGCTAATGATGTCACATATTACATCATTCATGACATGATCAGTGACATCACTGATGACATCACTGATGACATCTCAAATGACATGACTGATGACATCACTGATGACATCTCATTTGACATTACTGATTACATCACTGATGATATCATTCATGTGATAATACGATGAACCTCTTCAGACTCTACTATAGCCTTAGATACACTCAGTGTAAACAGACTCTCACAGACTGTCACTCATCCATGGAGTTACTCACACACCTAGTCAGTCATGCAAAGAATCAATCACACCTCCATTTCCTCAACTATACAATTATACACACCTTACTTATTCCAACATATACTAACACATATTTACTCTTTTATAAAATCTTTGATTGAAGTTCACAATGATCCATACAGCCCCTCACACATTCACTGGCTCTTATGCACAGTTATTTATATATTTCAACTCTCACATGTACTGTGTTTTACATATGTACTTACTTTGACATGTAACACTGATATATCCATTCACTCACCAATACACTCATGCACACAGTCAACCGCCTATACAGCTGTTTCCACATGCACTTTTGAAGTCATACATCTAGTGAATCAACTGCTCACACATCTATGCACAGAGTCATACCCCTCCCAGCCACCCACACACATACCCAGTCTCCCATACAAATACTTGGACAACCAATCAATAACCCATATACTTACTCATATAGCTATTGATCAACACATGCAGCAGCTTACACAACAACAGACATACTGATGCACATTGTACTGCTGGCTGGCTTCTCTCTTTTGGGCAACCTTTTGTGATAACTCGAACCTGTGCCTGGCTATCTGTTTGCAAGCTCACTGCCGAAATAAAACAGATCATTGTACTGCTGGCTGGCTTCTCTCTTTTGGGCAACCTTGTGTGATAAAATATATATATATATATATATTCACTGAAAAAACCATAGGTTTTACACAGGTTATAGTTAGGAAGTAGTATTTAAAAAACCTATGAAATTCACTGAAAAAACCATAGGTTTGACACATGTTATAGTTAACTGGACATTTTACTCATATAAAACCAATGAAATTCCCCGTTATAGTTACTTCAGCTAACTAAAACTCGCGCACCTGCAATGCACTGCTGATGATGTTACATATTACATCACTCATCACATGGTTAGTGACATCACTCTTGACATCACTGATAACATCTAATATCTCACATATGCTGCCTACAACATATAGGAATAGTATGTCACTGATTCTTGCATGTATGCAATATGTAAAATCTCCTAATGTAGCATATTAACACTTAGATACTGAGACACTCTTGGTAATAATAAAGAAACAATAAACTATATAGATATAATGTATCAGTGATATAGCTACTCATCAATACATTCAGCCACTAAAATAGAAACTGATAGACTGACAGATATGTATATATTTAAATATTACTCAGTAACCCATGTACTCATTAAGATATATTTAATCACTCAGTTATAGAATCTATTTTTTACCCAAAAACTAACCGTTTATACACTTATATACTACATTTTTGTTCAACCAACTTTCAGATCTACATATATAAAATATATGTAATTTTAAAACAAACTCATTTAATAGATGATGTCATGAGTGATGTGATGAGTGATGTAATATGTAACATCATCAGCAGTGCATTGCGGGCGGGCGAGTTATAGTTAGCTGAAGTAACTATAACGGGGAATTTCATTGGTTTTATATGAGTAAAATGTCCAGTTAACTATAACATGTGTCAAACCTATGATTTTTCAGTGAAGATATATATATGCCCGCCGTTCCAAGAGGCTTTAGCACGCCACAACTTGGTGTCCATATATATATATATATATATATATATATATATATATATATATATATATATATATATATATATATATATATATATTCACTGAAAAAACCATAGGTTTCACACCGGTTATAGTTAGGAATTAGCATTTAAAAAACCTATTAAATTCACTGAAAAAACCATAGGTTTCACACCAGGTATAGTTAGCTGGAAATGTTACTGATATAAAACCATTGAAATTCCCACGTTATAGTTAGTCGGACTCACTATAACTTGCGCGTGCAATGCACTGCTGATGACATCACATATTACATCACTCATGACATGGTCAGTGACATCACTCATGACATCACTGATGACACCATCCTTGTGACACAGTGACAGACCTCCTCTCAGTGTAAAGTAACCCTTGAGACACATATTCAAAAATAGAAACTGAAATTTTAAAAAAATGGACATACCTATATCAGTTACAACAAGCAATTCTGTACTTCCACTATCTATATACACATCCACTCATTCACCAACAGTTCTATATAGTCACTCATACATATACTCACTCATCATATGAAGAGATACACCTATACATCCTGTTACACACCGACATTCATCCAAAAGTTACTCACACACATATTCACACGTGCAAATAAACTATTGAACAACCATTTATTTGAATATAGAGTTATACACACACTTCCACCTTACTTCTATCGAAAATTACACATATTTATTCTCTTAAACAATCACTTATACAAACACATACTTATTTAAACAGGAAATCTTACAATCTCTTACTCTCACATATACTCACTTATATACATCAATATTCATATATACTAGATTAAAACATATGTAGTTACTGATAAAGACACTAGTGAGACAGTCATTCACTCACTAACAAACACATATAGACACTCATCCACCCATACAGTCCTGTACATATGCTGTCTTCAAAACACATACAAACAAAGAGTCAGTCACTCATGCATCTATGTGCTAAGTAATACCCCCACCAAACCATATAGACACTCATACTGATACTAATAAAAATATCAAATAACCCATATACATACGCATGTAGCTACTTATCAACACATGTAGCCACTTATACACAAAGTGAAACACTAATATATGTATTTAAATATTTAAACATAATTCACTAATATTTATTTTTCAGAAAGACACATATTCACTGGATGGTGTCATCAGTGATGTCATGAGTGATGTCACTGACCATGTCATGAGTGATGTAATATGTGATGTCATCAGCAGTGCATTGCACGCGCAAGTTATAGTGAGTCCGACTAACTATAACGTGGGAATTTCAATGGTTTTATATCAGTAAAATTTCCAGCTAACTATAACTGGTGTGAAACCTATGGTTTTTTCAGTGAATTTAATAGGTTTTTTAAATGCTAATTCCTAACTATAACCGGTGTGAAACCTATGGTTTTTTCAGTGAATTTCATAGGTTTTTTAAATGCTAATTCCTAACTATAACTGGTGTGAAACCTATGGTTTTTTCAGTGAATTTCATAGGTTTTGTTAATGCTAATTCCTAACTATAAGTTTCACTTTATAAATAAGACTGTTAGCACTCTAGTTGTTCTTTTTAACACTCTGGTACATTCTGTCATTGGGCTACAGTTGGGCTACATCTAGTTGAAATTTGGGCTACATTTAAAATTTTTGGTCTCTGGTGGCCATCTTTGGGCTACATTGGGCTACTTTGGGCTACATTTGGGCTACATTTTGGCTCTAACATATATTAAGCCCAATGTAGCACAATACATATTTTTCTAAAGTTAATTTTTTTACAAACCACTTCAGAATAGGGCTACCTGTCCCTACAATTATCCCATTTTTTTTTTTAATTTTTGGGGGGAGCGCTCCCGGAGCGCGCCCCGGGGAGCGCCCCGAAAAGCGTATTTCTGAAAAGCGCCCCGGGGCGCGCTCCGGGGAGCGTCCCGTGAGCGCCAATATCGCAAACGAAAACATGATCGTGACGTATCGCGTAGCCGCGACCGCGTGATACGCACGGCGTAAGCGCACCCGGAAGTACTCGAGCGAATACGATCGCACAACGTAAACTTCCGACGCGCTTACGCTGCGCGACCCGGGGCGCGCCCCCGGGCGCGCCCCGGGCGCGTAGCGTAAGCGCGTCGGGTCATGTGAGCAGAAAATAACACTTTTCATTGGTTCATAACAGTTTTAGTTTCATAATGATGAAGCCCCTGGTCTTGTGACCTGAAAATAACACTTCTCATTGGTTCAGGACAGTTTTTTTTTCTAAATGATGAAAGACCCCACCTTTTTTCCTTATTCTGACTTTGTCCTTTGACTGAGGAAGACCTGTTTGTTGCTCTCTCTACTTTTTTGCTCCAAATAATGGCTTCAGTAGTAGCATCAGCTGGTGCATCTGCCCCACCACCACCACCACAACCACCAAGAGGACCAGCTCCAAATTATATTGGTGGTCAAGAACAGGAGGAGGAGGAAGAGGAAGAGGAGGAGGGGAGAAGAAGATGGCTGCCAGAAGAAAATACACCTTACAAACCCAAACCACACATTGTATGGCAGTTTTTTTCAATCCCAGAGGGGAAAAAAAAGGTGAATGCGCCCAAGGTGACTTGCCTCATCTGCAATGATGAACTTTCACGGGGCAACCCAAACAAAAAATATTCTTTTGGTAACTATACCATGATTCGGCACATGACCAGAAAGCACCCAAACAACTACTCTCGTGCAGAGTTCAGGGAACTGGCCAGTAACCTCCCCCAGTCATCAAGGACCCCCTCCCAAAGAAACCAACCCACTTCATCAGAACCAGAAACATCCGAGGTGATGCCTTGCATTCAGCCGAGATTTGCTGATTTTAAAATCACTTGTTCTGCATGTGGCAAGCTTATCGCCTATGGCGAAAAAAGCGTTAAGCTCATCGTCCTTGCAGGTGATAATCACAAGTGCCCCAAAAAGAAGTAATTTTTTGGGTTTTTTGTTTTTTTGCTCCAGTTGAGCCAGTTTCAATTCCCTTTTTTTGTTTCTCCCCCTAAAAAAATACAAAAAAATATAAAACTGTTTTGAAAAGCCAAAAAAGTTCAAAAAGTTCAAAAAACACAAAAAAAATATAAAACAACAAAAAGAAGAAAAAAAAAAGTTCTTTTTAGAACTACCTCCAATTTCTAAATCAAAACTTCATTTTTTAAAAACTCTGTCACCTTTTTTCCTCATAGTACGCTCCCAGGGCCGCTCCCCGGTGCGCGCACCGGGCGCTTCCCCCGCGCAAAACGAAAAAAAAAAAATATTTTAAATGCCCCGCGGGGCCCTTTTATAGCCCCCACATCAAACCTAGGGGGTCAAAGGGGTCTATCCCTGACGCCTTATGGTCATTTCCCCCTTTGTTTTAGCCACCTCTTATGTCTCGATTTTACCGAGACACAAGATGGCGGCCGCTCTGGACTGTTTCGAATGTTTACAGATACCCGAGAGCCAATCAGCTTTCCATGCGCACCTCGCGTCACGCGCCCGGAGCGCTCCCCGGTGCGCGCACCGGTGCGCTGCTATAGATATATATATTTTTTGGAACCTAAATTACTCAAAATCCACTGCAGCACATATCTTGAGACATAGCAAAGGCACATCAGGCTACCAATCCCTACAATTTTGCCAAATTTGGTGGAAATCCATTCAGCCGTTCGGGTTAAAAGTGAAATCGACCGCCCTATGGAAATTAACATGGGGAAAACGCGTTTTGGGACCCCCCTTTTATCTCGGCCCCCGCTTGACGTATCCCCCCCAAACTTTCAAGGAAGGACCGGAGCTCGACGAGGCCATTTTCAGGAAATTTTCAGGCAGATTCGTCAACCGGTGCCAAAGTTATTCCAAATAGAATTTTGAGATTTAACATTGAAAAAAATCCTAACTATAACTACCTACTGGCGACCGCCAGTAGGTAATATATATATATATATATATATATATATATATATATATATATATAATATTTTAAGGAGGGAGCTATGTGGCGCCCCCCTGAGGCCTCTATTGGCTCCGGGGACCCCATCCCCTGGGCCGTCCTTTACTTTTTTTTATTATCGGGGAGGGGGGCCACGTGGCCCCCCTCCTGGGCCACTTCTGGCCCCAGGACCCCATACCCCGGGGCCGGGCCGCTCCGTTGGGGACCATGGGTGGAGCCCCAATGCCCCGCCGGCTCCCCGCCTCCTGTGGGAGCGGCATTGCTTTTCCACAGGGGGAGCTGCTGACATGCAGCTTCCCTTGTGGAAAAGCAATCCTGCTTTGCTTCATTGAAGCGAGAGCAGGTTTCCCTGCTCTCGCATAAATGAAGCAAAGCAGAGTTTGCTATGGCAGGGCAGGTGCTGCACGACTCCCGCCCTGCCATAGCAAACAGCAGTGTCCCCGGGGTGGGTACCCCGGGACACTGCAGGAGCCGGCCCTGGGGGTTGCCGGTCCCCAGGGCCATCAAGGGCTCCAGGAGGGGGGCCGCACAGCCCCCTTCCCAACGTTTAAAGCCCAGGTAAGGTGGTGGTCCCTGGGGCGCGGGTCCCGTAACGGACCCCGGTTTTGAATTCGAATGCTGGTGTTTATGGGACCCCATGAGCAGGTCTAGGGGGTCAGGGCGTTTCTACCCTGCCCCCTTTTCTTGTTTTTTATCTTTGTTATACTGTTTTCTTGTGACTTGGTTCTACAGAGTCACAAGATGGCTGCCAACACTTCCTGGTTTAGAGTGTTGGCAGCCAATCACAGTGAAACTCGTGCTCGGGAGGGTTCACGAACCCACTGCTGCCACAGATACCAAAATGTTTTCTTTTTCTAATTTCTCAGCAACTACTGAACGGATTTACACCATTTAACAAAAATGGCTCTTTCAGAATGAACCAAGGACTACCTTTTTGCCAAATTTGGTGTAATTCCATTCAGCAGTTTGGGCTTCAGCTTTGTCTAAAGGATCCTATGGAAATTAACATGGGGAAAATGCATTTTGCTGCACCCCTTTTTTCTCAGCCCCCGCTTGATGTATCACCCCAAACTTTCAAGACAGGAGCTGACCGAAGCGCCCCACTAGTCTTGAAATTTTTTTGAAGATTCATCAACCGGCGCCAAAGTTATTGGGAAAAGAATAAACGCTTTTCGAATAGAAACAAGGTCCTAACTATAACTACCTACTGGCGACCACCAGTATGTAATGTGTGTGTGTGTGTGTGTATATATATATATATATATATATATATATATATATATATATATATATATATATATATATATATATATATCCACCAGGAATTACGCACAGCCATTGGCAGCGTAAAAGCCGACCACAACAGCATGATTTCAGGTCTTTTATTTCCAGGCAAGATGGATTCAACAAGCAGGACGGCATGACGCGTTTCGAGGTCAGTTACCTCTTCATCATATGCATAGTCTCAGGGGTGGGCTTGTTAGACATTTGAAACGTAGCTAGGACATTGAAGAAGGACAACAGTCCATAAATTTTAAAGAGGCAGTCAATTAGTGCATTATTTGTAGTGTTGTTCGAGTTAAGGTAAAAAAGTGCCCATTATCATTCTTTTGTATTGTAAAGTACAGATATTCACTTTCAATGTCATTGGTTTACCTTAACTCCCTTTCACAGTCCCATAAACTCTTTATTCCGACTTCAAGGTCCACAATGCCTCTTGTTGCACTTCCGGCATTATTCCATTCTCCAATGTCGATCGTGGCAAACTCTCCGCAGCGTCAGCCCTAGCCAAATGAAACATGCTTTCAATCGGCCGAGTGTAATCCTCTTTCAGTCCGATGGCCAGAACGACGCCGGAACAGGTTACGACCACCCCGGATAACTTTTCCTTACTTGCCATCACGGAATTGTTTACGACTTCATGTTGTGATTTAGGAAGTCCTTAAGCAAACTCTAGCTGTCTCATTAGTCCACGTCCATGGTGAGGCGGGCCACACACTGGGCCCTTCCATTCAGCCCTTTCAGTAACAAATGTTTTCACCCGTGGGCGCTTCTGTACTTGTTTCTCACAAAGCAGCAAAATCCTGACAAAAGATGCGCCTCTCCCTTGCGAGTCTTGGTCGGTTACGGGGTGTGTCAGACACTCCAAAAAATCCACCAGGAATTACGCGCAGCCATTAGCAGCGTAAAAGCCGACCACAACAGCATGATTTCAGATCTTTTATTTCCAGGCAAGATGGTTTCAACAAGCAGGACGGCATGACGCGTTTCGAGGTCAGTTACCTCTTCATCATATGCATATTAATTCAGTAATACCACCATCTATATATACACATCCACTCATTCACCAACAGTTCTATATAGTCACTCATACATATTTTCACTAATCATATGTAGTGAAAAACCTATACACCCTGTTACACACCGACAGTCATCAAAAAGTTACTCACACACATAATCACACATGCAAATAAACTATTGAACATCCATTTATTTGCATATACAGCTATACACACACTACCACCTTACTTCTAAGGAAACTTACACATACTTACTCTCTTAAACAATCACTTATAGAAACACATACTTATTTAAACAAGAACTCTTTCAATCTCTCACTCTCACATATACTCACTTATATACATCAATACTCACATATACTAGATTAAACATATGTAGTTACTGATAAAGACACTAGTGAGACAGGCATTCGCTCACTAACACACACATATACACACTCATCCACCCATACAGTCCTGCACATATGCTGTCTTCAAAACACATACAAACAGTGAGTCCATCATTGATGCATCTATGTGCTAAGTAACACCCCCACCAAACCATACAGACACTCATACTGATACTAAAAAAAATCTAATAACCCATATACACACACATGTAGCTACTCACCAACCCATGCAGCCACTTATACACAAAGTGAAACACTGATACAAACATTTAAATATTTAAACAATACTCGCTAATATATGTATTCACTAAGATACACTTAATAAGCCAGTTAACCAATCAATTTTTTTTTTAAAAAACATCCATTAAGACACTTATTTAAACATTTATTCTTCCATCGAGCTTTACATACATAAAACATATTTATTTTTCAGAAAGACACACATTCACTGGATGGTGTTATCAGTGATGTCAAGAGTGATGTCACTGACCATGTCATGAGTGATGTAATATGTGACGTCATCAGCAGTGCATTGCAGGCGCGCACGTTATAGTGAGTCCAGCTAACTATAATTTGGGAATTTCAATGGTTTTATGTCAGTAAAATTTCCAGCTAACTATAACTGGTGTCAAACCTATGGTTTTTTCAGTGAATTTAATAGGTTTTTTAAATGCTAATTCCTAATTATAACTGGTGTGACACCTATGGTTTTTTCAGTGAATTTCATAGGTTTTTTAAATGCTAATTCCTAACTTTAACTGGTGTGAAACCTATGGTTTTTTCAGTGAATTTCAAAGGTTTTTTCTTAGCAAATTTCTATACCTATGTAATGTAATATTTTTTTAAAATGAGTCCTATATTATATATTTATGTAATACTATATTTTTTATATGTATATTCTTTTATTTTTTTTTGACCTGGAGCGCTCCCGGTGCGCGTACCGGTGAGCGCACCAGAGAGCGCAGTATTCCGGCGCACCCTGTGCGCTTACCGGGGCGCGTATCGTTAGCGCACCCAAAATTTTTTTTAAAAAAATAAGGAAGAAGTGAGCATAAAGAAAGGGGACAGAAAGACTGCTGTAAAGAGAAAGAGAGCTAGAGAGAGGAACACAAAGGGACTGTGTAATAGATAGTAAGACAAAGAAAATGTGTTAGAGGAAGTAACTGAGAAAAGGAAAGACATGGGGAGTGACAGAGACAAAGGACAGAGAGAGAAAAGGAAGGAGTGACAGAAAGGGACTGAGTGAACCAGAAAAGAAAGGAAAGTTAGGGAGTGTGGGTGAGCAGGAGGACTGAAAGAAGTTGAATGTGGTAGGAAGGTAAGGAAAAGAGAAGTATCTCCAATGTGTATTTAACATCTCTTTATCATCTCCTGCCTCCATGTTGTTTCTGCTTTCCTGACAGACTATGGTATGAATTCCATATACCACTATAAATTCTGTAACAACATGCAAGATATCTACAAAGGAGACGGTGTATATTAAATTTTAGACTCTGCATTGGTAACTACATGTTGGTACTTAAATAAAAAAAAAAAAGAACAATTTTATTAATAAACCTACATTTTTTGAAAAGTCTGTCATTCTTTTTTCCCCATGGTACGCTCCCTGGTGCGCTCCCCGGTGCGCGTACCGGGCGCTCCCCCCGCAAAAATTGGATTTTTTTTTTTGCCCCTCGGGCCCTTTTATAGCCCCCACATCAAACCTAGGGGCTCAGGGGGGGTCTACTCTGCCCCCTTATGGTCAATTCCCCCTTTGTTTTTGCCACCTCTTGTGTCTCGATCCTACCGAGACACAAGATGGCGGCCGCTCCGGACTGTTTAGAATGTTTACGGACACCCGAGAGCCAATCAGCTTTCCGCACGCAAGACGCGTAGCGCACCCGGTTCGCTCCCTGATACGCGTACCGGGGGGCGCCTATAGATATATATATTTTTTTGAACCTAAATTACTCAAAATCCACTGGAGCACATATCTTGAGACCTAGCAAAGGCACATCGGGCTACCAGTCCCTACAATTTTGCCAAGTTTGGTGGAAATCCATTCAGCCCTTCGGGCTAAAAGTGAGTTCGACCACCCTATGGAAATTAACATGGGGAAAACACGTTTTGGGACCCCCCTTTTATCTCGGCCCCTGCTTGACGAATCCCCCCCAAACTTTCTAGGAAAGACCAGAGCTCCGCGAGGCAAATGTGAGGAAATGTTCAGGTTCGTCAACCGGCGCCAAAGTTATTCACAATAGAATTTTGAGATTTTGCATTGAAAAAAATCCTAACTATAACTACCTACTGGCGAGTGCCAGTAGGTAATATATATATATATATATATATATATATATATATATATATATATATATATATATATATATATATATATATATATATATATATAGTTAGGACCTATTTTCCATTGGAAATCCGCAACGTTCTATTCCTAATAACTTTGGCACCAGTTGATGAATCTTCGCAAAATTTCCAAACTAATCACAAGCTCTGGTCCTCTCTTATCCTGAAAGGTTTGGGATGATTCGTGTAGCGGGGGCCGAGAAAAAAGGGGGTTCCAAAATGTGTTTTCCCCATGCAATTTTCCATAAGACCTACAGCCCGAACGGCAGAACAGAAGTGCATCAAATTTGGCTAAGAGGTAGTCCTCAGTTCAGACTCGTGCCTTTTGCTTAAATGGTGTCAATCTGTTTAGTAGTTCCTGAGAAAATGACAGTTGAAATCATTTATATATCTATGGCCTCTGTGGATCTGTGCACCCTGAGTGAACCATGAGCGCACCATGAGTGCACCATAACCGCACCCTTCCGATCGCGCGCTGAATGCTAAGTGGCTGTCAAGTAGTTGTCAACATTCGAAACCAGGAACTGTTGGCAGCCATTTTGTGCCTCAGTAGAAGCGAGGCTGAAGAAGTCAGTGGAACAAGTGTGCAAAACGTATAAAGGGGGCAGGGTAGAAATATCCTGATCCTCTAGACCTGTTTAGGGGACCCCCAGGGTTAAAAATGTTAATGTTTTTTTTTTAAATGGCAGGTGCTCGCTGGGTGCGTTGACCCTGAACTAAACAAATTATATATATATATTACGGGCTTCTTTTATAATTAGTCCCTGGGGGGGCCAAATCCCAGGGGCAAATTTTAAAAATGTATGCGTGGCCCAGATGGGCCCCCTAGCCCCGGGGCCACCACCCCGGCACCACCCCAATAAATGGTTGGGGGGCTCCAAGGCCCCCCCTGCAAAATTAGTGGTGGGGGCCTCAATGACCCCCCCAAGCCCTGGGGACCACCACCCCCGGGACTTTCTATATTGTGGGAGAAGGGCTGCATGGCCCCCCTCCTGGAGCCCTCGAGGGCCCTGGAGACCGCCACCCCCCAGGGCCGGCTCCTGCAGAGTCCCGGGGTGCCTACCCCCGGGACACACTCTTTGCTATGAGAGGGCGGGAGTCTCGCAGCTCCCACCCAACCATAGCAAACTTGGTGGCCTGTTAGGATGGCGGGCGGACCCCCCCGCCAGGCCAGCGATAGCCACTGCCAGCCTGGCGGGGGCGATCCGCCCGCCATCCTTGCCGGAATGACCCCCGTCATATTAGTATGGCTGGGGTGTCCGCAGTGGACAGAAAGACCGTCCGCCGCTTTTCTGCCCCAGTCACCTTGCGACCGGGCGGAAAAGGGTTTATATGGTGGTGGTGTCTATCAGACACCGCCAGCCATATTACCATGGGCATTTTACAATGCATTGCCGCCATGGAAAGCCATGCAGAGTCTACTATGGGGGCCTGTTGCAGGTCCCCAAGAACTTGGGGGGTTGAGGTGCACCTGGGGGGTACCTATGGAACCCCCTGCATTTCAAAGGACAATGTGGCAGGCATCGCGCAATGCCTGTCACGTTTTGCTTTGAAATGCACAACATGTATTTTTGACATTGCAGCAGGCAGTGCATTCAGCACCGCCCGCAGCAATGTTAAAAATACAGGATGCACCCGCCACTCTAGCGGGCGTACCCAAATTCCCCCCACAGGAACCCCACCATTTTGGTGGGCGGTGTCGTTATCTGATAGGATGGCGGGTGGACAAAGTCCGCCCGTCATCCTAATGACCCCCTAGGTTTGGATTTTGAAAGAGAGAGCTGGGAAACCTGCTCTCTCTTTCAAAATCCAAACAATATTGCTTTTCCACATGGGGAGCTGCATATTAGCAGCTCCCCATGTGAAAAAGCTATGCCGGCTCTCGGAGGACACTGGGAGTCGGCGGGACCTTGGGGGCATTGGGGCTCCCCCCACGGTCCCCAATGTTTTTTTATAAGCCCCGAGGGATGGGGTCCCCGGGGGTATTAGAAATTAGTGTTAGGGGTTATGTTTGTTTTACGGTAAAATTACTCCCAGCGCGGCGCTCAGTTCGGCCCCTTGGTGTGCACGTGTTGGATGCACGACTCATAATCTGTAGAGTGCGCGACTCCAACGCATTTGGTGCTCAACTTCTAAGCGTTCAGTGCACGACTCTGACGCATTGGGTGTGTGACTCCAAGTAAAATCACAAAAAATGTTTTAGATATACATCAAGCTTTTGTGTTTAGTTCTTAGGTGGCTCTAAAAAGAGCCCTTGTGTTTATTGAGAGATTTTGGTACCGACAAGTAAGTACCTATGCAGAGTCTGAAGTTCAAGAGGAAGACTCTATTACCCTCATCTGTAAAATGTACACCATCACTCCTATAGATGCCATGCATATTGAAACGTAGATTGTTGTGGTAAATGGACCCCATTCTATAATCTGGGAGAAAAGCAGAAACAGATTTATTGACATGTTTCCTAGCATTCTCAATCTATGGACAAAATTGATTGGACCAGTTCCATTTCTGCCTTTGGCATATGTTAGAATAGATAAAGGCAGCTTGGGGGAAAAGTGACATCAATTCTGTAAAGGCGTCCTTTATAAGCATTTCCAGCCCTACCCCAGTGAAAGTGCCTAGGTCATTGCCACCACAGTGCACAATTATGAGGTCAGGGTGTTGGCGATGCAAAAAGGATTTAACCAATGGCATCAACTGGAGCCACTTTAACCCTCTCTGTCCAATCCATTTAATGTCTACATTTGGGAAACCTAGGTCTTTGTCCATGTTTGTTTTCTGCATACCTTTGGCTCCAGAAAATATAGCTGTGTCTCACAATGCACACTCTTAGCATCTTGAAGGGGGGTCTGGATGCACTCAGATCGTCTCTGTAAATGGATTGGCAGTTTGAAAAGTAATATTTTTTTAAAATGTTGGATAAGAGGTAGTTAAAAAAATAATTGGTTGTTTGACAACATTCTACACTGAAAACTAGGGTGCATGTTTCTGTTTTTTTAAAGCATGATTCTTATTGGTTAACAAAAACTGATTGAAAAGAACATTACATAGGCTACGCTGATATGTTGAAAAGTCAAGCACACTTGCTGTTTTGATTAGCAACATTGTGTGGTGAACTTGTGACCTGTGTGCTCATTTAAGTGTTCCATGAACTGTTTCTATGGTAACAGGCAGAAGGCAGATTGGAGGTAGGGTTCAGATTTTTGTCATTTGGAAAGGGTTGAAACGTGTAACCAATAGAAATGAGTGTTTGATTTTTAATTAATGTGGGAAGCAATGTGATTTGATGTTTACATGTATTTGTGTTGAAATAAGAGGGAAACTTTGCCATTCTTTTGTTTTGCTGACAGCTGCACAGTACAGAGATTCTGTATAAGAAAATCTGGTGTGTGACTGACATACTTCTTAATCTACAAAACAATTTGAAAGGTGAGTTATTGATATGTGAGGGGTTGTATGTAGTGTGTTCTTTTTAAACAGTTTTTATTGTTTTCATACAACACATTGGCATAAATCACAGGTTGTTTACCTTCACAATGCACCATTAGGTTACTTAAACCAAAAACCATTATACGAGTTCACCTCCTCATACATTTGAATAACATCACACATGACCTTGGATAATTTGTTTACAATTAACACCCTATTCTTCCCCAGAGTCATCATCAGAACTGCCTCCATCAGAGTCTTGTAACGGATCGCATATATCCCCCTGGTATGCATTCCATGTAGCCCATATTTTAGTCCATTTCCGTGAGTGCGTTTGTTTTTAATGAGATTAATGTGTTTCTTCAGCTAAAGTGCGAGGAGTAGTTTTTGTCTACAATTTTATTGTGAGTGTGTCTACATTTAGAAACCAGTCTGAGACAAGCATTTGTGTATTTCATGTGTTTGTAGATGGACAACGGTTTAAAAATCTGTGCTGTTTTAATATTTTGGTACAATTAGAAAGCAGTTATTCTTCACGTATTTGCAAAATAAGTCAAGTTTCTACACTAAAATGCAGTACTCCTTCCAGACTATGAAATGTGTTTTGGTAAAATGCAAGGAGTAGTGTTGTTGGTCTAGAAACACACAGTGTGTCTATGTGTCTTTAGCAATCATTCTGAGAGAAGCATTCTATACTAATATGTAGAAGAAAATTTTGTGGAATGTGTGCAGTCACCTTATGTCTTGTAGATTAGTAAAAGTGTTTTGGTAAAATGTAAGGGATAGTGTTGCTTGTCTAGAATCACGCTGTGAGTCTGTGTGCATTTAGGAATCAGTCTGAGAGAAGCATTGTGGAACTTCATGTGTTTGCAGACATATAATTGATTAAAAACCTATCGTGTTCCCACATTTCGGTAGAATTAGAAAAAAATTATTGGTTATGTATAGGGGTGGGTGGAATTTGCGTAATTGCGGTACACAAATCTCCGCAAAATGGTAAAAAATCTCTGCGAACACGCAGAAATTCCGCGAACACGCGGAATTGCTTGTTCGCTATGCTTTTTTTCTGTACGCAATTGCTGTTTGCGTGCTCGGGGGGAAATATCTTGCGAACACGCCTTTTTAGAACGCGAACAAGCAAAAAATTTGGCGAAGTCGCGGAACGCAGAATTTTGGGCAATTTTGCGTTCTCTGCGGAATGCGAAATTACCCAAATTCCACAAATACCACGAGCGGGACGGAATTTACCGCCAAGGCCTAGTTATGTATTTGCAAAATGAGTTAGGCTTTAACAGTAAAATGCAGTAATGAGATGTGTGGAATGGATGCTTGGTGTGTTTGCAGACACATAACTACATGTACTCATGCAGTGAGCCAGGCTTTAGGGCACGCAGTGCTTCAAGCTCCTATGCACTATGGATGTAGTATTCTAACCACCTTAAAACTTGTGTTTCAGGCCTACAATTCCCCAGTTAGTGTCCATACACTCCAGCAAACACCCTGTGAGTGCTCTTGCAATCCCATAGTGACTCTTTTAGTAAAATGTAGTAATCCTTTCAGTGAAGTGCAAGGGATACTGTTATTTGTCTAGAATCACAATGTGAGTCAGTGTGCATTTGGGAAAATTGAGAGAGAATCATTTGGTTGGTTGATCTGTTTCCAGACTCATAAGTACATATACTCATGCACTGAGCCAGGTTTTAGGGCACATAGTGCTTCAAACTTTTATGTACTATGTATGTACTGGTCTAACCACATTCAAACTTGTGTTTCAGCCCTACAATTCCCCAGTTAGTATCCATACACTCTAACAAACACCTTGTGAGTGCTCTTGCAATCCCATAGTGATTTTTTCAGTACCATGTAGTAATACCTTTAGTGATTTAAAACTGAATATTATGAATTCACCCACTGTCTCTTCTTATACTTAATCTCCAAACAATGGATTTATATCTCTTGGGGCGTGGTGGTTCAGGAATAAACCCCTCCTCATTTGATTGCTCTGAATCAGAAGAAGGTTGATTTGAAGACAATTTTCCAATGTTAGGGGCAAACAGGCCTCAAATCAACAAAAACAACAGTTCTTGCTAGCTGAGGTCTTCTCCTAAGGAAGATCTGACAAGAGTGATTGAAATGGGTGGGGTCCTTCAATACTTACAATAGGAAGTGCAATGAACCAATCAAATCTCTTAATTTCATCTAGTGAAATTCAATATATTCTGAGAACAGCAAAAAAGGCAAAGAAATTACTTTGGGGCGTGGTGGTTCAGGAACAAACCCCTCCTCATTTGACTGCTCTGAATCAGAAGAAGGTTGATTTGAAGCCATTTTTCCAATGTTAAGGGCAAACAGACCTGGAATCAACAAAAACAACAGTTCTTGCTATCTGAGGTCTTCTCCTAAGGAAGGTCTAACAAGAGTGATTGAAATGGGTGGGGTCCTTCAATACTTACAATAGGAAGTGTAATGAACCAATCAAATCTCTTTTTTTCTGGTCACATGGGGTATGCGTAGGGTGCGCATACGCAGCACGCTCCCAACTCGCACTCAGCGCGACTTCATGAAATTGCATTTATAAGTAACCTTATTGAAAGTTAATGAAAAATATTTTATGATTAGCTCAGATAATGTCTTGTCTTTATAATAAATATATATATATATACGTTTTTGAACATTAAAAAATTTCACCTACCGCGTCCCATGACTGTAATGATGTCGCGCGCAACCGCACGACCGTCGCATTGCGCAATACGTACATGTCGCGTATGCACCACGAGTCGCGTTCAAGTCGCATAGCGTCCACGTTGGGAAAGTCGTATTCGTCGCACACCTTACGCGGATCCTACAAAACAATCCTAAAATGGCAGACAAGTTCCGCACTGTGAACGAGAAGGGTGTGCTTTGGGTGCGCGCCTCCCAAAAAAATTAAAAAAAATTATGATAAAGAAAATAATATAAATATATTTAAAAGAAAATAAAAAAAAAATATATATATATATATATATTTTTTTTTTAAATACATTTTTAGTAAATATGTCTAATGTAATTTAAAAAATAAGATATCTAGATTAAAAAAAATATAGTAAAACAATATGAAAAAAATATGAAACAATTAATACATTTAAAAATTGACATTTACAAAACCTTTGAAATTCACTGACAAAACCTTAGGTTTTAGATATGTTATAGCTAGGAATTAGCATTTATAAAACCTTTGAAATTCACTGAAAAAAACCATAGGTTTTAGGGGTGTTATAGTTAGCCGGACATTTCACTCATACAAAACCATTGGAATTCCTCCGTTATAGTTAGTTGTACTAACTATAACTCGCGCACCAGTAATCCACTGCTGATGATGTCACATATTACATCATTCATGACATGGTCAGTGACATCACTGATGACATCATCCACGTAACAATCTGATACACCTCATCATACACTAGTATAACCTATCAACACTCATTAAAAAAATATGGAGTACCATATTTGAAACCATTGACACACCAATACAAGTTTCTAAAAACATACTCAGTGATTCCTACATCTACACACACATCTAAACACTTACCTGTAGATTCACTCATACATGCTAACAAATATCAATATAAAACTATTAAATATACGTGTACACCTACATCGACATTACACACCAGCACACATCCTATTCACTTATGCAGTCGTCCTACTCACGTATGCAAACAATTGATCATACTTACATTTACTTAGCTCCACACTTATACAAACACCACTTTATTTATTGATATAGATAGTAACTCATACTTAGTGTAAAAATCACTATTTCAAGTATACAGTTTTCAACACAGTCACCAATACAATCACTGAGTCTTATGTATACTTATTTATAAACAATTGTCACATACAGTGCCTTTTATATTTCTAATTTGTTGGATATGTATAATTGAGAAATATATATTTACTCATCACCACACCCATAAAGAGATTGAGTCACCCAAATATGTGTTTCCACGTGCCGTCTTAACCTCATATAACTACTTAATCAACTATTAAACATCTTTGGCCAGTCACACACCGCCCAAGCAACCACACACACATTTACTATCCTATGCAAATACTCACTTAACTAATTAATAATTAATATAGACTTTCACGTAGCTAGTAACCAACTTATGCAGTAGTTTACACAACAAGAGATACAGTGAAACAGATATTCAGACAGTTTAATCACTACCCCATATATTTAGTGAGACACTTTAAAAAAAGTAAATTAAACAGTCAATCATAGTGCTACTAAATCCTCCATCCAGACACTTATACATACACTCAGTCTTTAAGGCAGACTGCTATATATATAATACTTACTTAAATATCGAACCAAATGACATTCACTGGATGATGTCATCAGTGATGTCATCAGTGATGTCATTTGAGATGTCATCAGTGATGTCATCAGTGATGTCCCTGACCATGTTATGAATGATGTAATATGTGACACCATCAGCAGTGGATTGTGGGCGCATGAGTTATAGTTAGTACAACTAAGTATAACAGAGGAATTTCAATGGTTTTGTACGAGTGAAATGTCCAGTTAACCCCCCTAAAACCTAGGGTTTTTTCAGTGAATTTCTATGGTTTTTTAAATGCTAATTCCTAACTATAACATGTCTGAAACCTATTGTTTTTTTCAGTGAATATATATATATTACCTACTGGCGGTCGCCAGAAGGTATATATAGTTAGGACCTAGTTTCCATAGGAGATCCGCAACATTCTATTGGGAATAACTATGGCGCTGGTTAATGAATGTATGTGATTTTCTCAAAGAAGATGGCCCGTTATGCTCCGCTCCTTCCCTGAAAGTTTCGGGGGGATTCGTGAAGCGGGGGCGGAGAAAAAAGGGGGGTCTCAAAACGTGTTTTCCCCATGCAATTTTCCATAGGACATCTAGACAAGGCTACAGCCCGAACCGATGAACAGAATTACATTAAACTTGGTAAAATGGTAGGGCCTCGCACGCAGTACGCCCTTTTGGTAAAATGGTGTAAATTCCTCCAGTAGTTGTTGAGAAAATCGGATTTTAAAAATATATATATCGATAGGCACTGCACCATGCGTGCACTGTAAGCTTACTGTACTCTGTACCTTCCCGAGTATGAGCTGCATGCTGATTGACTGCCACTGTCTGTCATCTCTCCAAAACAGAAATTGTTGGCAGCCATCTTTTGCCTCGGTAGACTGAGGCACAGGAAAGCAGAAAAAAACGTGTAGAACTCAAAAAGGGGGAAGGGTAGAAGTACCCTGACCCCCTAGGCCTACTCAGGGGGTCCCACAAGGACCCCCCAGGCACAAAATTATTTTCTTTGAAAAATCGTGTCATGAATGATCTAATATGTGACATCATCAGCAGTGGATTGCGGGTGCGCGAAATATAGTTAGTACAACTATATGGGAGAAATTTCAATGGTTTTGTATGAGTGAAATGTCCAGCTAACTATAACACCCCTAAAACATATAGTTTATTGAGTGAATTTCAAAGGTTTTTTAAAAGCTAATTCCTAACTATATAAGGCCTGAAACCTATGTTTTTTTCAGTGAATTTCAAAGGTTTTTTAAATGCTAATTCCTAACTATAACTGGTGTGAAACCTATGTTTTTTTCAGTGACTATATATACATATATATATATATATTACCTACTGGCGGTCGCCAGTCGGTAGTTATAGTTAGGAGTATTTTGTATAGGGAAATCTGTAATATTCTGTGTATTTTATGCTCTTGATATTGCATTCCTATCTATGTGTGTTCCTTGTATTCTGTTACTATGGCTTTTTAGAATGCTGATGTGTTCACTGAGTGCATTCCATGTTGGGAGCACTCTGGCTTAGACCACGACATGATAAGATGGTTGTTCTATATCTGCTAACTCAATAAACAACCTTCACTCTACAACTTTGCTTCCCGTGGATTTCTACATAATTTTACTGGCGACGATGCGTGCTCAACATATGTAATCTCCTTGGGACCTGCAAAGCTGTCTGCTATCAAGATTACTGAGAGAGCCTCATCTCCTTTGCTGTTCTTGTGCCGGTTGTGAACATCAATCTACTACCCAATTGACTGTTTCAACACCAGACCTCGCTGAAGAAATCAGAAGACAGAAGACAGAAGACAGAGGAATCCCAACTTTATTCTATCTCTGTCTCAACCTGAACTTCACCAAAAACTGTGAGATTTTCTATGTCTGTGTGTTTGACCTTTTACATCCCTGCCTGTGAAAGGTGACGTTTGGGGTATTTTCCGATTTTATTTCGAAGCGCTTGTTCCGCTTTGAAATATTGTTTTTCTTTGACATTTGAGGCCTCTCCTTTCACTTCAACCGGTAACTGTTTATTTAAACAACAACACTGAGAGCCTGCTCAAGCCTTACCTCTCGTGCCCCGACTTCTCTGTTCCGTCATTTTCCTTCTCTAAGCAGCGTCGTTATAGCGTGCTCCATCACCATGTCTGATGCATCACCACGCATAACGTTTTACTGTTCCCTATTGGACAATTGTCTGCGCACTCCTGATTGGTCTCTTTCTGCTTTCCCTTGTGACGTTCGCTTCTCCTAGCAACCACTCACCGCTGATCCTAGCAACCAGTCACCGCAGCTGCGCACAGTTCAAGCTGTGTATGGCTGATGCGCACAGCTTATCTACCAACCAGTCACCACTGATGCGCACAGTTCAGGCAGTGTATCGCTGATGCGCACAGCTTGTCTATCACTTCTTCATATTTCTACTAATGCGTACAACTCACGCTGCATGTGCTCAACTCACGCTGCGTATCGCTGATGCGCACAGCTCTCACCAATTTAAGACGTGTTTGTTGTGAAGTTATCGCTGGTACGCACAGCTCCTCGTTCCTCTCCTTTACACCAGGACTACATCTGTGACTTTACGAATTCTCAACAAGTGTGATTCTATTTTTTTTCAAGCACAATTGTTATTTATTTACTCCTCATTCAGTTACTACAAGTGTAATACAGTACTTTAATCTCTTAGTTACATATTCATATTTATCTTTTGATCAAACCTTATTTATGTGCTAAATCTTCACTTTCATCATTTGTTGCTGTAATTTTTCACACTTTGTTATTTATTTATTTTTTCTTTATCATTCTTATATCTCAGTTATGTCTACCCTACAATCTGTCAATCCTCCTCCAGCCTTCTTAGAAACTCCTGGTGAACCTCCAATTAGATGGGAAGTTTGGCATGATGCCTTTGAAAACTACTTAGGAGCCATTGGTGCATCTAGATTTCGCCCTGAAAGGAAAAAATGCCTTCTTTTACACTCTCTGGGTTTTGAAGGTAGGTCTGTCTTCAAACATCTCCCAGAGTTACCTGTTATCGAGGGCGCTGTATCTGATGATTACATTGATACTGTCCAAAAACTTAAGACTCGTTTTGACAAACAACCCAACTTAATGGTTCGCAGACACACTTTCTTTAAGAGGAAACAAACTGATTCTGAAGATATTGATACTTATATCTCTATTTTGCGGAGATTAGCATCTGATTGTAAGTTTGAAAACTTTAATGACCAGCTTATCAGGGATCAATTTGTTTGTCATTTCAAGGATAAGAATATCAGACAAAAGTTATTAGCTATGAGCGACCCTTCCTTAGACGACACTATTAAGTTAGCTAAGAGTGTAGAAACGTCTACGGTTTCTCTCAAAGAACTTGAAGACAAAGTAATTGAACCTATTAATGCTTTAAGTTTAAATTCGTCTTCCAGACTCGTTAAGAGGAGACCTATCTCCAATTTTGCTAAAGGAAAGGCTTCGAATAAGTCAGAGTCTTCGTCCTTTTCTCAAATGTGCATTAGGTGCGGTAATTCCCCACACCAAAAAGGTTCTTCTTGTCCTGCTTCTAGTGTAGTTTGCAATTACTGTAAAAAAGTAGGACACTTTGCAAAAGTTTGCTTAAAATTGAAAAACAAGAAGAATTTCAACAAACCTGTAGTTGGTGTTGTTGACTCTGATTCTTCCTCAGAATCCGAAATAACTATTGGAGTTGTTACTGATTGCTCAGAAGAAACCATCATTGAAGGGGATCCTGATTCCTGTGTCGACCCTATCATTGATATTGCTGTTGGTAACAAAATTTTGAAACTTCTTGTGGATTCTGGTGCTAAAATTACCATGATTGATAAAGAATTGTTTGACAATACTTGGAATAATTCACAACCTCTTCTTCCTCCAGACCGTGCTCCTGTGTCATACGAAGGAAGAAAAATTAGTCTTCTTGGTTTTTTTGAAGACATTTTGTGTTTTCAGGGGAGGAAGATTAGAGGGAAAATTTATGTCGCTATTAAAGGGCTCAACATCTTGGGCTGGTTTCATCAAGGCCTCTTCGGTATGACACTTAAGCCTGGTGCTAAGGAACAAGTTTTTATCGCTACCTGCATTGACTATTTACAAATGTTTAAATGCAAATTTCCTTCTGTTTTTAGTTCAAAATTAGGTAAGATAAAAGGATTCACACACAAGATCATTGTTAAAGAGGGTTCAACACCTGTTAAACACAAACTTCGGGGCGTTCCTTTCAGTGTCAGAGACGATTTGAAAAAAGAACTTGAAATGCTGTGTGAGAATGGTGTGATAGAACCTGCAGAGTCCTCTCTTTGGCTTTCACCTTTAGTCGTAGCTCGTAAAAGGGATGGCAAACTTAGAGTCTGTGTTGACCTTCGCTCTGTCAACAAAGTTATTTGGGTTGATTCTCACCCTCTTCCCCGCATTAATGACCTGTTTGCTGCTACCAAAGGTGCTAAGTTTTTCACCAAACTAGATTTAGCCAGTGCATACCACCAGGTTGAGCTACATCCTGACTCTCGTCATATGACTGCTTTCATCTCTCCCTTAGGCACCTTTCAGTATCGACGCATGCCTTTTGGTTTAGCCTCAGCTGCGTCGGTTTTTCAGCGAGTTATGGGCAATATCTTGGAAGGTGTTAAGGGAGTGACAGTCTTTCAAGATGATGTATTAATTTTTGGCAAGGATGTTCCTTCTCACGATGCTGGAAATTTTACTGACATAAAACCATTGAAATTCCCACGTTATAGTTAGTTGGACTCACTATAACTTGCGCGCCTGCAATGCACTGCTGATGACGTCACATATTACATCACTCATGACATGGTTAGTGACATCACTCATGACATCACTGATGACACCATCCTTGTGACAGACTGACAGACCTCCTTTCAGTGTAATGTAACCCTTGAAACACATATTCAAAAATAGAAACTAACATTTTCAAAAAAATGGAGATATCCATACCAGTTACAACAACCAATTCAGTAATTGCACCATCCATATACACATCCTCTCATTCAGCAACAGTTCTATATAGTCACTCATACATATACTCACTCATCATATGTAGTGACACACATATACATCCTGTTACACACCGACAGTCATCCAAAAGTTACTCACACACATACTCACACATGCAAATAAACTATTGAACATCCATTTATTTGCATATACAGCTATACACACACTAGCACATTACTTCTAAGGAAACTTACACATACTAACTCTCTTAAACAATCACTTATAGAAACACATACTTATTTAAACAGGAACTCTTTCAATCTCTCACTCTCACATATACTCACTTATATACATCAATACTCACATATACTAGATTAAAACATATGTAGTTTCTCATAGACACTAGTGAGGCAGGCATTCACTCACTAACACACACATATACACACTCATCCACCCATACAGTCCTGCATATATGCTGTCTTCAAAACACATACAAACAGTGAGTCAGTCACCAACCCATGCAGCCACTTATACACAAAGTGAAACACTGATACATATATTTAAATATTTAAAAATTACTCGCTAATATATGTATTCACTAAGATACACTTTATAAGCCAGTTAACCAATCAATATTTTATTAAAAATAAACATCCATTTACACACTTATTTAAACATTTATTCGTCCATCGACCTTTACAAAAACATATAAAAAACATATTTATTTTTCAGAAAGACACACATTCACTGGATGGTGTCATCAGTGATGTCATGAGTGATGTCACTGACCATGTCATGAGTGATGTAATATGTGACGTCATCAGCAGTGCATTGCAGGCGCGCAAGTTATAGTGAGTCCAACTAACTATAACTGGGAATTTCAATGGTTTTATGTCAGTAAAATTTCCAGCTAACTATAACTGGTGTGAAACCTATGTTTTTTTTAGTGAATATATCTATATATATATATATATATATATATATATATATATATATATCTTTTTTTCCACAGAATCCGGTTAAGGTAGGAGCTGTCAACAGGGCGGCCCGCGTGCAGAGTACCGGAACCCTCTGTAACATCCAATTTCAAGACTTTCCCCCTCCAGAAAGTCTCACGGACACCATGGAATTGCAGCAAAAACGTTCTTTATTGCAGCAAATTGAAGCCTTGATCACGCTTGGTGATAGGCGTTCAGTTACACGTTTAAAAACACACAATAGTGAAAATAAACAACAGACAATCACACCAACAGTGGTATAGTGAGAAATCAATAATATGGCGGCCATCTTAACATGATTATTTATGCATTGTGTCTCTGAGTTATTTACGTTGTATTTCAGTTCATTACATATTTATGAACTTTTAGTCAGGCTGACATCTCAATATAAATCTATTTACATCACATGTTGCTTTTGTCATTGTATATTTAAATTGGAATGTACAATGTTATATTTACACGTTATCGCGAACATCGATATCAATCCAACCCTCGGTGCTTGCAGTTGATTATTAATTTTGCCGACAAAAAAACAACACATTAGGTCTAGCCCAAGTGGGCATTCAGCATGTTTGTAAACAAGTGACCTTTTAAATAAAGTTATTACAGACAAAAAAACGGGGATATGAATTTTTACTCCCGTCAGCTCTGAACATGTTTTTACTGTCTCTTGCCTTTGCGCTCGTGTCATTGATTCAAATAAAAATTACGAAGCAACTGATAATTTTATTTCTCCTCCAAAATTTCTCAACATTTGTTGTAAATCCTCTCACACTATTTTACTTTACAATTCAGCCCAAGCTCTATATATATAAATATATATATATGAAAAAAGCAGTCCTTGTTCCGTCAATGGACGGCGGAACTTGATTGGTCTGGACCTCCTGAGCCTCACACAATACAGTGCAGTAGAGCCAGGAAACAATAAATCCTCAAATGAGTTTGCAGGAAGACGGTTTAATAAATAAAGATGACGCGTTTCACTCCACAAGGGAGCTTGTTCACATAGCGCGCCCAAAACACTGAGAGACTTATATAGTAAAAATAAAGGTGGGACAATACAAATAAAGTGTAAACGCCTTCTCTACATTTCATCATGAAAATGGTGGAAAGACTAACTAACAAGCAAGTGCCCAAAATCATAAAGGTCAGAACAGTATTTACAAAGTCAAATAACAATTCATATGTTGAAAATGTGATCATAAACAAAATCCATAAAATTGCAAACATTAGATATAAAGTGCATATTTGGAGAATAATAAATTCATTAATGAAAAATGTGTTCTTTTTTTACATAAATGTAATGTAACCTCCTATTTCATTGTGAACTAACAAAACTAATCATCCAAAAAAAATAACGACATAGTGCCATAGAATGAAAAGAATCATGAATGTTCACAGTGATTAAATAGAAACACAATATCCATGTTATGCCAACAAGTCAGTAGTCAAATATCATGAATGATCACATTGTGTTGATAGCAGTGAGAAATACTGTCTGCAAAATAAAAATAAAGTTGGAGAATAGAAAAGGAACAATGGTATCAAAATACTAAAAACAAAAGTATAAAAATAAACAATAAGAATTGATAAATATATACCAAAAGGCCACAGCCGAAAGAATGACAGAATGAATCAATTTAGTCACACACCATAAATCTCTCATCTGGGAATAACAGTATCTAACACAATATTGTCTATTGATAAATATTAAAGGTAAACACCAGACGTGACTAAATCAAAAAAAATGTTGCAGCCACGCGGCCAACCAAGAAATGAAAACAATATAATTAAAAAAAGAGGAAACAAAGCTTAAAGATATCCAGAACTAGAGAACATCATGGGCATTAATGAGGACCAAGTGCATTGTAATGAGTAGAATAGTTCATAAAAAATTGCTCAGATCTTCTGTTAAGTTCAGCCCATTAGGGGCCTTGGTATCTAAGGACAGTATCAGATGAGATTCCTTCTGTCTTAGTAGCTTCATGCGGTCCCCACCCCGGCCGGGTTGAGGTACCGAACATAAAACTATATATTCAAAATCTTTGAGCTTTTTATCATGCACTGAACGGAAATGTCTAGCAACAGGGTAACTGTTATCGCTATTCACAATCGCACGAATGTGCTGCAGAATGCGTTGGTGTACGGGAAGCTTAGTACTTCCAATGTACTCAAGATTGCACGTACATTTCAATTTATATACAACGAACTCGGACCTACAGGTGAGATATTCACGAATGGGAATTGGTGTAGTACTGAATGCTGTGACATAATAGGTACTGTTCTTGGCAAAAGTGCAAGCACGACAGGAGGTGCATTTAAAAAAGCCTGTTTTGCTGAGAAGACTTTTTTTAGTTCGTCCCTCTGGCATCGGCCTGTCGAGTGCATCACGCATCGAGGGTGCCCTTCTGAATGTTATGTTAGGTGTATTGGGAAGCAATGGCCCAAGAATGACATCAGTTAGAATTATGGGCCATTCAGTACAAATAATTTGTCTGATCTTGCGTTCCTGTGTGATAAAGTTGGTAATAAGCCTCACAGTAGATTCAGAGGTGGAAGTATTGGGAACCTTGGGTGC
This sequence comes from Lissotriton vulgaris, assembly GCF_964263255.1. Lineage (NCBI taxonomy): Eukaryota > Metazoa > Chordata > Amphibia > Caudata > Salamandridae > Lissotriton > Lissotriton vulgaris. Next base: position 999,627,854 of record NC_141691.1, read on the forward strand.
TAGGAGTGTTTTGCGATCAAATGAGCAGGCTTTTTGAAGGGCTCTTTCCAAAATATGGTCAGAGTAGCCCCTGTTAATGAGGCGTTGTTTAGACTCACGGAGGCACATGTCAAGGGAATCTTTGTCACTGCAAATCCTGCAAATGCGTATAAATTTCCCATAGGGGATGCTGCTGATGGTATGGGTAGGATGAGCACTTCGGGCATGCAGGATTGCATTACCCGCTGTTGCCTTTCTGTGTAGACGTGTTTCAATTCTGTTGTTCTTAATGAAAATGTGTACATCTAAAAATTCTGCTGCATCTGTTGTAATAGTAGATGTAAACCTGAGATTGAAATCATTGACATTCAAATCAGTAACAAACGCATTAGCTTCCACTATTAACCCCTTCCGGATTATACAGACATCGTCGATATAACGCCAATAATGCATAATGCTAGGTAGCCAGCGTTGGTGCGCGGTCCTGAGCTTGTGTTCCTCCCACAGCCCACATGTAAACATGAGTAACTGGGGGAGAAACACGAGCCCATTGCCACTCCACGCAACTGTTGGTATATCTGGCCCTGAAATCGGAAAAAGTTAGTGGTGAGGCAGATTTTAATCATTTCCATTATCATAGCATTATAATCACGAAAACAAATGTCTCTCTTGCCCAAATAATGATTGCAAGCATACATTCCTTGTTGGTGATGAATCGAGGTGTAAAGTGACTCAATGTCCATTACCAAAAACAGATAATTGTCAGACCATTCGACCTCCATGATCTTATTCAGAAAATCCGTGGTGTCCTTCAAAAACGATGGGAGATTGTGCATATGAGGCTGCAGAAAAAAATCCACATATTTAGAGAAATTTTCATTCATGCTGCCAATGGCAGCAATGATTGGGCGTCCCGGAGTAGGAGTCAATTGTTTATGCACTTTTGGGAGGAAATATAGGACAGGCGTGACTGGATGTTCTTTTGATAAAAAATTGCATTCATCTTTTGTTAACAAACCCAGTCTTTTCCATGATTGGACTGTTTTGCGAGTTGTATCCTGGCTCTTATTCATGGCGAATTGGGTTGACAGGAGATAGCATGAAGTGTCGCATAAATGCCTTTCAGCCTCAATGATGTAGTCGTTTGTTCGCCAGAGCACCGTATTTCCCCCTTTATCAGCGTTTTTGATTATGACATCCTTATTTTTTTGAAGTTTGCTGACAAGTTGGTGGTATTGATTGTCATTATAATTGGTTTGTTTCCTTTGATTCATGATTACTCTATTGAGAGCTTTCAGTTCAGTAATAACCCTGTCGCTAAAAATATCCACCGCATCACGTGGCATGATGGGTAGAAAGGTCGATTTAGGGCGAAAGGGTGTAGTAGCTGAGTGCCCAACATCAATATTTTGACTCACAGTAGGAATTGGTTGTGAATCATTGTCGTAGGCCAAATCCAACAGGTTCTGCAACCCCGTAGTGTCCCGTACTTGAAGGGAAGATGTTGATACCACATCAATATCCGCAGTGTTGGTCTGATTCCGTTTGGATTCCAGTTTGAAATATTTTATTAATTTGATCTTACGGATGAATTTATAGACATCAATTTGTGTCTGGTTGTAGGAGAACCTGTTGGGTGGACAATAGGAAAGTCCAAGTGAAAGCAGTTGTTGTTCAGCTGTAGTCAAAGTAAGATCAGTAAGAATAATGACAGTATTTTCCAACATACTTGTTATCTTCTCCAATTCCTTTTTGTTTTCCCTCGCGAGGTACTTGCGCTTGAAGATCCGCCTCCTTGAGCGCCTGCGCTGGCTGATTGATTGCCTGATTTTGTTTGAGGTTGCTGGGAGCGCAGGGAATAACGCAGGTCCTCGCTGACAAAATTCAGCTCTTCAATCAATGAAAAATTCTCTCGACCGCCAGCCCCTGCGGTGGGTCTCACTGGTGCATTCTCATCATCACTTGCAGAAGTTAGAGAATCTAATGACAGATTATCGCTATTGTCAGTTAGTAGAGTACTAGTAGATGTTGTAGGTTGGATGTTTATTGAGTTGCCGTTGTGTGCTACTGCTTTTTGTTTCAGATTGTCATATTTTCTCGAAAAGGTGAAAATCCTGCCAGTGGCATAATCGTTTTTATCGCGGGCAAATTTTGTGATCTTCCTCTCAATAATGGTTTCCTCCAACTTTTTTATGCGAACGTCAATTTCTGCTTTTGTTTTAGTGATGAGATCAGTTTCACCTGACGCTTCCAAAAGGCCATTTATACGATCAATCTCAAGTAAAAGTTTGTTGCGATCAGATTCTGCATACTTGATAAGAATATGTAACATATTCATTGAACTTTTTAGGTTGTTATCGGCCCATTCTTGGAGCATCTGGGGATCTGGGTTTTCATAAGTGGGGACAATGAGAACCCTTAGACAACGGGATATCCTGTCTGCATCCCTATATTTCTCAAGGGATTGTTTCTCCCACCACTTTGAAATTTCACCACGTAAAAGTTTCTCTAGTGCTTTCGAGAGTGTTTTCACATCACTGTCGGCAGCAATGGGTGCCACATTAGTAGACTTAGAAATGTTCGTAGGAAGACTGTCAAAACGGGCTTCAGCTGTGGCTTCTCTGATTCTGACCGCGTCACTTGATATCATATGTTCCAAAATGAACTTTCTTCTTAGTCAAGAATAGCCACAAAAGCACTCCAATCGGGCGGCATAGAAGATTTCATTCAGCCAAGCAGTAGTTCGAGACAGACGCGTTTCGTTTCCTTCGTCAGTGTCATTGTTTTACGCCGCAAGGACACCATTTTAACTATTTTACAGTTGCTATGGCCACACGCCCTGCAACGGAAAAGGCACATAAATTTGGGGGGAGAATTGTCGGCCATCTTAACAATGTGAAATTGCTTATATCTCTGTAATACAAATCACATTCATATCAATGTAATTTCATTGTATTTACACCAACTAGTTGCTTACTATTCGGGGCAAAAATCCATGTAGCAGAACTTACATTGTTGAGATACAATTATTCAACTGTTAGCCACATTATTTTCAATAGTGCATCATGTATCGATAAATCATTTCAAAGAATATTTTTCATGTTATATATGTATGAAATGAATAACGTACATGCTTAAATTCAGCAATAACAGCCTTGATATTCCGCTTATTGCAGACCTCAAGTCATTAATGGTGTATGTCAACTAATCCCCGAAACTCAGGAATAAGGCCGTGAATCGGCTATCAATCATATTCCTTACGATAGCATTGATGTGAAAAAACTCAGACCGATATTCTCATTAGTGCACATATATACAGTGTGAGGTACTTAAATCAAATCTTATGAATTAAAGGAAACCTCGTCAAAGCAAAACGTCAGAAAAACATTTCATGAAAACTTAGAAATTCAATGAAAGTTAAGCATACTCTCAGCATAGTATAATTTTACATCATTTACTCATAAAGAATGATCTCCACCTGAATATGAAAGCCCTGAAGGTAATCATCTACCTAAATGTACAGCTAGTTCTTCCCCATGGTTTAGGCCCCCGTCATCTTTGTTTGTAAATCAATAATGGTGCGTGATTCCAGTCTGCGTAACTTTGAGACTCTATCTCCCCCTCTTGAGTTAACTGGTACACAATCTAACCCAAAATACTGCAATAGGTCCCTATTGCTCTGATGTTTTTGTGCAAAGTGTCTTGCTACAGGATAGTTTATATCTTTGTTCGCAATAGCACGCTGCTGTTCTAATATGCGCACTTTTAGACTATGAATTGTGCTCCCCGCGTATCTCTGTCCGCAGGGGTACAATAGGCAGTATACCACATGCGATGGGGAGCATGTAATGAACTTGTTGATGACTTTAGGGGTTTTTAATCCTGGAATTTCATAGTTAAGCACTCTCTTACTATTGGCACACGCCCTACATCTGGGCACAAGCCCTACATCATTTTGAAAAAAACGAATACGACTCTCCAGGCTCAGCTTTTCAAACTCAAAAGACTGTACAAGTAAGGAAGTGGTGGGAAGCCACTTCCCTACAGAATTATATAGATGTGGATAGGGTACCATGGGGACTACGGATCTACACTGTCCCCGTGTATGAAAACCTGTTAGAACAATGGGCAAGGGAATGCTTGACATTTTGGTTAAGTTCACCTGGAGCGACCGGGCCACGGCCCTGGAAGAAATTGCAAATTTGGAATTAGAAATATCTACGGAACTGGAGAAAAGCAAGATGGATGAAATTAAAGAACTAAAGAAACATAGATGAATCAAATATGAATCAAAGATCCGGCAACAAAAACAGGAGAAATTCACAAGAGACGAACGAGATTACAGTCAAGGAAGAATTCTAACGTTCGCCAAGAAATTCGACGCCCCCGCAGAGCTCTGACGAAAAAGAATCCCATTGCTACGCAAGAGAGGGTTGAGACTTCAGAATCTGAAGTCACAGAAGGTGAACAATCTGGCGAAACTATAACAGAACAAGGTAAAAAAGTTAAAACTCCTTTTCATTTGGAGTTCAATTTGATACGCCAAACCTGGCTCAGAGGGGGCAAGACAAAGCCACCAGAAAGAGAAGAAGAACAAGACGCGGGGGCTGGAAGGGGAAGAGGAAAGCTGATGACCCACAACAATCGCAAAAAGAGGGGGGCGAGATGGTAGATGCCACTGACTGTCTCTCTATAATCAACTTGATGAACCACATACTGACACCAAAAGAGGAAGAAAGTTTAAAACTGGGACTAACATTCTGTCCCAATAATAGATTAGAATTTACACAAACAAGAATTGACTTATTCAAGTTTGTTAGAAAGATCAAGTTACATACATTTTTTAAGTTGAAACCCTCAATCCCTGAGGCTAGACACCTGAAAACTAAATCACATCTGAAAGACATAGATATTCTCGCAGTACAAGATCTGGAAATACTTCAAACGCTGCAAGAACTACGGACAGAGCAAGCCCATGATGAGAATACAGAAATCAGTATGAATGAAAGGACAAGGAAAGTTGGGATGGAACAGGAAGCTCCAGTAACTGACTTTAAACCCATCTCACAATTTAATCCACAGACGCCGTATGATGCCATAGATACCTTTTCAGAGGCGGTGGGGAGATATTTGAGGAAATTTCGCTACAACAATACCAACCGACGTATAGAACTAAGGAAGAATCTAAACAAATAACAAGAAGCTTTACTGCTCAATCTTAGCAAAAACGATGAAATCATCTGTAAGTCCTCAGATAAGGGTGGAAACATCGTCCTGTTAACTAGAGAGCAATACTGCAGAGAATCTTTATGGCAAGTGAATGATGTCCGATACTGTGAAAAGGCAACGAAAGACAAGTATCAGGAAAGCATCAAACAATACCACCTTATGATCAGCAAATGGCATGACAAGCAATTACTGGACACAAATGAATTTATTTTCCTGCGCAATAGTGACCCTGTTACACCGACATTTTATCAACTCCCCAAAATACATAAATCCTTGAAAGACCCACCGGGGAGGCCTATTGTTTCTTCAATAGGAGGATTGCCGGTGAATATGTCCTCCTACATCGATTCCTTTCTCTTTCAGATTGTGTTACAACTTGCTTCTTATGTCAAGGACACCAACGACTTCATTATGAAAATAGAGAGCATTGAGTGGGAATCCACATTTGTGTTGATAACTATGGATACAACTAGTTTATATAGATCTATTGATCATACACAAGGTATCAATGCCATGAATTATTTTCTTAAGAAGAGATCTATGATGTTCTTGGAGCATAACAACATGTTAATAGAGTTCATTGAGTTCTGCCTGTTCCACAATATTTTTCTGTTTCAAGAACAACTATATAGGCAGATCTCCGGCACGGCGATGGGAACCTGCTTCGCCCCCAGCTATGCGAACTTGTTCGTAGGCTGGTGGGAGGAGCAGGTGGCCCTTGCAGATGACCGAGCCAAATGGGCAGAACATGTGGGTATTTGGCATCGATACATCGATGACCTCTTTCTAGTTTGGAGGGGATCTATGGAGCAAGTAGGAGAGTTTATTCAAGAACTAAATATGAATGATCTCAATCTCAGGTTCACCTACGAAGCTGGCACAGAAACAGTCAATAACCTGGACCTAAGGGTATACATTAAAATTGGCAAAGTACAAACAGAGCTTTTTAGAAAGCCTACTGCCGGCAATTCTATTCTACCCGCTGACAGCAATCATCCGCCAAAGTTAATCAAAAACATACCCTATGGGGAACTCCTCCGCCTAAGACGTAATTGTTTGGTGGATACAGATTTCCAGAAGGCAGCCAACAGTAGTCTTTCCAGATTCAGAGCTAGAGGGTACTAGGAGACTGTGCTAGATAATGCTTTCAAACGGGTTCAAAACATTCCTAGAAAATACCTCTTTAAAGAGAATCAGAAAATTGACCAGACATCAGATACAGGGAAGGGAAAGTTCAGAATGATAACATCTTACTCAGATGATGCGAGTAGCCTTTGGAAAATACTGAAGAAAAATTGGAATATACTCCAAACAGATACAGTGATAGGGAGAGATATTACAAATAATCCCCTAATCACTTTTCGAAAGGCGAGATCCATTAGGGATACTCTAGTCGAGAGCCATCTTTCTCCCATCTCACCAGTAATGGGCACGTTAAATGAAATCAAAGGTTTCTTCCCCTGTGGCAGATGTAGGGCGTGTGCCAATAGTAAGAGAGTTCTTAACTATAAAATTCCAGGATTAAAAACCCCTAAAGTCATCAACAAGTTCATTACATGCTCCACATCTCATGTGGTATACTGCCTATTGTGCCCCTGCGGACAGAGATACGCGGGGAGCACAATTCATAGTGTAAAAGTGCGCCTATTAGAACACCAACGTGCTATTGCAAACAAAGATATAAACTATCCTGTAGCAAGACACTTTGCACAAAAACATCAGAGCAATATGGACCTATTGCAGTATTTTGGGTTAGATTGTGTACCAGTTAACACGAGAGGGGGAGATAGAGTCTCAAAGTTACGCAGACTGGAATCAAGCACCATTATTGATTTACAAACAAAGATGCCAAGGGGCCTAAACCGTGGGGAAGAACTAGCTGTACATCTAGGTAGATGATTACCTTCAGGGCTTTCATATGCAGGTAGAGATCATTCTTTATGAGTAAATGATGTAACATTATACTATACTGAGAGTATGATTGACTTTCATTGAATTTCTATGTTTTCATGAAATGCTTTTCTGACGTTTTGCTTTGACGAGGTTTCCTTTAATTCATAAGATTTGATTTAAGTAACTCACACTGTATATATGTGCACTAATGAGAATATCGGTCTAAGAGTTTTTTCACATCAATGCTATCCTAAGGAATATGATTGATAGCCGATTCACGGCCTTATTCCCGAGTTTTGGGGTTTAGTTGACATACACCTTTAATGACTTGAGTTCTGCAATAAGCGGAATATCAGGGCTGTTATTGCTGAATTTAAGCATCTGCGTTATTCATTTCATACATATATAACATGAAAAATATTCTTTGAAATGATTTATCGATACACGTATCAGTTGAATAATTGTATCTCAACAATGTAAGATCTGCTACATGGATTTTTTGCCCCGAATAGTATACAACTAGGTGGTGTAAATACAATGAAATGACAGCGAAATTAATGTGATTTGTATTACAGAGATATAAGCAATTTGACTCTGTTAAGATGGCCGACAAGTCTCCCAAAAAATGTATGTTCCTTTTACGTTGCTGGGCGTGTGGCCATAGCAACTGTAAAATAGTTAAAATGGCGTCCTTGCGGCGTAAAACGATGACACTGACGAAGGAAACGAAACACGTCTGTCTCGAACTACTGCTTGGCTGAATAAAATCTTCTATGCCGCCCGACTGGAGTGGTTTTTTGGCTTTTCCTGACTAAGAAGAAAGTTCATTTTGGAGCATTTATTTATACCGCGGGGCACCGCCGCGAAGAGCACCTTCCCACGAGCGCACCTGTCTGTTGGTGCAACTCGACTTTTATATATATAAATATATATATATATATATATGTCCAAGCAAGGAGTGACGTGACCTCAAACAGATGGACTCCCAAAGAACAAAAATTTACTTCCACTACAACGTTTCAGCTTCTACCTTCCCTAGGTAGTATGAGATGGTTTGCTTACTGGTTGCACAGATCGATGACACTCCTGGATTTGACATTTGACAAAAAGAATCATGAGTAAAGATTTCATTTTGAATGTGGAATCAAGGCAGTTAAGAGATCTCTGGAGATATGCAATAATTAAAAGGTATTGTCAGTGGTGTTTAGTCCAGATGGATGCAATGATTTTAAACCGTACATCCAGAAGTTTCCTCTGGAGTCCAGTAGTTCTTCCTTTCAGACATGTGCCATAGGGAAAATCTTCAAATCTCATAGTAAAGGATCCAAAAAATTAAAATGATTGGCTACATACTGGTCAAGTTTCCTACATTTTGTTTTTTACAGCTTTGGCATTGGCACTGAATCACATAAATGCCATATTATTTCTTAGGTCCTTCTCATAACAGAACTAGTTACTGATTTGTTTTTAAAAGGTATTCACATATGGTGCAACTTTTAGAGTCACATCAATGAATTTCTGCATTTGTCACAGCTTGCTTGATTTCAGGTCTTACAGTAAGAGATTGTACACTGGGCGCTCTGCAGTAAGTAATGATTAGCAGTTTTAAAAAACTTTTTTGCGAATTTTTCACAAGTCAAGGGTGAAGGGAATTCTTTTTGCATTATTCCGAAGTTGGGAGCTGATGGATGATAGTCAATCACATAAAGAATTCTGGCACTTTTGTTTCTGCTGTTGGTAATCTGAATAAATGCTTCCCTCGGTAACTGCAAATATTTATCAGTTTGTTTGCCCATTAAATTCAGAGTGTAGAAAAGTAGGATCTGCTTCTTATGCTTACCCCCACTTTTTGCTAAATATGATACTGTTTTTGACTAGTCTGACTTGGATCCTACTAATCAGGACCCCAGTCTATCTGCTTTCTCCCTAAATTGTTATGTGATGTACTTAGGGACACTCCAGATTGGATACTGGGGTACCTTTGTCAGTCCTTAGTATACGGTACCCATGTACCCAGGGCATAGGTACCCCAGAGTCCTCCCATGGGCTGAAGCATGTATTATGCCAACCTTGAGAGACCATGCAAAATGGAACTACAGGTCTGCCATTGCAGCCTGTGTAAGTTGGTGCATGCACCACTTACTTAAGATATAGGTTTACTATATCTAAGGGTCACTACACTTAAAACCTATAAGTCACCCCTATAGCAGGTCTTAACGATACGGAAGGGGGAGTGTGGCTAAGCCACGAAGCGCGATGGCTGCAGCTTAATGGAGCTCGCAACTCCCTTTCATCCCCGTCTCTCCGGTACATTCATCTGCTGCTACAAAAGTGTGATCCTTGGCTGTGAAGCTATCCGGTACATGACCTGGTTGTCAGGGTTTAGACTGCGCGCCTACCTGAACTACAATTCCCATGAGTATTAGGCCTTTGACTACATCTCCCATGAGCCTCTGCTTGCTGGCTGGATATAGCACGGTCTGGCCGGAAGGTGAGTGTACGTGATTTTGTTCGGATTCTTGCGGGAGCGGCTGCTCTCATTCCGGAGGTTCCTGGTGGCGGTATCAGAGGAGAACAGGCATCTGCTGAGAAAAGGCGTCCTGAATGGTATCGTTATTGCGTCCTTACTTTGGTGCATCCTTGCATTAAGAAGAGCGGGTCGCTCTTGAGCTGTTTTGCGAGCATTTCCTGTGTCTCGCTTGTTTGGTGCTACATCCTTTTAATCACTCACTTGAGAGGGTGAACTTGGTTGTTCGTTTTTTTTGGGGTCGAGTTGTGTGATCCAAGTGGCGGAGTGCAGGGGGAGCTCCTCCGCATTGCCGTCATGAAGTCATGACGTTTTGATCAACTATTCTTGTGGATTACAAATACCAAAGCGGACGGCGGTGGTATAGGAACTACACCCTACCGTGTTTGGTTTAACTATGAACTTGGAGAATTGCTCATTGTTTTAATCGGTGTAGATGAAGGAATCTGTACCGGTTGCCTAGCAACTACCTTAGGATATTCTCTTTTGTTTGCATCACCTTATTTTTTATTTAACAAGGAAGCCGGATATTAGTCAAGATTTGATTGACTTAAAAGGTTGTTTTATATCTGATTGCTTAACACTTCTGGGGTATGTATTTCACATCAGCATCACATACATAGAGCAGTGTTGCAGTTGTATGCAGTGTATACTAACTGAGGTCCTTGTGTTGTTTAGGGAAGGAAGGCGTGAAGAGAATACCGCGCCATGGATGCTAAGAATCGTAGACAGCACAGGTGACACCCCATCCTTTAGCAAGAATTTAATGAGAGTAGGATTAAGGAAGTGTACTAACTTGGCGTGTATTTTGTCTTACAGTTTCCCTTCCCTGCTGTCCCTTTCCTTTCCCTTCCCGGTTTTTTCCCTTTGGGGTTTTTTCCCTCACCGTATCGCTTGAACACCCTGTGTTTATAAATTCAGGGTGTTTGGGAGGTCCGGGGGTGGAGCTTTATTACTGCGAGCGGATCCTGCAGAGTGCCAACCTGACAGAATCACGTACCCAAGTATTACACTCTGCCCGGTCCGTTTGTAGTGGTAATGGCGTCCATGGAGGATGTGTTGCATGCATTAGTACTGGTCCAGCAGCAGTTGGCCTCATCTAAGGCTGAGACTGCAGCCTTAAGAGACAAGGTAGAACAGTTGACTAGGAATCCCTTTAACGCCTCCTCTACTGCATCTTCCGTACAGGTAACGGTGCCCCCACCCATCCCTTTGGCCAATCCCGAAAGATTCTCAGGCGATCCTCGTAAGATACAGGTTTTCCTAACTCAGATACTGCTCCACTTTTCGTGCAAACCGGCTCAGTTCCCTAACAATCACTTAAGGGTGGCTTTCGCCATATCCTATTTAGTGGGGGATTCAGCCAATTGGGCTGTGCCTTTAGTTAAAAACAACGACGCCATCTTGTCAGACTGCTCTGCCTTTAGAGCAGAATTAAAGAAGGTTTTTGACCGCAGGGCAACAACCTTTAGTGCGGACAAGGAGCTCCTAGAATTGAGGCAGGGAAAGAGCGAGCTAATTACCTATTTGACCACGTTTAAGAGACTGGTGGCTGAGGCTGAATGGCCTGAAGAAAAAAGAATGTCCCTTTTCTATCAGGGGTTGAAGGAGGATCTAAAAGATGTGGTGGCTCAAATTGATCCTCAGCCAACAACGTGCGTGGACATGATTAATCTGGCATTAAGATTAGATAGTAGGATGACAGAGAGAGGAGGTAACAGGAGAAGATGGGAAAGAGGATCGGTCAGTTACGATCGTTCCCCTCGTAAGGCATCTGGAGGGTTGGAAAATAGCCCTGAACCTATGGAGATAGGAGCACTCAGAGCCCAGTTATCTAGAGAAGAGAGGGAAGTCAGGAGAACGCAGGGTTTATGCATGTACTGCGGGAAGAAGGGGCATTACGTCAGAGAATGCCCCTCCAAACCCAAGACATCTAATGTTAATCGATTCAAAAGAGTAGCTGTTTCGACCACAGTGCCTGAGACAGAACAGTTGGAGAACAAGAGACCAGGGGTTGAAGGAGGACAGGAATCTAAACTCACCTCTCTATCCACTATTGGAATAGGTGAAACTGAGTCACATCTTGTCATAGGTATGACGCTTGAATGTGAGCATGAGCTCCATCATATCTTGGTTATGTTAGACTGCGGAGCAACAGGGAATTTTTATTGACGATGGCCTGGTATCTCGCCTGGCCCTACCACGTATCCCGAGAGAGAACCCTGAGGAAGTCTTAGCGGTAGACGGGCAGCCATTGAAATCAGGACACATAACAGAGAGAACCAGCGAGGTAGGCCTATATATTGTGATGCAAGGGAACATACACTCTGAGCTTTTATCTCTAAACATCATTGCAGCTCCTCAGTATGAGGTGATCTTAGGTAAGCATGGGCGGAAAATCCGTTCCGCTCGCGGATTTTGAGTATTTTCAGTAAATTCGCAATCCGCGAGATTCGCGAATTTCCCGCAAAATCCGCAAATTCGTACGCAGCGGATTTTTTTTTCTTGGTGATACAATTTTGCGGCGTGCGGCGTTCACTTACTGTCATTCAGCGTTTGCCGAGTTGTTTTTCTCTATATATTTGCGAGTGCTGCGCCATTTTGGATCTTGCTGCGGGATCCCGCGGGAGTTTGGCGGCGCATCGCGAGAGTTCGCAATTGCGAACATGTAGGTGCGGCGGGCAGCAACAATCTTGCGCTCGCGAAATTACAAAATTTGCAATTCTGCACAAGAAATCCACTAGCAAGCAGCATAGACCTTCTGAAAATGATGATTTTTATCAGAATAACTCCTCAGGTTGACATTTGCCTGCACTTTTTGGGATTTGAGGACTTTTGACTCTCTTTGGATCACTTTTAGATTAGAAATCAACTTTCATAAGTAAGTTTGTTTGGGGCATTACAGTTGCTGTTCTGCAGAAAGCACTCAGCAGGTGCAAAAGTTCACTCATCATTAGTAACCATTCCCTGTAGTACTTCCTGAGGGCCCCCTCCAGAGTTCAGTTGCCTATGTTTGTTTGGGGCATTACAGTTGCTGTTCTGCAGAAAAACGCATTTTCAAAAATGAAAGCACTCAGCAGGTGCAAAAGTTCAAACTCATCATTAGTAATAGTAACCATTCCCTGTAGTGCTTCCTGACTGGGGCCCCTCCAGAGTTCAGTTGCTAGTTGCAACAATTGTATGACCCTGCTCTGACCCTCACAGCAGGCTCATAGAATAGCTACAAGTAGGCCACAAAGGTCCTGGGAAAAAAAGTTGCACTGCAACAGAAAGCAAATTACAGATAAGGAAGCAGGTGCCAGACTGGAATTTTAAAACAGTGACACATTAATAAACCAACCCCAAATTAATTCATGTCAGTTGAAGCAGGGCAGGTGTGCTTGCTTCCCCCCCATAATCTACAGTGATGATGAACCAGAGGGTGGCATTGATGTACCAGAGGGTGGCATGGGTGAAACAGAGGGTGGCAGTGGTTAAACAGAGGGTGCTGGGAACCTGTGATGATGAACCAGACGTAGAAATAACATAGTCGCGACCGTTGCGAGCCGACAAGTAAGTTCGCAATTGCGAACTTGTACAAAACCCTCACGAACTGGCAGAAACCCTTGCGAACACAAAAAAAAATCCGCAAATTCGCGAGAATTCGCGGATTTTGCGGATTGCGAGTTCGCAAATACGCAAATTTGCGAACGCCAGATTTGCAAACTTCGCCCATGTTTAATCTTAGGCATGCCATGGTTATGCCATCATAATCCTGTTGTGGACTGGAAGACTGAGATGTTCCAGTTCTTGCCCGAGTTTTGCCAGGACCATATGGTGCCTGGTCCCTCTGCTCATGTTGCTGTCTTGACCACCCCTTATTTGGCGGCTACGGCGGTGGAAACAAACTTACAACTCCCTGATGAATACATTCTCTACAGAGACGTATTTAGTGAGATCAAAGCCGAAACATTACCCCCCACAGGGAGTACGATTGTCGCATTGATTTGGTGGAAGGGGCCACAATCCCTACTTGCAGGGTGTACGCATTGTCCGTGCCAGAAACTACTCACTTGAAGGAATATATAGACCACTTCCTTCGCTTGGGGTTTATTAGACCTTACCGCTCCCCTGCAGCCTCCCCTCTATTCTTTATTGCGAAAGCCAATGGGGACCTAAGGGCTTGTGTGGACTATCGCGTCTTGAACAAGAATACCGTGCGCAACCGTTACCCTCTCCCCCTCATTTCTGTTTTGCTCGACCAGGTGAGGGAAGCTAAGATCTATACCCGTTTGGACTTACGCGGGGGTCTATCACCTGGTCAGAGTACGCGAGGGGGATGAGTGGAAGACGGCGTTCAAGACGCGATATGGTCTTTATGAGTATTTGGTATTGCCCTTTGGGCTTTGTAATGCCCCGGCGGCTTTCCAATTTTTTATCAATGACGTTTTGAAGTATTATGTGGACCACTTTGTGGTGGTGTATATCGATGATATCCTGATATACTCCCAGGATGAATCCTGTCATACGGATCAAGTGGGTAAAGTCTTGGAGAAGTTGAGAGAACATCGCTTATACGTGAAATTGAGCAAGTGTGAGTTTGATGTTCACGAGGTGGAGTTTTTGGGGGTGAACCTCAGCCCTAAGGGATTGCAGATGTCGGAAAGGAAGGTCCAGGCTGTTCAGGAATGGCCAGCCCCAAAAACGTGCGAGAAGTACAGAGTTTTTTGGGGTTCACCAATTATTACCGCCGTTTCATTTTGCAGTTCTTACAAACAGCAGTCCCCATAACTAAGTTGTTGAGAAAAGGGGCACCGTTTGTATGGATCAGAGAGGCCGATGAGGCATTCAAGACCCTGAAAAGAGCGTTCATTACTGCTCCCGTGTTGGCACACCCTGTAGTAGAACATCCTTTCGTGGTAGAAGCCGACGCTTCGGATGAAGCGATAGGGGCTGTATTGTCTCAGAGAGATTCACTCACTGGTCAGCTCCATCCTGTAGCATTCCTCTCTAAAAAGCTGAGCCCTGCTGAGACCAACTACACCATAGCAGAGAAAGAACTCTTGGCTATTAAGCGTGCTTTTCTGGAGTGGAGGCAATACCTATGGGGGCTTGTCACGCTGTGACAGTATACACCGATCACAGAAACCTCCAGTATATGACTTCGGCTAGGCATTTGACACAAAGACAAATGCGTTGGATGCTTTTCTTTGCAGAGTATAACTTTGTGGTGACCTTTAGACCTGGCATAGACAACAGGAAAGCAGACGCCTTGTCCAGACAAGTGATGCCAGCTGAGCAACAGGAAGAAATCCCTCAAGCCATTATCCCCGCAGCAAAGGTATTGTTTGTGGTTCGTGCGGAGAGTTTCTTGGAAGAGGTCAAGGGCTCTAGGTTTTTGATGGCCTGGGAGCGATGGGCTGCTAGTAAACCCAGAAGGGTGGTGAGACAAGGGCTGCCTTTCCAGGGAGAGTGTTTGTACCTGCCAACTATCGAGATACAGAAAAAGGCTTTTGTTTGGTGTCATGTAGCGCCTATGGCGGGTCACCCAGGCATTACCAAAACTGAGTCTGCTTCGGCGGTATTTCTGGTGGGACTCCTTGGTTAAGGATTGCTACGCAGTGGGTGAGGTGCTGTGAGGAGTGTGCAAGAGCGAAGTGGGAGAACACAAGGAAGATAGGCCAACTGATGCCAATGCCCACGCCTGCTCGCCCGTGGCAGAACACAACCCTGGATTTCATAACGGGTTTACACTTGGATCAGGGGTGTTCAGCTATTTTGGTGGTGGTAGATAATCTAACTAAGATGGGTCATTTTATACCATGTAAAAATCTCACCAAGGCAGGCTAAACCGCCTAGTTACTGGCTTCTCAGGTCATACGGTTGCATGGCATTCCTCAGGTGATTGTGTCTGATAGGGGGCCATCGTTCGTTGCTCGTTTTTGGAGGATGTGGTGTCAGGCTTTGGGTATTGAATCAGCTCTCTCAACAAGCTTCCATCCGCAGACTGATGGGCAGACCGAAAGGTTGAATCAGACCTTAAAAAAGTATCTGCGATGTTATTCTAAGGAAGCGCATGAATCCTGGGTGGAAATGCTATGGATGGCTGAATTGGCATATAACAATGCGTGGCATAGCTCTACGGGTATGTCTCCTTTCAAAGCCAATCACGGTTATGATGCTAGCATGTTGCCCGTCAATATCCCTACAGATCTAGGTAATCAGCTCACTGTGATGAAACGCATCAATGCATTGAGGAAAGTGCATAAGGGCGTGCAAAAACATTTGTTGAAGGCTAAAGAAGTGTACAAACGCTGGGAGGATAAACACAGAAATCCTGGCCCTCAGTTCAAGGTGGGGGACATGGTGTGGCTGTCCACCAAGTACATCCGATTTAAGCTGAGAAGCATATTTCACCCGTGCTTCATTGGTCCCTATCCAATAGTGAGACAAATCAACCCTGTGGCGTACAAACTTAGGTTGCCTTGTTCTCTGAGGATCCACCCTGTGTTTCACGTCCATCTGTTGAAGCGGGCTCTCATGTCCCAAAGGAGAGCGCCCCCACCTGTGAAATGCGACGGGGGACTTGAATATGAGGTGAAATCCATACGCGACTCCAAAATGCGCAGGGGTGTGCTTTGGTATCTGGTCTCTTGGAAGGGTTATTCGGTGAAGGATGACTCATGGGAGCCTTGGAATAATGTGCATGCTCCGAGAGCTAGCAATTCCTTTCATTTGAGGTTTCCCTCCAGACCTGGACCTAGGAGGCGCTTGGGAGGAGGGCGTACTGTCAGGGTATAGACTGCGCGCCTACCTGAACTACAATTCCCATGAGTATTAGGCCTTTGACTACATCTCCCATGAGCCTCTGATTGCTGGCTGGATATAGGGCGGTCTGGCCGGAAAGGGAGTGTACGTGATTTTGTTTGGATTCTTGCGGGAGCGGCTGCTCTCATTCCGGAGGTTCCTGGTGGCAGTATCAGAGGAGAACAAGCGTCTGTTGAGAAAAGGCGTCCTGAATGGTATCGTTATCGCTTCCTTACTTTGGCTCATACTTGCATTAAGAAGAGCGGGTCGCTCTTGAGCTGTTTTGCGAGCATTTCCTGTGTCTCGCTTGTTTGGTGCTACATCCTTTTATTCACTCTCTTGAGAGGGTGAACTTGGTTGTTCGTTTGTTTTGGGGGTCGAGTTGTGTGATCCAAGTGGCGGAGTGCAGGGGGAGCTCCTCCGCATTGCCGGCATGAAGTCATGACGTTTTGATTAACTATTCTTGTGGATTACAAATATCAAAGCGGATGGTGGTGGTATAGGAACTACGCCTTACCGTGTTTGGTTTAACTATTAACTTGGAGAATTGCTCATTGTTTTAATCGGTGTAGATGAAGGAATCTGTACCGGTTGCCTAGTAACTACCTTAGGATATTCTCTTTTTGTTTGCATCACCTTATTTTTTATTTAACAAGGAAGCCGGATATTAGTCAAGATTTGATTGACTTAAAAGGTTGTTTTATATCTGAGTGCTTAATACTTCTGGGGTATGTATTTCGCATCAGCATCACATACATAGAGCAGTGTTGCAGTTGTATGCAGTGTATTCTAACTGAGGTCCTTGTGTTGTTTAGGGAAGAAAGGCGAGAAGAGAATACCACTGCATGGATGCTAAGAATCGTAGACAGCACAGGTGACACCCCATCCTTTTGCGAGAATTTAATGAGAGTAGGATTAAGGAAGTGTACTAACCTGCTGTGTATTTTGTCTTACAGCTTCCCTTCCCTGCTGTCCCTTTCCTTTCCCTTCCCCTCTTGTTTTATTTCCCTTTGGGGTTTTTTCCCTCACCGTATCGCTTGAACACCCTGTGTTTATATATTCATGGTGTTTGGGAGGTCCGAAGGTGGAGTTTATTACTGCGAGCGGATCCTGCAGAGTGCCAACCTGACACTGGTGGTGAATCACCCCGAACATCGTCCAGAGATGGAGAGGCAGCCGTAGCTGCAGTGAGGCCTAGAAGCAGTATAGAAGCCGGGCCTCGCGTGGCAGTGATGGTGGCGAGCGAACTCCTTTCCAGTGTCCCCCACCGCAGAGACTGCTGGACCAGAGGTTGTTCAGAGTGCATCCCGGCGGCGGTTTACATGGTGCATCAGTCAGGGGGCCTGGAGAAGGTGCCCCGCCAGCTGGGGCCTAGACGGAGTGCAGACGCAGAGACCTTGAGTGGAGGCACAGGTAATAAAGAGGCCCTGTTGCCCTGGCAAGCTGCCCTGTGTCTGACGCCGCAGCGCTGGGGCCCTGCCGACCGGGATCCGACCAAAACCTCTTCCTCCCACCTCTTCACCGGAGTGAGTGCTACGGAGGTACGGGCTGCGGGGGATACAAGAACCAAGATCTCCCACTGAGAGAGTGACAGAGTAAAGGGCTATCAATCGTCCCTCGATCTCACGGCAGTTGAGTTGGCTGCACCGCTTGGCCGGTACCCTCATCCCCCCTTTTTTCCATCTGTGATCATTGTAAAGGGGGAACCTGAAGACGCAAAGTAGTAGGGGCCCCATACTCACAACAGTGCCTTCAACAGCATTCTCTATTTATGCTCTGGGCCACTAGCAGCGCCGCTGGTTATATGGGACACCCTCTACTGTTAACTGAGTCACTCGCAGTTCCCGCAGAGGCTCAGCTACCGGCTTGCTCCTCAGATAAAGCGACCAGACCAGTACTCAGCACATATCCTTCCCTGGGAGACACCGCTACCACTACCTGTCACCCAGTGTGTACTCTTGGCCCTCGCAGGGCGCGGCTCGGTGTTGCCTCAATTCACCTGGGTCCCTTGGGTTGAGAGGTGGATGAGACTCTCCAGCAGTCCAGCAGCCACTCGTACTGCGTGCCAAAACACCCTGGGGCCTACCTGGCTTCCTGCATAACTCAGGCCAACCCATAGAAGATCATTGACGGGCCCGGGTAGGGTAGCAGAGTGATCGCCACCACCAGAAGTTATTCAGCACAGTTATCCTAGTCGGGATCCATCTCTGTCGCCACGTCGGGCCTGGGGTACCAGCGCCATGTCGTCATCTAGAAGCGGGTAAACTGGTGCAGCAGAATAGACTGATACATGCTCCCTAAACCAACAGTGCCTGATCTCCCCCCCCCCCCCAGGAAAGAGTGGGTGGGGTACAGGGAGAAATGGATCCGGAACCCACACTTAAAGACGTACTGAAAGCAATTGACGGGCTCAAGACCTCACTAGAGCACAAGATGGATGCCATTACCGTGGAGGTCAACCTGCTGCAGGTGGACACGAATAAGCAGAGTGAGCAAGTCAAACAAGTTGAACTCACTACTGTGAGCCTAGTGGAGGATACCTCCCAACTGCAGTCGGATGTCAAAGACCTAGAAACATTCCAGAAATTCGCAGAAACCAAGCTGTATGACTATGAAGGATGCTTGTGATGCAACTATATGCGAATCTTAGGTGTCCCAGAAAATTCAGGAGTGCAAGCCACGGACCTCTTTGTGGAAGAACTCATCCTTAAACACATGCAGCCCAAGGGACTCGGAAATTGTTTCGTGATTAAGAGAGCCCATAAAATCCCCAGGAGTCAGCCGAAACCGGGAGCCCCACCTCGTCCGATCATGGCTAGGGTTCTCAACTTCCGAGACCGAGATGTGATACTCCAGCATGCCAGGGCGGGCCGCCCTTGAAATACGAACACGCGAACATCACCTTCTTTCCAGACTTCACCCAATTGGTCCAGAGACAGAGACGCTCCTTTCTGGGGATTAAAACGATGCTGAGAGACAAAGGATACAAGTATACCATGCTGTTCCCTGCCATGCTTTGTGTGGAGGCGGACGGCAGAGCCTGTTTTTTTTAATATCCGGAGTTGACGACGAAATGGCTGGAGAGTCGCTGAGCAGTGATTTTAATGAATCGGGGGTGCAACAGATGGGGAGATATGGGTGGGATCCGGGAGGCAGGAGAGATGTCGAATTGGACCTATATTTCTGACATGATCAAAGACGGATTGCTGGAACTGCCATGGGGACTCACCAGCGGATAAATTTGTAAGTTACGAACCTTTTCAAGTATCACAAGCCTAGCGCATCCTGACCAGTCAGGCTTCATGCCACACCGAAATACATCCCTAAATTTATGTAGACTACACGGAGTGCTGGGTAGAGCCAATACTATCCTGGAGCCAGTGGTGCTGGCATTCCTTGATGCCACCATGGCATTTGATATGGTGGAATGGCCATATCTTTATGCTGTATTAGAAAAATTGGGATTCGGACCTAAATACACGAGTTGGGTCCAGTTACTGTATGCAGAACCCATGGCTCAAGTTGTCGTAAACAACCGTAAGTCAATGGCGTTTCCACTGAGCCGAGGCATGCGCCAGGGGTGTCCACTATCCCCGCTACTTTTCGCTTTAGCTCTTGAGCCCCCGGCGGCATAGATCCGGAGAGATCCTGTGATTCACGGTATGGCTGGTCCTTTAAATAGGAAGATAAGATCTCATTATATGCAGATTATATTCTACTATATCTCACCTCCCGAGAACCTCTTTGATATGCCTGCTAGATATACTTGCAGTGTTTTGCAGATATTTAGGGTTTACCATAAACTGGTCCAAATCCGTGATCTATGTCCTGCAGGGAGAGCCACCCGTTCTCCAGAGGGACTGCCCGATCCGGATAGCATCAAAAGGTTTCCGTTACCTTGGCATCTTTATTACTTTTCACCCTGTGCTCTGCTTCACCCGCAACCTTCTACCGCAGCTACAGAGACTGAAAAGGGATATCAAAAACTGGAAATCATTGCCCCTCTATCTACTGGGTAAGGCTGCCCTTTTCAAAATGATGGCTTTGCCCCGTTTCCTTTGCGCTCGCCAAACTCCAAAACTTGATAGATCCAGTACCCCAAACCAATTTTAAAGAGGTTGAGAACCTTCAAAGGGATCTCCTATGGGACGGTAAGCCACGTGTCGCCTTCACTAAACTCACTCTCAACTGGTATTATGGAGGCATCAGTCTCCCAGATATTAAAAAGTATTTATGGGTGTTCCATTTAGCCGCCATAAACCAGGGGATGTATGGTCGTCCGGACGACCCTGGTTACGCCATGGACAGATGGCTCCTCCCAGGTGGGGACTATCATAGAGGACTCTATTCCAGGCCCCGGAAATATCCCCTCACGGGTCTGACCGCCCACTCAGTACAAATATGGCATGGGGTAAGCAAACACCTGGGATGGGACCACAGGCTTACCCTAGCAACTCCCCTCTGGGATTCCGAAAACTTGGGCAACCTATGGAAAACTAAGGGGGTTCGATAAATGGGACCTTATTGGAATTTCCCAGATTAAAGACCTCTGGGTCAAGGATGACATTCTTTCCCTTGCCTCCCTCCAACAGCAATATAGTCTGACAGACACTGGGCACTATTGGTATCTACAAGTCCGACATGCCCTCCATACACACCTCTCCCATAAACCCCCCCTCCCAAGCGCCTCCCCCTTGGAAGATAGAATACTCGATGGCTATCTCCTCAAAAAACCTTCTCCCGAATCTACAAAAACTTAATTAATAATATGGAGGAACCACTTTAGTCTCTTAAGGAGAAATGGATTAGGGATGGTCTGGAACTGGATGAGGAAGACATCCTGTACCTGAAACTTGACTTAAAAATAAAATAATTATACAATTACTATATCAAGTTATCAATTAAATAATTACTATCAATTAAAAATTAATTATTCATTGATTAACTATAATTAATTTACTTACCATCCGCTACCCCACAAAACCAACCCACACTTAACACTTAACTTTAAAACAATATTATTCCATTATGATAAATATCAATTAAATAATTAATATTAGTAAAAAAAATAATTACTAACTAAAATTAATCTACTTCCCTCCCTGTACCCCTATAAACCCACAATCTGCTACGGTACTAAAAATCACAACAAAATTATTAAATTACATTTCAAAACTATTATAAAATGTAAATCTATATTAAAAAACTTTAACAATAATTATATATACAATTTATAACATATCCATTAAAATATATACTAAAATGAAAAAAAATAATTTAAAAACAATATGATTACCCCCACAGCATTTTTGTAATGATATTAATGATTTTGATATTGTTAAAATCGATATTGCTTACCTTAAAATCGATATTCTTGACAACGATATTCTTACACACAATATTCCTGCATGACGATAGTTAAAACTCTATATTTATGTCTGATGATATTTTAAATCTGCTATTTTGTCTGAATATCAGTGGAAAGTACACCTTCGGACATAAAAAGTTTTACGGAGACTAATGAGCTGTTGGGGGGTGTTAGACCTGTCAGCCTTAGGGTTGTCTCCCCTACATTTTTGACCTTGTTGCCTCCCATTTTTACCTTACATTTTGTTGGACTTAGGACTCTGGGCGCCTCACCACTGCTAAACAGTGTTGAGGTGCAGGTGCTCTCCCCTAAAACCTTGTGAGGCTGGCATATCTGCCACAAGCCACTGCTACTGCAGTAAGGCTAATCCTCCATAGGCTAATATTGGGAACCTCCCCTTATGGGATAACTTCTGACAGGGACCTAATAAGTCTGTCATGTTTGGTCTTATTGGACTCGGGGCGGGGAACCCTTTCCAAGGATTTATAGGGTTTGGGCATTACTACGCTAGGGATCCCACTTTTATAAAGTGGACCTTTTCCTGCCTACACTTAGATAAGGCTCTGCAGATCCCCCCTCCCCTCTGCATACTGATAGCCTGCCTGGGTTGTGAGGTGGGAGTGGTGATTCACACCTTCTTCCCTGGGATGAGCTGTGATGGGCTGCCCACTGTAGCCTTAACGGCCTGTCTCTCGTCACTGTGACAGCTAGGTCAGGGAAGGCAGGGAACATACCAGAACTCCCTGGACTCTTCCAGAAGCCCCTGTCCCCAGACCCTTCCAGAGACTTCCACCACTTTCTAGCCCTTGGACTGTAGAATATATAAGGGAGGATCCTGGCCTCACATTCTTGTTACACTGCTGGACCTGGAAGAATCCCTGCTGGAGTGAGGACTGCTGCGCAAGAGGATTGCCACTGGGAAGGATGCTGACTGCTCCAAGGAACTGCTGCCCCACAACCTGCTGATCTGCCCTCCTGTCTGCTGATCCTGCCCTGCATGGGAGACTGCAACGGATCACTGACATAATATCGACAAGCACAATATCGAGTTACCAAAATATCGGGGATATAATATCGACTACAAATATATCGACATCCTATACTTAATTAAGAAACTACTAAAATATCGACTACAAAATATAGAGTAAATTAATTATCAAAAACGATATTATCGAAAGACAAAATATAGAATAACCAAATATCGTGTTGTCAAAAAATAAACAGTACACTACAGAATTATCGAATGCAAATATATAGATAACACTAATATCGAAAAATAAGGAATATCGACACTATAAAATATTCCTAAAACACTGTAAATACAATACAACTATATATTTAAAATATAAAATACACTCCACAATACATATTAGAAAAACAATAAACATTTTTTAAACACAAATAAATTTAAACATTTTAGCCACATATAATCCAAACAGCGCTGTGAAATTATAAATAAATACAATACTTTTAACATATATTCACAAATTATAATTACATATATTTAAAATAGAACTAAATACAAACCAAGTTTCCTGCAGCTGTGTTAAAAAAATAGCATATCCACAACAACAAACATAGCAATTAAATTAAAAAAATTCAAACCAACCAATAAAAATGTCCCATTCTTAAAACATCCAATCAAATTAAAGAACTAATCAAATACACAGTATAAAAGGATTATTGTCCAACTGCTATTTCCTGCTTCTAACTCTAAAGAAAGAAGAAGGTGACACTCTGACCAACTGTTTCCTGAGAAAAATACTTTTCCAAACAAGACTCCGACAGAAATAATTCAAGTAAGTTAAACTATTTTGTAATTAACACTAAAGTAGTAGACTAAAAGTGTAACTGTTTTTCTAAACAATTTAATTATGTTTTTTTGCCTTTACATTTCTTCTACACAGATCTCCAAAACACAACAAAAACACTTAACCAATTATTCACTAGAAATTCCTTATTGTAAATATATTTAAATGTTGTTTGACAAACTAACTACATTTATTAAACCCGTTTCTAATACACATTTTATCTTTATTCTATGTTATTTACAGAAATTTTGAAAACATCCAAAAACTACTACATCAAAGCTAAAGACTAGACAATTTAAACAAGTAAGTATATTTGTAAAATAAAAACAAACCTTAAATGCTAACTAGAAGATTGCTTCCCCCTAGAAAAGGCTCAAATTGTAATAAAAGAATAGATTTCCTAATTTTTGTAATTTTCTACCAACAGAAATAAAACAAGACAATACAAGAAAAAGCTTGAAAACACCTTTTCAACATTTCAAATTACAACACAGAATAAATGCAAGTAAATGCTAAGTAAAAGAAATCTTCCCCCTAGAAAAAACTCAAAGTGTAATAAAAGAATAGATTTTCTAATTATTTTTATTTTCTACCAACAGAAATAAAGCAAGAAAATAGAAGAAAAAGCTTGAAAACACCTTCTCAACATTTCAAATTACTTCACATAATAAATATAAGTATAATCATTGAAAGAGAAACGTATAAAAACATGTATAGCAATATTTAAACTTAAAATATATTACTTTCTAATCTTTCCTAGCACAAGAAATAGAAAAATGACTGAAGGTGCTGAGTTTGTTATGTCTCAGAAAAACAAACATTTACTGCGTTATATGGGGTATGTGTATAGGCAAGAAAAACAATCAGAAGGCAAAATATTCTGGAAATGTAGTAAATACTACTCTAATAAATGTATGGTAGGGCTATAACTGAAGAAGCTAATGTATTATTTACCAAAGAACACAATCACCCCCTAATGTAACTGAAATTGAGGTCAGGGATGCTCTTGAAAGCATAAAAGAAGCAAGTACAGGAACTGACAAACCAACTACCCAAATACTGAAAGAGGAACTATTAAAAGTTCCTCAACATGCTTCTATGCAACTACCCTCAATTGACTCTCTAAAACGCACAACTGACAGACAAAAAAGAGTCACAACAACGACTCAACCTAACCCCAAAACGTTTGAAGAAGTAGTCATTCCTCCTGAATTGAGTATAACACATAATAAAGAACCATTTGTACTATTTGATAACAAAAGCCCTACCAACCGAATTATAATGTTTGCTACTGCAAACAATCTAAGAAAACTCCAGGAATGCGAACACTTGATGATGGATGATACTTTTAAAACATGCCCTAAACCATTTTACCAACTCTACAGCATACATGGATTGTACCATCATTCCAACATCCCATTTATTTACTGTTTGTTACCCAACAAACAACAAAATACTTACACAGAACTCCTGAATACAAGTAAATAAGAAATCAACAATTATTTTCCACAAAAAATAATGATTGATTTTGAGGTAGCAATGATTAATAGCATATTACAAACATTTCCCTACACAGCAATACAAGGTTGCTATTATCATTTCAATCAGAGCATTTAGAGACATCTCCAAAAATCTACCTTAAGCGTGCAATATGCTACCGATAGCACTTTTGCATACCATATAAAAAATGTATTTCACTATCCTATGTCCCTGTTACAGATGTAGCAGAACATTATGGCATACTAATTGACAGCCCATACTACAAAAAATATGAGAAAAAACTAGCCCCACTCCTAGACTACTTTGAAGATACATGGATGGGAAGGCTTCATAGATCAGGACACAGACGCCAACCTAAATTTCACATAGCTTGGTGGAATGTATATTTAAGTACACTGAATCAAGAAGCTAAAACAAACAACAGTGTAGAAGGATGGCATAATGCATTTCAAGCTACCACTAGCAGAGGAAAACCCACCGTACAGAAACTAATTGAAGCTTTACAAAAAGAACAAAGCTACCAAAAACTACACATTGAACAATCAGTAACACAAATAGGACCAACACTTACTAAGCAAACAAAACAAATGTTTACTCTACTCCAAAGCCAAGTCACCCTATATCCTTCTACAAGAGGCCTAGACTACCTATCCCTAATAGCAAAAAGCCTACTGTGAATTATGTGATCCAAAAAAACAATACCTTATCAATATTAAAAATATGTTCAAATTAACAAAATAATATTGTATCATAAAAAATATTCCATAATTGTCATACATATTTATTTCAAATTAAAAAACATTTTCTAGACAATTACGAAAACATTTATTATGACATCAAAAATACCAACAATAAAAACAATGACATTTCCCACCCAAATAATAATAAATAAAAACACTTACAATTTATGTTGCTGAAGTATACGTATTCCAGCCACTTGTTATCCATGTACTCCACTGGTAATCCATTACAAATCCAATTGATGAAACCCTCAAAGTCCCGAAAATAAGTAAAAATATGAAAAAACGGTCCAGGAAATCCCGATAAAAGCAAGTGTGGTAACTTTATTAATTAAAGTCACATACACACACTTTGGTTAAAAATAAAACGCATAGTCTTCACCAAATCCAAATAGATACCCTTAAAAACGCGAAAATTAGACAAAAAGATAAGAAAATCACTCCATGAAACCACGAGAAAAGGAGAGAAAGTTTAAAACATTACTTTCATAAAGTAATACACTCTTTTCTCCCAAACAAAAACCGCATCCATTTTCGGAATGAAACCGCGAAATCCCGGAACCTATAAAAAATGGTTACAACA
The DNA here is from genome assembly GCF_964263255.1 of Lissotriton vulgaris. Lineage (NCBI taxonomy): Eukaryota > Metazoa > Chordata > Amphibia > Caudata > Salamandridae > Lissotriton > Lissotriton vulgaris. The sequence continues at coordinate 999,654,270 of NC_141691.1, forward strand.
AAACCACCCATACAAACCCCCAAACATTTCAAAATATACATAATCATCACTATAAAACATTAAAATATACATATTATAACATTAACTTAAAAAAATACACTACGCCTTAAACACTCACAACACTTCCGTAAAAACTAACTTACACCTAAAACATACCAAAACCATGACTAAAACCACACAATAACACTACACACCTCCTAAATACACTCAAACACTACTACTCTATAACATATAATAACTAAAACACACCTTACCTTTTCGAACGCGACGCAGCATCCAACCGCGAGCTTCTCCAGTCCGGAATGAAGCAAAATAACCTTACGCGGTAAAAAAAAGTCCCATTTAAACAATAATAGAAACTTAAACATTTTTAATACAATGTTCTAAATAAAAATAAAATGCATTACTAGACTTGAATGCTATAAAAAAATTCTAACACTTATAAATATAATATTTGATTTAATCTCCTTAGTAAATTAATAATAAATATTAATAATATATTATTAATTATTATTAATACTTCATTAAATATGTAAACATTATAATACATACATAGAACGCATTTATTTGAAATGTATATAAAATGTTACATTTACAAAATATTTGTGAAGTTTCTAGACAATTATATATAATTTGTAAATTAATAATAATAATAATAATAATAAATATAAAATAATATGTATTATTAATATTAATCATATTTATGTATCTGAATTGCAAAAAAGTACAAAGCAAAATGTACACTTCAGTTAATATTTTCGAAATATGTTTATAATTTTTTATAAAATATGTAATAATTAAATACCATTTGTAAATTAATAATAATAATTAATACAACACATTAATTATTGTTATTAATTATATCTATGTAGGTAAATAATTTTAAATTACATATCAAACATTGTATCCAACTGTAAAACTAAATTACTTTTTCATTCTGTATTATAATTTATTTTTTTGGTCAAAACACAATTATATTGTTATTAATAATTAATTTCATTTTTTGTCTTTATTGAGAACATTGTATGTAATATTTATAGATGTTATTAAAAACATATTTTGCATGGAAATATATACTTACCTGTTCATTATTTTCTGTTTATGTAAATATTCTAAATATATAATTAATAATATTAATATATTACATATTAACATTATTAATTAAATATTTATTAGATAGAAAAACAAAATGTTTGTAATTATGTAATTAATGTTACAAATTGTTTTCAAAATTTTCTAAAACACTATATTTTTTTAAGAAATACTGTTTAGAATATTTTTATGGGAATGTAAAACATTTATGAATACAAATAAATGTAATGTAATACATTCTATTTACCTAACTTTATAATGAAAATATTAGAATTATAGTGTACTGTACTGTACATATTATGAATACAATCTGTCAATAAGAAATTGCTAGAACTTCATGTCTACTTATTTGACACAGAATATTAAAATGTTATTTTTAAAATGTTATTATTATAATAATATTATATATGTGCATTTTACTTTTCCATTACAAAGATTTATTCTACAATTAGAATATAACATCATAATTTCATTTTACAAGCCTTTTCAGAAATAATTATAAAACATATATAAATTACTATTCCCACTCCATTCAAATAACAGAGAATAAGGAGCTAAACACTGACCCAATATAATTTACTATTCCGACTCCAGTCTAACAAATGTCAGGGAAGGCGCTGGACACTGACCCAATATAATGAACTATTCCAACTCCAATCTAACAAATATCAGAGAAGGTGCTGGACACTGACCCAATATAATTTACTATTCCAACTCCAATCTAACAAATATCAGAGAAAGTGTTGGACACTGACACAATATAATTTACTATTCCAACTCCAGTCTGACAAATTTCTGGGAAGGTGCTGGACACTGACCCAATATAATTTACTATTCCAACTCCAATCTAACAAATATCAGAGAAGGTGCTGGACACTGACCCAATATAATTTACTATTCCAACTCCAGTCTAACAAATGTCAGGGAAGGTGCTGGACAGTGACCCAATATAATTTACTATTCCAACTCCAATCTAACAAATATCAGAGAAGGTGGTGGACACTGACCCAATATAATGTACTATTCCAACTCCAATCTGACAAATGTCAGGGAAGGTGCAGGACACTGACCCAATATAATTTACTATTCCAACTCCAGTCAAATAATTGTCAGGGAAGGTGCTGGACACTGACCCAATATAATTTACTATTCCAACTCCAATCTAACAAACATCAGAGAAGATGCTGGACACTGACCCAATATAATTATATATTCCAACTCCAGTCTGACAAATGTCAGGGAAGGTGCTGGACACTGACCCAATAAAATTTACTATTCCAACTCCAATCTAACAAATATCAGAGAAAGTGTTGGACACTGACACAATATAATTTACTATTCCAACTCCAGTCTGACAAATGTCGTGGAAGGTGCTGGACACTGACCCAATATAATCTACTATTCCAAATCCAATTAATTACTTTGATATAAATAGCTGCATAATGATCATATCAACATTAATATTCCTACTTCAAAATGTTAACAATATATCACATCACCCATATTAGCATATCCTCCCCTATAAATATTAATATTTTATTTTAGAAAAATAATATTTATGTGTAAAATCAATACATTTTTATTTTCTGTAATAAAAAATGTAATCTTTTATTTTTATATTTCTATAATAATATTAAACAATTTCTAAATTTAAAAAAAATTAAAATACATTTCTAAATCATATAGGGCCATATGTATCAAGCTAATTAGCATTCGCAAAGGTCGAAATTCAGCGAATTTCGGCCTTTGCGAATGCTAATTAGCTAAATGGTATGTATGTAACATGTTTGATGCAAAATAAGGAATCGCAAAATTTGCTATGCCTTATTTTGCGATTGCACTATATCAAAGAAAAAAAATTCAAAAAATGCCCATAAGGATTCGCAAATTACCACCAACTTCTAGTTGGTGGTAAGTCGGGAATTTTAAAAAACCAAAGGTGCCATATGACGCTCATACATGCCCTTAGGGCATGTATGTGCGCCATATGCCCCAAATGTCATTTTCAGGGGTGCAGCAGGGTGTTCTTGAGACACCCCTGCACCCTTGAAAGAATTCCTATTTTGCGATTAGCAATTTGCTAATCGCAAATTAGGAATGGTAAGGAATCGCTATAAAAAAGCGATTTTGTTCATATATACCATTTTGCATTTCCTAAATAGCGATTCCTTAAAATTCGCTATTTAGGAAATGCTAAATAGTTTGATGATACATATGGCCCATATTGATTTATAAATTTTGAACATGTTTTATTCATTATATTTGAAAATTTGATATCAAATTTTAATTTGGAAATCTAATATATAATTTTTTTAAAAGCACCCAAAATGTTCATTACATTTACATTAGATTTATATTTTATAAGTTAAAAATGTCACCATTACACACAAAATATGAAATGTTAAATTTTATTTTATTTAAATTTTGAAAATTTAATAACTTTTTTTAAATTGTAATTTTTTAAAAAAGTTTTAAATTTTAAAAATTGAAATTTTAATTTTGCATATAATTAACAAAGATATATTTTCATCAATTTTGAAAATATAATTAAATATTTAAAAATACTCCCCACCCTTATCCCCTATTAACCCTATATCCCGCTCCTAAAATAACATGAAATATGTAAAAAAAATATATATATATTATTTCTATTTTTGGATTTTTTATTTCATTTCATTGCATATTCACAAAATTTCAATGATTTTTTTTAAACACTCCCCACCCTTATCCCCTAATAACCCAACCTCCCGCTCCTAAAAAATAAATACCACAATAACATTATTATTTCTAAATTAAAATGTAATAAATATAACAAATTTTTCAATAATTACTCTTTTTTTATACTTATATTATTAATAATGCATACATTTTATACTATCAATTTTTTTTTCGATATTATTTACATTCTATATATGTGATTTCGATATTTTTAACTACACTAACAACACGATATTAACACTACACGATATTTTTGATTCGATATTTTGTACTTCAATATTTTATTAGTGAAATATAAAACGATCTTTATTTCATCGATATACTTACATTCGATATTTCTCTACACTCGATATTGTTGACTTGATATTTAGCCCATTCTATATTTTGGAATCGATATTATGACTAGTTACCGACTGCAACATCACCACCAGAGTGTCTCCACAACATCCCAAAGGAACTACTTTTCTTTGAACCACATTTTAAAGAGTCTTCAACCTTTTAAAGATTGCCTTTTTGGGACTGCACCCTTTTTAAGCTAAAGCAAACTACCTGTCCTTGGACCACAGCGTTTTAAAGACTGCCCTTTGGAACAGCAACAACACTCTCAAGATTTGCCCTGCAACGCTGTGCCTGCCCTCAGCACTGCTTGCCCCGTGATCCTCCCGAGGGCTCTGTGATTGCCTCTGCTTCTGGCGCAAGCCGACTGAAACTGACCCTGAGGTCACCGCCACTGGGACCGGAGCGCGCTGTGTAATGCTGAGAAGCGAAGCGCTGTGTGGCAGGAGGCTCCGTCGTTGCCCCGGACTTGGAGGCACTGTTAAGCGCTGGGCTAAAGGAGCGCTGTGTGGCCGTGACCCCCACCCGTGCAGCGCCTGCTGAGCTCGAGGCCCCAGGGGGAGAGGAGCCTCGCACCCGCGCCCGCAACCACCACCCCAGGTAACGCCTCAGTGCAACCAGGCTGCTGTGAGGTGGCGGGGTGCGGGTTGGTCGGGTACCTGGAGTGTGAGCTTTGTGCTTGGCTGGGAACCGACCTTCACTGATCGGCCTGCGGGGGCATAATTACTAGGTAATTGACAATGGGGCATTTTTTAGCATTAGCAGCAGCGCCTGGGCAGCCGCACTTCCTTTGCTGGGAGCATCATTTCTACGAGAGGCACACTTATTACGCTACAAGGGAACTTTGTCCTAAGAACCTTCCCCCAGTGAATTTTGACCATAAGAACCTACCTCAAGTGAACTTTTGCCATCCAAGGACACTGTGAGAAAGACATTACCAGCAGGAGCCCTTGGCACACCTGAGCTTTTGGTGATTTGATCCGGCCTGGGAACTGGATTCATTCTTATTGGTTATTGATCTTGCTTGGAAACTGGAATCCTTTTTATTATTGATCAGGCCTGGGAACTGGATTCATTCTTATTGATTATTGATCTTGCTTGGAAACTGGGATCCTTTGTAATATTGATCTTGCCTGGAGCTGGATTTACCTGCTTTTGGTTCTCGCATATCTTTTAGATAAAGAAATTATTATTCTTATACAAAACTGGAGTGGTGTTTCTTTTGTGAGTTTTTTTACTGTGTCATCGCCGTTGTGTGTTGCACAACTACTTTACACATTGCATCTGGAGTTACGCCTTTGCTGTTCTGCGCCAAGCTACTAGGTCGGAAGCGGTGGTCCCTACTTGGGCTGGGGTGCATACCCCTGCCAACTAGAGACCCCGGTTCTAACAGGGGGCAAGCTGCAAGCTTGATCTGAAGCGGAGCTTGACTTGACAATGGTAGCTTACTGAAGATCAGGGTCTCGGTGCAGTCATCACCGAACGTGGGAATGCTCTGAGCAGGCAAAGTCTGAAGACTGGGTGCAAAAAGGCCTTCACGTCTTTGGGTTGCTACTCTAAGTTTGGACTTAGGACCTTTTCTGGTAGTCAGGTCTCCTTCAGCGTGGCAAACCAGCTGAGGGTGATGGGCAATTCGACATCGATAACTGCAGCTTTGACGGTGATCCCGGTCTCCATCGATTCTTCAGTCCCACCTTTTGCATCGTGTTCTAGAGGAGCACAGTCCAACATCAGCCAATTATCAAGGATCTTGGTGGAACCTTTGAGGGTTAGGACTCCTCCAAAAGAGGTCAGAAGCAGGGTCCAGGTCACGTCCAGTTGTAACTGGTCAGCTGGGTAGTTGCAGGGTCAGAAGCATCTGGAAGCTTGTTGTATCCCTGTAGCTAGCTGAAACAGGAGGTCAGCCAACTGGTCCTTGGAGTCACTTTTGGGTTCAAGCCATGCAGGTCCAGTCTTCCTCCAGTTTGTACAGACAGCAGGACAGTCCTTCTTCTGATTCTTCACAGGGCAAGGAGTGCTTGAAGAGAGGCCTGTGAGGTCAAGTGACAGCTGGATATTGGTAGGAAAGCCTTTGGTTTTAGGCAGGGAAATCACAACTTTCTGAAAGGTTAATTTCTAAATTAGTAATGACCAATCTGTGTTGATCATTAAGTTGGTTTTTAAATTGCTATTAAAATGATCCCCTGACCCATTTTTCTAGCTACCACCAAACTGAATGTAACACTTTTTAAAGATAGTGTAAACCAGTGTTAGTCTATGGGAGCGCCATACTTGCCACAATGAGAACGACTTTGCAGGTTTTTCACAGCCAGGAGATGTAAAACAACTATTGCACATGTCCTACTTTTAACCATGCACCCTGCCTGAGGGTTATTTAGGGCATACCTTAAGGGTCAATCAATCAATCAATCAGGCACATTTATAGAGCACACTACTCGCCCGACATCGCCACAGCCATCCCGGACGGATACAAGATCACCCAGAATGTGGTAAATATTTTACCGTACAAGTTTTCCATATAATCTCAAGAAAAAGAATAGCTCAATAAAATGAAAGGCAGAGTCCGGGGTGTCTGAGTCCTAAAGGGCTTTAATTCAGAAATGACTTGAGTCAATGGAGATCTATTCCATCAATACAGGGGTTCGGGTATGCAAGGGAAGATGTCAGGAAAGATGTCAATGATTTATTAACAGTACATGACATATATAGTAAAATGACACAATGGCATTGAATACAGTAGGCGTGACAAGTGAAATGTATATGATAAGAACACATGTGCGTAGCAAAAAGGCGTGAACATGGGTGTGTACAGAGGCGTGAACTAGAAACGTCACAGAAAAGTGTCATAAGTGGGTGGATGCTTAGAGAATTCTTGCAGAGTCAGCTGAAACCTGTGGCCTGAATGCGCGCGCAGCTAATATGACATGTGATTGACGTGCATCTGAAGGAAGCTAAGGGTCTGACTTTTAACACTAGTAGAAGAGACATAAGTCTGGCATGTCAGATCGACCTGTTCCTAGAGCATATCTGATATCTTGTGTCTGGAGGATGTTTAATCTGGAGTAAAAGGTCTTTCGGGCAGAGGCTGTTCTATACTGAATGTATGCGTGTCTAGGTGCAAATGCGCGGAGCCAGGGCCTACCATGGTAACGGGAGCAATGAATTACATGAGGAGGACAGGAAGGCATGGCCCTTTACTCTGCAGTTGGGGAACTGTTTACTTAGTTTACTAGACAGGAATGTGTTTTCGAGGAGGTTGAGCTGGCTACGCTGATAACTTGAAGGCAAAATACTGTTTTTGGCAGGCAGAGCAAGCTGAGCCGGGCACCGCTCGCTTGGCAGGAAGTAAGGCAGAGGTCAGGGATGCATTTCATCTCCACGTTGCAGCTGTCGGAGACAGAGACAGAAAGTGGTTCAATGGCAGGAATCAGGGCCTAACTCGGCAGAGCCAGGAAAACGTGAAAGTGCACCATGTAAAGACGGTGGCACGGCATACCTAGGAACTGAATTATCAATCCATTTATGGTGGGTCTGATAGAGGACATGTTAACGTTGGACGCAAATGTATTTGCGTCTTCAAATTCGGTTGCGGAGGGAAGTTACATGCACTTTAACTCGTACATGGAGACAATGGGGTACTCGTTAGGGGACATACCTGACCATAAAAATTTCAATTACCTCATTTCCTCCTTGTCCCCTATGGACCCATTAGGATATATCTATTTTCATGAGACCATCTATCTGTTCGTATAACATCATCTGTTCTTCTTTCTTTAATCGGGAATGGGAACGTGAACTTGAGCGGGGAATACAAGCTGTGGCGCACAAGCCGCAAATCGCTGGCCCACATAGAAGACATAAGCAACAACTGAACACAATGGCCAATATAATCCCTAGGAATGACAATAGCTTCCATCCCCAGGCTGTTATTACACTCCAGAGCCAACCGGACCAAGTCCAGGAGCCTGGATTCTGGTGTATCTGATGGGCAATTTCATGAAGTCTGGTAATAGCCTTATAGACTGAAGGCGCGTTATTAGGAATAAACACGCAACAACTGGATCTGATGACTCTACAAGCCCCGCCCCTATCGGCCAGGATGACGTCAAGGACAAGGCGGTTCTGAAGAACAACAAGTCTCATTGCAGACTGCTCCTCTGTTAAGTTGCCCAAAGCTGAAGTAGTCTCATTCACTACCGCTTCGAGAATTCTGGTTAATTTGCGTATCAATTTACTATTGGAGACTGTGCCTAAATAGGGAAAGAATCCTTTATTGAAATCTGTATATTGTTCCCATGCTGTTTCAGTAAAATCAACTAATGGAAGATCTCTTTTGTGCCTAACTAGATTGAGGCGGGAATTTCTGTGATAATCAGATGGGGCTAGAAAAACTGGTGGCAATAAGAATGCAATGAAGCAAGTACCATCCCAGTCTAGAGGTAAACGTACATAAGCTGTATGACCACAAATGAAATAGGAATGTCGGGAAGCTTTGAATGTAGACTTGCCTTGATCACTGAATTCGACCACAGTAGTGCAATCACTATGGCCTAGATGTACTGAACCGTTCTTTCTGACGCATAATACACCTTTAGCTGGTAAAACTGATATGGATGGCAAGTCTGGACTAGTTTCTGACTGAACATTTAGAATCATGAGGTTGAGTGTAAAATTGCCTAATCCATACACTTCATTTTCTAGATCGGTCCCTGTCATTTGTGGAAGACCTTCTTCATCTGGGAAACATGCTTTCTTCATGACTGTGTTCAGGTTCCCCCATATCCATTTGCCTTGGGAAACCCTTGAGTCAGTGTCTAAAGAGGATATTAAACTAAACCATGCACCACAGGAACCATTATGTGTAAACGGGTAAGGAAAGAGGGGCAGAGCTCCCTTGTAGTTCTGATAGGGAGGAAGTCGGCCACATATCCAACAGTTAGTAGCATTGTTGATCTGGTGAGAATGGTGTAACATACGAATGAATGTATTGTTGCGCAGCGCAAGTCGATAAGACAGTTCGTGTGGAGGTAATTCACTAAACGTGTGCTCTGCAGTGTCATTAGAAAAAGAATGTGCAATCGGAAAATACATGTACAACATCAAGCTGATGCCAATTAACGTAAGACTCAGAAAAAACATAATAATCAGGGTGCAGATGCACCTACTACGGAGATTTTTACAGTAACGATTTCTTTTCAAGATCTCCTGTCTATCTCTCTCTCTATTTGGGTCTAACTTGTACATTGTCAGAAACTGCCTAACCGCTTCACCCAGGAGGGGACTTAAACAATTAAACTGTCTGACTTACTAGACCTCAATTTCTGTCTGTACTCCTCTTGGGGAGTTTTCTCTCGAAGGGGGAGTTTTGTATCTGTCTCTGGTATGTGAGAGTTCTGGGAATCAGGGTTTGGCGGAAGTCCATGGAATCTTTTCACATGACTGGAGTGCACCCAGCCTTTCCTCCCCTCCAGTTTCACAGCAGTCCAGGTTGTTAGCAAAACAATCTTCGGCTCCTTCCAGCGGGGCTCCAAAGGGCTCGTCCTATCAAAGTTCCGGACAACCACAATATCCCCCGGGACCAGTTCATGTGGCTTCACCTCGGTGTTGTCTGGGAAGGCTGCTGCAACCTGTGAACGACATGATTGTAGTGCAGACATCATGGAAGCAAGGTAATCTGTCAGCATAGTACTTTCAACATCAGTGATTTTTCTCGGCAGAGGCGTCCCCCACATATTAGGAGGTCTACCGAAGACCACCTCATACGGGGATAGCCCTGTCCTAGAATCGGCTACCATTCTCATATAAAACAGTGCAACTGGCAATGCTACTATCCAATCTACGCCTTTCTCTTTACACACTTTTGCAAGGCGAGTTTTCAGAGTCTGATTGTGGCGCTCCACGAGACCTGCTGCCTCTGGATGCCGGACACAGTGAAACTTCCACTGGTACCCCAATAGAAGCGAGATCTGCTTCATAAGTTCAGACGAGAATGGCTGACCGTTGTCTGAATACACGACACGGGGCAAACCGTATCGAGGGAAGAACTTACGAACCAGCTGCCTGGCAGTGGTCGGGGCAGTGTAATCTGGAACGGGATATGCTTCTGTCCATCGGGATAGGGCACATACAACTACGAGGACATACTTAAATCCTCGGCACCTGTCCATCTGGATATAATCCATCTGGAGGACTTCAAAAGGATAGTCAGGAGGATGAAATCCACCTTGCTCTACGGGAATCCCTTTTCCTGGATTGAACTGACAACAGATCATGCAGGTACGCACTTTCTGTTTTGCTGCTGCTCGTAAATGCTTGTTGAACCAGAGATTCTGTAAACTGTCTAACATGGCCTTTTCACCTAAATGTGCTGGACTATGTGCAGTATTGATGATAACTTGAACCATAGAGTCGGGGAGGAACCATGTGGTCTTTCCCCTCGTCATCCAACCCTGTTCGGTCTGGACCCCTCCTTGTTCAGCCCATTTCTTGATTTCGTCTGAAGTAGCATGTGTCTGTATGTCAATGACATCTAGTGCGGGGTCCCTGACTGTCATGCTGTGTGTCAGTGATGATACGTCAGTCTTTGTCACATCAGTCGTATGAATATGAGTCTGTGCTGTATGTTTCGCTGTCCGATCTGCAAAGTCGTTACCCTGGGAAATCTTGTCTGTTAAGTTTGTATGTGCTTTACACTTCATGATGGCTATGGCTGTAGGCAAGTGTATTGCCTCCAACAGTGCTTGAATGAGGGGACCGTGCTGGATTTTGGCTCCGTGAGAGGTCAGAAAACCTCTCTCTTGCCAGAGGACACCGAAGTCGTGTACGACTCCGAATACATAACGTGAATCTGTGTATATGTTTACTTTAAGGTTCTTGGCTCGTATGCAGGCTTGGGTCAGAGCAATGAGCTCTGCTGCTTGAGCTGACAAGGTGTCAATGCGATGTGTTTCTATGACTTCCGTCTCAGTGGTCACTGCATATGCGGCTACCAACTCTCCTGTACTTGTTCTCATGCATGAACCATCCACATAAAGTGTCAGGTCTGGATCGGGTAATGCGACATCTGTCAAGTCTTGTCTGGGTTTCGTAACTGTGTCAACTACATCTACGCAGTCATGTGGAGTAGGATCTGTTGTGCTTGATGGTAAAAGTGTAGCAGGATTCAGTGTATTACAACGTCTGATTTCTATGTGTGGTTGGAATAATGTCAGTTCATAACCTGTCAGTCGTGCTATGGTCAAGTGTTGGGTCTGTGTTCTGTTTAGGAGAACTTCCACAGAGTGTGGAACCTGTACTGTCATTTGGTGTCCCAATACAATGGAATCACTTTGTCTGATTGCTAGGGCTGTCGCTGCAACTGATTTCAAGCACGCAGGCAAGGCCTGGGCTACTGGATCTAATGTGCTCGAAAAATAAGCGCACAGTCTGTGTTTGTCTGCTTGAAGCTGAGTGAGAACCGACAATGCTGTGCCATCGCGTTCTGTAACAAAAAGTGTAAAAGGTTTGCTGTAACATGGTGTTGCTAACACTGGTGCTTGACATAAGGCTTTCTTTAATTCGTCAAAAGCTTGTGTATGTTCCTGAGTCCATGGGAGGACAGTCGAAGTCGCTGCCTCCTGTGTTGTCAACTGTATGAGTGGTTTAGCTAGAAATGCATATTGTGGAATCCATTGTCTGCAATAAGAAGTGAGTCCAATGAAGGCTCGTACTTCTTTCTGTGTCTTGGGTTGTGGAAGATGTGCAATTAACTGTATACGATCTGGTGTCAGCTGTCTCCCCTCTTTGGACAGCAAGTGCCCAAGGTACACCACTTGCTGGGCGCAGAATTGTAGCTCCGAAGGAGACACCTTGTGTCCCTTGTCCGCCAAGAAAAACAAAACTGTCAGTGAGGCTTGTTCACATTCTGGTTCACTTCGGGCGGTGATCAATAGATCATCGACGTACTGTAATAGGGCAGTATTAGGAGGCATGTGAATATTGTCAAGTTGTCGTTTCAATGCTTGGCTGTAGATGCTGGGGCTTTCTGTGAATCCTTGAGGTGCGCGTGCAAATTTGAAGCTTCGGCCATTTAAACAGAATCCGAAAAGATACTGGCTTTCCGGATCAATGGGGACACTAAAGAAGGCGTTCTTAAGATCGATTACAGTAAAGAACGTCGCCTCTGAATCAAGGGCTGTCAATAATGAAGAGATATCTGGGACCACAGGATACTGTGGTACAATGCATTTATTCAATTCACGTAAATCAATAACCAGTCGATAAACTGGAGGTGCATTTGGATCAGTACGTTTAAGAATCGGAATGATAGGAGAATTACAAACATTGGAGTCGGTTTCTACAACCACTCCTTGTGCAATGAGCTCGTCAATGATTTTCAGTAAAGCCACTACAGCATCTTGTGGTAACTTGTATTGTCGGATACGTGGTAGTATAACTCCTGGCTTGAGTGTGACACGGTACGGAGTAATGTGCATACAACCTACATCAGTGGGGCCTTTCGCCCATAAATGTGCAGAACATTCTGCAACCTGGGGTCAAAATCTCTCAACACATAATGGCCCTTGAAGTCACGAAGGAACAGTCTGACTCCTTCCGGAGAACAACAAATTACAGCTCCTAGAGCTTTCAGGGTTTTTATACCAAGCAAGTTTTCTGGACATGATTTCGTGAGTAATAAATCTGTAGTTCGGGACAATGGACCAACTGCAAGGGGTACTGGTTTCGATACTTCATTAACAATAGGCTTTCCTGAAAATCCAAGGGAAACATTCTGCGAGCCTGAGAGGGGTGCCCCTGGAACCTCTTCATGACTGATGGTTGTTCTGCTTGCCCCTGTGTCAATCAAAAACTTTCTATCTTTCCCTAATACCTGACTATGTACATAAGGACCCTCTTGATCTACAGGAACTTCAATAAGAGGCAAGCCAACCTCCCTCTCTAGGCTGTTTCATGTGTATTGCTGATAATAGGGGTAATCAGATTGGGCATATTGGTACATCTGCTGTGTGACATGCGGAGTAGCGGCAATGGGTTGGGGCTGTGGTACCGCTACGGCCTGCTGTGGAACATGCATAGGTTGTACATTTTGTGGAACATGTTGTTGGACCTGATCCTGTCTGGGCGGACGTGGTCTCTCTTTGGTTTTACCAGTAGAGATATTGTGTTTCAAAACTGCACATTCGTTTACATAGTGACCTGGCTGTTTACAATAGTTGCATGTCCCTTTAACGGGAGCCGCTGAATTATTTGACTGTGTCGCGCCCTTTTTCTGACCATCTGCTGGAACTGACTGAGCAACTAACATTTTCATTTTCGTGTCTTTCATACGTCTCTGTTCGTGATCATGTTCCTCTCTAATTCTGTTCTGGTGGTATTGTAACATTTGTAACATTTGGGATGGCGTATTGGCTTGCCATGTACTCTCGACTTTCAATACACTGTTCTTAACCTGAGGTAGAGAATTCTCGACTAATTTTGACACAAAAAGGTGTGGGTATGACTCGCTACTTGTCTTCAGGCCACTATTAATAATAAAACATTTCTCGAATCTGGAATAAAAATCACTAGTGTCTTCGTCGTGTTTCTGTTTGCAGGCTGAGATTGCATCCCAATCCTCCTTTTTAGTTGCTAACAGTCTAGGCAAAACCTGTACTAATAAACCTGGTAATGCTTTAGTTTTCTCCCCAAGACCTACACCTGGGGTTCGACCAGTTTCTTCGGCTTCTAATGCAGCCCAATCAATCTTTTTGTCTCCTACCTCCCATTCTTTTTCTTTGAGTTTCTCGTAAATACCGGCAGGCAGTAACACTTTCAATATTTTCATAATGTCGGGATAGGTGTAATCTCCCATGAGTAACATGCCTTTTATTTCACGGTGGAAACCTGCAGGGTCTTTATCATGACTGGGCACTATTTTCTTCATTTCCAATAATTCCATTTTAGTTATAGGCGTGTATACAAACACACGTTCAAGGGTATCATCGGCTTTCCTGACTGGATGTACTTCACGTAAAGGATTCTGTTTGTCTAAGTGATATGGCTGCCTGACTGGGGGCGGAACGGAAACAAGATGTGGAGTCAAGAAAGTTCTATATTTGTGTCGTTGTTCTAAAATCATTTCAATTAAATCGGTACCCAGGCCTCTCCATCTTCTCAGGAGTAAGTCTTGCAATAAATTGTATAAGGGACCTGGATCGGATGCTTGGTTTTCATACTGTATAATAAGGTGTTGGGTCATGTATATACCAGCTAGTCACTGTTCTTGTGGGGTGAGACTTAAAAATGTTTGAATTACTAAATCGTCTTTGTATATACTGTCATCCCCGGCCCACTGTACTGCGGACCGGGCTAGTTCCTGATCACGTAAGGTATTGAGTTCGTGATAACCTACTCTGTCTTTCAGTACTTTGTCAGTATTTTGGAATATATGCTCAAGGGAATATCGCTCTGGTATCGGACAAAGGTAACGTTTCTTGTTTTCTAAACGAATGGGTCTGTCAAAGGGCCGATCAAGAGGAGATGGCCTAGGGAGTTTCTCTCTACCTACATATGCTATCATGTCTCTATTTGCTAGTTGCGAGGTTTCTGCTGTAGTCTCTGGTTCTTCCTCCTCTGAGGTTTCCTTGTCGTCTGACTCGAGTTGCCTTTCAGATTCTCGACGGGCATGTATTGCTATTATTTCTTTACGGATCTTTCTAACCATAGCATGTACACATCTCTCTTTATCATGTTTACCCTCTGCAATATTCTGACTCCATCTGGTCAATCTATCCATCTCTCCTTGTGGAAAACTGGGCTGATCTTGTTCCCTTATCAAACAATTAACCAAATATCGCATTATTATACCTTGAGTCTCAACTTTCTGATGTGACATGGCTTCACCAACACACTCCGGTCTTTCTCCTGTTCTAATAAAATGATACATATTGTCTAGATGGTCTGGCATTTCTGGTAGTAATTTCAAAAAATCTGTAACACGTCTTAAACGTAGGGACGCTAACAACATGGGTCCTGTTCTGCCAGGCACGGTGTCATATCTACAATCAGTAAGCTGTTCTTTAAGCTTTTCGGCTGGAGCTCCTTTAGGTGTTCGCGACATTGCGAATTCTCTCATTGTCACACGTTGTAACTATGGCGGGGTGCGATAACCTCCTGTAGCACCTCCTGAGGCGGAGGCTTGAGCATAACCTGGCTGTAGGGTCGGTACTTGTAACGGGGTTGGGCCCTGAGCAGCGCCAGGCCCAAAAGGATTAAGCGGATGAATACCAGGGAGAACAATAGGGGAAGTGACAACTGGTGCGGGAAGTGGTGCGGGAGGGGTTTGCTGTTGCGGACCCGGGGGCAGATGATCGTGGGGTAGGTTATTGTCAGCAGGGGGTACGGGTACATGGGCAGGTGCATTGGTATATGCGGGAGCTACGTCGTCTAAATAGGAAGAAAGGAAAATATCTGCTGCGGTCTTATGACGTAATTTAGTCGGAACCAATGGAGGGGGCAGATCTTTCGGTATTTCCGGGGTCGCCTTGGGCAGGCCCTCGGCCAGGACTGGATACAGTCCTGTCATAATGGCATTACTCTGTCTATCGTGTTGTTCCATTCTAACTCGTTCTCCTTCTTCTAGTAGTTCTTTTTCTTTGGCTTTTTCGGAATCTTCTCTACTTTTCTCTGTTTTTCTGAGTGCTTTCTCTGTCCGTCTATGTGATTCTTTACGCCACAATTCAATGGCATCTTTCTGTGATTGTCTAGCTTTCTTTTTCCATAACGCTTCTTCTACTCTCATGATGCACTCGGCATCCCATGTCCCTGTAACGGGCCATCTCTGATTCTCTGCCAAGTCCTTCGTATAATCCACCCACAAGTCTAGATATAATATGGCATCTAAGCCATGCTTGTGGTACATAAAATGTCCAGGAGTGTCCCTGGGTGGGATGGGAACTGCTTCTTCAAGTATCCCTTTCCTAGTCCCTATCTGTCGTAATTTCGAGAACAAGGGCATTGCTACCCCTAAATTGGACACAATAAACACAATAGAATATGCAAACAGTCATTCATACCACGACATTAAACACATTGAAACAATTCGAACAGATATTGACTACCCACTAATTCTATAACGAGAACAAAATTGAACCGTTGAATACAAGAATAACTTGATGTACTGCTAAACAGCACAGATACACTGCTAAAACAGTGCAGACCGGATCTGTGTACCCAAACCCGTCTTGACCGGATACAAATTAATGTACCCGTCTTGATGCGTCCCCAGCAACGGTACTCACCGGGAAGCACGGAACGGAAGGCCTCGGAAACTCGACTGGACTGGACTGACGTCACTGCTTCTGCTGCGCACTACGCATGCGCCTCGGCACTACAGGTGGGCCTCTCGACACCTCGGACACTGCTCTCTCGGCTGGGCTCTGGTCGGGATCCTCTGCACTCCTCACCGCCTCGTCTGGATGTCGACCGCAGTCTCCGTCACCTCCGTGGGCCTGAGGGAGATACAGGAAATCCTGCAGATGCGCATGGGGTCCATCACGGCCGTGGCAGGGGGCAAGGCCTGCGACGCATCTCCGGCGCGTGGGGTGGGGGAGGGGTGCCTGTTCGGGCGCCAAATTATGTGGTAAATATTTTACCGTACAAGTTTTCCATATAATCTCAAGAAAAAGAATAGCTCAATAAAATGAAAGGCAGAGTCCGGGGTGTCTGAGTCTTAAAGGGCTTTAATTCAGAAATGACTCGAGTCAATGGAGATCTATTCCATCAATACAGGGGTTCGGGCATGCAAGGGAAGATGTCAGGAAAGATGTAAACGATTTATTAACAGTACATGACATATATAGTAAAATGACACAATGGCATTGAATACAGTAGGCGTGACAAGTGAAATGTATATGATAAGAACACATGTGCGTAGCAAAAAGGCGTGAACATGGGTGTGTACAGAGGCGTGAACTAGAAACGTCACAGAAAAGTGTCATAAGTGGGTGGATGCTTAGAGAATTCTTGCAGAGTCAGCTGAAACCTGTGGCCTGAATGCGCGCGCAGCTAATATGACATGTGATTGACGTGCATCTGAAGGAAGCTAAGGGTCTGACTTTTAACACTAGTAGAAGAGACATAAGTCTGGCATGTCAGATCGACCTGTTCCTAGAACATATCTGATATCTTGTGTCTGGAGGATGTTTAATCTGGAGTAAAAGGTCTTTCGGGCAGAGGCTGTTCTATACTGAATGTATGCGTGTCTAGGTGCAAATGCGCGGAGCCAGGGCCTACCATGGTAACGGGAGCAATGAATTACATGGGGGAGGACAGGAAGGCATGGCCCTTTACTCTGCAGTCGGGGAACTGTTTACTTAGTTTACTAGACAGGAATGTGTTTTCGAGGAGGTTGAGCTGGCTACGCTGATAACTTGAAGGCAAAATACTGTTTTTGGCAGGCAGAGCAAGCTGAGCCGGGCACCGCTCGCTTGGCAGGAAGTAAGGCAGAGGTCAGGGATGCATTTCATCTCCACGTTGCAGCTGTCGGAGACAGAGACAGAAAGTGGTTCAATGGCAGGAATCAGGGCCTAACTCGGCAGAGCCAGGAAAACGTGAAAGTGCACCATGTAAAGACGGTGGCACGGCATACCTAGGAACTGAATTATCAATCCATTTATGGTGGGTCTGATAGAGGACATGTTAACGTTGGACGCAAATGTATTTGCGTCTTCAAATTCGGTTGCGGAGGGAAGTTACATGCACTTTAACTCGTACATGGAGACGATGGGGTACTCGTTAGGGGACATACCTGACCATAAAAATTTCAATTACCTCAAGAAGGACCGCATCAACCAGACGGGAGGAGGCATCGCCATCGTACACAAGAACACCATCCGCATCTCGACTAACTCCGACAATACCTTCACCGCCGCTGAACACCTGCACTTCCAGATACACACTGACCACAAGACCACCCTCCGAGGCACCCTCATCACAGACCCCCGGGACCACGCACACAATTCAGCGAAGACATCGCAGACTTCATCAGCCCGCACGCCCTGCCCTCCGCCGACTACATCCTCCTAGGGGACCTCAACTTCCACCTGGAGAACAACAATGACAGAAACACCACCGCCCTGCTGGACAACCTCGCCAACCTCGGACTCAAGCAACTGGTGAACACTCCCACCCACTACGCCGGCCACACGCTTGACCCCGTCTTCTCATCCAGCAAGCACATCTCCTTCAGCCACGGCACCGGACTCCACTGGACCGACCACAGCTGCGTCCACTTCAGCTTCAGAAAAACTACGACCCACCACTACCCGCAACAGGTTCCCCGCCGGAGCTGGTGCAAGATCACGGCCGAGAAGCTCACTGCCTCCCTCAGCCAAAACACTCCCACCAACACAACGGACCCCAACGAAGCAGCCAGCAACCTCACCTAGTGGCTGACCGCCTGCGCCGACGACCTCGCACCACTAAAGAACCCTCCAGCAGACCCGACAGCAAGAAAACCCCCTGGTTCACCGACGAACTCAAAGAATCCAAGAAGAACTGCCGCACCCTCGAGAAAGCCTGGCGGCTCGACCAGACCACAGACAACAGGACCCCCCTCAAGCACGCCACCCGCAAACAGCATCAGCTGATCTGCGCCACCAAGAAGTCGGCACTCAAAGAACGACTGGACAACAACGCCCATGACAGCAAGGAACTCTTCAGCATCGTCAAAGAGTTCTGCAACCCCCGCGCCGGAAACAATGACATCACTCCCTCGCAAGACCTCTGCAACTCACTCGCCGCATTCTTCCACCGCAAGATCGCCGACATACACAACAACTTTGACGCACAGACCACGCACCCTATCACCGAACCAATGCCTGCCACCACCACCATCTGCAACTGGACCCCGAACAGCACCGAAGACACCACCCGCACAATGAACTCCATCCACTCCGGATCACCAACCGACCCCTGCCATCATCGCACCCCATCTCCGGGACATCATCAACTCCTCCTTCCACACCACCACCTTCTCGGAGAGCTGGAAGCACGCCGAGCTTACCGCCCTCCTGAAGAAACCAACGGCGGACCCCACCGACCTCAAGAACTACCGTCCCATCTCGCTCCTCCCTTTTCCTGCCAAAGTCATCGAGAAGACCGTCAACAGACAGCTTGCCGCCTTCCTCGAGACGAACGGATCCCTCGACCCCTCGCAGTCCGGGTTTCGGGCCAACCACAGCACCGAGACCGCCCTAATCGCAGCCACCGACGACATCAGAACCCTGATCGACAACGGGGAAACAGCGGCCCTCATCCTCTTGGACCTCTCTGCGGCGTTCGACACCGTCTGCCACCGCATCCTAGTGAAGCGCCTCAGCAACATCGGAATCCAAGAGAAAGCTCTGGAGTGGATCATATCGTTTCTTGCCGGAAGAACCCAGAGAGTCCGCCTACCCCCGTTCAGATCCGAGGCCACCGAAGTCATCTGCGGCTACGACAAGGACCTTCACTCAGTCCAACTCTCTTCAACGTCTACATGAGCCCCCTCGCAGCCATCGCACGCCAACACGACCTCAACATCATCTCCTACGCCGACGACACCCAGTTGATCCTCTCCCTCACCAACGGCCCCACCTCCGCCAGAGCCAACCTACACGAAGGGATGAAAGACGTCGCCGACTGGATGAGGAACAGCCGCCTTAAACTGAACTCAGACAAGACGGAAGTCCTCATCCTGGGATCACCACCCTCCGCCTGGGACGACTCCTGGTGGCCCCCGGCCCTAGGCACCGCTCCCAAGCCAACGGACCATGCACGCAACCTGGGCTTCATCCTGGACTCCTCCCTGTCGATGACCAGACAAGTCAACACGTCTCATCTTCGTGCTTCAACACTCTGCGCATGCTCCGCAAGATCTTCAGATGGATCCCCACTGAAACCAGGACGACCGTTACCCAGGCACTCGTCACCAGCCGACTGGACTACGGGAACACCCTCTACGCCGGAACCACAGCCAAACTTCAAAAAAGACTCCAGCGCATCCAGAACGCCTCCGCACGACTCATCCTGGACATCCCCCGACACAGCCACATCACCGGACACCTGAGAGACCTGCACTGGCTCCCCGTCAGCAAGAGAATCACGTTCAGACTCCTCACCCACGCACACAAGGCTCTCCACGACCTGGGCCCCAAGTACATCAACGACCGCATGACCTTCTACACGCCCACCCGCCAGCTACGATCGACCAGCCACGCGCTTGCCACCATACCACGCATCCGCAGAGCCACCGCCAGAGGAAGATCCTTCTCCTACCTGGCAGCCAAGACCTCGAACTCCCTCCCCACCCACCTTCGGCGAACCCAGGACCATCTCTCCTTCAGAAAGCAGCTCAAGACCTGGCTATTCGAGCAGTAACATACCCCCTCCCCCAGCGCCTTGAAACCCTCTCGGGTGAGTAGCGCGCTTTATAAATGACTTGCTTGATTGATTGATTGGGTGACCGTCTTTCTGGTGTCGGTGGGGATCCACCGGAAGTTTTTTCGGAGCATGCGCAGGGTGTTAAAACATGATGACGAGACGGCGTTGACTTGCTTGGTCATTGTGAGGGAGGAGTCCAGGATGAAACCTAGGTTGCGTGCATGGTCCGTGGGTTTGGGGGCGGTGCCCAGTGCAGGGGGTCACCAGGAGTCGGCCCAGGCAGAGGGGGATGGTCCCAGGATGAGGACTTCTGTCTTGTCTGAGTTCAGTTTCAGACGGCTGAGCTTCATCCATTCCGCAATGTCTTTCATTCCTTCCTGGAGGCTGACTCTGGCGGGGTCGTTGATGAGAGAGAGGATCATCTGGGTGTCGTCAGCGTAGGAGGTGATGTTTAGGTTTTGTTGGCGTGCGATGGCTGCGAGGGGGGTCATGTAGGTGTTAAAAAGGGTGGGCCTGAGCGGGGAGCTTTGAGGTACGCCGCAGATGATCTTGGTGGCCGCTGAGCGGAAGGGAGGCAGTTCTGTCGGAGAGGAAGGAGGTGATCCATTCCAGGGCCATTCCTTGGATCCCGCGTGGTGGAGGCGGCTTGTTAGGGTGCGGTGGCAGACTGTGTCGAATGGGGCCGATAGGTCGAGGAGGATGAAGGCAGCAGTTTCCCTGTTGTCGAGCAGGGACCTGATGTCGTCGGTGGCTGCGATAAAGGCGGTCTCGGTGCTGTGGTTTGCCGGATTCCGGACTGCGAAGGGTCGAGGGAGATGGTCTCGAGGACGGAGGTTAGTTGTTTGTTGACGGTCTTCTTGATGACTTTAGCGGGGAACGGGAGGAGCGAGATGGGGCGGAAGTTCTTGAGGTCCGTGGGGTCCGGGGTGGGCTTCTTCCAGCTCTCCGGAAAGGTGGTGGATGTGAAGGAGTTGTTAATGATGTTCCGGAGTTGGGGTGCGATGAAGGAGTCAGCTTTGTTAAAGATGTGGTGTGGACAGGGGTCGGCAGGGGAGCAGGAGTGGATGGTGTTCATCACGTGCGTGGTGTCTTCAGTGCTGACAGGGGTCCAGGCGCAGAGGGTGGTAGTGGGGGGCGTTGGTTCGGTGGTTGGGTGCGTGGTCTGGGCGCCAAAGCTGTTGTGTATGTTGGCGATCTTGTGGTGGAAGAACGAGGCGAGAGTGGTGAGATATAAGTATTGAAAAGGAAGGTTGAGACCTGGCAAAAGGTTTGTTTTGGGAGGTCAAAATGGCAGTTTTAAAACTGTCACTCCCCAGGCTGCAATGACAGGCCTGGAGACATGTTTTACAGTGCTACTTTAGTGGGTTCCACAATGAGTGCGCAAGCCAATGGTAGCCTGTGATTTACAGGCCCTGGGTATATGTAGTACCATATACTAGGAACTTATTAGTAGATTAAATGTGCACTTAGGTGTTGGTAAATCCTACCTGGTTTTGAGGGGAGAGCATAAGCACTTTACAACTGGTTAGCAGGAGTAAAGTGGGAAGATTCCTATGGCCAACAGGAACGGGTCTGTAAAAAAACTTGTAAATATCTGTTGAATGCCATGCAAAAGATGGCCATTTTTAACAGTAGTAGATCATGATCATCTATAACAAATGCTGTTTTAGGTGTATGTTAGCCTTTGACATCATTTATTATTTTAAGCATCACAGATTTGGCTGCTATGTCTTGCTCTAAACCCAGATTGAAGGTTGTTCAACATTTCTTTTTTTATTTGTGCATTAAATTCATTTGAGCAACACATTGGCCCAGAATTATATACCAGTGATAGGGCAGTAGTTTTAATTGCAGACTAGGTCAGTATTATAATTATTTTCTTAAGGGTTTTCTCATTCCATTCTTTAGGAACATATATCATGTAACTGAAGAGAGACATGTATTATCTTTTTTCAAGTATGGAGGAGAGAGGAGCTAATCTCTCCAATGTTTTATGGACATGACTATTTCTTCTAGCATTTCAGAAGTGACATCCATGTGTCTGTAGTCAATTTAGGGTCCGTGTTAATGATATTGTGGCTAGGAGAACTCGTTTTAGAGACAATCTAGTCAAAAACAGCATGTATATTGTTGGTGGATAAATTAGCTAACTTTCCACAGTTCTAAACAAAGGTCAACCGGTGCACCAAGTAGTGCTTATACATTTAAGATGTTTAAAAAACTCAATTCAATTTCAAAGATGCATTGTTATATCTTCGTTTTTATTCAAAATACATTCAGACGTGATATGCTTGTGCAGGGAAGAACAACCAGAAGATCTGAAAATGCATCTTTGAAATTTAATCTGATTTTTTAAATTATATTAAATGTATAAGATGCACCAGTTGACCTTTGTTTAGAATTGTATAGCCCTGTCAGGATTGCACCTTGACAGTGGGTGCTTGAATTGTGTTCACTTTGACATATAGAGCTTTTGCCTTTATTACAAGAACTGTGGGGATAACGGGATGGGTGCGATCCTTGGTAGGGGTTCTACTGTTGTGCTTAGTTTCTAACTTTCCACAATGTTTATCAGTTATTATGAGAGTGGAGTTTTAAAGAATCACTGATGTGTTATCTAACAATGATAAAATGTACATTCAACTGAATGTTTTTGTTTGCTATATAAAGTTGGTCTCTCTTTCCTGTTGTTTTAAACATTTTGTCAAAGTGGTTGATGAGCATTTCCTCCACTTACTCTCTACAAACTGTCTGCTTTACCTATTGACATTTGGGAAGGAAGTTAACCATCCTTTGTAGTCTTTTTTACATTTTACTTTGGAATAAGTAACTTAGAATATCAATAACAGTAAAAAAAAAGAGGGAGCTGCAAAGGTCAAGTAGGATTGACGCTGGTCTGCAATTTAGTGATAGACATTCTATATTGTTTGTCTGGGTGTTATCCGTGGTGAATTGGTCTTCCCTCTGAATCATATGAGAAAAGTGTGCTCCCTTAGAAGGATTCTGATTGCTAGGGAATTCAGAATCTGTGGATGAACCTTATTTATCTGTATTTTCATTACTAGTTTTTTCTTACTGCGTTGTCCATGATTTCTTGAATTGGTTGGTAGTGGGTTTTGAGGATGGAAGCAAGATGGTGCATGTAAGGTATGGAGGTACTCAAGAGTTGCCCATGATGGAAGGCTCCAAAACATCAGTTTTGCATGTACATCAGAAGCAATAAGAATAGAAGTGTCAGATGTCATCGCGCCTCAAGGAACCAGCGAATATCGAGGGGAAAAAACTACAGTTCCCAGAAGGCTTAGCGGGCGAAAGGCGGAGCATAAATAGAGGCTGCTTCTGGGAGCCGGTGTCGGATATTCCGGTTCGTGTTTCCATGTTGTTCCTGGCGACTCTTCAGTGAAGCGTGTTCTGAGCTGTTGTTGTGTCATTAGCAGGTTGGTGCGTTCTTTTCCGACGCTGCTTGTCAGTCGTGTCCTCCGTTGGCGAGCCTTGTCACGGGCTCTTGCGGAGTACACGCTTTGTTTAGGTTTCGTCCCGTGTCCTCCGTTGGCGAGCCTTGTCACGGGCTCTTGCGGAGTACACGCTTTGTTTAGGTTTCTTCCCGTGTCCTCCGTTGGCGAGCCTTGTCACGGGCTCTTGCGGAGTACACGCTTTGTTTTGGCTTTTTCCCGTTTCCTCCGCTGGCGAGCCTTCTTGCCCCGGCTATTGCGGAGGAAACCGTTGTTTACCTTTAGTTATAAGACCCTCTGTTGGACAGCCTTCTTGCACCGGCTATTGCAGAGGGTCTTCATTATCATATTCCTTTTGCGGGGACATAGAGATTACCTCCTCGGACTTCAAGAGCCTACAGGTAACCTTTGTCTCCCGTGTTTGTGGGTGACGTAACCCTTACATTTGCTTTTGGAGAGTAACTGTATAACTGCTTAACTTCTACATATCCGGAGACTTGGATATCCGTTTCTTCAGGGCTCTGAAGAGCAAGAGTAGGGTACGTAGTGTTGTTTTCTTTCCCTCATATCAGTTCCCACAAGTGCAGGGTCATAGGAGGGGTGGTTTACTATCGTGTTTTATATTTACAGGGGAAGGCAAGAACAGGCTGATGTACGTAATCTCAGTTTAGAGAGGCATCTTCTGAGTTCAGGCAGTCAGCGTTCTACACACAGGTATAGCTGGGTAGAGTCTGAGTGGTATTGTGCTTATAGTGTATACCTATAGAATTGACACCAATCCCGTGTTTGTTTCTGTCTTCACAGCTCTCCCTCCCTGCTGTCCCCATCCTATCCTCCCTGTTTATTATTTTTGCCCTCACCTGATCCTTCTCTAGCCCACGGCTATTACAGCAATCTGGGCTTGGATAGATCTGGAGGTGGCCTACTTGTACCACAAGCTGATCCTGAGGACGGAGAGGATAACAAGAAGATAGAATTGAAAAAGATGTCCAATTTGGTCACAAGAGCATCAATAGCTTCAGTATGTGCTATGGCTAGATTGTGTAAATGTGATATAGTTTCAAATTACTACGTAGGACCATTTAAGTCCAAAGAACTTGACACATTGTGAAGATGTGTAACAAAAGTATTACATTACAGCATTGAGAATGGGTCTTGTGTATTTGAGTTGTTCATGTTGTCAGTGGAGTGGATGTCTTGGTGGAGATTATCAACACGAGTTATAGATGTGTGTGGGAGGTCATTTGGATCAAGGGCATCAGGGACATTACTGGATTGAGGAACTGAAGCAACCATGTTTGAGTTTAACTCAGGGGACAGCATTGTGAGTGGCCTGGAGTAAAATGAGTTACAATACATGGGAGCTTGCAATCTCTGTATAAAAGCTTGTTTCTAATTTCCTTACTACAGGCGACTTTTGATGTCTCTAATTGTCTGTAATAAAGAAATTACATTGCTGCTCAACTGTAATAGCTAATTAAATTTGAGTCTGACAATATATTGCCTGCTGTCAGCAGTCAAAGGGAATGGCAGGACACAAAACATAAATAAATCTGCCTTTTCAGCAGCAAAGACAAAACATGACTTTTCTTTTGAACGCACTGTTTTTGTAGATGAACAGTGACAAGAAAGAATATTATTATGCTCATTTTTCCAATTCCTAGATAATTATAGCAAAGAGGGAATGTTTCTGCATGTTTCTACGCATTCTTAGTTACAGTGTTTTTTTTATAATATGACTTGTAATAAACGGATTCTTATATTGTTTTGCAAAAAATATTTCACAGTTTTTTGTCTGTTTAATTGTGCATCAGTGATTCTACTTTTACTCTTCATGTTCACAATAGAGGAGGCATTTTCTTCATTCCATCACTGCAGTTCGGGACACGTGGCATTTTTACTACGTTTTTTGAATATTCCCTAAAGCCAGAATACAGGATACTGTCCCTGATGAAGGGAAGAATATTTCCCGAAATGCATTGGGCTCTGGAAATGTTGAGATAATGTATTAATATTCCAATGACATGAAAATTGTGAAATATCATTGACATTTTTTTGTTATATTTGATGTTACATATTCCTTTCCCTGAAAAAGAGGATGACACATTTGCATTTTGTGTACTATATATGTAAAAAGGATGGAATGTAAACAATGATGGAATTGTTTTATGATCATTGAGGAAAATTTGCCACTAAAGATTGGCTAATTGCATTTGATTTAAAGTTGTGTTGTGTGATTTATATTGTTGATATATTGGAAATCAATTTCCATAGGAACAGTGCTCACTACATGCAGATTGCCATCTGCATCTTTCACGGGGTACTTTATCCCATATATATTCCAGCCCCGGAGTTAGTTACTGGGGTTGCTGGTAATTCCCAGGATGGTGCAATAACGAGAACTTCAAATTTTGTGGCATAATATATAGAGATTAGTATTTCTGAGACTATTCCTGCATGCTTTTCTTCAGTTTTTCATATGAAGACTTCAACTGTTTAGAGCAGTCAAAATATCTGTGGGAAACACCACACCTCGTAATCTTCATTGGGCTGATAACTCCAGTTACTGCTCTATTGGTATTACTGGGGCAGTGAAAATGAAGCCCTTTGAGTCTTAAGTAGACTGTAGAGAAAAAGTGAAGATTACTGCCACTCAACTGAACCATGATTTTACCATTGTAATAAATTGTGATATGCAATTCACAGTGTTGGTCTTCATATTTTGAGATGCTTATTTTGTGTCTGAGAGAAATAGGGCTGTGTTTGGTGACTATGAAGTACTGATAGAAACAGATGCCCCAGGTCTCAATAATTTCTGTTGAAAAGTGAATGTCACTTTTGCTATCTCCAGTTACATGGCTCATATATGTGTTGGTAATTATGCATTCTTGATTAACTGCGAGGTTGGCTGGCTTCATGCCAATTGATCAGGAATTTGAATAGGATAGGATAGGCCACTTAAAATGTATTATATCCTGTGCCATTTAATGTAATTGGATCTAGGCCATTTCATTTTGACTATAGCTATGACTTATCAGTTACAGAACAAGGGATCCGAAAAGTAGTCATAGAAGATTTACTTGTTAGGGATAGCAAGGTAAAGTCAATTAAAAGGTGTATACTGGTCTAAATAATCAATATGGGCTTCCTATTTGATATTATAATAATGTGCTCTACAAAACCAATTCATACTCCTTATCTGAAATATGCAATCTTTCATTTAATAACCTGTTAGTTCTATAAAATGTGGTTGCCTAGTTTTTTGCAACTCTCTTTCGCAACTCCCTTTCATGTTTGGGTTTCCACATCTACACTAATGTATTCACCCTTAGCAATGCCTCATCTCTCAAATACAGAGAAATATGATCTGATCATTTTCATACACATAAGTCACTCATACATAAGCCCTAAACAGCCCACATGCAGGGTTTATTCTATTTAAAAGGTAGAACATGTGTTTTTAAGTGTTACATGTACAAGTAGTGAAAAACTCCTACATTTGTTTTTCAGTACCTTGAGGCATCCCTCTCCCATGGGAGACTTGTAACTTTTGATTAGGAACAAGTAGGAATGTCATGTTTGTCTCAAATGAATTTAAATTTAAAATCCCTTAATGGTAAAGTTATAGTTCAGGTCTGAATTCTGAAAATGCTGTTTTTAGATAGTTTACATTTTTTGTCCCAGCCATTTTGGTGCTTGGAGCCTTTGCCGCCAGTCATCTGACTGTGAATGGCTCTGCTGTTGGGATATGTGTATTCCTGCCAGACAGTGAGGAAAAGGGGACTGGGTATAGGCAAATGAGCAATCCTGCCTGGATTGGTAGGGACAGAGCTGTTCCTTGCCCAACTTACATTTCAAAGGGCTGCATCCAGCACACACACAAAGGAACCTGACACTAGTCTTTTTGTCACGCTTGGCCAGACCTCTTGGAGCCTTGACAAGAGAAGAGCGCAAACTTGACCTAAAGGTATTAGAGCGCTTTACATGAGCACCAATTGCGTTACAGAAGGACACATTAATTTTGTGTAGGCACATGGAGATTAAATGATTTGCCCAGAATCACAGGATGCTGAGTGTCATTGCTGAGACTTGAACCTAATTCCCCAGATTAGAGATCAATTTCCCTTGCGGCTAGGCTACATCCACTACCCCGACCTGAAACTTGAAAATTATGGTCAAAATCCTGGGCAACCGAGTGCGCAAGGTGGTTCCAAAATGTATTTACAATATTGTAGTAGGTTTTGTCAAAGGCAGGTGCCTTTGTAACCATCTCCATGCCACATGTGCTTTGGCATGCAAAAGATGATATAGTGTACACACTGAAAAGATGTTTGACCTTGTCAAATGGGCCTATCTGATTTAGGTGATGTCTAAGATGGCCCTGGGAGAGGATTTAATTGCTGTGTTCAGGTTTTTTTACGACCACCCTATGGCAACTGTGGTGGTTTTTTGTTTCATACTTTTGAACTCCAGCGTGGTACTCAACAGGGGTGTCCGATATCCCCTCTTCTTTTACCCCTGGAACCCATGTAAACAGTGATATGATAGTCCCCATTGGAGGGTGTCCGCTTGGGGAACAGTGAAGTAAAGTCATTGCTATACGCTGACAATATTCTCCTTCTCTTTACCCAGAATTGTCCATACAAGTATCATGGTTACGTTGATCAATTTTCTCATATGTCGGGTTATAAGATCAACTGGACCAAATGTGAGGCACTGCCTATTTCTAGATTTACTACTAGTACGTACAGCCAGGTTAACAGCATGCAATTGGTCCCTAGGGGTCTTAACTATTTGAGCATTCACATCAACAGAAGGCTGGCAAGGATGGCAGTGGAAAAACTCTCCTGCAAGTGGAACGGTCCAGATGTGTCAAGTGGAAACATCTGAACCTATCACTATGGGTGAGGGGAAAAACAATCAAGAGTCTGGTTGTCCCTAAGTACAAATATGTACAGGGGATGTTACCCCTTTTAATACCTGTGCTAGCCTCCTGGAAATAGAGGCAGATGTCAGATTGTACATATGAAGTATAAGAAGACCCAAGCTTTGTGTGTCCAAACTATGGATAGGTACCAAGGCAGGTGGCCTTCACCTATCCAACAAGGCACTGTACAGCTAAACCTTCCATCTTTCACTATTGGCCCTCTTCCTGTGCTAACTGAGGGAAAACCTTGTGTGGGGCTACATTAAAAGTCACATCCTGGGCTGTCCCAGTCTTTGCCCCAGTGTACCTATTCCCTTTGCACAGTTACACAGCACAGTCACCTGTTCTCAGGGCTTCTGAAGCTGCATGAGGTGCTG
This sequence comes from Lissotriton vulgaris, assembly GCF_964263255.1. Taxonomy (NCBI): domain Eukaryota; kingdom Metazoa; phylum Chordata; class Amphibia; order Caudata; family Salamandridae; genus Lissotriton; species Lissotriton vulgaris. Next base: position 999,683,573 of record NC_141691.1, read on the forward strand.
CCCATACCTTTTGGGGGTGACTCCGCACCTACATATCAAGGCTCCATTGTGGCACAACACTGATCTCTGCATAACTAGGAAATCCTTTTATTGGGTGTCTTGAAACAATAAAGAAGGGTATGATACATGGACTAGCTATGCCAAGATGGCCTCCTTAATTCCTACCAGGAATTCTGCCTGCCTGCTGTCGATTGTTGGAAGTACTGACAGCTGACTCACTGACTTTGGGCTGTTTAGGGCCATCCGCCAGTAGAACTTCTGATGTCCAGTGTTTAACAATATTTGAGAATTTGGAGCACCTTTAGAAGAGTAGTCTAGAGGTTTTATGGGGTTCTACTTAAATCCTTGCTCTCTGGTACCTACCTTACTACCAACAGACTGGATTGGCAGATTCATCTGGAGAGGAACTATACTCCAAAGGAGTGGGCATTACTGCTTTCTGAGCATTACAGGTCCCTCCATGATTCAAAGCTATAATAATTTTTCTTTGAGATCCTCCACGATTGGTACTCGATGCCTAGAAAGTTGCTCAGGGCCGATCACTCAATCCATGGTCAGTGCCGGAACTATAGGGGCTGTAATCTTTTTCATATTATTTGGTCCTGTCTGATCTTGCAAACGTATTGGACACATCTACATCACTACAGCCCCTTTACAGTTACTCTCTCCCCTTCTCTCACTCTCATTCACAACATGAGTTGGATTCCCACACCCTCCACTGGTTGGCCACCTCTTTGGCAGTTGCCAAAGTGTTGTTTCTCCATCATTGGTCCATCATTGGTGCCAGCCCATGACCCCTACAGTGAGGGAGTGGCTTGTAGAGTGACAAGGGTGGCATTACATGAGTGCACTACCTATACATATAATGACAAATTCAAGACTTTTGATAGGGTCTGGGGTGCATTCCTCTCATCCTTCCAGGACAATTTTCCCCACCTCTAACTTGCTGACAACGTTCCATCTCTCCCTGCCAATGAGCCACTGTTTAGACTTCCTCCTGTGGTTACCTTGGCCTCCGGAAAACTGCACATAAGGTTAACTTCCTCCATGCTATGTCAATGGTGCTTCCCCTTGGGAGATTTCCTTGTACAGTACACCACCATCTGCTTAGATGCTATGGGTCCCTCTCAGTAGGGCTTAGAAGGTGTGCCACTATTATGAGTTCAGACCATCCAACTGAAGTTAGAAATGTGGGTCGTTAAAGGATTGTTTTCCCTGGTTTAACCTCATCCATTTTGCCCCTCTCTTGCTCTTGCCCTTCTATGTAGTTTTTTTGGTAGAGTCACAGCATAACCATGTTTCTGTATTATTGTGTGATAGAGTGTGCAAATGTACAGGTGGGTATTTACAACAATTCCGTTTATTAATTTGAATGATGCTATCTGATGACACCCCCAGACAAAGAAAAAGGATATCGCAGCACTTCCTTTGTGCACAACCATTGCCTCTCAGGCATTTATCTACTTGAAAGCAAATTGTCCCATCAAGGAAGTTACATACTGGTTTTATACAATGTTAAGTTTGTGCTGTTGGAATTGTTCAGTAAAATTGATGACAGGTGAGGAAATTTCCAACTTCGATACAAAAACATAAGTCCAGCTGAGCTTTTTAAACTCATGACCAACGTTGACTGGTTTATGATTGATGTGGGCTATATGGGTATTACAGTGCTTTAAATGGAAACATAGATTGGCAGGTTTTCACTTGTAGGTCGAGCCTAGGCAGGGCCTGCACTGTCTCTCGAGACATGCTGTATTCACTCTGCAGGCTTACAGCCTGCCCATTGACGTTTTATTCCCCACTACTGTTGTCCTTCAAAAAGTCTTCCTCACTAGTGGTTAATCCTTCTACTTTGTTTATCGGTTGTTTTTCAGGAACTCTTTTATTAGGTTTTGCCAGCACAGTGCTTGCGCTGTGCTTGTGAAATCTATTGTATTTATATAAATGTCAAAAGGGGCTTACACCCGGCCCTTCCTTTTCATTAGTTTGTGTCCCTGCCACTTATTTTTCCTCTGTTTCTATTGGTTGCAGCATACCATTTCCTGTTGTTCTCCATGTGTTTTTCTTATCAGTGTCCCAAAGCTGAAGTACTCCTTCCCTTCCGCTTGAACGTCTTTGTTACGGAGAAGCATGCCGCTTTTCTTTACCTACTTCTTGGTGACTATGCTGCTTATGGATTTTAAATGTAACATTCCTTTGGTGCAAGTTCTTCGCATACCTTTATATTTGTAGGAATGGCAAGAATAAACTATTTGCTTACAGGATGTTGAGTCAATGCTCAGATTTGAACCAGGTTTTCCAGCTCTAAAGTCAGCAGCTCTGGCTGCAACACCACATCCTCTTCCCTCTCTCCAAGCCTTGATTTCTTCAGCTGTCTGAATGGAGGGCACTTTAAGCAAATCAAGCAAAGGATTAGCAAGGATGTCATATGCCCTAAATACACTCCTTTTGACTTCATCATAGGACGCCCATTCATTTCAGTAGATTTGCAAATTACTAAACCAATTTCCTAACAAGTAAACATTATTATTTTTTCAATAATCTAAGCGTTTATAGCATCTATCCCCAGGACAAGACTTCTACATTGGCTTCACAATGGCTACAGCTGGTTACTTTTAGAACTCAAAAAACAACTTGGAGTTTTGGCATCATGTGAATTTTTTCGGAAAATTAGTTTATAGCTTTGTCCCCTTTCCAAATGCACTTTGTGCAATCAACATCCACTAGCTAAGGCTTTTCCTTCTTTTGTTACCTGTCATCTTCGCTTTCTCATTGTTGGAGCTCAAACTCCTCTCTCCCTGACCCCTTCATGGCCTCTCCTCCCTCTCCTCCCAAGACATAACTCAACCCATTTGGCAAATTTGCTTTCAGCAGTGGCAGGATCTTGCTGAGAGTGCCAAGGAAAGGTGCTTTAACACCTTTACTATGCAGCGCTCTTTCAAACCAAATCACACCTCTTTCAAACTATTTACTGTCTACCTACTCCACCAAGCTGTTACACAATGCTAAAAACCAAGACATACTGCTGAAAACTCTGCAAACAGCCTGCCGTTGTTCAAAAAAGCATAATATACATCCTGCAGCAAGTTGTGTGATTTCACTACATTTTCTGTGATTCATCGTGTGAGGAGAGGTAATTGTTATACATTTATAATGGAGTTTAGTAAAAGGTACTTTAATTAAGCATCAGTTACATTATTCATTTTTTGTACTTGCAGGAAGAGTAAATGATTTGCCCAACATCATAGAATGTTGAGCCATCACCAAGACTTGAACCATGGTCCCCAGCTCTAAAGGAAGCAGCTCTGACTGCTACACCACATCATCTTTTACTTGCTTTTGTATGTTTTCTTGCACAGAGCCAAGAGTATATAATTCCCTACAGAAGCTCACATAGAACTTCGCCTCTTCATGTGTCTTGCAGCCTCCTCCCGGGTCACGCCTCATTGCTTACCCCTTTGTTTTACTTATTTCTGTTTCTTTTAAATCCTTTCCCTTCAGACTATAGGGATAAATATTAAGGGCCAGATGTAGGTAATTTCCATTTACCGATTCTTAAATACCGACTCATACCGAATCGGTATTTTTGAATCGGTAAATGGTATGTAGCAAAAAATTCGGTAAAAGTTACCGATTCGGAATGACTCGGTATTTCATTCCGGTAAATACCGAATCGGTAAAATCCGAATCGGTAAATTCCGAATCGGTGAAACCAATGCATTCCTATGGGCCTCCTGGCCCATAGGAATGAATGAGTTTTTCCGAATTGGAATTTACCAATTCGGAATTTACCGAATCGGTATATACCGAATCGTAAACTTTAAAAAACGACATGTGAGCCTGCCAACCAATCAGGGACACCCGACACACCCCACAACAAAGGCCCAGAGAATCCAACCAATCAGAATGAAGCACCCCTCCCCAGTACCTGGGAGTGGCCACACCCATGCAGGTGCACACCAACTGAACAAACAATTGAGCTGAGGTGAGAGGAGCACAGCATCCACAGCCAAGCAGTGCTACAGAATGGAGTCACATGAAGGCCCAAAGGATGGTGGGGAGAGCAAGAGAAAGATCAAGTTCAGCCAAGAAGAACTTCAGGTGGCAGTGGAGGAAATTGTAAGCCACTACAGCCAGATTTTCGGGAGACAGTCTCTGCATGTTGCAGAGACTGTGAAGAGGAACATATGGCTTGGCATACAGGGCAAAGTGAATGCCATTGGTGTGACCCACCGGGACATCAACGACATCAAAAAGCGATGGTATGACCTGCGCATCATAACCAAGAGGAAGATTGCTGCACTAAAAAAGGATGCTGGACTGACAGGAAGTGGCAGGGGCACAGCACCAAAGCTGACTGACTTGGAGAAGCTTGTTGAAACCACCATGGAGCCAGAATGCATCCACGGGATTGGAGACCTGGACAGCACAGCAAAAGCTACAAAGAAACAAGGTAAGAGGAATGTACCCTAATCCACAACCATCAACCTGAACCCGTACCCCACTGTGTAGAAACTTTACACTGCTGCACAGCTCATACTTGGTGCCAGCAATGCATCATGGTACATGTAGTCATGATTACATAGATGCAATGCATACGCCACAAGAATCTGCAAGGCATGCCACACACATCACCAAACACACAATGTACACCGTGCAAAGGTGTGTAAATGATTTAATCAAGAAATACACACAGGTGAAGAAAAACACTGACCCTATGTCAATTTCATTCCACAGGAGAGTCCTCACGCACTCAAGCACCAGCAAGGGAGGAGAGGGCACCAGCAGCTAAGAGAGGGGAGAAAGAGAAGAAAAAAACAGGTCACAGCGCTGTAGAAGGAGGCAACACCACCACCCAGGAAGCCTCATCACCAGAGCGAGCCACAACACCTGTCCCACAATCACCGTTGTTGTTTGGATCACAAGATCCAACAACAACCGCCTACAACCACAGCAACGTTCAGGTTGGCCATGCAGGGAAGGGCAAGTAGGACTGATGAGCCCCCTCAGAGGATCCTGCAAACCTCTGATTCGAAGGATGTGGAAGTTGTACCTCAAACAAATGCACCTGTGGCCGACAAGGCCAGACCACAGATTACAGCAGGCGCTGCGCGCACCAGTGTCCTTGGCAGGAGGGCACGTGAGGGTGGCGAGGGGCAGGAAGGTGAGAGCGTCTTCTGTGGCCTTGAGGCCACAATGGTCAAAGTGCAGCGCGTGCAGGCCAAAGCACTGTTAGCCGTGCATAGGCAGGTTTGCTGCATGAATACCAAAATGACCAACATGGACAAAGGAATAGGCCACATAGCATGTAGTTTGGAGGCAATATCAAAGGGGATAACAGACATCTTTACGTACATGGGTCTACTGTCGGATAAGTTGAATAGGGATCAACTACAGCGTGGCAGGGAGCGGCAGTACATGCGGCAGCAGACAAAGGCAATGAACAGATTTGCTTCAGCTACGTCTTTACTTTGCCGATGCTCAATTTCCATACAGGTTGCAATTGTGCACTCCTGCACAGACTTGCCACGGGCATGGGAAGGGTGACCTCTGCGATGGAGCAAATGCTAAAAACTAACACAGGCAATGCTGGTGACACGGGTGTGGAGGAGAAAGAGGGGTCAACCAGCAGGAGTGGCTCCAGCACACCTGTACCAGAGGTGCGCAGGAGCTGCAGGCATAGCCATGCTGAGTCTGGCCCCAGCCGAGATATTGATAGCCAGCCACATCAATCGCGCAATGTGGTGCATGGACGTAAACACTGACCAATGCCGCAGTTCCACACGACTGCACACAGTGACGGCAACTGAGCACAAGCAGTCATGGACATATGCTTTGATGGACAATGGCTTTTCCTAGATGATGACGATGTAGTGACTATTAAACTACACTTGTCATACACTATACCTGTCTATGAGTCATACATTACCTAGAAATATCAACGTGTAATTTCTGTCTGTCTCAATCTCCCATCTGTTGCTGCTCGTCCTGTTGCTTGGGGGTCTGCATGTTCTTGGTCATCATCTATTTCTTCGTGATGTGTCACCTCCACCTCTGTGCCTTCTTTGGTGGAAAGATTGTGCAAAATGGCACAGGTCACTATTATCTTGCAACACAGGATGGGGATGTACTGTCGGGCACCTCCACTGTTGTGGAGGCAGCAAAACCTGCTCTTGAGGAGTCCAAATGTTCGCTCCACTACGTTGCGAGTTGACCTGTGTGCCACATTGTATCGCCTTTCGCCTCTGTTGGTTGGGTTGAGGTACGGTGTGAGCACAAAGGAAGGCAGGGTATATACACTATCGCCTAGGAGGGAATGAGAGGTACATGAGTTACATTCGCATGTCACATTAATCTGCCATTCATTTTAGGGTGTGTTACACTTATTTACCTAGCAGATATCCATCACCAAAATCTCCAGCAACAAGTCTTGTGTATATTCCGCTGTTCTGGAAGATGTAGGAGTCGGGCGTGCTCCCAGGAAATTTGGCCACTATGTCTGTGATGATGTTTCCGGCATTGCATATCACCTGCATATTGATGGAGTGCGTAGACTTACGGTTTCAGTAAATGTGTTCAGTGGCTGCAGGTGGGCATAGGGGAATGTGGGTGCCATCTATGCAGCCTATCACATGCGGGAAGTGTGCCAGTCCATAGAAGTCAGTTTTTGTTTTTGCAAGTTCCGCAGGTGTGTCAGAGAACCAGATGTAATGTTCCATTCTCGGCGTCATGGCATCCAAAAACTTCCTGAAAAAACGGGACAGACAGCTCTGGGATACACCACCTACTGAAGCTATCACACTCTGGTAGCTCCCAGAGGCAAGCAGGTGTAAGCTACATAGCACCTGCACGTGGGGTGGGATGGCGTGGGCCCTGGGTGTTGGGTGATCCAGGTATGGGTGGAGGTCCCCTATTAAGTCCATGATGGTTCTGGGGTGCAGCCTGTACCTCTGAAGTATCTCAGGCTCAGTCAATTAGAACAGGGTGATCCTCTGCCTGTACACCTGCTCCTCCCTTCTCCATACCCTCTGACCTGCAGCCTGTAGCCTTTGCCTCCTCGCAATCACATAGAATGCCGCCATTCTTGCAACACTGTTGCATTTTGGGCCCATTTTTATAGCTTGCACCTGGTTACCACCTGCTTTCAGTCCATGGTAAATGCCGACTCTTAAATACCGAATTTCATTGAATTCGGTATTTTTCTCCTTTCCTACATCTCGATGGGCATTTTTTCCGATTCCTTATTTACCGATTCGGTGAATAAGGACTCGGTAAATAAGGTATCCGTAAATACCGATTCGTAAAATATGTAATCGGTAAATACAGATTCAGTATTTTACTGATTCATATTTTCCGAATCGGTACATTTTTGACACCTACATCTCGTTTTCTAAATACCGGTCGGTAACGGCCGATTTTAACGATTTTGGGCCGTTACCGACCGGTATTCGCCTACCTACATCAGGCCCTAAGTCCCTTTGCAGAGGTACTCAAAGGGCCCCATGGTGCAACTCAGTATTTATTGTGGCAAGATGTCTTTCCAGTCTGAGCAAGCCGCAGCCAGCAATATACTGCCCAGTCTTATCAAAGCTTGGTCCACGGCCTCATCTGCATTCACAGTAAGAAGCCATGGGCGGACATGAGCCGCCGATTGATCGAGGAAACCGGTAATCACTGCGCTCTGTAACATGGAGGACCACTGGGTCTGGTAAATGCTGTGTAATGTCAGACAAGCCAAGGATACGCATATATGGATTCTTTCACAAGTGTGCAATAGAACCAGGCTTTTGATTTTAAGTGATTCATTAGGATGTAGGGCGGATTGCCACCGCCCGCATGGCGGTGGCGATCCGCCAAGAATTAATAAGTAATAAACATTTTTTTGCCAATTAATAATTTCAATATTTACTTAATTACAATTAAATTACTTCCCACCATATTCCCCTTTAAACCCACAACCTATACATTAATACAATTAATATAAATATACATTAATCAATTAATAAAAAATAATTACCATTTAATACAAATTAATTACCAATTAATAATTAATTAACAATAAATTATTCGCAATACCAATAAATAAAAATACATATTTACTTAATTACAATTAAATTACTTCCCACCCTATTCCCCTATAACCCCACAACTCGCTACAGAACTAAAAAATTTACTATAATTAAATTACCCAATTACCCTACAAACCCACAACCCGCTACAGAATTAAATTATGCAAAAATTAAATAACATCAAATTCATTACTTTAAAAAAATGCAAACATACATTACAAAAATAATACATACTTTTAACACATATACTAACACTTAAAACACTATAAACAAATTCGATCTTTTTAACAACTATATTATGACTGTTGATATTAATAACTTCATTATTAGGAAAGTCTATATTTCTTACCTGAATTTTGATATTCTGCACCACTATATTTTTGTGACCCGATGTTAAGTCCACTCAATATTTTAACAATTCGATATCAAAAATTCGATATTGTGACTGTGCACCGTACAAGACAAGACAATAAGACACTCAAGGAATTGTTGTGCTGAGGTTCTGACTTTTTTGGTTTTTGCCCTTTAGGAGCTTGATATATTTTAATCTTATATCCCCCTTTGTATCTGCTAACTAAATGGGTTGTAACATAACAGTGCCTATACAGGACTTAGAGAGATTTATTGCTTTTACAGTATTAAACACAATAGCAAGAGTAGCAATACTGTGCTCCAGTAGTCATTCTTTTAAATGCACTTGTCTGGTGAAACTACTGCCATACTTAATTTATAGCGCCGTGTCATTGTCACATAATACAATTGCAATTAATTTCACTGAGGGTTCAATTACATTAATAAAATGTTGTATGTTGCGATGGGTCTTCAAGCGCTATAGTCTTTCTGAGGATCTTTTCAGAGCAGTGCTTCTGGAGTGGGTAGTACTGTACATGCCTTGGGCCTCATTTATGAGGCCTTGCGTCAGTTTTGCGCTTCCGATGCGTCACTTTTTGTGACGCATCAGCGGCGTAAAACATGCCTCCTGTTGCGCACTATTTACAAAGTGACGCATCTAAGCAGATGCGTCACTTTGTAAACCCCTGCGCTACATTATACCTGCGTCAGGTATAATGTATGCAGGGGGGGCGTTCCCCCGCAAAAAGCCTCTTAGAAGTGACACAGTGAAATCTATCAGATTTCACTGCGTCACTTTGAAGACGCTGTTGCGTCAAAATCTTACGCCTGCCTCACAGCAGGCGTAAGACTGATGCAAACCCTTTTGCATGGGGCTTGCCCCATGTAAAAGGACGCATTGCTGGAGTTGCGTCACTCTTGTGATACACTCCAGCAATGCGTCACTTTTGCGCTTACAGATATGTCAGAAATACTGACCTATCTGTAACTCCTTGTGACATGATGCGTCATACATTAAATATGACGCATCAGGTATGTCGCAAGGAGTGCGCACTGAGAGGTGACGCATCGCTGCTTTCACGCAGCGATGCGTCATTTCTCATAAATGAGGCCCCATGTGTGGTCACCCAGCAGTGATGCGTGTATTCCCTGTTTATACCTTGACAGCCTGAGTCAACCTTTAGAGTGGAATTTATATAGTGCTTGATGTAAATGGACAAAGCACTTACATTCCTATGATAGTGCAGTAAACGGGTACCTGCATAAGCATAAGGTGCTACAGATCTTTATGAGTAGGGACAGGGGTATGCCTAACTGGAGCTGACCCTACAAAGTGCATGCCGGTTCTAATGTATATTTGCAGCAGGTACATGGTATGATATACGATGTCTCATGAGCTAAAGCAAGGAGGTCCGAAGACTCCAGCGACCACATCTGAGTAACGAGCCTTGATTCCCCTTCACAAAATGTGCCAGGAGGATCGGCTGCAGTATGCTGCCAGTAAGGGGATGGGCCAGGCACGTGCTGGAAAGCACTCCCTGCCCCTCCACAGTGTGGTACACTTTGAGCCACGGTGATGGGGTCTGCAGACTCCAGCAACCACACCTGAGTAATGGGCCTTGATTCCCCTTCACAAAATGTGCCAGGAGACTTTGCTGCAGTGTGCTGTCGGCAAGAAGGCGGGCCAACCACATGCTGTAAAGCATTCCCTGCACTCCCTCAGCACAGAATGCTGGTGGGCCATGCCTGGGGGAAGCCCGTGTCAAGGGTGGGCCCACCATGCACCTTCAGTGACCAGAGGAGACCGGACTAGGCCACCCCACTTGGCTCTCCAACAAATTCTTGGTCCTGTTTGGCTCATACTGCTTCCATGAAGGTACTGTTCCTTGACCTTTCTATATTTTATCTTTGTACAAGTGCCCTAGGTGTATCTTCTTGATTGGCTTGACTGACTCACCGTGGGGAGGCAGAGAACAGCAGAGCCCGGGTCCAAGAGTCTTGCTGGCAGCACACTGGATGGTTTCATCCAGAGAGCAGTGGAGTTGGGGAGCAAGGAAATTGACCTGGTGGAATGCGGCCTCTCGTTTACTCTGTTGTGAGCTGGATCTATCCTCCCTGAGTCAAAGCTTTGCTGAGTCCTGACCTGCGGGTTGTACCTGGGGAACTCAGTTATGTTCTACCAGTAGTGTGCCTATGGACAGATTGGAGGACCTAAAGGAGGATCTAGCTCACCCTCCAAGCCGTTCACTCGCCCAGGACAGTCTGGTTGTAGGCAAAGGAGCAGCGGGAAAAAGGAAAAGGGCGGCCACAAACTCTAAAGGAAAGAGACCATGTTCCCTCTACCAGATGGGGGTGGGCTACCAAGTGGGTGAGCGCTTGGCAATGCCCCATGATGGTTCTCAGGACTTGTGTGACAGGCTCGTAGCAATGGTAAGGGAGAGCCTGGAGCCCACCTACCATCGGTTGGGTGCAATTGAGTCTGAAATCAGGAATTTGAACCGGTTATAACTACCAATTGAGCAACGCCTTACCCTCCACAACCCCAACTTCCCCCCAAGGACAACTCCCCAAAGAGGGGAAGTCAAGACAGCAGTTGCCCCATAGAGCACACCAAATGGACAAAGGTAGTAATCCTCCAACAGGAATGCAAGGGAGGACAGGACTCTGTCCAGCTAGGGTAACAGCAGGATGGGGGCGGAGGGTCCATAGAGACACTATGTCTAAGCAGGGTCCCAGTGCAGAGGCATGTACCTAATCCTTTAAATGTATCCCCGGCTGCCTGCTCCTATGTTGTCCTCATGTCCAATGTTCCTTGCTTAGCGGAGGTAGCAGAGGAAACCTCTGCACAACTTAAAAACAAAATGTTGCATTGGATGTGTAGGCCTCTCGCATACAGATGCATTGCACATGCTTAAGGATAGGAAAGTAACTTGGATAGGGCCACTCCCCAAGCTCCACATGGGCGATGGTGGAATCATAGATTCTAGGGATCCTTCCATTGTCCAGTAGCAACTCACCCATTGCCCTTAACAAAACCTGAAAGGATCAAATATTTTACTCCTACCATTAGACTTATTCTATTGCCACTTGAAGGAAAATTATGGGCTGGCTTGGCAGCATGTGGAGTTACAGCAAAACTGCATGTTAGGAGTGGGTCCATCCCAGCTGAGGAACTTTGGTCCAGGAAAATCTTCTCTCACCTCTAGGTTGATTGACTTGCCCCCAAAGAGAAGGGCTCCTCTGGCAATGAGATGATGAACCTAGCAAGTGTAAGTGATGGCCCTAGCAGAGGTAGAATAGGGCCCTTAGATCCTGTACAGTGAGCCCACCTGAGTGCTACTGGCGCCATAGATCTTCGACTAACATGGGGCTAGACTGTCTATTACTCCCCCTAACCAACCAGACCTCCCCCAGATGGAGGGATCTGAGGCCCCTCCGCTCCACCTGCCTGTCCAATACTGAAAACCCACCTGGAACATAGCCGGTATGAGGAGTAAATTAGGGAATTACTGACTGGGGTACTTTTGTCGATGGCCTCGATATTTGCCGCTTCCAGGAAACTTGGGCCCTGGAGCAGGTGAATAGATGTGGCTGTAGAAGCTGTAATGTCCCAGTAACTAAATCTAGTACTAGGCGCACCTCTGGTGGGCTACTAGCCATGGTTAGAACCACTTTGGCCTATTCAATTATGCCCCTATATTAAGACGCTCCCGATGTCCACGTATGATTTTTTCAGGGAGCAACCTTCATCCCGTTTTGATTTTCAGCATCTAAAACAGGAGAAGGTACTTTGGACAAGAATCCAAAAAATTGCACATATTGGGCAGAGTACAAGGGGAATATGTAACCAACCACCATGTGCTTGTAGCAGGTGATTTCAACTTAGCCTTTGAGCAAAAACAGCCTTGCTAATGACCTGTCTAGAGAAGAGAAGATAACATGAGGTATATCGGATCTAATGCATCCCAAAAAAGGTTCTCCTCAAGAGCAGCCCTACAGGTTGTTGATCTTACCATCACTTATGGCATTCGGGCATGCAATGGCAATACCCACTCAGATAAATTGTGTGTCCTAGCTGTCAGAAGAGGTACCTATTGCAGTACAATTGGTTACATCTTCTAGGATGTAAGATTGTGGCCCCAACTGGAAGACATGGTTGTAATAAACAGAGGAGAGAGCGACCATTATCCCTCGTTACTAAATCTGGGAGATTTACTGACCCTCCCATGTCCTGCACTCACAGATCATGACCATAGGCGACTTGTAGCTACAAACAATAGGAGAAACTTGAGATGAGAAGTAGTTGCCGTACTCGGGAGGGACTTCAGGCACTATATTCCATTTTGGATTCCCACATGGAGACCATTGGTTTCAACTGGGGTAATAACAACTTTGTTGAACACCACCTGTTACTTCCCAAGCTACGGGGTGTTCAAACCAAAGAGGTTGGGGCCCGCCACAAACTGCTAAGTGGCTGGTTTAATAATGAGTGTAAAAGGCTAAAGCTGAACCTCATACAAGCCCTAAAATGAGTGGACACCAGAGTCATAAAAGTACACAGGGCAGACTAACAGGCTTGTATTAGAACAGAAAAAGCAGCATGGGAGGATGAGATGTGGACTGTTCTGTTAGTCGCAGCTGCAACCAATCACCAGAAGACGTTCTGGACTGTGGTCAGCAGATAGGAAGGGAGGCAATGTAATCCTACAGAAACATCCATGGTACCCTGTGACTGGGTTGCATATTTTAGGAACTTGTATTTCCATGCTCCTGTAGTGGAGGGAAGCATAGAGTATGGTGATCATCTAAGCACCAATAGCGAGAAAATTGACCAAATAGTTTTTACCCTTGAAGAAACAAAATGGGCAGTGGTATAGTTCAAACCTGGAAAAGCCCCCGGTCTTAATAGAGTCTCCACAGATATCTTCAAAGCGTAACCCAAAGTTTGGACACCTCACATCGATGTGGTCTACATCACAATAGCGGCAGAAGGGGTAACTCCTCTATCTTGGAAAGGCACAGAAATCATTCCAATTTCCAAAAAAGGGGGCCCCAGTGTGCTCTCCGACTACAGCCCCGTTAGTTTACCTGACATCCTCCCTAAAAATCTCTTACAAACAGATCCTCAAGCGCCTGCCAGATTGCGTTGAGGACAAGCAGATCCTCTCAGTCCTACAAGCATGCTTCAGCATACTTCAGACATTGAGTCAATGCTAGACCTTCTGGTTCCTCCTGGTCAAATGGAGGCTGGTCGACCTGGTCAAAGGTGACCTCCATGTGGTGTTCATCAATATGTGGGCTCAATTTGATATGGTACCCAGAGGGAAATTGTGGGAGGTCCTCAAGGGGATGGGAACTCCACCTGACCTTCTTCATTTTATTACATTACTCCACGAAGGGAACTTCACCAAAGTAAGGTATGGCTTTAAGGGAGAACTAACTTAGGCCTTTCCTGTAGACCAAGGTGTGCACTGTGGATGGGTTCTTGCGTTAACCCTTTATCTTTTATACAGGAACCCCTTCCATGCGTTCGTTGGCCAACGGCCGTCACGAGCACTACCTCCGTAGTGCTGTGCACGTCCGTTGGCTGACGCGGCCCTGCCCACTCCTTTTAACCGTCAGAACGAGGTTAAGTGGATAACAACTGTATTGGCGTTTTATCCAACTGTATTAATGATTCCCCTAGCTTGGCAGAAATGAAAATACCTGACCCCCTCATCGCAGATGACACACTTTTGTTGTCTAAAGGGGCTGCAAAACCTAGTTGGCAGGTTCAACCGGTTTTGCTCTGATTTTGGTCTTGAAGTCAACATCTTCAGGACCAAATACATGACGTTCACGAAGAGGGGGAAAGTGGGAGGAGTTATTAAGGTACAATCCAAAGTGCGAGAAAGGGTACAGGAGTTTGACTACTTAGAGATTAAGTTGGATGAGTCCGGATCATGATACTCACAGATTTTATAGAGCACCCTAAGGGGTATATTAGGATGGTGGGCGGACTCCAGTCCGCCCCCAACCCTAGCGGGGCAGTGACCATCCGCCAGTGGTGCAGCGGTCCCGCACTGCCAATTAGGATGCCACCACTACCACGGCAGTTGCATCCTGTATATTTAACATTGTGGCGGGCGGTGCTGTATTCAGCACCTGCCACAATGTTAAAAGGGCATGTTGTGCATTTGCATGCACAACGTGACAGGCACCGCATGGTGCCTGCCACCTTGTGCATGCAAATGTCGGGGGTTACCCCCAAGTGCAGCCACCCACCCCCGGAGGCCCGCAACAGGCCCCCAAAGGTATTCTCGGCATGCCTTTCCATGGTGGAGTCTCCGCCATGGAAAGGCATGGGACCCCCATCATCATAATATGGAAGCAACGCCACCATATTGCAGGTCTTTTCCGCCCAGTAGGCAATTGGGCGGATTGCCTACCCACCAAAAACTGGTGGACAGTCTTTCCGTCCACCTGGGTCCCCACCGCCATTGTAATATGGCGGGGGGAAATGTTAGGCGTGCGGATCGTCCCCACCATACGGATGGTGGCAATCCGCCTGCCATCCTAATAGACCCCTAAGTCTCAAGCAGCGGACTGGAGCTATATTAAAGTTTGCCAGAAAAGCAGCCTTGTCACCTGTATGTCCGGCAGTCGAAATCTATCAAGCTCAGCCTAGGGGGCCTGCTTTGTATGGCTTGGAACTATGGGTCTATTGCAATGTCAGTGCCCTGTGCATAGCAGAAAACAATTTAATTAGAAGCATCCTGAGCCTAGTGAAACGAACGCCATTGGTGCAGCTCCGGCTGTAGGGTGGGATCGATGAGATATCATAATGGCTGGACCTGAGATCCTTACTGTACTAGATCTGAATATAGAGCACTGATGAACTGTGCCTTTTCAGGGAGGCTTTACAGGATGTTATTGTGGCTAATGGAGTGGGGAAAATTAGATTGTTATGAGCGCTCAAGAAGGGATGGATCAACCTACAGGTACACGCGCCCATGTTTCATTTTCATTTTTATTCTGAAGGGTAAACTGATTAAAACGGGCACCATTTTCATCAGGGTTCTCGTATGCCATATGTCGTTTTATATCTGGACGAGGTCTATTACGATTGTTTGAAACCGTGACATAGCGCAAATCTAGTAAACAAACGGTAAAAACGAAGACATTCTTTCTTTTAGATCAGGTGTCTTTGGCTTTTTGTTTGGGAGGTATGATTCCTAATAAGTACAAATTTCCCCCCCCCTATTGGAGTTGTTAACCATTTCCAATTGTACACATGCTGACGCAGTACATCAGTAATCCCGGGTCTGCTTCACAATATGTAGGCCCGTGGAACCACATACTTATGTACCGAATTTTTTCTGTGTTGTATGCTGTGGATCAGTCAGTGGTTTTGATGTAAAGGTTCGATACACCACATGAATTTTAGCTTGGTGCATTTTTCCTTTTCAGAGCGGTGCCTCCTACACCCTGAGCTGTTGCCAGGTGGGGTGAGGCTTGATCTTCCTTATCTTTAAGGTAAGAATGGGGTATGTACCTCCTGTGGACATACATATGATGGCACAATGTTTTATGGCCACATATTTTGAGAGTGTGCATCTTGATTGTTTCTATGAATCAAATGTGTGTCATGTTATTTTTTATTTACTTTTTCAGAAATATTGAAGATATTGTGATGGAATCGGTATTGTGAGAAGTAGCACTCACACTATATCCTTTTTCCAAGTGTTATAAATAGCAGTTTAAATTATCTTTGTCTTGTTAAGGTCCTGACGAAAGCACATGGCTGTATTTCTTGCCGTTAAGTGCTGAAACAGGTTGACCATCATCACATAGGACAGCTATTTATCAAAACTAGTCCTGGCACTCACGTTTTTTTAACCGTTGATCGTGACTGACATCACACGTCTTGTTGGTCTGTTCACGCACCAATTTTATTTTCTTGCACTTCATTATTCTGCACTGCATTTAAAATATCACCCTTAAAAAAATCTTTGGTCCCACATAATACATCTTGCTCATCTTGGTTTACATATCTTCCCGACATTCGTCGGCTCTGATACCTATAGAGCCGGTTTGTCATTGTGTATATCCAGGGATACCCAAATGATGAAGCTAATCACCAGGCTTGGTGAATGATGGGAATCCATATACATAAACTTGTATGTTTATTGTAATTTCACATGTTTTGATTCATAATAGGAACTTTCATTTTCTGCTCTCTTTTTTGACTAGACACTGGAGTATATTTTGTATGTATGGATCAACCTACACCTGGGAATATTTTGGAGTAAGCTACAGTCCATTCGGAAAGGGGATGCTGCCCTAGTACAAAAAAAGGGTGAATGACGAAACCATTAGGTGCAGGGAGAAAGACCACTCACCCTCACTTGGGATGCTAACAAATGAGTTTCTCGTACATAAATCACTGTGCAAGCCTGAGGAAATTACGGATTTTATACACCAGGCACATGCTCCGTCCCTGGAACAGGGGTGGGAGCACACCGCTTCACCTCCCAGCAAGTTTCGCCCCTGGCATTATGGTAAATGCAGTTTCAGTTACTTGCTTGCTTCAAGAGTGTTTGAGTATTTCGCCACAGTTGGCGCAGATAGTGCTGATCTCTAGATGCTCCGTCAGTGTTCCTCCAATTCAGATATGGGTCCCTTCCAGTTGCAGCATTTACTGTCTGTTGGAGGAGGTCTTACCAGGGTTCTAGTTGTTGTTTCCATTGTAGAAGCCCACGCAATAGTGATGAGCAGGTCTTGTTCTTCTGCCCTCTATATGCAAAACCAAGGTCTAAGTGGTTCTTGCCTATATGTAGAGCCCTTAGTCTATCAACCAGGGAAGAAGCATATAGAATTTGTAAAAGCGTCACTTACTCAATTGTGGTTGTGGCCGTCTCCAAATTCTTATATGCAGCTTGGTTGATCAGATGTAAAATGGTAGTGTGCAAAAAAATAGGCCCAGGTGATTCTTCGCTCTAGTTGATTGTGATTGTGTGATAAAATCCTCATGCAAGTTTTAGATCATTGACTCTTTTTATTCCTTGTAAGTGTTTTAAGATTCCTATTCTTTTTAACAGGCGTTTAGTGATGTATTTGTGAAAATGGAACACAATGTTTCAAATGTATCAAAAAGTTTGAGTTTTTCTTATGTCCTTGTCAGGGTTAAGATTGTAATATTCTTCAGATACATTATATTAAATGAGTGGGATAACCTATTGCAAAGTGGTTTAGTTCTGAAGGTGAGGAGGCAACAGTTACCCCAACACCCCAGTGCACTCCTGTCCCTCATCTGGTACATACAGTACGCAGCACAGGCTATTACTACAAAAATCATGTGTGCTTATTTCATCAGCCTCAGAAGGATGGAAGCCTCGCTGGCCTTGTTAAGAATCAGTCCTGTGACCCGTGGTCTCCACGTGAATATCTGAGCACTCATGGAATTTTCCTTTTACTGTTTATATGAAAAATAGAGTTGGTGTGATGTTCTTACTGCAGTTTGTGTTTGTTGATGTCTCTCTCTAACACAGGCAACTCGTAGAGAGGTGATACACCGTGTTATAAACGTTCTTCAAAGCAATTAGAACTTACACATTTAGTTTTAGACCCTCTGCCCCAAGTAACTGGCAATTCGCACAAAATGTGATCATAATTCTGTTCTGGCTTTTTAATTGGTCACAAACAGAATGCATTTTAAAATATGTTAGTTTTAATGCACACACTGAAGAGATCTTTGTGTACCTTGTAATTTCCACTGTATGATTATACAGTAAGATAACACTGGCTGTTAATGCATTTGCTGGAAACGTCTGTATGCAGTCAGTTCACATGTTTGTTTCATCATAAAATAGCATAGGAGGTTTGTGTGTCTGTAAAGCAGAACATGTAAAATGCAAGGCCACAGACTTGTACTGTACACAGCTCAGTATTTCTTTTTTTTATAGAGACCCTTGTGTTACCTGCAGAATACAAGTTATAATATTTGTACTTTACCTCAATGCATTATGAATGACCATCAAGGTGCTGCAAGAAATCTGCAAGGTGCATGTGTAACGTTCTGGTATTTTCCCTCAGCCTTTTGTTATTCTAAGGTTACTAAAAAGTTTTTGTTTTTCAGTTGTAATAAACACATGTTAGTAAGTGCTATATGAATGGCAACTAGTGTAACCTCCCAGACCGATTTATCTTACCTGCTTACAGTGCATGAACATCTTATATAAAGAGGTTGGAAAACTCAGATCTGGTCTCCAAATCATAATTTACTCCAAGCACTTGAATGAAAGGCTGCGTCATGCAGAACGAATGCTACATGCCTTACTACACTTGCTCTTTTAACCAATTTCTTGAATTGGTAAATAAAATATTGTTCATTGGTGTGTTCATTTTATTCTACCTTGTAACATGAGATTTGTATAGCTCTTCAACCCCCTGGCATCAGAGCACCTGGGATAATGTGCTGCATGGCTAAACACTTGTAAGGTCCCAAAGGCGATACCTATTGGCTATGCCAATGCTTGTTAGAGAACCTGTTTGTTCCTGAGAAGTGCAAGTATTCTCCCATTAAATGTATTGCAGCAGTGCAGAGAAGTGCAGGTATCTCCCTTTCAAATGAAAGAAGTGCCGATACTCAGAATTGGACTGAACCTGCCCATTTAAAGCACTGAGTATGCATGGAACAAAGAGGGCCGACAGGAGGACCACCAAACTTGTAATAAGGCCCTTAGTCTAATTTCAGAATCCAGTGACCTGAAAGCTAACATATCATCCGCAGCATTAATGGGACCACTTCTAGAATCATAGTAGCCATACTGGTTATACTTTATGTACCATTATCTTACTACTGCCCAACCCTGGCATAATGGTAGCCCCGACAAAAGGGTGCCCTTCCAATTAATCATGCGGTGGGCGTTTTTGCCATTAAGGAGATAATCCATGGCGTAACTGTGGTCCTGGTACAATGGTAGTTCATTTTTGCAAAATCGCCAACATACCTTGACTGATTGTGGATCTGTATCATTATGATTATTCACAATATATTGGAGGCATCCTTGGAATAATTGTGCCCTCCCCAGGCATTATGGAGCCTGTGGCATATCAGTGGCACATTTTTTGCATCTTTGACATTAAGGAACCGGATGTTGGAATAATGGTGCCCATCCTTGGCATATTGTCAGCAAACTTTAACTTAATTAGACCTATCCTTTGCATAATGTTGGAATTCACTTGAATGACCTCAGTACATGTGAGTACTTAATAAAATGAGTGAGAAGTTTGACAAATAAATGCGTATTACCTGAAAATTAAAAAAGCTAGATTTTCAGGACAAAAGAGTGTTATTCCTGTGAATTACCTTTCGTTAGTGGTTTGCTAATCCAAACTGAAAAACTTTAGTTAATTATTGATATAACATTTTTATATAGCGTGTCTCTAGATGTGTACTTTACTAAAAGTACTACAATGGATACATTGAATGTTAGGACAAGCTCTGGAAAAAAAAGAAACTTGTACAAGGAAAATGTAGCCACAAGCAACCAGTGTCAGTGCATTAAACAGAGAACATTAATATTAACAAAGCCATCCCTGATTCTGTTAAGTAGAATTACTTAGATCCGACTCCCAGAGAGAGAAGAATCACCTCCAATTGTCACTAACATCAGAAATACTCCAGCAGAAAACACACACCAAACAACACCCAAATTAGGGGGTGGATGAGTCTAATTTTTGCGCTACAGTAGTCAGTGCCCAATATTGATGATGGTGGGCGCCTAACAAACGGCTGCACCCAAGAGCCATTGTGAATATAGTAACTTGAATTGTGGGTGGAGGTCTATGCCTTCCTATTGGATGTTGTGAGAAGAATAATTTCCAAGACTCATATTCGTTTCTTGACAGAGTGTGTATTTTTAACACTTTGTTCCAATAGTGAGATCATACGAAAGACGATACCCAACACGTGCTTCGCCCGATGGCAAGTTTCAGTTCCTGGGACTGCAGAGACCACGTCACTCATTCACTCGTCAGATTTAGGACCGTTAACCGGAATTCTACCTTGAAAAAACCCTCTGCAAACTTGCCATTGGGCGAAACACATGTCGGCTGTCTTTTTTGGTATGATCTCACTATTGGAACAAAGTATTAAAAACGACACACTCAGTCAAGAACATAATATGAGTATTGGAAATTATTCCTCTCACAACATCCAATAAGAAGGCACTGACCTCCACCCACTATGCAACACCCAAAAATAGATACTATGCCGTCCACTAGACCAGTACTTGCTACCTGATCGTAAGGAACAACCACAAAATAACATTTATGAATTTTTTAGGGCATCATTATGAGAAAACCCTCATCTTCAAATTGAGAACAAAAGCCTTTATTGGTCTAAACGAATACTTATAGATGTAGTCTGTCAAGTGGACATTTTAAATTGTCTACTAACATTTTAAATTGAGTGTATGATATGATAGTTTTTCATTAGTATTTCGGGAAATATTGATGAACATGCCTAGTTTTGTCACCACCCCTTCAATTTTGTTTCTAGAGACGGTGAATCTTTAAAAGCCTTGAAGATGGTGCAACTTCCTTGGTACAACTTGAAAGTATCCAGAACACAAGACTTTTTTTAATTTATGGCAAATGAGTTTGCTTTAAAGTGAAAACTTAGGTCAACACATATGTGCGTTAGTGACAAGATGCTGTGTAAATGAAAACTACAAAACCTAGATTTTAAACGCATTAAAATGTGTTGTTTTATCAGAAATGCTGAACAATTTGTATTTGGCTTAAGTCTAAAATGTTTGCCTGGTGTACCTTATTTAATTGCATATATTTACTAACTTATTTCATTTTTAATAAGTATGCATTGTCATTTTATCTGACGAAAGTGATACAGTAATTTAAAATACTGCCCTAAATCAAGCAAAAATGCTCCTCAGCACATTAAATATTTGTCCTCAATAGTTATTTAGCTAGATTCAGACCTTCATTCCGAGTATCCTGAAATTACAGACGGTTATGCCTGAATGGATATGGCAGGATATATGGTATTACCATGAAACTTAGTATTTTCCAAGGACACATTTCACAAGGAAATACCTGTTGAATAGGTGCCCAGCAAGATCCTGGAAAGTGGGCATTGTGTGTTAAAATTGGTGCACAACAAAGGTACAGTAACAATGCATTAATACCACAGTCAGAATTCAGCACATTTTGCAGTATCAGATTTCTGCATGAACTGTTACAGCTTCTGGGTTCTGTGAATGCCCTAATGAAGGTCCAGATGGTTTGAATTGCAAGTGGCATATAAATGGACCAATAAAATAAGAACCTCAATATTATCAGAGGATACAGGATGGGCCATCACTTAAATTTATCACTTAATGAAATCCGTTAATTTGAGGCTCCAACAATTCAAAACGGTATGCATGCTATAATACACAATTATAATGCGATGACCAGGTATAGACAGGCACACAACAAGAATATGGCAATCAGTATATAGTCTCAATAGAAAAAGCGGCTACAAAGCAAAGAAAAGGAAGGTCACCACTCTTCCTCACAAGCCCAGAAGAACTCTTCCAGTTAAGACATTCAATACATTTCTTTGCTGAGCACTTCCAATGTCTTTTATGTATGTACAACACTAATCCGTTAGTCCCAAATTATTTAGTAAGACTCCCAATTAACATCATTCATAATATTAAGAACATGTTTAGTATCTTCTATGTGGGAAGGCAGATTTTGAACAAAAGGTCTCAAGTACAAGTCTACAAATTGAGAAAGTATTTCTGTAGGGCCACCAATTCCAGATATTATAGGCCTGCCAGGTGGTTTCTGACGATTTTTATGTATTTTCGGCAGGGTATATAAACATGGGGCCCTCGGACATTCGACTCTTAAATACAAATATTCCTCATGATCAAGTAAAGTACATTCATATCATTGCTTTAGTTTAGTATTAATCAAAGTCATAATCATAGGTAGTGGGTTAGTACTTATTTTCTCATAATACCTAGAATCATTGAGTTGTGAAAAAATTTCAGAATCATAGTTTTTTTTGTCCATAACCACGATGTTGCCACCTTTATCGGCCATACGTATTACAATATCAGGTTGCGATGATAGTTCCTTGAGAGCTAACCTTTCATCATGTTTTAAGTTACCTCCAATATATCTTTTCTTGTTGTTATGCTCTCTTATAATCAGATTGTCTATGTCAGCGGTCACAGATTTATAAAAGGCATCAACCACATTACCAGCTGACAGTTGCGGTGTCCATTTTGATTTGGTTTTGAGTCCACTGGAGGAAGCATAACCAGAATTGATCTCTTGATCCCCCAAAAGTGAGCTAACGGTCACAGGATCCTCCTCATTTTCAGTTAGCGATAGTAAAAGTTTAGTATAATATACATCTTGTATTGTGAGATTTCTGAATACTGGTTTACTAACTACTCTCTTATCACTGCTGTCATGTCTAGAAAAATGTTTTTTGAATTTTAAAAGCCTCGCAAATTTATACAAGTCAATTTTAACTGAGAACCAATCAACACGTACAGTTGGACAGTATCCCAAACCTTTCTTTAATACCGACACCATACTTTCTGGTAATACAACTGATGAAAGGTTAACAATATCAATTTGATTAGTATCTATATTCATTTCCTCCAGGATCGTAGTCTCATTCCTGGCCTTGCTTCTTCTGCCTTTGCCTCTGCTCCCTCTCCTTGTTTTTCTGCCAGGGTGCTCCCATATCTGCCCCCGGGTTCTCGGTTTCCCAATCTGATACGCGGGACCTCCTCTAAAAAAGGATTCGAGGTTGTACTAGGGACTGCGCCAGGGTCATTATTATCCTCATTTTCACTAGTAGAAATGTTACTTGAGGATGTATTCAATTCAGAACTGGTTGGTGTTAATCCTTTCCTGGATGGATGCCCTTTAGCAATCAAATGGTCAAATTTACGTGCAAACGTGAACACACGTCCCGTTTTATAGTCATGTTCATCTCGTTTGAGTTTACGAGCCTTCCTACGTTTAATATCTATTTGTAAGTTGGTAAGTATCTCATCCAACAGATTGTAATTTTTAATTGTAGCTTCAGGTAAGTTAAGCTGTTTGATTTCATCCTCACAGGTCTGTATTTCTATTAGTAGTTTAGCAATTTTCCTCTCAGAATTCTCAATCAAGATCCTAATTAAATTACCAGAACTATTGGTAAGTTCTTGTTCCCATCTATCTAAGAGGTCCGGTTCTAAATCCTCGTAAGTAGGGATGATCTGAGACCTAAGGCCACGAGGAATATGTTTTAAAGTCAAATATTGTTTGAGTGTTGCTGCATCCCACCACTTGTTTAATTCCGACCTTTTGAGTCTCTCTAATCTGACAAATTTAGCTTTGAGTCCCTCTTGTTTGGGTTGCAAATTCGATGATACTGCTACATTAACTGAAGAACCTGTGCTGAGGTTCTTAAATAGATCCAAGGCTTCTTGTTCACGATTCATCATAAAGAAATATATTAATAAGCCACTTGTGGCAGCCCTCACCTGAAAATAGTACGATTATAATAGGATGACCAGGTATAAACAGGCACACAACAAGAATATGGCAATCAGTATATACTCTCAATAGAAAAAGTGGCTACAAAGCAAAGAAAAGGAAGGTCACCACTCTTCCTTACAAGCCCAGAAGAACTCTTCCGGTTAAGACATTCAATACATATCTTTGCTGAGCACTTCCAATGTCTTTTATGTATGTACAACACTAATCAGTTAGTCCCAAAGTATTTAGTAAGACTCCCAATTAACATCATTCATAATATTGAGAACGTGCTTAGTATCTTCTATGTGGGAAGGCAGCTTTTGAACAAAAGGTCTCAAGTACAAGTCTACAAATTGAGAATGTCTTTCTGTAGGGCCACCAATTCCAGATATTATAGGCCTGCCAGGTGGTTTCTGACGATTTTTATGTATTTTCGGCAGGGTATATAAACATGGGGCCCTCGGACATTCGACTCTTAAATACAAATATTCCTCATGATCAAGTGAAGTACCATTGCTTTAGTTTAGTATTAATCAAAGTCATAATCATAGGTAGTGGGTTAGTACTTATTTTCTCATAATACCTAGAATCATTAAGTTGTGAAAAAATTTCAGAATCATAGTCTTTTTTTGTCCATAACCACGATGTTGCCACCTTTATCGGCCATACGTATTACAATATCAGGTTGCGATGATAGTTCCTTGAGAGCTAACCTTTCATCATGTTTTAAGTTACCTCCAATATATCTTTTCTTGTTGTTATGCTCTCTTATAATCAGATTGTCTATGTCAGCGGTCACAGATTTATAAAAGGCATCAACCACATTACCAGCAGACAGTTGCGGTGTCCATTTTGATTTGGTTTTGAGTCCACTGGAGGAAGCATAACCAGAATTGATCTCTAGATCCCCCAAAAGTGAGCTAACGGTCACTGGATCCTCCTCATTTTCAGTTAGCGATAGTAAAAGTTTAGTATAATATACATCTTGTATTGTGAGATTACTGAATACTGGTTTACTAACCACTCTCTAATCACTGCTGTCATGTCTAGAAATTTTTTTTTTTCAATTTTAAAAGCCTCGCAAATTTATACAAGTCAATTTTAACTGAGAACCAATCAACACATACAGTTGGACAGTATCCCAAACCTTTCTTTAATACTGACACCATACTTTCTGTTAATACAACTGATGAAAGGTTAACAATATCAATTTCATTAGTATCTATATTCATTTCCTCCAGGATCGTGGTCTCATTCCTGGCCTTGCTTCTTCTGCCTTTGCCTCTGCTCCCTCTCCTTGTCTTTCTGCTAGGGTGTTCCCATATCTGCCCCCGGGTTCTCGGTTTCCCATTCTGATACGCCGGACCCCCTCTAAAAAAGGACTCGAGGTTGTACTAGGGACTGCGCCAGGGTCATTATTATCCTCATTTTCACTAGTAGAAATGTTACTTGAGGATGTATTCAATTCAGAACTGGTTGGTGTTAATCCTTTCCTGGATGGTTGCCCTTTAGCAATCAAATGGTCAAATTTACGTGCAAACATGAACACACGTCCCGTTTTATAGTCATGTTCATCTCGTTTGAGTTTACGAGCCTTCCTACGTTTAATATCTATTTGTAAGTTGGTAAGAATCTCATCCAACAGATTGTAATTTTCATTGTAGCTTCAGGTAAGTTAAGCTGTTTGATTTCATCCTCAAAGGTCTGTATTTCTATGAGTAGTTTAGCAATTTTCCTCTCAGCATTATCAATCAAGATCCTAATTAAATTACTAGAACTATTGGTAAGTTCTTGTTCCCATCTATCTAAGAGGTCCGGTTCTAAATCCTCGTAAGTAGGGATGATCTGAGACCTAAGGCCACAATGAATACGTTTTAAAGTCAAATATTGTTTGAGTGTTGCTGCATCCCACCACTTGTTTAATTCCGACCTTTTGAGTCTCTCTAATCTGACAAATTTAGCTCTGAGTCACTCTTGTTTGGGTTGCAAATTCGATGATACTGCTACATTAACTGAAGAACCTGTACTGAGGTTCTTAAATAGATCCAAGGCTTCTTGTTCACGATTCATCATAAAGAATTATATTAACAAGCCACTTGTGGCAGCCCTCACCTGAAAATAGTACAAGTATAATGCGATGACCAGGTATAAACAGGCGCACAACAAGAATATGGCAATCAGTATATACTCTCAATAGAAAAAGCGGCTACAAAGCAAAGAAAAGGAAGGTCACCACTCTTCCTTACAAGCCCAGAAGAACTCTTCCGGTTAAGACATTCAATACATATCTTTGCTGAGCACTTCCAATGTCTTTTATGTATGTACAACACTAATCCGTTAGTCCCAAAGTATTTAGTAAGACTCCCAATTAACATCATTCATAATATTAAGAACGTGTTTAGTATCTTCTATGTGGGAAGGCAGATTTTGAACAAAAGGTCTCAAGTACACGCCTACAAATTGAGAAAGTCTTTCTGTAGGGCCACCGATTCCAGATATTATAGGCCTGCCAGGTGGTTTCTGACGATTTTTAAGTATTTTTGGCAGGGTATATAAACATGGGGCCCTCGGACATTCGACTCTTAAATACAAATATTCCTCATAATCAAGTAAAGTACATTCATACCATTGTTTTAGTTTAGTATTAATCAAAGTCATAATCATAGGTAGTGGGTTAGTACTTATTTTCTCATACTACCTAGAATCATTGAGTTGTGAAAAAAATTTCAGAATCATAGTTTTTTTTGTCCATAACCACGATGTTGCCACCTTTATCGGCCATACGCATTACAATATCAGGTTGCGATGATAGTTCCTTGAGAGCTAACCTTTCATCATGTTTTAAGTTACCTCCAATATATCTTTTCTTGTTGTAATGCTCTCTTATAATCAGATTGTCTATGTCAGCAGTCACAGATTTATAAAAGGCATCAACCACATTACCAGCTGACAGTTGCAGTGTCCATTTTGATTTGGTTTTGAGTCCACTGGAGGAAGCATAACCAGAATTGATCTCTAGACCCCCCAAAAGTGAGCTAACGGTCACAGGATCCTCCTCATTTTCAGTTAGTGATAGTAAAAGTTTAGTATCATATACATCTTGTATTGTGAGATTACTGAATACTGGTTTACTAACCACTCTCTTATCACTGCTGTCATGTCTAGAAAAATGTTTTTTCAATTTTAAAAGCCTCGCAAATTTATACAAGTCAATTTTAAGTGAGAACCAATCAACACATACAGTTGGACAGTATCCCAAACCTTTCTTTAATACTGACACCATACTTTCTGTTAATACAACTGATGAAAGGTTAACAATATCAATTTCATTAGTATCTATATTCATTTCCTCCAGGATCGTAGTCTCATTCCTGGCCTTGCTTCTTCTGCCTTTGCCTCTGCTCCCTCTCCTTGTCTTTCTGCTAGGGTGTTCCCATATCTGCCCCTGGGTTCTCGGTTTCCCATTCTGATACGCCGGACCTCCTCTAAAAAAGGATTCGAGGTTGTACTAGGGACTGCGCCAGGGTCATTATTATCCTCATTTTCACTAGTAGAAATGTTACTTGAGGATGTATTCAATTCAGAACTGGTTGGTGTTAATCCTTTCCTGGATGGTTGCCCTTTAGCAATCAAATGGTCAAATTTACGTGCAAACGTGAACACACGTCCCGTTTTATAGTCATGTTCATCTCGTTTGAGTTTACGAGCCTTCCTACGTTTAATATCTATTTGTAAGTTGGTAAGTATCTCATCCAACAGACTGTAATGTTTCATTGTAGCTTCAGGTAAGTTAAGCTGTTTGAATTCATCCTCAAAGGTCTGTATTTTTATGAGTAGTTTAGCAATTTTCCTCTCAGCATTATCAATCAAGATCCTAAATAAATTACTAGAACTATTGGTAAGTTCTTGTTCCCATCTATCTAAGAGGTCCGGTTCTAAATCCTCGTAAGTAGGGATGATCTGAGACCTAAGGCCACGAGGAATACGTTTTAAAGTCAAATATTGTTTGAGTGTTGCTGCATCCCACCACTTGTTTAATTCCGACCTTTTGAGTCTCTCTAATCTGACAAATTTAGCTCTGAGTCCCTCTTGTTTGGTATGCAAATTCGATGATACTGCTACATTAACTGAAGAACCTGTACTGAGGTTCTTAAATAGATCCAAGGCTTCTTGTTCACGATTCATCATAAATAATTATATTAACAAGCCACTTGTGGCAGCCCTCACCTGAAAATAGTACAATTATAATGCGATGACCAGGTATAAACAGGCGCACAACAAGAATATGGCAATCAGTATATACTCTCAATAGAAAAAGCGGCTACAAAGCAAAGAAAAGGAAGGTCACCACTCTTCCTTACAAGCCCAGAAGAACTCTTCCGGTTAAGACATTCAATACATATCTTTGCTGAGCACTTCCAATGTCTTTTATGTATGTACAACACTAATCCGTTAGTCCCAAAGTATTTAGTAAGACTCCCAATTAACATCATTCATAATATTAAGAACGTGTTTAGTATCTTCTATGTGGGAAGGCAGATTTTGAACAAAAGGTCTCAAGTACAAGTCTACAAATTGAGAAAGTCTTTCTGTATGGCCACAGATTCCAGATATTATAGGCCTGCCAGGTGGTTTCTGACGATTTTTAAGTATTTTCGGCAGGGTATATAAACATGGGGCCCTCGGACATTCGACTCTTAAATACAAATATTCCTCATAATCAAGTAAAGTACATTCTTACCATTGTTTTAGTTTAGTATTAATCAAAGTCATAATCATAGGTAGTGGGTTAGTACTTATTTTCTCATACTACCTAGAATCATTGAGTTGTGAAAAAATTTCAGAATCATAGTCTTTTTTGTCCATAACCACGATGTTGCCACCTTTATCGGCCATACGCATTACAATATCAGGTTGCGATGATAGTTCCTTGAGAGCCAACCTTTCATCATGTTTTAAGTTACCTCCAATATATCTTTTCTTGTTGTAAAGCTCTCTTATAATCAGATTGTTTATGTCAGCAGTCACAGATTTATAAAAGGCATCAACCACATTACCAGCTGACAGTTGCTGTGTCCATTTTGATTTGGTTTTGAGTCCACTGGAGGAAGCATAACCAGAATTGATCTCTAGATCCCCCAAAAGTGAGCTAACGGTCATAGGATCCTCCTCATTTTCAGTTAGTGATAGTAAAAGTTTAGTATCATATACATCTTGTATTGTGAGATTACTGAATACTGGTTTACTAACCACTCTCTTATCACTGCTGTCATGTCTAGAAAAATGTTTTTTCAATTTTAAAAGCCTCGCAAATTTATACAAGTCAATTTTAAGTGAGAACCAATCAACACATACAGTTGGACAGTATCCCAAACCTTTCTTTAATACCGACAGCATACTTTCTGTTAATACAACTGATGAAAGGTTAACAATATCAATTTCATTAGTATCTATATTCATTTCCTCCAGGATCGTAGTCTCATTCCTGGCCTTGTTTCTTCTGCCTTTGCCTCTGCTCCCTCTCCTTGTCTTTCTGCTAGGGTGTTCCCATATCTGCCCCCGAGTTCTCGGTTTCCCATTCTGATACGCCGGACCTCCTCTAAAAAAGGATTCGAGGTTGTACTAGGGACTGCACCAGGGTCATTATTATCCTCATTTTCACTAGTAGAAATGTTACTTGAGGATGTATTCAATTCAGAACTGGTTGGTGTTAATCCTTTCCTGGATGGTTGCCCTTTAGCAATCAAATGGTCAAATTTACGTGCAAACGTGAACACACGTCCCGTTTTATAGTCATGTTCATCTCGTTTGAGTTTACGAGCCTTCCTACGTTTAATATCTATTTGTAAGTTGGTAAGTATCTCATCCAACAGATTGTAATTTTTCATTGTAGCTTCAGGTAAGTTAAGCTGTTTGATTTCATCCTCACAGGTCTGTATTTCTATGAGTAGTTTAGCAATTTTCCTCTCAGAATTATCAATCAAGATCCTAATTAAATTACTAGAACTATTGGTAAGTTCTTGTTCCCATCTATCTAAGAGGTCCGGTTCTAAATCCTCGTAGAGAGACTCAAAAGGTCGGAAATAAACAAGTGGTGGGATGCAGCAACACTCAAACAATATTTGACTTTAAAACGTATTCCTCGTGGCCTTAGGTCGGGGTCCCAGATCATCCCTACTAACGAGGATTTAGAACCGGACTATAGATATAAATATAGTTATACATTGTCAATATCATGCTGACCACCCAACACTCTTTCGCTAAACAGTTGACTCCAATTCCTGAGTTACACCATCCTCCACCATTACCCAAACCTACATGAAGTCATAGATTTAATGCCCCGTCACAGTACAGGAGTGCAAGAAGTGCCCCTTTTCTTTTGGATACCTCTGGTACAGCTGCATGTTGGGTCTGTGCTCTATGTGTAAATGGGCTTCATGTGAAAATCTTTAGTGCAAAGTAAAGAAATGGAAACTCTAAGCAGAATTATCAATAAAAGCATATCTCCATTTTTTTTATCAGATGCTACTTAGTTTGTGAGGGTTCAGCCCAGCATCCCTCCTCGCCATCTGTCAAATAAAGGGAGCAGTGGTGATGAACATGATGATAACATTTTGTGGTTATGGTTTGTTGATATTGTTGTATTGTCATATAGATTTGTATAAATAGGATTAAGACCCTTCTCGTTAGGGTGTCCTTAAAATCAAGTTACCAAATTTGTGTTGACTGCAAACTAGCTATGTAAATGAGGAAATGTTATCAACCCCCCTTCGCTTTGATCCACAACACCACTCAAAACAGATAAGATGGGTGCGAAATTACCAAACTACCATTGTTTGACAAAGCGAATGCAATGCACACAGTGAAAAGATGCTAGCATTCACAAACAATGCAATTAATAATCTCAACTACCTCCTTTTAACTGAGGTCACCATAAAGAAACAGGAATGACTGCATGGAACGGCTTGCCTGCACACACAAGACTAGTCCCAACAACTAACAGTAACCAATAACACTGGACTAACCACTAACTCTGGGTTCCGGAGCAGTGTGTTGCCTGGCATAAAGTTTTGCGCCTCGTCAGGAGTCGTAAGTGCTATATAATACAATGACAATTAGAATGGATTAGCAAAGGGACCCATATTGTCAACAAGTTGTGGATATTGATGCCCATGATTTATGGAATGACATTTGCTTTGTTTTTTTTTAAAAGGAAGTAGGGGAATCAACAGGCACATGCATCAATGTTGGCTTTTGCGATTCCTTAATTGCGATTTTTAAGGAATCGCAATTAAGGAATCGCAAAAGCCTATGCATGTAGAAATCACTTAAAAAATAGCGATTTCTAAACATTCCTTAATTGCGACTCGCAAATTGCGAATCGCAATTAAGGAATACCTTCCCATTCATTCCTATGGGCCTAGAGGCCCATAGGAATGAATGGGAAGACATTCTCAATTTGCGATTCTCAATTAGAGAATCGCAAATTGAGAATGCAATTTCAAGGGTGCCAGGGTGTCAAAAGGACACCCTGTTGCACCCCTGAAATTGATCTGTGCACATATGTTGCGCACACACATGCCGTGCGCAACCTGAAACTTTGAAAAAAGGGACCAAAGTGCATTTTTCAAAGTTTTTTCAAATTACCATGAAGTTCAACTTCATGTTAATTTGCTACTCCTATTAGCGAAATATCTAATTTTTTTACTTTGATGCATTGCATTTAAGGAATCTCAATTTGGGATTCCTTAAATGCAATCGCAATTTAAGTAATCTCAATTTAGAGAATCCTCAAATTGCGATTTTTGCATTTGGGATGATGCATCCCAAATGCAAAAATACCGGTCGCAAAGGGGCAGATTCTGAGAATCTGCCCGTTTGCGACCGGTTTTTAGCTTGATGCATGGGGCTGCAAGTGACTGAATGAAATTTGCCAATATTTTTCCAAAGATTATATTTATAATTGAAGTTTCTATTTCATTGTCTAATGGTACACTGTTCATGAATTTATGAAATAAATCTCTCCTATTAAGAAATTCGAATGTACAATATTATATATTTTACCACTCGAATCTTCCAATAAAAACCATTTAAAAAACAATTATTGTGAATTGCACGTAACAGGTGTAAACAATTTCTGCACCCATTGTGAGTTCCTTGTTACTCTTGTTCCCATGCGGAGTTCTCCTTTTCACCACTCGGTTATGGCTGGTGGTTAAAAGATGCGCAAAACCCGAATGAGTGCAATCAGCATGGAACTTGTGAAGTTAGTTAGTGACAGTCGATCGAGATCTAATTTTTGCACGTTTCGCTTTATGCTAAAGATATTTTTTATAGAGTGCTTCATATCATCTTCTGCTGATTCTAAACGATGTAAACAACATGCGTCTGTGTGCTCTTCAATATTTCTCATGCATGCTGCATGTTTTCTATATCACCCAGAACTTAGGCCTTGGAACAATCCACCGCAGATCGCTGGGGAAGGTTTTAGAAGGCTGGGCTAATTTAAATGTATACACATTTCATGCTCTTCTATTTGTGTTCTTCCATTCAGGTCCTGTCAACATTAAGCAACAGATCAGAATGACTAATCCTTTGCTAAAACAACGTTCATCCCTGTTAACAGCACCGGATGTCCTCGATAATTCCAGGTCCCCGGGAGTCCGTGTTTTCTTTGGAGTTCTAAGCCTGTCATGTATTCGGTATCTGTGAATAGCTGCGGACTTGTTTACACATCTGTAACATCCGCGAGGCAGTAAAAACCCAGCACTCGGACCCAGTGGCAGATACTAATGCCAGGAGCTTCCTTCCATTTCTCAAATCCATTTTAAATTAATAAGAATGCTTCCCCTTCTGCTGCCCTTCCACAGAGACCCCCTTGCATATTCATTTAATGTTAAATTGATGGATTGAATTATGCCACGCTCACAATCAATCCCGCACATGTTCATTAGAATAGAGTAAAATCCCCTAGTGGGGATAAAGCACAGAAAATGCATTTAGAGACACTGATAAGGCCCAGCCCATTATATGTCATTTTAAACAAAGAGCAAAAAACCCTTTGGAGACGCTCTATCAGCTATTAAACAGAGACACTGCATGCGCTGGGAGATTGATGCTTCCAAGATGGCTGTCCCTGGGCAGATGATAACAAGAAAACGCCTCTTAATGTCTCAGTCACAGTTCAGAGACTCAATGCGCCTGGACTTGAGCTTCGGCCTCTTTGTTTCTGGTCGACAGAACCACTTCATAGTGCCCTTGAAGGGGAGACCTCGCGTTTTTTCCGGATGTTTTCATTTCTGCTTGCTGACAGGTTTGTGGGCCTACCCAGTCAACGTTACATTTGCTGATTGCCAGGCATGTTTCTGCATGCTTAATAGGGCACAATTGTGAATTGAACGTTCAGTTGCTGGAGAACATTTAAAACAGCATACTTCAAAAAGAATTGAAAAGAGAAATGTGTATTGATGCTTAATCTGTAAAAATAAAAAAAAAGTAAAGTAAAAAAGCAAAAATAAGTGCTGCAGCCAACTTTTTTCTTAGGATCCTGCTATAGCCTCAGCTGAATGCTAAGGGCCCCAATTGCCAAAGCTATCTGGCCCTAATTCCATCACAAATTCACTAGGAAATGTAAAAGTACGTAGAAGAGAGGTGAGGGTATACTACTTTAATTACTCCAAATTGTATTTGTTCCAAGTCCACACTCGTCAGTGGTAAAAATTAGTTCACTTTACTGTCCTGCAATTGGGAGTATGTGTCAGGGTCCTTATTAGCAAGTTCAAAGATGATATCTCATGTGTAAGGATCCAAAGGTACATAAAGAGCCTCTTCATTTGCACACATTCATTTACACCCATGACAGCGATGACACCATTTCATTTTATTGTTTGATTATTTAAAATCTTACAATATACAATTACAAAACAACTTTTAGAATGAAAACCAGTAAGGAAGTAAAATAACATTCATCTTAAAACTCAGTAAAAAATTCCTTAATATAGTTCATTTAAAACTTAGTCTGCTAGTTTTGTTTTTATCATTAGTAAAAACTTTACAAAGGTAGCATTCATGCCTATGTCATTTGATTGAAGACAACATTTCAGGGCTTGCCTACATGTGCATATTTCTCGTACATTAAAGGGGACTTTAAGTAGTCTTATCCTTTCATTTTGCAGTCCTGGACAAATACAGAGCAAGTGTACAATATTCTCCTCTCCACTTTTACATAGTCTACAAAGTGTACTCCTTTCAGAGGTTTTCCAAGGCGGGAGATGGCAAGTCCCCGGAAGGATTCCAAATCTTGCTTTGAGAAGGATTTGTTTGCTGTTTCCTGACCACAGTATTTCCAGATAGTCTTGAGCCTTCTTTGTTTTGTATCCATTTATTATTGTCCAAGCATGTTTTCTTTTAGTCAGACTATCTTTATCCTTTGCAATTGATAGTAAGTTTGTTGTTCTGTTAATTATTTTCTTTAAAGAACCATTGGCTATGGTATTATTCCAAATTGAGGTTACTGCAAACTCTTCTACAGCTTTATTAAGATAATTCCATGCTGCTGCCTTTGTATTATTTCTTATCTCCTTCCACAGTAACTGTGATATTTGGTTATCTTGATCATTTTTAACCCGGTTCCATGTTTTGATAAAATGACCCTTCCTGGCATAATATTGATTAGTTAAGTCAAACTCAAGTCTAATTTGGGCTGGCGAGGCATTTGTTGGGAGATGAAATATTAATTTATAGGTTTTAGATACAGCATTATTTATTGTTTCCGTGTCCCTTCCCGTTAGTGACTCACTACCATATGTGATTCTTGGTAGTAATCTTGCCCCTGTAATCTTTAGAAATGGCCCATATGTGTGGTTGCCCAGCGTTTTCTGCAAGATTCTAAATGCAGCTGTTAGGGAGTTTGACTCCCTCTGAATATCTCTTAATTGCGGTTGGTAACTACCCTTCTTATCAAATAGTACTCCCAGGTATTCGTATACTTCGACTTGCTCTAGTTTGGTGTTTTTCATATACCAACTACATTTTTGCCTTAGTTTTTTGCTCTTTGCGACTATCATGATCTTCGTTTTGGTTTCGTTAATCACCATCCCATTTTGCCTTGCATAGGTACATGTTCCAGAGATTAGTCGCTGGAGCCCGATTTTTGTTTGGGTTAACAGGATGGCATCATCGGCATATAATAAGTTTGAAATATGCATATCCGCTAGTTTTGGAGGGTGTGCATTAAGTTCATCTAGGGTCCTTGACAGATCCGCCAAGAATAAATTGAAAAGAAGGGGTGCCAATACACATACTTGTTTTAATCCTTCCTTTGCTGGGATTTCCTTCGACTGGGTTTTCCCATCCCCCATCCTTACCCTAACCCAAGTTTTACTATACAATAGCTGGATCATTCTTAATAAAGTAGTTGGAATGTTCATTTCTCTAAGCATGACAGCGATGAAAATGTAAAGGTCTTTAATCCATCTGCTGCAGCTGTGCCCTAGACTCTTGGAATCACTGACACAAAAGAGTGGTGGTACACCCAAGATCAGGACTTCTGAGATCAAAGACATACTAGTGACTCTGTTACTTGACATCATCAGGTTGACCTTGGGCTTCAGCAGAGTTAGTTCATCTGGCAAAAACAACATTGAATACCACCCTGCTGCAGAAGGGGAATATGACTAGGTTACATGACCCTTGAAGGAAACCTTCACAACATGATAATCCACACATGGGAGGAAGAGCAACCTGGTCACCAGTGTACTGCATTGTTGGTGCCATGGCATCTCAGCCATTTGCTCTTTCAAAGTGCTGCACTTGGTTTTGTGGCTCCTGGGTATCATAAAAAGTCGCAAGAAGCCTGCAGTTCAAGGCTGTGAGTCTCACTCATCAGGGGATGCCTTCTCTTGTGCTCCAGGGATCCTGGTAGCTTCTCCTCACCCCCACCTCCTAAGTGATAATCACCTGTCTGAGAATTTGAAGCTGTGTTTAAAGTTAGGCCACAGCTACTCCAATTCAGGTTTTCTTTCTCTTTTCTTTTCCAACATGGTTGCCTCTTCCTTTATTTCTTCCTGATTTTCCCAAGCCTCCATCATGGTTTCTGTTATGCGATGTTTGATGTCATTTTGTTTTCCTGGCCTTTTGATGCATACAGGCTTTAGTCTGGTTGGAAGAGTCTTCGCAACCAAGATGTGTTCCTTTAGTTGTTCCTGGTTTTCCCCACCTGCTGATCCTTGCTCAAGGAGAATTCCAATGTTGGGTTCCTGATTTCTGGTTTTCCTCAGTTCTGTGAAGTCTTCATCCTGCATGGATGTTTTTATGCTTTGGCTTTTTCCTCCTGAGAAGGTGGCAGCTTCTTGAGGATATTTCCCTACAACATATTCCAGTGTGTGGTGACATTGTGGCTTCAGGAAATGGTTGGCCTCACCTCCAGCAGCTGAAGACCAATGTCTGAATTGTGGTTAGGCGCCCTGAAAAACAGCTTGCAACTCCCAAAATATCAGCCTGTTTCCGACATGTATTCGGATGTTGATTGTTCTTCAACAACAAACACTGGAACTGGACCAGTTAAGGACAGATAATGCTGCCCTTATTCAAGCAATCCACTTCAGGTATTGCAATATTCATGCCATCAGTTCCTCAACTCTTAACTATTCTGGAGATCCTTCAAGGTTGAAGGCATTTTTCAACAGCTTGGTGGTTTCTTTTGCTTTTTAACCTGGAAAATTGTCCTCTGACAGATAAAAGTGGGTTATCTGATTGGATCCCTGACTGATGAAGCTCTGCTCTGGGCAACTCCTCTAGTTGTCACCAAAGATGTTTGCCTGAAAAATTATTTGAGAGACTAAATCATGAAGGTTCCGCGGGAACATTTTGTGTGAAATATCTCATGGAAACTCTGATATACTATTTTATCATACTTAATTTTATGTGCTTGCTGCTGAAGCCATTTGGGTGGGACACGCTGAATTACCTTATTCCAAAGAGATTTAGAGGAGGAGTTAAAAGATGAGATGGCAAAAGTTCCCTGAGCCTCTTTATTTGCTGAATTCCTGGATCCGGTTCTCCTGATAGAACACAGCCTTATATAAAAAAAATCAGAGGTTCTCATCTACTCCTCTTCCCCACATCTTAAGATAACTTAAGTCCACTACTGAGTCTACTGATTTTTTTCCTGAAGAACGAATGCAGGCTGTATCTGCCAGAGGCCCATTGTCTGACATTGAAAACAATCAAAGTTGTAAGAGAGGGGGATATGTCTCTACTGTACAATTCCAAGACATCTGCTGTGAGGGTGTCTTGCTCGACCTTCTAGACATCAGGGAGATTCCAGATCCTATCCTTTATATGGGAGAAAGAGGCATGATATTCTGCTCTTCCTAACATTTTCAGATCCTCCAATTGGTCCTGCTCGCCCTTGTTAGTGATAAATGTAATTCTTCAAATCCACTACAGTCAGTCCATCTCTGTTCCAACTTTGTTAGACTCTGGTGCATCTGGAGTGTATATTGACTTGAATTGTGCCAGACACTCCAAATTACAGTAAATCATAAAGAGAGTGTTGCCTTTGATCTGATCATGTCTTGTAATTATGACATTTTGCTTGGGATACCTTGGGAGTAGTTGTGAAACCAGGGTTGTGTCTGTCTTGATGGACAGGAATGGAAGATAGAATTCCTTGCTGTTTTAAGTCTAATTGGCTCATCACTCCCTCATCATAGAAATTTGGACTGTACCATCTCAACCATACCTAGAGCCCTAATTATCTTTGAAAAGAAAATATTCAATTTCCCAGCATAAGAAGCATATTCTAGGGAATATTTGGAAAAAGTCATCAAAAAAGGCCTTATTGTCCCGTCTATTTTTTTTGCTGAAGCTCCTCTCTTATTTGTTTTAAAAAAGTCCAAGGAGCTAAGACCATGTATAGACTATTGTGTATTGAATCAGGTCACAATACATTTCCTGCTTTCACTTATCAAACACATTCTTGAGTCCATGAGTACCAAGTTATGCCCTTTGGCCTACCAATGCTCCAATGATCTTTCAGGGATTTGTCAGCAATATGTTTTCTGGTGTCCTGAACAAGTTTAATTTGATCTTCTTTAATTCCCTTCCTGAGCATCAAATCAATATTTGTTCTATTCTTCAACATCTCAGGATAATCACCTGTCCTGTAAAGTAGAGAAGTGTGAAATTGAAAGAACAGAAGAGGAATATCTGGGATATCACCTCTCTGAAAGTGGGTTATCAATGACCCCTCTTAAGATCTCTGCCATTTTGACTGACTAGCTCCTAAAACCTTCAAATAAACCCAGAGTTTCTTGAGTTAAAATTGCTATTTTAACCATGCAAAGGCAGAGGATGTTTGCCAAATAAGTACAAGAGGCATTAATCAATTACTCTATATGGGGGGATACCTCTTGAGTACATACACAATTTTCCCTTGTCGGCTTCTGTGTTTGTTCAATAAGCCTTCCTTCCATTTCTGATTTAAGGGGTCTACTCGCAAATTGGTTTTGTTGTATGTTTAGTAGTACAACAGTAGTACCAATAATATACTACAAAATGCTATTCTCATACCCACTTGCAGAGGTTGCAGCCTTTCCTATCTTTGAGCGGAGATCTCCACTCCAACTGCACAGATCTTTGCTCACGTAAGTAAAAACTGTTGCATGTTACCGAATGCCACGAGAAGCATCATCAGCTGTGAGACTAGTCTCTGGCCTTTGCTTCACTACCTTAAAGGAGGTCCAGTTGGGTTCCTGATTTCTGGTTTTCCTCAGTTCTGTGAAGTCTTCATCCTGCATGGATGTTTTTATGCTTTGGCTTTTTCCTCCTGAGAAGGTGGCAGCTTCTTGAGGATATTTCCCTACAACATATTCCAGTGTGTGGTGACATTGTGGCTTCAGGAAATGGTTGGCCTCACCTCCGGCAGCTGAAGACCAATGCCTGAATTGTGGTTAGGCGCCCTGAAAACAGCTTGCAACTCCCAAAATATCAGCCTGTTTCCGACATGTATTCGGATGTTGATTGTTCTTCAACAACAAACACTGGAACTGGACCAGTTAAGAACTGATAATGCTGCCCTTATTCAAGCAATCCACTTCAGGTATTGCAATCTTCATGCCATCAGTTCCTCAACTCTTAACTATTCTGGAGATCCTTAAAGGTTGAAGGCATTTTTCAACAGCTTGGTGGTTTCTTTTGCTTTTTAACCTGGAAAATTGTCCTCTGACAGATAAAAGTGGGTTATCTGATTGGATCCCTGACTGATGAAGCTCTGCTCTGGGCAACTCCTCTAGTTGTCACCAAAGATGTTTGCCTGAAAAATTATTTGAGAGACTAAATCATGAAGGTTCCGCGGGAACATTTTGTGTGAAATATCTCATGGAAACTCTGATATACTATTTTATCATACTTAATTTTATGTGCTTGCTGCTGAAGCCATTTGGGTGGGACACGCTGAGATTACCTTATTCCAAAGAGATTTAGAGGAGGAGTTAAAAGATGAGATGGCAAAAGTTCCCTGAGCCTCTTTATTTGCTGAATTCCTGGATCCGGTTCTCCTGATAGAACACAGCCTTATACAAAAAAAACAGAGGTTCTCATCTACTCCTCTTCCCCACATCTTAAGATAGCTTAAGTCCACTACTGAGTCTACTGACTCTTTTCCTGAAGAACGAATGCAGGCGGTATCTGCTAGAGGCCCATTGTCTGACATTGAAAACAATCAAAGTTGTAAGAGAGGGGGATATGTCTCTACTGTACAATTCCAAGACATCTGCTGTGAGGGTGTTTGCTCGACCTTCTAGACATCAGGGAAATTCCAGATCCTATCTTTTATATGGGAGAAAGAGGCATGATATTCTGCTCTTCCTAACATTTTCAGATCCTCCAATTGGTCCTGCTCGCCCTTGTTAGTGATAAATGTAATTCTTCAAATCCACTACAGTCAGTCCATCTCTGTTCCAACTTTGTTAGACTCTGGTGCATCTGGAGTGTATATGGACTTGAATTGTGCCAGACACTCCAAATTACAGTAAATCATAAAGAGAGTGTTGCCTTTGATCTGATCATGTCTTGTAATTATGACATTTTGCTTGGGATACCTTGGGAGTAGTTGTGAAACCATGTTTGTGTCTGTCCTGATGGACAGGAATGGAAGATAGAATTCCTTGCTGTTTTAAGTCTAATTGGCTCATCACTCCCTCATCATAGAAATTTGGACTGTACCATCTCAACCATACCTAGAGCCGTAATTATCTTTGAAAAGAAAATATTCAATTTCCCAGCATAAGAAGCATATTCTAGGGAATATTTGGAAAAAGTCATCAAAAAAGGCCTTATTGTCCCGTCTATTTTTTTTTGCTGAAGCTCCTCTCTTATTTGTTTTAAAAAAGTCCAAGGAGCTAAGACCATGTATAGACTATTGTGTATTGAATCAGGTCACAATACATTTCCTGCTTTCACTTATCAAACACATTCTTGAGTCCATGAGTACCAAGTTATGCCCTTTGGCCTACCAATGCTCCAATGATCTTTCAGGGATTTGTCAGCAATATGTTTTCTGGTGTCCTGAACAAGTTTAATTTGATCTTCTTTAATTCCCTTCCTGAGCATCAAATCAATATTTGTTCTATCCTTCAACATCTCAGGATAATCACCTGTCCTGTAAAGTAGAGAAGTGTGAAATTGAAAGAACAGAAGAGGAATATCTGGGATATCACCTCTCTGAAAGTGGGTTATCAATGACCCCTCTTAAGATCTCTGCCATTTTGACTGACTAGCTCCTAAAACCTTCAAATAAACCCAGAGTTTCTTGAGTTAAAATTGCTATTTTAACCATGCAAAGGCAGAGGATGTTTGCCAAATAAGTACAAGAGGCATTAATCAATTACTCTATATGGGGGGATACCTCTTGAGTACATACACAATTTTCCCTTGTCGGCTTCTGTGTTTGTTCAATAAGCCTTCCTTCCATTTCTGATTTAAGGGGTCTACTCGCAAATTGGTTTTGTTGTATGTTTAGTAGTACAACAGTAGTACCAATAATATACTACAAAATGCTATTCTCATACCCACTTGCAGAGGTTGCCGCCTTTCCTATCTTTGAGCGGAGATCTCCACTCCAACTGCACAGATCTTTGCTCACGTAAGTAAAAACTGTTGCATGTTGCCGAATGCCTCGAGAAGCATCATCAGCTGTGAGACTAGTCTCTAGCCTTTGCTTCACTACCTTAAAGGAGGTCCAGTGTGCAATGATGCACATGTAATCTGTTGCTTGTAAACTAGTCCTTATGTCAGTTGTGATGTGCATGGCGTGGACAGTGCTCTCCTTCAGACCTTCACCAAATAGGAGCACTTGATTGTGCAGCTCCAGCATGGCAACAGTACACGCATAGGTCAGAATGAAAACTTTCCATTTTGGATAGAAGGTCTCAACAAATGACAGAAAACCTTCATCCTATTAAGAAAAATGGGAGGAGGTCAAGGGCTAACTTTTTGGCCAACTTCCACTTGTATAAATAAACTGTATTATTAGTACGGTGGCACACAACTCCTTGATAAACATAGATGTGAAAATTAGATGTGACTGTTCTTGTAAAATGTTGCTTGGCAACTAGTCCACATGCTCGCTGTGAGGTAGATGAGTTGAAGAGCGTTCTCCTTTATAGCGTCTTCAACTAATTGCAGCACTTGATGGTGTAGGTCCAGCTAACTTCCCGTTGTATAAATGGACTTTATCCTGAGTTTGGTAGTATGGCGACTCCTTGGTGACATAGCTCTGATGATAGGTTGTTTTGACAGCTTTTGTAACCTGTTCCCTGATATCTAAACTGCATGTTGCCTGTCACATGTTCTATATGATACCTCCACTACTGGAGCAGGTGGGCTGCTTGGGTGCTTAGAGTGACTGTATCTCTCTGTCTCTTGTGCCATTCTGTGGTTGCTGCAGGTGATGACTGCACATCACAAATGACACTCACAGGGCTGCTTCACATGACATTGACATCCTCTTCTTCCTCACCACTAGCCCCTTCTATTAGTTCAACTTCCTCTCTCTCACCAGCAGATATATTTTTGAGCTGCTCTTCCCACATATGTGTGTTGATTTCCAGATGGACAAGATGGCTCCCGGTACTGTAATTTCCATTTGGTTTATCACAACAAACCGTTTTATAGTTATTGCAAAGGCAATATACTCTTCATAGGGCCTGAGTGTAAAGAATTCCCAAGCTGGGGAAGAGAGCTTTTTTATTGAGCCAAAGCCTGAAGACCTGATTAGGTGGGGATATGCTACTTTTATTTGCCATTCGGTGGGGCAGGCTGTGACTGGGGCAGTGGTGGAGGTTACTGCAGGTTTTTGGGGTCTTGGAAAGATGGCAGCAGGTAGTGTTGGTGTAGCTACATGTCTCAGAGTAGGATGAATAGAAATGACTTGAACTCCCTCTTTGGCACTCTACACATGAACAATCACTGGTTTAACATCTTCTTTAAAACGTTTGGGAACCTTCCTTTTCCAATGTCTCTCCGGCAAGTCTCAATCGGGGTCCTGTCCATGGCAAGCTCATCAGAGGCAGGCTTGGAGAAGATAGTTGAGTGCTCTTTATTTTCCTTGGTGGTGATCGTGAAACTGATGTGTCAAATGGAAGAACAGTCACAACAAACAACACCTGGCTCAGCAACAAGCTCAATTTTCTGCTCTGCTTCTAGTTCCTGAAGATCATATTTTGTAGGCTGTGGTTCCTGTTGTTCACTTTCCTGTGAAGATTTGGCTTGCTACTGAGACAAATCATGTTCAGACTCACTGCTGTCCATTACTGC
The DNA here is from genome assembly GCF_964263255.1 of Lissotriton vulgaris. NCBI lineage: Eukaryota > Metazoa > Chordata > Amphibia > Caudata > Salamandridae > Lissotriton > Lissotriton vulgaris. The sequence continues at coordinate 999,726,349 of NC_141691.1, forward strand.
ATTCACTGAGAACCAAAACACAATAGGATGTGGTGGCTGTACATTTCTTTTTCTTTCATCAGTGTTTTACATCCCTGATTGTGCTATTTGGGTTGCAGAGAACCTGATTCAGAGAGGCTAGAGGAAGAAAGACCAATCTTTTGGAAGAGGAAGCCTCTATCATGTGATGTAGCGTGCTTCATCATAGACAACCTCTGGTCCCACCCTGGTAGGGTGATACCACCAGAGTGGACTCATCCTTCAAGCGGGACAGATGGAGGGAGCTCTTAAATAAAGTGCTAACTAGTCAAGTAGGGGATCCAGAACAACTAAAAGTACATTGAGGTAACCAGGTTTTCACCTTTAATGATGTAGCAAAAGTAGTGGTGCATGCCTTCTCAAAACGGCAAATCAAATTCTTTACAAATTGCTCCACTGAACTTACATGTTTTTTCTCAAAAAGTAAAAATTCCAAGAATGTGTATGCAGTCAAAAGTGTAATGCCAAGGGGGGCAGGGGCTGGCCCCACATGGAACCAGTCAAAATGGAATAGAGCTCCAGCAATAGGCCCCATGAAGACAGTTCTCCTATGCCTCAGTGCCCGACTTTGGGAGTGGTGACTAGCCCTCGGCAACCCCTCAACAGTGGGGGCAGGAGCAGCAAGCGGAGGAGAGCATGTAGGCAAAATCTTGGTCAAGTGATTACCAAGGCTCCAAGACTAAGTGAGAGGGCCAAGATGACGGCGACCGTGGCCACCAGAAGCAAAGGCTGCAGGGGCCCAGAGAAAACAGAGGAGACCTCCCCCATAGTCGGGGACACCAATGCAGCGGCTGGAGGGCTATAGCACGGTCGAGTACATGTGCCAGCATGTGGATTTAGCAGTGTCCCGCTGCCAACCATCCTTGAACGTTTGTATGAGCGGCTGGGCTGTGATGAGGAGGTGAACTGCATGGCTGGAAGCAGCGTGGCCACCCCAATGGAGAGACATGGAGATGTTGCACTGAGACCCGGTCTGAGTGACAGCAGGTGAGGCTGCCAACCAGCCAGAGGAGACGGCGTGAGAGGCTTTAACCACATTGGTGAGTGAATCTACAGCTGGAGAGGTGGCCACAAGACTGGTGGAAATGGAGGCAGAGGGAGGTGAGCCACAAGTGCTCGTGCCGGTGGGGAGCTGCTGGTACCTGCTGTGGGATCACCTGTGTTCCTGATTTGGGTGAGACCCTGCGGGGGTTGAGTTTTCGGCTCCTGGAGGGCTCGCCCTGGGGTGGTTGGGTGGGGTCAGTGCCATGGGGGGTGGACGATGACCCCTCGTTACGGCAGCCATAGTGGCACTGACATGGCTGTGGTAGCGGGTAGCAGATCCCAGATGCGGAGACCCTTGAGGCAACCATCTTTCAACGCTGCCATGGTGAAAACAAAGATCCAGGAAGTGGGACCAACATTGGACCCCCCAGAGTACGGAGTGGTAACAATACCCATACAGTAGGAGACTGCAGACTGGAAGCTCACACTGCAATGATATTGGAGGTGATCTATGACACCAAAATGGCACTGGAAAACAAGATTGATGCATTTGCCATTAACCTGGGACCCCTGCATGTGGACCACCAGAAACTGGTAAGCTGAATTGCTGACACAGAATCTTCAATTACCCAATTGCGACCAGCAGTTTTGGAAGCTGAAGCCAAGATGTGTGCAATGTAAAAAATGATTGACCAGCTCATTGAATTAGTGGAGGATGCCGCAGGACGGTCACAATGGAATAATGTGCGATTGGTGGGCTTCCCAGAGTGGGCTGAAGACCCTGCATGGAGATGCACCTGAAGAAATAACTAATATCAACAGTACTGGGGGCAGAGCCTCCAACCTGTTTATAGTGGAAAAAGCGAATTAAGATCAGTTGACCACCAGCGCCGAGGTCACCACCCGAGCCGGTGTTGGCACAGCTATTCAATTTCAGAGACCAGGATCATATCCTTCATGTGGCTTGAGCGCATGGTTCATGGGAACAAGGGGGAGGCAAGGTGAGCATAAATCCGAACTATACTAATGCAGTGCAGAATATGAGAATGACATTCCTTGCAATGAAACGTCACCTAAGAACGTTAAACCTGAAACATGCACTGTTCTTCCCCACAAAATTGAGGATAACCGACTTGGATGTGTCCCACTTCTTTAACTCAGCAACAGAGTGGGGCTGGTTGGAAAGGAAGGGGCATACGACCCCAGAGCAGCAACATAGAGGACATCACAGGGGAAGGCAGAAACAAGACATGACCTCGACAATGATGGCACCCACGGGCCACACCCTCGATCAGGAGAAGAGTGAAGGGGCCAAGGGGTTTACGGTTATCCAACTACACCACTACCAACAACCAGGAAACTGCTGGGCTGCCCTGGAAAAAGACTCAAATGTGTAATGGAAAACTCTGAGCCCTCTACTGGAGAAGAGGATGGCTGCAGATATGAGCTGAGGACTTTCGGGTGTGCCAGGCCCAGGTGGGGTGTACTGGGAAGTGCTCCAAGCAGAAAGATACAGAGGCAGGAGCTTGTCCACCAGTGGTCTGTATTAGTTCTGAGGGATCGTGTACCCCCCAGCTAATCACTCTTTGATACTACATTGATAATATCTCTTTTGACTGTATATTTTCACTGAGGAGCAGCACACGTTTATATTTTTGGGGTGACAAACTCCTCAAGCATTGAAATGGCATCAGTTTTGAGACTGTGGCGGAAGGTAGTGGGGGGATGGGATGTTCATGAGAGGCGAACAGACTCAGGATGCAAACTTGACTATAAAAACAGAACATTCTGACATGGATAAAAGACCTGGGCAGACAGGACATACATCCAGACAACTGACCTCGGGGTTGTCCCTGAAGTTCCTTTCTTGGAATGTGAATGGGCTGGATAACAAGCTCAAGAGAGGTATAGTGTTGAAATATTTGTCCAGACAGGCCCCAGATATAATTCTCCTACAAGAAGCGCACTTGCTGGGTAACTGGTGTGGGTTCATGAGCCAAGGCAGGTACAAACTTCTGGTCAACAAGGGTAGTCAAGGGGGTCCAGAGGAGTGGGAATCCTGGCAGGCAGATCTCTCTGGCTACAAATTACCTAAACTTGAGCGGATGACCAATGATGCCGGATGGTGATCCAGTTACAGTGGAATGGAGAGGACCAAGTTATGGCATCCTGTTATTACCACCAGGCCTGCAGTCAGTGGGACTAGATAGACTGGGGGACTGGATAGTTGTGCTCCTGAACACACTACGGCTCATTGGGTAGACCTAAATCAAATGGTGAGGGCTTGAAATGGATCATGTGGCAGTTACAGGGGAGAGATCCCAGATAGGCCTCTGCCTGTCCCAATTCCTAGAGGGGTTGGAGCTAGTTGATTTGTGGATGGAGGAACACCCTGAAACACAGCAGTAGTCCTATGCTTCTAACATGATGCACTCCTTATCTAGGCTGTATGACCTGCTGGTTCCCCACCCCCAGCATGGATGATTCACTCAGACAACCTTTTTGCACTCCACTCCCCTATCATTACATACTTGACAACTTCCACCAAAAGACAGGCTTGAGAATGGAAATGGATCCTTGGGAAATGATGGACTACAACACCTGAAAGCTTGTGACTGAGATTGTGACTAATATTTTTTAGACAACAAGGGGACGGTTATCTCCACGGGGATCCTCCAGGAGGCATTTAAGACAAGGTATCAACTAACTGTGCATGTGTTGAGGTAAAAGAAAGAAAGAGGCAGGAAGGCAGGAAAGATGGAGGCCACATTGACAACCTGGAAAGGGAAATATGTGGCAGCCCCCAACCCAGAACTTGCCCAGTCGATAGAGGGACTGAGAGCAAACTTATGGGCAACCAACAGGATTTGAGGGCAAAATCCGGGGCCCAACAGGATAGGATACATAAGACTGGCAACCAGCTGGAAAGTTTCTGACCTGACTGTGTATAGCAGAGGGGCAACCGTGGGTGCCAGCAGTCAGGACTGGATAAAACTCCAGTGGTGGTTGCACAAGCTTTTCCCGATTTTCTGGAGCGTCAACAAAAAACCTGGACCAGAGAGGATGAAAAAGGTCGGAAGGATCTCATGGTACACCTCACAACCCCTAAGTTGCGGAGGGACACAAGAGTTAGAAGTAGAGGGTAAGGAGATGGCAATCTCAGGAGCTATAGGCCAAATGAAATGATAGAAATCTCCAGGCCCCAATGTTCTACATCCTGAGTTCTTTAAGTGTGTGCAAACCCGTGTAGTGGGTCCAATGCAAGATATGTTTTACAGAGGCTGTCAGGATGGTGTTGTGCCATGGTATCTGAGGAAGGCCACCACTGTGCCAGGGAAGCCCTCCAGGGAGTGTGCCTCCTACCGGCCAATCTCTTTGCTTAACCTAGTGAGTTAGGCCTTTGCGAAAGTCCTTGCAAATCCCTTGAATCAAGGTATAGACTAACTGGTGGAGACTGACAAGTCTGGATTTATGCTCTACTGAACAACGAGACACAATCTGAGATGCCTTGTGGGGTGCCTTGCCTATAGGGACAAAATTGCTGAGCTGGCTATCTTATTAGTCTGAGAAAGCATTGAACACTGTTGAATGGCATTATCTGTGAGCATTACTGCAAAAGAAGGGCTTTGGCTTGAACTATTTGTCCTTGGTGTGGCTGATCTATACAAATTCGATTGCAAGGGTGAAAGTTAATGTGGTGGTCTCTGGGGAATTTGGCCTTGGCAGGGGCAGTTGCCAGGGGTTCCCGTTATCCCTCCTACTTTTTGCGGTGGCAGTTGTACCTCTGGCAGCTTGGATACACCAGGAGACACCTAAGGGGGCTGCGATGGGACCCTGGGTGGGAAAATGCTGTATCCCTTTATCAGATGATGGGCTATCCCCCTAGATGGGAACCACTTGGATTTAATTTTCTGGTCTTCTTTGTGACCATGGACAAGGAGCTATTTATCTGGGAAAACCTCACCAGGGTCCTGGATTATTACAAAGTGGATGTGAGTCTCTGGCTGAAGTTCCCATTGTCACTGTTGGGCAGGGCTGGTCTTTATAAGATGACCTACCTACCAAATATTTTTTACATCCTACAAAACATTCCATTTGAGGTTCCGGAGGGGTTTTTCAAACAGTGGATGAAGTGACCAGAACATTATTGTGAGACAGGGGCACCCCGAGGATAGTCCTGCTCATGCTGACAAGGAAGCCCCTGGGGGTGATTGCCCGTCCTAACAGAGGATGAAGTGACCAGAACCTTATTGTGATACAGGTGCACCCCGATGATAGTCCTGCTCACGCTGACAAGGAAGCCCCTGGGGGGATTACTCTCCCTAGCTTGTGTCTCTACTAGGGTGCAACCCAGCTCCAGTTAGTTAATGATTGGGGTGTCACATCCCAACAATAGCCCTCACTAATGGGGGTTGGGTGGGCAGTGAACTCTAAGGGCTATGTCTGCCACCAATATGAGATTATAGTGGGGCAAACCTGTCCTCACTGATGGAGATGGCTGTAAAAATATATAAAAGGGCAACAAATGCCCTGGGGTGGTAAGGTAAAGTGACCCTGGAAACCCCGCTGTGGGAGACAGACGTACTGGGGCCCATGGCGGGTAGCAGATGATGCAGCCTCCGAGACTTTCTGGGGGAGCACTGACTGATGGGATAGGCTGGGATGGTGGTGAGATAGGAACACTGGGTGCAGTGGACCTTGTTGACTGTCTTTTCTACTTGGGAACAGATTCAGGGCACCAAAGCCACAACCTAACTATTGTGGATCTACCAATATGAGTTTTGATGCAAGAGGGGATGTTGGCATTAAGTGTGGGCTAGAGTGCCTTGCACAGTTGTTTTCTTGTTGTACACCAAACCTTTGTATGTCGTTACCACCGAGGTGGGATTTCTGATGCAAAATTTAATTTGGAAAAAACAAAGCATGATGCTTTCCCTCCAAAATCCAAATACAAAATAAGGAAGGCCAGAACAAAACAGAGGGATGAGTCTTCAGAACAGAAACAGTAAGTTACTATTGTAAGTACAGTAGCCTCCCAGTCTCTCTGGGACTTTCCTCCTATAACAAAAATAAAAGAAAAAAGAAAAATATGCTTCGCTCTAAAAATAATTAACCGAATGGTCCGCTTGTGTGGGAATTCAACTTGAATATGTATGTTTAAGTTGGGTTTTGAGTGCCTGCATTAAAAAAAAAAACTGTTGCTTGCATTTGGAACTGGAATTGTGCACTCAAAAGTCCATTTTGAGAATGGAAAGTCTGGTGGTGGACCAGATGGCACTATTCACAAAAGTAACTTATACTTGTGAGTAATTTAAACGTGTAATTTGCCCTCGCAATTTTGCGTAACTTTACTACTTTTGGCTATTCACAGAATCTGCGTAAAGTCACTCATAAGTGTTATCTACTCCCTGAAAAAAGGGTAGAGTTAAATTTATCAGTGTAGGTTACTACTGCCAAAAATAAATGAAAGCAAGTACCGCTCATGGCTGACTCTGATACTTGAAAAAGACTGTAGAATGCACAGCATGTTGATAGCAAAAGTTTTGAAATGATCTAAGGGAATGTAAGTGCATGCTTCTCTGGAACGTACTCCGTCCATGCCATGAATATGTCTACGAAAATAGGGTTCTCGTCAGGTCCCTCTAACCCAGGGTGCACAACCAGTGAAGCAGCAGACAAAAGAGTTCAGATAAGTTCTTCATATTTAATCTTTATTTCTTCCATTTGTAATCCAGTTTAATTCGTTCGTTTTTCAAACGTTACTCTTTTAAACAATAGGTTCATTGGTGCCGTTCAGGCTTTTCTTCAAAACCCAAAGAGATTCACCGTTCTTCATAACTTGAGTTGGAAATGATAGACCCAATGCATTTTGAAAGAAACAGCCCTTCCTCAGGGGGTCCCTTTGAAAAGGAAATATTTTTACATGAGAGCCAACAAAACTAAGTACAAAATAAAACATGCTACTGTTTAAAACATGGCACTCCAATGCTGGCTTCTAACTTCCTACACATGCAATCAGTGACTGAAACCATTACTCTGACCCATGCGTGTTTTAAAATATATTTAATCCTTCTTGATTAACATAACATCACTCTATCAAACGTGCACCTCTTAATCATGTTAAATCCTGTGCCTCCATGTTGATAGATAATCCGTAAATAAACATGCTGCACCAAATACGTTATCCAAAAAGAATGGGCATCATACAGAAAATACCTGTGTATCCACATGCAACAAGAATAAATATAACATGAAGATGAACTGAATAATCAAAACATTTACCTGTGACAATATACTTGATATATAAGTGTTTTCAGTATGGGGCATGTTAATTTTGGATAAAGTGTTTGGTGCTGCACGTTTAAACTGCCATGCCAGGACCCAAACCTTCCCTTTTGTACATGTAAGGCACCCCTAAGGTAGGACAAAGGTAGCCTCATGGGCAAGGTGCAATGTATGTGAAAGGTGGGACATGTACTTGTATGTTTTACATGTCTTAATATTAAAATACTGGCAATTTCCTTTTAACTATTGCAAGGACTATCCCTCCATAGGTTATATATCAGAAGCTGTCTTGTAACACTTTACAAGTGTAACTTTTAATTGGGAAGAGATAGACTTAGAGTTTGGGTTCCCTGAACTCAGATTTTAACAAAACATCTTTCTGTGAATGTGATTTTTAAATTGTATGTTTGATAATGCCACTTTTAGAAAGAATTACAAAAAAAGAGGGGATAGGCCCAATAGACCGGAACCAAGTAGGGCCTTCTTATATAATTTAAACAAGAAATCACTTGGTATCCTTGTCACTTATACTATTATTTTTAGACAAACCAGGCTATATTCTTTCCGTGATTGGGTTATTTAACCACCCTATTAGTTCTTTTTTGTTTCCAAAGGACTTTGGCCTTCACGTAGAAACACAAGTTTTTGACATATAATACATACATTATATCACAATTTACACTTGTACTTACAACAATATACAAAAACTAATTATGATTGAACCATGTGCTAGAGTTTTACAATACTTTCAATGCAGGATTGTAGGACTTGCCACAATTGCCAGGTAAGAGGCAAGAGTGAAGGGAGATGGGAGGTTCCACTCTAGCCTTTCCCTGTCATGAGCACCCCTTTCGAGCGGATGGGCATCAACATTGTGGGGGCTCTGGACCCCAAGTTAGCCATGGGCAACAACTTCATCCTGGTCTTGGTGGAACATGCCACCCAGTACCTGGAGGCTAGTCCTCTGAGGACAGTGACAGTTTCCATGGTGGATCAGGAACTGATGGGATTTCTTCCCAAATGGTTTTACCCAAGAAGATGGTATCTGATCAGGGTACCAATTTCATGTCCAAGTACATGACTGCCATGTGGTAAGTGTGTGTAGTGAACTTTAAATTCATCATACCTTACCACCCCAAGGTAATGGGTAGGTTGACAGGTTCAACCAAACCCTGTAGGGCATGATTGGGGGTTTGTAAGACTCCATGAGTCAAAATTGGGACATCCTCTTGCCATGCCTTCTCTTTCTTTACAGAGACGTACTGCTGCATGGGCACCTTGTGTTGGCACCTCTTAGTCTGGTGAAGGAAGGCTGGGAGCAAGCTCTCAGGAAGCCCCACCAGGATATGTTTAGTTACATGCTTGCCTTCAGAAAGTAGACTGTGTGTTTCAGAAGACTCACCCGGGCGAACCTGGAAGCTAGCCAGGAGGACATGAAATACTGGTAGGACCAGAATACCATGAGAGAGGCAAGATGGCGTCGGGATGTGTGGTCGCTGGCTGAGCGCTTTCCTGCTCCTGAACTCTACATGGGGGGCATGTTGAAGAGAGCTGTAATCTATACGGCATGATGAACGGTCTGTGATCTACACCTAATACCTGTCAATGCGCCTACGCCTACGCCTTACTACAGTTCACAGCATCCGATATTGAAGTACTGTGTGGCTTACATGCTGACATAGGCGGATGAATGGCAGCTACCAGTGGCCGCAGCGGATAATCAACAACGGCAACCTTCACCCCCTCCTGCCAACTCCTGTCTGCTGCCCGTCTGCCCGCCTGCTGCCTGCAGCCCCCTACTCTCTCCTCCATCTCCCATGTTAGCCACCGAGCAACTACCGAACAATTCCTGCGCCTGGTGGAAGGTAAGATGCAGCATGATGCGTGACGGCGGGAGAATTCTTACTGGGGATGATCTATGAAGAGAGTTGCGGTTTTGTGCGGCACTCAGATTCAGAGTTAGAGCTCCCAGGAGTGCTTTGAGAGTTACCGGGGGTATTGGAAATATACCTCGTGTGAAGTGCTGACTGCCGGAGCTTTCACGGTCTTCATCATCGTCTTTCATCTTGGCTCTGCATTAGGCTTTGCATCAGCCCCTCTGCAGCCGCGGTGGCTCTGACCTCTTCACTGATCTAATCTGTTCTGCTCTGCTGCTAATCACTTGCTCCTAGCCACAGCAGCTGTGTTAAAGACTAAAAGAGGGGGTAAAAAAACGGGACCTTCCTCTTAAAGGGTAACAGCCTACGATGCGAAGAGGGCCTCGGTGGAGATTTCAGAAGAGTAATTTTCGCTGCCTGAACTTTCCCTCACCAAAGCAGCTGGGAGGGGGCGAAAGGGAGGTTTGCATTTTGTGTATTGAGGGCTCAGTATGCAGGTTCAAGGGGCCCGTTAAGTATATACAACTTGATAGGCAGCAGGCACAAAAAAGAAAACGCAGACCTCAGTGTGGCACTATTGAATGCTATCAACTATGTCAGCTAAATCCCAGCCCGCACACATGTGACTCATTTGATATACTGAGCATCCTGATCACATGGAAAAAACATTTTTGGCTTGCGAATGCGTGGCAGAATTCATTAACATCACATGAGGCGCAGACAGTATCGATTGAGTGTAAGGCAAAGCTGGGTGAGACAGAACCAATTGAACAAAAAGCAAAACAAAAGACAACAGAAAAAATGAATGACATGGGTACTGGAGAGGGGGAGATTGGACAATATGACCTCAAGGAGCTATCCGATTTAAGCTTGGTATCCGACCAACATATGCCTCAGTCTGACAGCATGGAAGACACAGGGTGTCAATACATTGAAGAAGCTGAGTTTAATGAAATGGCACGAGATGTATTGGAGGTGGATAATGTGCATACGACAAAGCTATCAAAGCCAACCCAGCTAACCCAGAGGCGACCAGAGACAAGAGGGGCCAAAGCCAAGGAATTAAAAAATAAAGATCAGGAACACGCAAATGAATATGCGAATGAACAAGAAAAAGATAAAGACAGGGACAAAGCGAAAGGTGGGGAAAAGGACAAAGAGAAGGAAAAGGAGAAAGAGAAAGGCAACAAAAAAGACCTAGAAAAAGAAAAAGATAAAGAGAAGGATAAAGGCAAATCCAAAAACATGACTATCTGTGAGCAACAAGGGGACTATGAAAAATCTAAGAAAGACAAGAAAAGTGATAAAAATATGGCTAAAACTGTCGCTAAGGCTAATGGTATAGAACTAGAGAAAAAGAAAGAAAAGATCAAGGGGAGATATAAGGAGAAAGAGAAAGAGAAAGACTTTGAAGACACCGAAGAGATGGATTTAATGGTCAAAAAAGCAAAGCGGCTACAAACCATCAAGGATCTGAAAGCAAATGCAAAAATGACTGGGCATTCAACTACATCGCAGCCTAGTATTTTAAACATCTTTAGCCCATTATCTAAAGTGGGGGCGAATAAAGGGGTGAGTTATGAACCAATAGATCAAGACTCAACAACACAAAGTGGGGCAAGTAGGGTAAACCTAAATTGTGCTCAAGGGATCAACACTCAGCTAACTCAGAACCCTTCCTTGGACAAATTACACTCCCGGGAAAAGAACTCATACGAGCCTGATGATCTGATGCAGACATCTACGAAACTGGCATCTCGACTTCCAGTGGGGTAAGCGATGGTAATCAAGGCCAAGACAAAGATGTATCAACCCCGGAAATATCCGGCTATTCGGATACTAGAAAAAAGAGAGATCCAGGGCAAGGAACTAGACCACGGAAAAAACTTGAGACCAGAAAAATAAGGAATAAAAAAATAAACAAATCGGCTTATGAAGATACCACTGATCAGGGAAGCAACCCAGAGCCAATTAATATACGAAAAAACCTTAAACCTAAAAAATCAAAGGAAATAACAGTGGCTCAAAAAAGTGGAGAGGATTCAACTGGGGATATCTCTCAACACGAGGGAATAGGTGAAGCAACCGAGCCATCTCTGAAAGATATATTAAGCTCCATAAAGAAACTTCATAAAGATGTTAAAACAGACACTCAAAAGCATCAATTAGCCATTCAAAAGCTGCAAGGGGCAGTTAACAAGGTGGGAATAAGCATGGGCGAATTTTGCAAATCTCGCGTTCGTGAATTTTGCGGATTTGCGAACTCGCAATCCGCAAAATCCGCGAATTCTCGCGAATTTGCGGATTTTTTTTTTTGTGTTTGCGCGGGTTTCTGCCAGTTCGCAAGGGTTTTTTACAATGTCGCAAATTGCGAACTTACCTGTCGGGTCGCAAGTTTCGCGAACTTGTTGTTTCTATGTGTCCAGCCTGTTTGGGACACTCTTCTTCATCACTGCCACTCTCTGTCACCACTGCCACTCTCTGACTACTCATGCCACCCTCTGGCCCACCCATGCCACCCTCTGTTTCATCACAGCACCCTCTGGTTGTCCAGTCAGTGTACATTATTGTGGCAACGCAAGCATACCTTCCCTGCCTCAAGTGACCTGAATTAATTTGGGGCTGATTAATGTGTCACAGAATATTTTTTTAGCTGGCACCTGCTTCCTTAGTGCTTCCTGATTAGTGATCTTTTGCACTTGCTAAGTGCTTTCATTGTTGCAAAATTAGTTACAACACCTGCCCTGCCCCAACTGACAATAATGCATTAGGGGCTGATTAATGGATTTGAACTTCCAGCCTGGCTCCTGCTTGTCTCCCTTAGCTGTAATTCAGGACCTTTGTGGCATATGTGTAACTATTCTGAGGTTCAGAGCAGGGTCACATAATAGTTTCAACTGGCAACTGAACTCTGGAGGGGCCCCTCAGGAAGCACTACAGGAAATGGCTACTAATGATGAGCCTGAACTTTTGAACCTGGTAAATAGTTACTTTCAGTTTTGCTAAGATCGTATTTCTGCAATTTTGCACTTATTCGCGGGGCGCGAACTCACGCGAACAGTGCGAACAGTGCGAGCAAAATCCGCTGCTCGCGGATTTGCGGATTTTGCGGGAGATTCGCGAATCTCGCGGATTGCGAATTTACCGAAAATCCGCAAAATCCGCGAGCAAAACGGATTTTCCGCCCATGGTTAGGTGGGAAGCACCTGTTTAGCAATCTCAGAAAGGATGGTTTCAGTTGAAACATGAACTGATCATCTTGAGAAGGATGTTACTTATCTTCAAAAACAGGAAAAAACACAAGAAGGAATTATACAGCGCCAAGAAACCGTCTCGGTGTACGTGCGCGGTATACATTTTTTAACATAACATTTAACATAACAGGACCTGCTGACAAAGATCGAGGACCAGGAGAATAGATCAAGGAGAAACAACCTCCGCTTCCTGGGGCTCCCGGAAGGCGTCGAAGGCAATGACCCTAGGGGGTATGTAATTAAACTTCTCAAAACAGCCCTCCCCGAACTACAAAACTGGGATCTAGAGAGAGAGGTTCAACAAGCCCATCGCTTCCCTCTTACCCAACCTAAGCAATCGCAGAACCAATCTAAATACCCAAGGGCAATACTGGTGTTTTTTGGAAATTTTTTACTTCGGGATACTATTTATGACATAGCTCGTCCTACAAGCAAGAGAGAATGTAATGGCACCGCATTTTTTGTAAGACCTGACTTTGCCCATGCAACTGTTGAGAGGAGGTGGAGGTTGAGGCAGCTATTTACTCCCTTCGCGCAGATAGGTGCAAAAGTATTCTTACAGAACCCTGCCCGACTGAAAATAGTTTTCAGGGGATCAACCCGCAGCTTCACCAGCGAAATACAGGCTGAAAATTATCTTAAAGAAATCTCCAAGACCACAAAAAAGTGATATCAGAAATGTTCAAGGGGGGAAGGAAGGGAGAAAAAAGAAGAAAAATGGGAAGAAGAGAGGAGAAGAAAGGAGAGAAAGAAAGGGAAGGAAACAGAGAAACAAAAAAAAGATGTATCCACATACGCATAATTTTTTATTTTTTTATTTTTTTTCCTTTCTTCTTCTCTTATGATGCAGAACAGACCATAAGTACTACAAAACGTATGTTGTTGTGATCAATATGAGGAGAAAAATATTAATCACTAACTAAATAGGATATAATATATGACTATCAACAATTGGTGTAAAGCTCTCGCCTTTATAGACTTTTTCTTTTCTAAGTAACTATAACTCCCATGTGGGGCAGGGGGTGGGAGTGCACGAAGGCGCCCTGACCAACCGGACGCCCACACCTGGATCCTACTGGACCCAGGATGCCTCAAGGGGAGGTTAAGGGGGGTGGGGGGGGGGGAGACCAGGTTCAAAGGGATTTACCGGAGGTGTGAGATACACGCAGAGAAACATAAGGAAAGAAATTACTGGGGGGAAGCTCCTTTGTAGAACACAACTTAGAAAACAATTATTTGGTAATAATAAACAACTGGTATGGCTAAATTAAAAATACTTTCAATGAATATATGTGGCATCAACGATGTAAAGAAAAGACAGAAAGTGGCAGAGGGGCTCAAGCTTTCATCTGCCAATATTATTTGTCTTCAAGAAACACATATCGAAGGGGCACAAAAACATCTACTACTAACACTTGGATACAGACTCATCTCCGCCACTACACAAGGATCACATACTAAGGGGGTGGCGATTTTAGCAAAAGGGCCAGGGCTGCAGTTTTCAAGATCAGCTGCGGATAAATCGGGACGATATGTTATAGTAGAGTGTGGATATAATAACGGGAAGAATAAATTAACACTTTGCACCGTTTATGGAAACGTTACTGACGATCCAGACGTGCTGACCAATGTTTCAGATGAACTTGTGCATTGGCCCCTCCCGTTGATAGTGTGCGGGGATCTAAATATTCACCTACCTACCGATTGGTCTATGGGTCCAGAGTTTAAATTTCGTGGGAGGAAGCATAAAGTTTTTCAAGCATTAAAAGATATGTGTGGGTTACATGGTTTAGTAGATGGATGGATAGCGAAACATCCAGGGGATCCTGGGTATACCTATTTTTCTCACCCACATTCAAAACATGCAAGGTTAGATTATATGTTTATGTCTAACGTTTTGAAATCAGGGTGCCAAATCGAAAAACTGCCAAGAATCCTCTCGGATCATAATCCACTAGTACTCAGCCTTACGTGTGGTATAGATAAACCTTCACTAAATACATGGACGTTTGAAAAGGCACTTTTATATAATGAAGAATATTGTCAATATATGAGAACATGGATCCCGGTTTTTCTGTCTGAAAACATAGGGTCTGCAACAGTGGATGTAGTGTGGGATACCCTGAAGGCTTGTATTAGGGGCAAAACCATGCGTTTTTCTCTTCGGCTTAATAAAGAAAGGAGGAGAAAAATGACAGCTCTTGATCAGAATCTATGTAATGCTGAGGAGGATTTGATCAAAGCAGTACATGAAGGCAGGGAAGTAGACTCTGCTGTAAGTAGGGTAGCTATCGCAAAGAACTACATCTCGGAAATTTTAATCGAAAAGGCGATTGCAAGTGCAAACTCTAAGAAATAGAAAACATATGAGTTAAGCGAAAGGGTAGGCCACCAATTAGCTGTCCGAACCCGGGAAGAATCGTCAAGTACTTTAATAAAAGAAATCATCGATCCGGTAGCAGGCCTGATTGTAGAACCTTCTGATATTAGAACTGCTTTCCAGAAGTTCTATCAGAACTTATATCAGGAAACCGATAATGTGGGACGTAAACCCGATTTATATTTGAGTCTAACTACCAAAGATCAGCTGGATACAGAAGATCGAGATATACTAGATGGTCCCATACAGTGGGAAGAAATTCTATTATCAGTGAATTCCATGCCTAATGGTAAGGCAACAGGTTTGGATGGAATACCCACAGAATTTTATGTAAAATTTGCGCCACAAATCAGGGGGATTGTTTTAGAACTTTTTCAATCCATTGGGCAAGGGGGGAACCCACCGAGGTCATGGTCATCAGCGAAAATAGTAGTTTTTCCTAAAAAAAATAAAAACCAACAGGAAATGGGATCTTATCGACCAATTACCCTGATAAACGGGGACTCCAAAATTTATTCTAAATTATTAGCATCACGACTGGCACCTTTGATTCATAAAATAGTCTCTGAGAGGCAACACGGGTTTATACCAGGAAGGTCTACTATCGACCATGTACAAAGAGTTATTTCTCTTTTTGACTACACGGGAACTACAGGAGACCCTATGGCACTCATCCTGCTAGATGCAGAAAAGGCATTTGATATGGTCTCCTGGAAGTTCCTGTGGGCGGCAATGGCAAACTGTGGTATTGGTGAAAAATGTATAACTGCTATTAAACAGTTGTATGTAAACCCTAGAGCCAGTGTCTTGATCAACGGGATCCTGTCAGAAAATGTCACTATTACTAGGGGGACTAGACAGGGGTGCCCTTACTCGCCCCTTCTATTCGCTATATATATAGATACATTTATCCGGAGGTTGGAAAATAATGCACTAATCCCTCCTATCCTAGTACGAGATATGGATACAAAATGCTTAGGATATGCTGATGACATCGCCATTGTTACAGGAGACCCTATAAATGCTATAAGTGTGATAGAAACAGAAGCACTACTCTTTGGTGAAGCCTCTGGGTATAAACTGAATGCTAGTAAGACACAGATTGTGTTGAATAACAAGATTATGATGAATGACTTTAGAGTAACTGAAAAGGCGACATATTTGGGGGTCAGCATCTGTGCTGCTATAGAGTGCATTGTCAGCATCAATATAGATCCACTTATACAACGCACCAAGAAAGAACTGACCAGACTGAATAATCTCCATCTAACTATTGGTGGTCGAACTAACGTAATTAAGATGTTGTTTTTACCTAAGTTTCTGTATTTTTTTCAGGCTATCTGTTTAGAATTTTCCCCACAGGTATTTAAAAATATAGATACATTGTTCTCTAGATTTGTCTGGGGATATAATCGACCGCGCAGGGCATTGCGGTGGCTCACTAATTCAAGAGAACGTGGAGGTTGGGCTCTCCCCAACTTCAAGTTATACTACTGGGCCACAGTATTAAGGTATAGCTTGAGTCTTATAACTGGTAACTGAGGCAGCGGCAATATATTAACACCACAAGAACTTATTTTGGGAGAAGGGGCCGCTGGATGCCTATGGCGACATGTTAATGACGGGTATTTCAAAAAAGTCAAATTTAAGACTATCAATAATGTACGCAGAGTCTGGGGGAATGTTAAAAAACTATTAGGAATAGGTCGCTATTCCTATTACACTCCCGTAAATCAGAATTCAGATCTCCCTGAGATCTTCCACGACAATTATATAAAGAAATGGAACGATCTGGGGATTACCCATCTTGTTTGTTTTTTCTCGACTAATGGATTTAAATCATTTGCTGAATTAAAGTTAGAATTCAATATTCCTAATAGGGATTTTTTTAAATTTCTTCAAGTGAGAGATTTTTTACTGAAAAAAGGGGGTGGCCGGATTAAATTTCAACTGTGTTCTTTCATAGGTAACTTATATAGGGAAACGCCCTCAAAAATTGGTGAAATCTATGGGGCTATGAATATATTGTTACCAGATGACATGAACAAACATATAATAGCATGGCAGACCAAACTTGGATTATCTAACCAAAGTTTGGCATATTCATATGAATTGTCACTTTCATGCCTTATGTCCATAAGGCTTCAAGCACAATATTATAAGACCTATTTTTCATTGTATTATACTCCATCTAAAACAGTTAAGTGGGGAACTGGGAAAGGCACAACTTGTCCACGCTGCTCATTCCCAGCGGCAGATGCCATTCACATGTTTGCCTCCTGTGACTCGCTAACTAATCTAATAGCTGAAATATCAAGCTTTCTCACAGCGATAGCGCATTATGAGGTAAACATCACAACATCAGAAATCATGCTGGGGGTGTCAAACAATGAAAGGCCAAA